>NC_137329.1:21504006-22104006 GCF_965287045.1 Carcharhinus amblyrhynchos
CTTGTATAACCCAGAGGCTGTAGAATTCACTTTCAGGTTAATGATTAAGGCAGAAACTAGATTAGATTGGCTCTCAGACTGAAGGTAAAGGAGATGAATGGAAACATCAAGGCTATATGTGATTGGAACTGTTTGCTTGTATAGAGGGTAAAATTCAAAATCAACTGTCTCAGTGTTGGAAATGTTTTAAATCAAAAATTTTTAAATTCAGATTTGAAAATATAACTTCATGATAAAACAGTTGCATGTCAAAATTCAATTCACCAGTACACTGGCTGATATAAATGTAGATGACTCTGGTTATCTTCATTATCAGACTGAAGATTAACGCTATATATTTCAACAGTATTTTCCATCATTAGAGTATGAGCACTGTACATTAAAGGCAGGTTTTAATTAGAAGTGACACCATGAAACACCAAAGTAACTGTTGCCATGATTAAGTGTAATTGAATTTTGCCATTTTCACTTCTAATGTTTTCCATCATTATTTTTGGTTTTCAGTTTTTACCTTGTGTACTACTGGCAAACAACCAAATACAATAGCTTTGTCTCAATTTTCTGTATTTTATATTTGCGTCTGTTAGCTTCATGCTAATGCCCAGATGATTATTGAGTCTATATGAATGGTACCTTGAAGCATTATCTAAAAAGCCTTGACAGGTCCAGGGGCTGAATCACCATTG
Organism: Carcharhinus amblyrhynchos; assembly: GCF_965287045.1. Classification (NCBI taxonomy): domain Eukaryota; kingdom Metazoa; phylum Chordata; class Chondrichthyes; order Carcharhiniformes; family Carcharhinidae; genus Carcharhinus; species Carcharhinus amblyrhynchos. The sequence goes on from NC_137329.1 coordinate 21,504,693, forward strand.
CTCTCTAAAAGACTGATTTACTGAACATTCTTGCTACACCATTCCTTAAAGCCGCAAACAATCCAAAGCTAATTGGCATAACACTCAAAGAGATGTTGAGAAATGTTTTTACGTCTGTTCTTCTGATCTTCAATGCACTTCTGCCCAAAAGGGTGATGGGAGCAAACTTTAATAATATCTTTCCAAGGGAAATTGGATAAATAATTGAATGGGGTGAACTGTAAGGCTATGGGAAAGGGCAGAGGCCAATGAGATTAATTGGATGGCTTTTTCTAAGAGCCAACACAGGCTCAATGGGCTGAATGGTCACCTCCTGAAGGGGGGGTAGCTACAGGACGCAGGACGGATGTCAGGGGTAGGTTCTTTACCCAGCGGGTGGTGAGGGATTGGAATGCCCTGCCTGCTGCAGTTGTAAATGCGTCTAGTTTGGGGGCGTTTAAGAGATCTCTGGATAGGTTTATGGACGAAAAGGGATTGGTATAGGCTAGTGGGTCATTGTTTTTGTAACTGGTCGGCGCAACATCGTGGGCTGAAGGGCCTGTTCTGCGCTGTAATGTTCTATGTTCTATGTTCTATGTTCCTGTGCTGCATTATTCCTTGATTTTATGCCCTCAGGTGCAATAATGCACAAATCACATTTCTTTACATTTCCGTGGTGGGTTCTTCCAGTTTCATTTGATGTAGGGGTCCTGCTCTATCCTAACCAGTTACAAATATGGATACAGCAAAATGTTCAGATCAAATTTGGGATATTTACTCCATCCATTGCACTGTGTGTGAATGCTGTAATCTTGGTTTAACACCGTATTTGCTTTGATTTGATTTATTATTGCCACATGTATTAGCATACAGCAAAAAGTAATGTTTCTTGTGTGCTATACAGACAGAGCATATCGTTCATAGAGAAAGAAAGGAGAGAATGCAGAATGCAGAGTTACAGTCATAGCTAGGGTGTAGAGAAAGATCAAGTTAATGCAAGGTAGGTCCATTCAAAAGTCTGATGGCAGCAGGGAAGATGCTGTTCTTGAGTTGGTTAGTACGTGACCTCAGACTTCTGTAACTTTTTCCCGATGGAAGAAGGTGGAAGAGAGAATGTCCTGGCTGCATGGGTCCTTGATCATGCTGGTTGCTTTGCCAAGTAGCAAGAAGCGTAGAAAGAGTCAATGGATGGGAGGCTGGTTTGCGTGATGGATTGGGCTACATTCACAAATTTCTTGTACACTATGGAGTTAATTGTAATTGGTTGATGCTGTAAAGAGATACCATATCCCTTATCGTTGTCCAATGATCATTTCAATTGAAACTACTGGACTGTATAAAGGGTAGCTACATTGCCGATTTCACACCATTGCCCAAAGTTAAAATTAATGCTGTCCTGCTCCCAATGTGTTCTCTTCCGCATTGAGGAGACTAAACACAGTTTGGGTGACCACTTTGCAGAACATCTTTACTTAGTCCGCAAGCATGGCCCTGACCTTCCTGTCACTTGCTATTTCAATTCTTGTTCTCATGCTCACACGCCTGTCCTTGGCCTGCTGCAATGCTCCAGTGAAGCCCAATGCAAACCTGGAGGAACAGCACCTCCGATTAGACACATTACAGCCTTCAGGATTCAACATGAAGTTCAGAAACTTTAGACTGAGGTCTTCCTCCTCCATCTTAAATCTTTCTTTATGTCCCAAACATTTTTTGTTGTTGGACTCAAAGAGGTAGACAGCACACGTCTGCATCAGCCAAAGACAAACCACCCAAATATGGCAGAACCTTTAGGTGCATTGGCATTCAGAGGGATCTGGGTGTACAGGTCCACGGATTCCTGAAAGTGGCAACACAATTAAATAAGGTGGTCAAAAAGGTATTCAGCATGCTTGTCTTCACCGGCCAGAGCATCAAGTTTAAAAGTTGGCAAGTTAGGTTACAACTGTATAAAACTTTAGTTGGGCCATATTTGGAATATTGTGTACAGTTCTGCTTGCCGCAGAAAGATGTGGATGCTTTGGAGAGGGTGCAAAGGATGCATAGCAGAATGTTGCCCGGTCTGGAGGGTTTTAGGTATGAGGAGAGATTGGATAAACTCAGATTATTTTCACTGGAAAGATAGAGGCTGAGGGTGACCTGATAGAAGTCTACAAAATTATGAGAGGCATAGACAGGGTGGATAATCAGAGGCTTTTTCCCAGGGTGGAAGGGTCGACTACAAGAAGGCATGGGGTTTAAAGTGAGGGGTGATAAGTTTAGGGGAGACATGCTTGGAAAGTTTTTCACACAGAGGGTGGTGGGGGCCCAGAACACACTGGCACTGGAGGTGGTGGAAGCAGGCACGTTCGCAATGCTCAAGATGTATCTTGATAGACACATGAACGTGACGTGAAAGAAGGGTAGAATGCACATATCGGTGCAGGCTTGATGGGCTGAAGGGCCTGTTCCTGTGTTACGTTGTTTTTTGTCCTTTGCATTCCCATCCCATTTTTCAGCACTTGGCCCATAGCCTTGTATATCTTGGCACTTCCTTCGAATAAATCCTGCCCTTGCTCCTCCACTGGGCCATCTGTCACTTGTTCTTATGTTTTGCTCCATCTTTGTTGCAATCTCTCCCAGCTCCCACCAACCACTGTGCCAGCTGCCCCACCCCCTCATATATAATCACAGTTTACCCTCTCTTTAGTTCTAAATAAAGGTCATGCAGATTCAACACATTAACTCTGTTTTCTTACGGATGCTGCCAGACGTGCTGTGTCTTTCTAGCTTTCTCTATTTTGGTTTTAGATTTCCAGCGTCCATGGTATTTTTGTTATTTTTTTAAAGTAAGCCTTTTAGGCCAGAGCTTGGTTTCAGGATTGTGGCACTTCACCTTCCCTTTACAAAAGAAGTGGATATGTTTCTGATTACAGGCCACTGGTGGCCTGCTGGGATCCTGGTGGCGTTAGACCTCTCTGGGCTTTGCATTGAGAGTCAAACCACATCCAGTCCAGTGGCAGCTGGCCAGAGCTGGCTGTTCCCTGCCATCTTCTCCCCAGCCTCCACATATTGATCATCAGCCCTGCTTTTCTTGACTTGTTGCAGTAGAGCTTCCTGCAGCCGGGCGTTTAGTTGAATTCTCCTCAGTCTAATTGTGTTGGTCTTCCTGGTGCTATTCTAACTGTTAGCTGGCTCCGATTTACAGTTCACAGCCGGTTAAGAAGATGAATGCCTTTTACTGAATGGCCTAGTTTGTTTTAGCTTACATATTGGAAAGACTGCATCATATTTTATGCAACAGTCACTGTTACGCAGAATTATAGCAAGTCTACAGAACTGAAACAAGCCTTTCAACCCAAGTGGTCTGTTCCACACAAACCTCCTCCTACACACTGGATCTAACCCTATCAACATATGCTTCTATGGCTTCCTTTGTCACGTGGTTATCTAGCTATGTTTTAAATGCACCTATACCGTTCACCTCAACCTTGAGGTAGTGAATTCCATCATCTTCGCAATTCTCTGGTGAAAGATGTTTATTTTAAATTCATTGGTAACTATCTCATTTACCTGGAATCTTGCTTTGAACTCCAGCACACTTTCTCTGTGGCCACCCTGGGGAGCTGATGGCCTAGTGGTGCAATCGCTGGACTATTAATCTGGAAACTCAGCTAATGTTCTGGGGGACCCAGATTCAAATCTTGGCCACAGCAGATGGGATAATTTGAATTCAATGAAACAAATCTGGAATTAGAAATCTACTAATGACTGTGAAACCATTGTCGATTGTCAGAAAAACCCAACTGGCTCACTAATGTCCTTTTAGGGAAGTAAATCTTACCTGGTCTGGCCTACATGTGATTCCAGGGCCGCAGCAATGTGGTTAATTCTCAACTGCCCTCCAAGGGCAAGTGGAAAGGGCAATAAATGCTGGCCAGCCAGCATTACCCATGTCCCACAAACGAACAAAAAAACCCCTATCATATCATTTCATTGCGCTGCATTTTACATGGTGCCATGGTCCCCAGCTTAAAAGGTCAGTGAGGAACCTACCCAAAGGATGGGTCCTGCCCTTGTATCTTTCAGGCCTATTGTAATAGCCAATTCGCCATTCACAGCTGGAGGTGGGACTTTTGCCCTTCCGGGGGCAGGTTGTCGTACTTCAGACGGATGCAGCCAATAGCAGGTGGTCAGGAAGGCGAATGGGATGCTGGCCTTCATAGCGAGGGGGATTGAATATAAAAGTAGGGAGGTCTTGCTGCGGCTGTATAGGGCACTGGTGAGGCCGCAGCTGGAGTACTGTGTGCAGTTTTGGGCGCCGTACTTACGCAAGGATATTTTGGCCTTGGAGGGAGTGCAGAGGAGGTTTACTAGGCTGATACCGGAGTTGAGGGGGTTGAGCTATGAGGAGAGGCTGAATAAACTAGGCTTGTACTCGTTAGAGTTTAGAAGAATGAGGGGAGATCTCATTGAGACGTATAAGATGATGAACGGGATGGATAGGATAGAGGTGGAGAGGCTCTTCCCGCTCAGAAAGGATAGTAGGACTAGGGGGCACAGCCTCAAGATAAAGGGGGGGCGGTTTAGAACGGAGTTGAGGAGGAACTTCTTCACTCAAAGGGTGGTGAATCTCTGGAATTCTCTGCCCGTTGAAGTGGTGGAGGCTGCCTCGCTAAATATTTTTAAGACGCGGGTTGATGGGTTTTTGATAAGAGAGGGGATTAAGGGTTATGGGGAGAGGGCGGGAATGTGGAACTGAGCCACGACAGATCAGCCATGATCTTATTGAATGGCGGGGCAGGCTCAAAGGGCTAGATGGCCTACTCCTGCTCCTATTTCTTATGTTCTTATGTTCTTATCAGATAGCCAGCAGTTCTATAGCCTCACAGCAGCATTGGATAGGAGCTGTGACCAAATCCTCAATGGAAACTGTCACACAAACTGCACAGTGGGTGAGGATTTTGCCAGAGTTGGCTGGCAGGCTCCAGTGAGGGTGAGTTAGTGGGGAGGTAGGTATAGGGGTTGAGACCAGGGTTGAGAAGCTGGAGCTGGGGGAGGGGGTGAAAAGGGGATTGTGGGGGTGGTGCCTCTAATGGAGGAAGGTGGCCTGCAAAGGGAGATTCCTCCCCCCCCCCCACTTGCTTTGCCCAACGCCAGTATGTTCAGCTAAAGTTGCGGAGCTATCCAGTTGACATGAGCCACTCCTATCATGGATAAAATAGCAGCAGGGGGCAGAATGATTTTGATTTGATTTGATTTATTATTGTCACATGTATTGAGATACAGTGAAAAGTATTGTTACTTGCGCTCTATACAGACAAAACATAACATTCATAGAGGACACTGGGGAGAAGGAAAGGAACGGCACAGAATGTAATGTTACAGTTGTAACGTGGGTGTAGAGAAGCATTAGCTTCATATAAGGTAGGTCCATTTAAAAGTCTGATGGCAGCAGGGAAGAAGTTGTTCTTGAGTCAGTGAGTATGTGACTTCAGACTTTTGTATCTTTTTCCCAATGGAAGAAAGAATGTCCAGAGTGCATGGGGTACTTGATTATGCTGGCTGCTTTTCTAAGGCAGAAGGAAATGTAGACAATGGATGGAAGGCTGGTTTGCCTAATGGACTGGGCTTTGATGCAACCAGAAAGAATGCTTTCTATGGTGCATCTGTAAAAATTGGTGAGAGTTGCAATGGACATGCCAAATTTCCTCAGCCTCTGGAGAAAGTAGAGGCTTTGGTAGTCTTTCTTAACTACAATGTCAGCACGAAGGAACAGGACAGGTTGTTGCCGATCTGGACACATAAAAACTTGAGTGTGTCTGGGATGGATGCATGGGGTCCTTGATTATGCAGGCTGTTTTTCCAAGGCAGCGGAGATCAACAAATAGGAGGCCGGTTTGCATGTTGGACTGAGCCCTTAAGCGGCCTTTAATGGGCCACTAAAGGCCTCAATATGTCCGCAGGTTGGAAGACTGCCTGATATCTTCAACACCTCTTATACATTTCACAGACAGGTCAGGGCAGACAGACAGGCAGCTGGGAGGCTGAAGTTTACAGCCCACTCAGCCCCTCCACTTTCAAACCCACTGGCAGGGGATCATAAAATACAGTCCATAATCTTGAAGACATCTAAAAGCCTCCTCTCAGTTTACCTTTTTCTCGAGAAAAGAGCCACCAGCGCTGACTTTTCCTGATAAGTATATCCACTTCATCCTGGAATCATTTTGGTGAGTATTTTTCTTTACAGTTTCCCAGTTTCTCTCCATCTTTTTTTGTAAAATGGGAATTAGAACAATAACACTGCGAGCCCAAATTTACCCTCAGGTTACTCCCTCATTTAGCTCAAAAAACAGTTTCCAAATCATAAACGTATGGCTAAATAACCCCAACGTGTGTGTTCACATTCTGCAAACTGACAGAAAATTATACGTAGACTGGCAATCAGATTCTCAAATCAGCAAATACACAAGATGAACTGAAAGTTGACTTACTTATGACATCTTCAGAAGGTATATATTAATCATAATTGCTGCCCTTAGGAAATTATTGACCAATCTAAAAACAAAACTTTCGGTATAATGCTTCATGTCAAGTTTTTTTCATCCAAATTGGATGCCTTGGGGATTCAAGAGGCAACAGTTCAGCAGACGGAGGCCTTGTGGCAGCAGTCAATTTACTCATTTAATATTCTTCCATCTGGGGAAACTCTGCAGATCCACCACCTCGGGTAGGTTCATCTGCATCGATCTGTGGCTATTATTAAAACATGCACACACACACACACACACACACACGCGCACACACACACGCGCACACACACACACACAAACACACACATGCACCTATACACACATGTACACATAAACACACATACCTATACACACACACACACCTTTACACACATGTATACACCTATATACATACGTACACACAAACACACACACATATATATATACATACAAACATATAATCGCACAAATGTATACATGCACACATATACATATACATACATACACACACATACACATACACATGCATACACATGCACACAGATACACACAACCTATATAGAACATAGAACATAGAAAAACTACAGCACAAACAGGCCCCTCAGCCCACAAGTTGCGCCGATGATATCCATACCTACTAGGCTTACCTATAACCCTCAATTCATAAGTTCCATGTACTCATCCAGAAGTACTCATCTTGAAAGACCCTATCGAATTTGCCTCCATCACCACCGACAGCAGCCGATTCCACTCACCCACCACCCTCTGAGTGAAAAACTTACCCCTGATATCTCCTCTGTACCTATTCCCTATTTATGCATATTATTTATTTTGTTCTTCAAATAAAAAGGACAGGACTACTTCCAAATTTCATGAAACTTAGCAAAATTGAAAATTGAGTAGAGTTTTCCCTTCATATGGTAACTTGCTAGTATCATCCATCCATTTTGGGTTTCTCAGTTCTCTGTAATGAAAGAAATGGCGGAGGTGATAGTGGATGCCTTGGTGGTTATTTTCCAGACGTCGCTGGATTCCGGGGAAGTGCCGGAAGATTGGAAAACGGCTAATGTTACGCCGTTGTTTAAGAAGGGTGCCAGGCAAAAGGCGGGGAATTATAGGCCGGTTAGTTTAACGTCTGTGGTAGGTAAAATGTTAGAATCCGTCATTAAGGAGGAAATTGCGAGGCATCTTGAAGGGAATTGCTTGATAGGGCGGACGCAACACGGTTTCATTAAAGGGAAGTCGTGTCTGACAAATTTACTGGAGTTCTATGAGGATGTGTCTAGGGCAGTGGATAGAGGAGAGCCGGTGGATGTGGTCTTTCTGGATTTTCAGAAGGCGTTTGACAAGGTACCTCACAAGAGGTTATTGCAGAAGGTCAGGGGACATGGAGTTGGGGGTAGGGTGTTAGCGTGGATAGAGGATTGGTTGTCAAATAGGAGGCAGAGAGTGGGGGTCAATGGGTGCTATTCGGATTGGCGGTTGGTGACTAGTGGGGTGCCCCAGGGGTCGGTGCTGGGGCCTCAGCTATTTACCATTTATATAGATGATCTGGAGGAGGGAACCGAGTGCAGGGTGTCGAAATTTGCTGATGACACCAAGATTGGGGGAAAGGCAAATTGTGCGGAGGGTGTGGAGAGTCTGCAGAAGGATCTAGATAGGCTGGGCAAATGGGCCAGGAAATGGCAAATGGAATTTAATGTTGGCAAGTGTGAGGTGGTCCACTTTGGTAGGAAGAATGGTAGGAAGGACTATTACTTACGTGGCGAAAAACTGCAGCAGGCGACGGTGCAGAGGGACCTCGGGGTCCTTGTGCATGAGTCGCAAAAACCCAGCTTGCAGGTGCAGCAGGTGGTCAGGAAGGCGAATGGGATGCTGGCCTTCATAGCGAGGGGGATTGAATATAAAAGTAGGGAGGTCTTGCTGCAGCTGTATAGGGCATTGGTGAGGCCGCAGCTGGAGTACTGTGTGCAGTTTTGGGCGCCGCACCTGCGCAAGGATATTTTGGCCCTGGAGGGAGTGCAGAGGAGGTTTACTAGGCTGATACCGGAGTTGAGGGGATTGAGCTATGAGGAGAGGCTGAATAAACTAGGCTTGTACTCGTTAGAGTTTAGAAGAATGAGGGGAGATCTCATTGAGACGTATAAGATGATGAATGGGATGGATAGGATAGAGGTGGAGAGACTCTTCCCGCTCAAAAAAGACAGTAGGACTAGGGGGCACAGCCTCAAGATAAAGGGGAGGCGGTTTAGATCGGAGTTGAGGAGGAACTTCTTCACTCAAAGGGTGGTGAATCTCTGGAATTCTCTGCCCGTTGAAGTGGTGGAGGCTGCCTCGCTAAATATTTTTAAGAAGCGGGTTGATGGGTTCTTGATAAGAGAGGGGATTAAGGGTTATGGGGAGAGGGCGGGAAAGTGGAACTGAGCCACAACAGATCAGCCATGATCTTATTGAATGGCGGGGCAGGCTCGAAGGGCTGGATGGCCTACTCCTGCTCCTATTTCTTATGTTCTTATGTTCTTATACTACGGTTCAGAATTTCTTGAGTTACAGAAATTACATAAAAATTCACATAAGAGCAAAAGAAATAGAAGTGAGAGTAGGTCATTTGGCCCCTTGAGCCTACTCTGCCATTCAATGTGATATTGGCAGATCTACTCCCAAAGTGGAAAAACAGTAAAAACTACAAACTAAGAATATTGGTCCAAAGTGGTTTTGCATATCTTAAAATGGAACATCAGTAAAAACTGGGAAATAAGAATATTTGTCCAAACTGTTTTTTCCTCAACTTCATTTTCCCATCCAATTCCTCTATGACTCGATTCCCTTATTAGCCAAAAATCTCATGATCTCAGCCTTGAATATAGACTGGGCAAGCTCTCTAGGATTGAGAATTCCAAAGATTCATCACCCTGTGAGCAAAAGTTCAGCCCTAAATCAGCAACCCCTCAATCTGAGACGATGATCTTGAGTTCCAGACCAGGGATAGCATCTCAGTAACAAGAACTATTGTTAAAGTTTAGTCAAGGACGAGACATCTTGCTGTAGTGCTGCAAATGCCACTGCTGGGAAACAATATAGAGACACATGTTATGGCCTTTCACACCAGCAGGATTAACCCATCCCACTGCGAAGAATGGAAATCTGTCTGGGCACCAAATTTCCCGACCTCCCTGCAGCAGGAGCGTGGCATGAATGGCCAGTAAGATTGTGTCCCATGTGTATAAGGTTTCTGTTTAAAAAAAATGGGAATTGAATGATATTTTCTCACGTACAATGTTGACAAAAGTTTTTAAAAAAGAAGCAAGCCATTTTGTTATCATCAAAACGGGTTCAATTGAACAGGGTCATAAGTCAGCACGTGATTCCAGAAGTGGCAGACTCCTGTACTCGGCTTTCCACAGGAAGAAGTCTCACAACACCAGTGCTATTAGTCAGTAAGAAGTCTCACAACACCTATGAAAATCCCCTAGTTGCCACATTCCGGTGCCTGTTCGGATACACTGAGGGAGGATTTAGCACTAGCAATGCACCTGTCTATGTGGAGTTTGCAGGTTCTTCCTGTGTCTGCATGGGTTTCTCCCCAGGTGCTCAGGTTTCCTCCCACAGTCCGAAAGATGCGCAGGTTAGGTTGATTGGCCATGAAAAATTGTCCCATATTGTCCCATATAGATTAGGGGGATTAGCGGGAATTGGTGGGGTAAATATTTGGGGTTGTGGGGTCAGCCTGGGTCAAAGTTGGTGCAGACTCGATGGGCTGAAAGGCATACTAGGGATTCTATGATTCTAAACTCTCCTCATAAGGCAGCCCTCTCATCCTCGAAATTAATCTGGAAAGCTTTTGTTACACCTTTTCAAAGGCAAGTATGTCCTCTTTAATATGAACACCAAAACTGTACACAAGACTTCAGTTTCTGTGTTAATTTTGCTGAACTGAAATTGCACCAAATTTTCATTGTGAATCGTTGGCATGCTGGAACACATAAACTAGCTTAATGCAGGCAGAAAGTCAATAGAACACCACCAGCTTCCTCTCCCAGTCACTCACCATCCTGACTTGGAAATATATCGCCGTTCCTTCACTGTTGCTGGGTCAAAATCCTGGAATTCCCTCTCTAAACAGCACTCTAGGTGTAACAACACCATATGAACTGCAGCGGTTCAAGAAGGCAGCTCACCACCATATTTTCAGGGGCAATTAGTGATGGGCAATAAATGCTGTCCATCCAGCGACTCCTGCATCCTGTAAAGGGTTAATATTGCTGACTCACAGCACCGGGGACCCGGGTTTGATTCCTGGCTTGGGCACTATCTGTGCAGAGTCTGCACTTTCTTCCCATGTCTGTGTGGGTTACCTCTGGCAGCTCCAGTTTCCTCCCACAATCCCAAAGATGTGCTGGATAGGTGCATTGCTAACGCTAAATTCTCCCTCAGTGTACCGAACAGGCACTGACTAAGAGATTTTCACAGTAACTTCATTGCAGTGTTAATGTAAGCCTCCTTGTTAAATAAACTTTAGAAATGAATATAAAGAAAGGAATTTTCCAGCTTTCTAATTTCTATAAGAGAGCGGGAGTATGGTGTTGAGATGGAAGATCCGACACAATCACATTGAATAGAGGAGAAGATTTGATGGGCTGAATGGCCCACTCTTGCTTCTATTTTGGATGTTTCTATATTCTAAGTGGCTGAATAGAGGCTTTCATTTCTGAAGTGAACATGGAAAATGCTAAGAAACACTATATATCTTATACATATATATGTGTATAAATGAGATCTTCAGACGCTGCAGTATTTTCTTATTGGCTTAGCTTTATGGTTGTTTTAATAATAGCCAAACAAATTTGATCAAAAATAGGCACCTGTGTGATAATATTTTAACTTGACTGCGCATTTTTTTCAGCAATCCCACTCGCCAATAAATTACACTTTTCTCTAATTAATCTGAGGGACCAACAGCAAGTATTGTAGGAAGTCCAAATATGAGGAGGAACTTCTTCACTCAAAGGGTGGTGAATCTCTGGACTTCTCTGCCCATTGAAGTGGTGGAGGCTGCCTCGCTAAATATTTTTAAGACGCGGGTTGATGGGTTTTTGATAAGAGAGGGGATTAAGGGTTATGGGGAGAGGGCGGGAATGTGGAACTGAGCCACGACAGATCAGCCATGATCTTATTGAATGGCGGGGCAGGCTCGAAGGGCTAGATGGCCTACTCCTGCTCCTATTTCTTATGTTCTAATGTTCTTATGTTTGATGGTCACCTCTACTATTGCTGAGCTGGCTCAGAGTTGACTTTGCTAGATACTTTCAAAGCCTCTCCTACTCAATATCTCGATCTCTACTTCAATCACACTGGATGGAAGTGAGCGATCTGAAGGATTGCGGAATAGTATTTTAGCTATTTACAAAGCGTCAGTGGCATAGAATAAAACTTCTTCAAGCCAGCTATGATATGTACCTCTCTTGTGGGGAATCCTCTGGATTGTCAATCTGTGTATTTAAGCTAAACGTTCATTTAATTACGTTGGGAGTGCACTGGAGTGGAACTTTAAAAAGTATTTGAATCTCTAGGGCAGACACTACAATTTCTGCTTGATAGTTAGAATTATTTATATTTTTAAAAATTGCAACTTAGAATAAGTGTCAGTAATTAGACAAATGTATTTTTTTGCATTTTTGTTTCAAAAGGGAAATGCAGCCCCTCCAGTTACGCTGAGATTAGGCACTTAATGTCCTGCTATAAGTTTATGTTGCAGCGTTACTGGTGAATTTTCTCCTGCCAACATGTTCATTTTCGCAATTCTCCCTTTCCTCCCGCTGGTCAGAAAATGGACATTATCCGATTGGGCGATTCTTGACTATCGGGCAGGCGACATTAGAGAACCATAGAATCCTACAGTGCAGAAGGAGGCCATTCAGCCCATTGAGTCTGCATCAACCACAATCCCACTTAGGCCCTGTCCCCTTAACCTCACGCATTTACCCTGCTAGGCCTCCTGACACTAGGGGGTGATTTAGCATGACCAATGCACCTAACCTGCACATCTTTGGACTGTGGGAGGAAACCGGAGCTCCCAGAGGAAACCCATGCAGGCATGGGGAGAATATGCAAACTCCACACAGACAGTGATCCCAGTCTGGAATCGATCCCTGGTGCTGTGAGGCAGCAATGCTTACCACTCACTGTGCCATCGTGCCACCCTTATGTTTCCATCGCAGATTCTTCTCCCTGATTCCTTGCAGATTAACCTTTATCCTGAAACAGTGCATCCGTGACAGATGTCAGGTAGCTAATACAATTGAGAATCTGCCCAACTTAAAAGTAAAGTTCATTTATTAGTCACAAGTAAGGTTTATATTAACACTACAATTAAGTTGCTGCAAAATTTCCCTAGTCGCCACACTCCAGCGCCTGTTCAGGTCAATGCACCTAACCAGCACATCTTTCAGACTGTGGGAGGAAAGCGGAGCACCCAGACGAAGCTCACAGAGACATAGGGAGAATGTGCAAACTCCGCACAGACAGTGACCCAAGCCAGGAATTAACCTGTGTCCCTGGCACTGTGTGGCAGCAGTATTAATCACGATGCCACTGTACCACCTCATCTTTACTTCATCTTACTTTAAGTGGTTAATACAATTGAGAACCAGGCTGAGTTTGGAAGGTGCAGAAGTGAATTTGAAAAAACAAATCAGGGAAACAAAGTGTGAGTACGATTAGAGACTGGGAGCAGGTGAAAAAAAGGAATCCAAAAGTCTGCTACAGGCATATAAATAGTAAAAGGGTGATAACAGGAAGAGTGGGGCCATCAGAGACAATAAAGGAGATTTAAGCTTTGAGACGGGGACATGGCAGAGGTAGTGAGTTACCTTGCATCTGTCCTTACCGAAGAAGGGGATGATGCCCAGTTCATGGTGAATGAGGAAGTAGTTCAGATATCTGAATGGTCTAAATTATAAGCAGAAGGTTCAGATATGCTGTCTGTACTTAAAGTTGGGAAGGCACCAGGGCTGGATGAGAAGCATCCAAGGATATTGACAAAAGGGAGAGTGGAAATTATGGATGCGCTGGCCATAATTCTCCAATCTTCATTAGACCCTGGGAGGGCTGGAGAATTGCACAACTTGGATACCTTGTTTGAAAGAAAGTGGGCAGGATTATTTTTTGTTGGATTTCTTGCTCTGTCACCCAAAGGGTCAGCAATGCATGCATCCCTGTCAATCACATCAAATCTGCAGCTCTGAGGAGCATTAATTGGCAAGTATTGGTCAGATGTCCCATCCTAGAGAGCTGACCAATCTGCTAGAACTGTGGCTCTGTAATCCCAGCAGCACCTAAGCCAGCAGTGAGCAGGACTGGAATGGCAAGTAATCCCCAGATTCGAAATACCAGAGTCCAGGACCAAATAAGTGCAGGGGAGGTTTCAAGGCATGTGGAGAAATTGAGATTTGGGGAGAGAGGGGGATGAGAGTTGTGATGGAGAGGTCAGCGAAGGGAGAGGGCGTGCTTTCAAGGGGCATAGAACATGGGGGGGATTGGCAGCACCTGATTTGGAAATGAGCCCTTGAGGATAACCCACTGGGCTTCCACCTTGACCTTCCAGCCACTTACCAGCCTCAAAATTGGTAGGAAGAGCCCTTAAGAGGTCAATAAATGACAAAACAACAGCTTAGTTTGGGATGAGGGCATCCCACATAAAATTGTAGACAGAACAAGGAGGATAGGAGGATTCTAGTCATACTCTCATCTTCCATGGATTTTGTAGTGCAAATCGCCATAGCACAAACATGTTCCCCAGAATTGATGTCCGTTTCAGCATGTGGCAGGCATATGTAACTGTACTGAACTTTGGGCAAAGCATTGGCATGAGGTAGCTGTGTCATTGTAATAAGTTGGAAAGGAAAAGGGCAGGTGAAGGCCTTGTGACATTATCACTAGACTATTCATCCAGAAGCTCAGATAATGTTCCGGCGACCCCGACCGAATCCCACCATGGCAGATGGTCGAATTTGAATTCCCCAACCCCATCACTGGCTGCTTTGTTCCTATAATATTTGTTGACTCTTTGTGTCCTTGTTACCATTGTTGAAGATTCACTCTGCTACTCTGGAGCAATCAGAGATACCTCAGCAGTCATTGCCAGGTGGGAGTGCAGATATGACCTGTTAATGTAAAGTTCAAGTCTATTTATTAGTCACAAGTAAGGCTTACATTAACACTGTAATGAAGTTATTGTGAAATTCCCCTAGTTGCCACACTCCTGCGCCTGTTCGGGTCAACGCACCTAACCAGCACGTTAGGTGCATTGACCAGGGAGGAAACTGGAGCACCCAGAGGAAACCCACGCCAACATGGGGTGAACATGCAAACTCCACATAGACAGTGACCCAACGTGGGAATCGAACCCGGGTCCCTGGCGCTGTGAGGCAGTGCCACTGTGCCACCCATGTCTCTGATATATTTGGGCCACAACACCACTGGAGGCACTGTGAAAAATAAATTGCCCAAAGAAGTAGAGAAAACAAATAGTTCTGAAAAATAATGCTTAAGATTCCATAGAACTAATCGAAGAAAGGCAGGGTCATTCTGTCTAACCTTTATGTCAACATAGCTAAAACAGCTATCTGGTTATTTGTCACTGCTGTTTGTGGGGTTTTACTCTGAACAAACTGACTGCTGTGTTTCCTAGCGTGACAACATTTCTGAAGTACTTCATTGACTGCAAAGTGCTTTGAGATATCCGATGGTTGTAAAAAGTGTTCTATATAAGGAAGTCTTACCTTTGTTTTTTCATCCTGCAGAATGGAGTGTATCTGTCCTCTCCATGCACTTAACCACTGAATCTACTCTTAGATCTTTTATTATCATTACTTCACAAGTGAGTGTCTAACTTCCCTTTAAACACTCTCATTGATCCTACATCAATGTTCTTTGGGGAGCATGCTTCACTGTCCCACAAGCTTTTGCGTGAAGATATTTTTGCTTTTAGCTGTCTTTGTTTAAATGTTAAAATAATGTCCCTTCAAAGGCCAAATAGTTTTCTATCAACTTTGTCAATTTCCCTGGTTACTTTAAACATCTCAATTCAAACACTTGTCAAAATTACGAAGGTTTTTGATTAAGTGAGCGCAAAAGACTATTTTCTTAGCTGGGGACTTAGCAATGAAAGGTCAATGACCTCAAACTCACTGTGAGGAGAGAGGGTAGGAAACATTTCTTAATGTAGAGAATTGTTGGTGCAAGGAATCCTTCGCCGCAGGGAATGGTTAAAGCAGAGAGCAGTGCATCTTTTGAGAAAAAATTGGAGAAGTATTTCAGGCAAAGCAAAAACATAGGGCTGCAGAAAACATCAGGACAGCCATTCTGAATTACTCTAACATATAGATAGCACAAAGGCTTCCTACTGTGCTATCACCAGGAAATTCAATCCATGTCTCTCCATCCAAGGTATCATCTTATGGTTGGATTTCCCAGAAGGTCAGTTAAATTCCAATTCAGCTGTCTTTTTTCTAATGTGCGAGGTGGAAACCCTTTGAGCCTTTCTGGATTCTGGATGCAAGCTCGTATTTAATCCACTATAATCTGTGTTCAAATTAAGCTGTAAATTTCTTCTCTTGACTAATCTCATCTTCTTTGAGATTTGTTTTGAGTCTTGTCAACAGAAAATAAATATTAATTTAGCATTCCTTCACTTTATCATTTTTTCTTTTAATGTACAACAATATTTTTGCTATAACCCTTGAAAGCAGTGGCAAGCATTACCTCTTTGAACTCTTATTATCATCCTACTTTCTTTTCAAGGCTCATCCTTGCCACTCTCCAAATGCTTATATAAGCTTCTCCTTCCACTTTACACTTATCTTCTTAACTTTCACAGAACTTCTCTCCTTTGATCTCTAAGTATTCTTGCATTTCAGGCCGTTATTCTTGCTTTGAGGCCTCCTTCAATCTATTTCTCTGTTGGTCTGTCAATGCACCAACCAAGAATAAATCCTAACCAATCCCAGCCAATTCTCTGCTTGTCCTTCAAAGTTATATGCTCTGGTTACACTGGTGATATTGCCATTGATGCAAGGACACTTGTATGGGCGGCACAGTGGCAAAGTGGCTCGCACTGCCACATCACAGCACCAGGGTCCTGGGTTCGATTGCCAGCTTGGGTCACTGTCTGTGCGGAGAGTGCATGTTCTCCCTGTGACTGTGTGGGTTTCTTGCAGGTGATCCAGTTTCCTCCCACAAGACATACTGGCTAGTTGCATTGGCCATGCTAAATTCTCCCTCAATGTATCTGAACAAGCACCAGAGTGTGGTGATTAGGGGATTATTTTCACAATAACTTCATTGCAGAGTTAACGTAAGCCTACTTGTGACACTAGTAAATAAACTTTAAACTTGTGGGTCAAAAATTGCAAATTAGAATGAGACCATTCTGCCAGCCTCATACTGATTCACCGTGGATTTGCAACATAGAAGTAGGGCAGGCTCCACCATTCAATTAGATCATGGCTGATCATCACTTAACTCCATATACCTGGCCAAACTCCATTGGCCCTGCACTGATGCAATAGTTAATGGTATAACTCAGGTTCCATTCTACTTTTAGGTTGTGCGAATGCCTTTAGCTCCCAACAACTGTTTTCACAAAGTTAACAGCAATGAATGATCATGCATATTGGCTCCTGACAAGACATAAGCTTTTTAATGTGTACTTCCCAACAGTTGAATCTTCCATGATTGACCTTGGTACTGCCATTGGTTTTGTGAAACCAATTGTGTTGGAAGCTGGTACAAAATAAAACTTATGTGGGTGCACTGAAGCTATGAGGGTGCCTCACACCACTTCAATATGAATGAACTGCAACTAAGTTTGCAGATGATGCAAAGATATGTAGAGGGGCAGGTAGTTTCGAGGAAGCAGGAGAGCTGCAGAAGGACTTGGACAGGTTAGGAAAGTGGGCAAAGAAGTGGTAGATGGGATTCAAGGTGGAAAAGTGTGAGGTTATGCACTTTGGAAGGAGGAATGGAGATATAGACTATTTTCTAAATGAGAAAATGCTTAGGAAATCAGAAACACAAAGGGACTTGGGAGTCGTTGTTCAAGATTCTCTTAATGTTAACGTGCAGGTTCAGTCGGCAGTTAGGAAGGCAAATGAAATGTTAGCGTTTATGTCGAGAGAGAGCTAGAATGCAAGAGTGGGGATGTACTCCTGGAACTATATAAGGCTCTGGTCAGACCCCATTTGGAGTACTGTGAGCAGTTTTGAGCCCCTTATTAAGGGAGGATGTGCTGGCCTTGGAAAAGGTCCAGATGAGGTTCACAAAAATGATCCCTGGAATGAAGAGCTTGTCGTATGAGGAACGGCTGAGGACTTTGGGCCTGTACCCGTTGGAGTTCAGAAGGATGAGGGGGATCTTATTGAAACTTACAGGATACTGCGAGGCCTGGATATAGTGGACGTGGAGAGGATGTTTCCACTAGTAGGAAAAACTAGAACCAGAGGGCAAAACCTCAGGCTAAAGGAACGATCCTTTTAAACAGAGATGAGGAGGAATTTCTTCAGCCAGAGAGTGGTGAATCTATGGAATTCTTTGCCACAGAAGGCTGTGGAGGTCATGTCATTTCATGTCTTTAAGACAGTGATAGATAGGTTATTGCTTAATAAGGGGACCAGGGGTTATAGGAAAAAGGCAGGAGAATGGGGGGGAGAAAAAAAATCAGCCATGATTGAATGGCAGAACAAACTCGATGGGCCGAGTGGCTTAATTCTGCTCCTATGTCTTATGGGCTTATGATCTTATAACTCCATCTCAATGGGACAATGGTTAGCACTGCTGCCTCACAGCACCAAGATCATGGGTTCAATTCCCGGCTTCAGTCACTGTCCGTGCAGTCTATACGTTCTCCCACTGTCTGTGTAGGTTTCCTCCGGGTGCTCCGGTTTCCTCCCATAGTCCAAAGAGGTGCTGGTTAGGTGCATTGGTCATGCTAAATTCTCCCTCAGTGTACCCAAACAGGTGCCAGAGTGTGGTGACTGAGGGATTTTCACAGCAACTTCATTGCAGTGTTAATGAAATCCTACTTGTGACACTAATAAATACACTTTAAACATCTCAGAGTGAAGTTTCAGTCTGAAAGTAGTCATGACTATTCCAATCTCTCTCTGCCTTGCACCATTTGTAAACTTGGTCTCATCCAGAACTCTGTTTCCTGTTTCTCACATCAAGTCCTGCTCACCCATCATCCTTGAACCTGCCGACTCCCAGTTTGACAGTGGCTCAATTTGGAAATTCTCATCTCCTTCTTCGAGTTTCTATGTCTCCATCTCACAGAAACATATCTAATCCTGATGGGACTGGACAAGCTTGATGTGGAAAGAATGTTCCCAATGTTGGGGAAGTCCAGAACTAGGGGTCACAGTCTAAGAATAAGGGATAAGACAGTCAGGACTGAGATCAGGAAAAACTTCTTCACTCAGAGAGTTGTGAACCTGTGGAATTCTCTATCACAGAAAGCTTTTGGGGCCCGTTTGTTAGATATGTTCAAGAGGGAGCTGGATGTGGCCCTTGTGGCTAAAGGGATCAAAGGGTCTGGAGAGAAAGCAGGAGTGGGACACATAATTGCATTCCTAACCATGTCTAGAAATCAGAAACTAAGCTTTTTCTTTGGGTGAAACGGAATGCCGACAGCAGATTGATTCGAGTTATTCAGCTGGGGCAGCTCATCGGGATTTAGCTTGGTAATACACTGCATGATCAGCCATGATCATTTTGAATAGCAATGCAGGCTCAAAGGGCCAAATAACCTACTCCTGTATCTGTTTTCTAAGTTTCTAACCACCAAGATCCTTGTTCTCTTCCAAATCTGATGTTTTGCAACTCCCAATTTTAATTGCTCTGTCAAGCTCTGGAATACCATTCATGAAATGCCCTGTCCTGCCACCTTTAAGACGCTCCTTAAAACCTATTTCTTTTGGTCATCTGTCTTAGTCTTGCCTTACGTGGCTTGGTGTTAGCTTTTGTGAAATGAATATAAAGAGGTGTCCAAGAATAGATCTCTCTGGCTGCATTGAAATCTTCCTGCTACAGTGTCTACCTGCCTACCAGATGCTGATCTCTACAGTGCAGAAGGAGGCCATTTGACCCACTGAGTCTGCAGTGACAACAATCCCACCCAGGATCTATCCCTGTAACCCCAAGTATTTACCCTGCTAATCCCCCTGAGTAAGGGTAATTTTAGTATGGCCAATCAACCTAATCCATACATCTTTGGACTGCAGGAGGAAATAGGAGCACTCAAAGAAAATCCATGCAGATACGGGGAGAACGTGGAAACTCGACACAGTCACCTGAGGCCAGAATTGATCTTGGGTCTCCAGCGCTGTGAGATAGCAGTGCGAAGCACTGTGCCACCACTGCACCCTAATCTAACAGTTGACTCAAGCCAATGCACAATAATGACATAGTTCATGTCCAGCAGATGCCAATCTCAGATTAACAGCTGCTAGTTTGTTTTGAACTGAGGAAATGTGTATTCAGCCTGTAACCCCTTGAACCAGGCCTCAAACCCAAGCAACTCAATCCAATTGCACTCACATTTCTGATCTGCTGTTATTTGAACATGCGGACCCAGAGTTTTAGAAAGGCCTGTAATTGGCACCATTGCTTGATTGATGGGTAAACCATAACTCAGAGCACCAAAGTCTGTTCAAGTCATGGACTTAAACAAAGCATGACTTGGGACTCTGTGGCACACTGCCTCAAAAGACAAAAACCCTGTCACTACTGGTCTAAGATGAGCAGTGGCTCAGTTGATGATGTTGTCTCTTAGCGCGTAACTTCAGCCTCAATCCAGAAACATGAGCACAGAAATACAAATGGCCCTTTGTTGTGGTTCAGATTAGAAACACCAAAGTGTTCTATGATAAGCATGAGATGTTTCTCTTTAGGTGTGATTCAAGTGACCCATTAGGGAGCTTTTATCAAACAAAGTTTATTTAAGAATATAGTTAACATGTATAGTAAGAAAATTAGCAAGAACTTTTATCAATTACAAACAAGAAACAAACAGTCATGATAATGTATAACCCTTAACAATGAACTCTGCAATGTTCCAATCAAACCAATCCCATAGACAAAAGACACTTTTCATGGGTTTTCATGGCACAGACTAATGCGCATGTGATACTGGGGTTGAGGCCATTAGTTGAATTCTGCAGACAAATGCTCTTGACACTCTGAACAGTTTGAAGACAAGACAGCTTCCCAAACCACCAGAGAGACTCTGGTCCTGCCCCTAACAACAGAAGATTTTCGCCCTTCAGAAAAATGAGTTCTTGTTTTCAGCTAACCAGTAGGATTTTCAAAACAATAGGGAGACAGGGAAAACACTTCTTTTTAGCTTGCTGTCCCTTCTAAAACTAAAAGCTCAATCCCGCAGCTTCAAACTGAAAATGAATCCCTGTCGCCTGACCTGCCCACAGTCTTTTTTCTCCCAACAATGAATCACCTAAGGCAGTGAGCATGAATTTAAAAAGGTCTTAAAGATACACTAACATCATACCTTCTACAGACATCTCTGAGATGAGACATTTAACTTTTTTCAATTCATTCGTGGGACATGGACATCACTGGCTGGGCCAGCATTTATTGCCCATCCCTAGTCACCCTTGAAGTGAGAGGCTTGCATTCCACAGAGCAGCTGAGAGTCAACCACATTGCTGTGGCTCTGAAGTCACATGTAGGCCAGACCAAGGTAAGGATGGCAGATTTTCTTCCCTAAAGGACATTAGTGAACCAGATGAGTTTTTCTGACAATGGTTTCACAATCATCAGTTGAATCCTAATTCCAGATTTTTTAAATTGAATTTAAATTCCATCATCTGCTGGGGTGGGATTTGAATCCATGTCCCCAGAGCATTAGCGGCATTTCTGGGTTAATAGTCTAGCGATAATACCACTTGGCCATCGCCTCCCCTCTAGATTTTGTCTGTCTTCTCAGGTGGAAATAAAAGATCCCACAGTGTTATTTTGAAGGAGCGTAGGGATAGTTCTCCCTGGTGTGCTGGCCAACATTTACCAATTAACCAGCAACTAAGAGGTAGAGGTCTTGCCACTGGACTAGTAGCCCAGAGAGACAGAGCAGGATCTGGGGGACCTTGACTCAAATCCCATCATGGCTGTTGCTGAAATTTGAACTCAATAAAAATTTGGAATGGAATATAATGATGACCATGAAACCATTGTCAATTGTCGGGAAAAGCCACCTAGTTCACTAACGTCCTTGAAGGAAGGAAATCTGCTGTCCTTACCTGGTGTGGCCTACATGTGACTCCAGATCCACAGGAATGTGATCGATTCTCAAATGTCCTCTGAAGTGGAGGGCATTTAGGAATGGGCAATAAATGCTGGCCCAGTCAGCATTAGTAAGAAATCTGACAACACCAGTCAGCAATGCCCACATCTGGTAAATTAATGTTTAAAAAATAACAGTTTGTGGGGTCTTGTTGTAAGAAACTGGCTGCTGTGTCTCCCATATCACAACAGTGACTCCACTCTGTAAAGTAATTCACTGACACAGCACTGGACAGTCTGCTTTGGTACTGACTGGTGTTGTATCAAGTTCCTGTCTCAAAGGTATAAAAGTCTGAGGTCACATACTGACTGGCAGAAGAACAGCTTCTTCCCCACTGCCATCAGACTTTTGAATGGACCAATCCTGCATTAAGTATGGCCCCAAAACTACATTCTGCACTCTCTTGTTTCCTTCTCTATGATTGGTATGCTTTGTCTGTATAGTGAACAAGAAACAATACTTTTCACTGTATGTTAATACGTGTGACAATAATAAATCAAACAAAATCAACAAGTCACTGAAACATTCACATTGTGAAATTGTATTTCCTAGAACCCAGTTAAAAATCTTGAAACTCAACCTGAATCAGAACATAAATGATTTAATTACTGGGAAACAATATTGGGGTTAAGAGGGTAAGGGTGGGATTGTGGTCAGTACAGACTAGATGGGTCGAATGGCCTCCTCTGCATTGTAAGGATTCTATAAACACCTCTGCTTCCATCAGGGATATTTTGCACTACTCTGTTTAGTTTAGTTCAGTGGGGATGTGGGGAATGTTCATGCTCCAAAATCAGCCCCCCCCCCGCCACCCCCGTTCCGATGGATTCAAATTTCCTTGGGTCTACAATTCCACGGCCGGGATTAGAGAGATGTGATACAACAGTGGAAACCTGCAACACTGTTAACCTCAATGCTCCTCTCTCCACAGTCGCTGTCTGACCTGCTGAGTGTTTGCGGCAGTTTCCGATGTTATTAATGGTTGGAGTGCTGGGAGTCAGTGACCTCTCCGCACTCTGAACTCAGCGAGTGGCAGCGTGAAGGCAGCTTTAGTATTGATGGAAGATGCACAATAGCGTGAAGAATTTAAAACAAATATCTATGGCTTCAACCGCAGCACTCAGCGTGTGTAGCTTTATTCCCTGCGTGGTGTACAAAACTTTATTTTATAGCAATTTGCAACGATGATGTTTTTGTCTGTATGCATACAATAGTTTCTCTTTGTAAATGTGCTGATACACTCTCCCGTAGTATGTTGCTCACATAAAATTCTTGACAATTTGGGATACGTGATACATACCAATTATTGCAGCAGAGAGCCCCCCTCCCCAACTGCTCTATCCTACCCCTTTTCTCCAACCTCCCCTCAACTTTCTCTCCCTCTGCGTCCCTCTCTTACCCCTCTCCCCCCATCACTGTCCCTTGACGCTTCTCCATTCCCGTCTTCTCTCCCACCCCCTCCCAATTCCCCATTTCTCCCTCCAACCTCTCTTCCTCTGGTCTACAGAGTCCCAGCTCAATTTTCAATTGACCCGGCATCTTAAGGGTTAACCAGCAGCTCGGTCGGGGCACACTCAAACACACACATATACAACACACAGATGCTGCAGGCACCCAGGCCGTGGAGCGGCACGAAATGAAAACCCATTGATTAGGAGTTGCCGGATCATAAATTAATTGTGACCCGAGTTTGTTCCACTCACTTTTTCCCGCCACTCTGAGACATCCCCTTGTCTTCTGGCTGATGGCCAATTGCGCTAAATCCCTGTTTATTTGAGTTGCAGGGAGAGAAAGGGAAGCCTTTCCAAATGAGTAAAATTAAACCGAGAACCCCCTCCACACACACAATGTGTTTTCAGAAGAACACAGATGAAAAGTTTAAAGAAAAGACTTCCAAAGTTGTTTTTTTTTTAAAGAGAGAAGTTATTGTATTTGATGTGATAATTGTGTAAATATCAGATCTAAAAGGCAGAAATCTGCTGTGTGTATGTTGTGTCAATGTTTTCCCCTTTGGTTTGACGTTCCCTCGCTCTTGCTCTCTCTCGCTCTCTCTCTGCCTCTCAGTGACCTAACCCTTTCCCCACCTCCCCCTTTGGCACTTCCTCCGCCACCCCTCTTTTTTTTGGTTGCACCGCTCCCTCTCTCTCTCTCTTTCTCTATCCCTCCCTTCTTCTGCTCCTCCTGCGGGAGCACTGACCCGAGCGAAGGTCGAAAGCGAGGCTTCGCCTGCCATCAGCTCCCGGGTGCCGGCGGGTCGGAGGTTCGAGCCCCGGGGAGGGAAGAGAGTGAAAGCCAGAGAGAGAGAGAGAGAGAGCTCACCTTTAAACCCAGTGCTCTTCCTTCCTCCCCTCCCTTGTTCACCTTTTGCTCTCCAGCAGACATTCCGGGCAATCTCTGTGTGTGTGTCTCTCTCTACCCCCACTCCCCTTTTCCCCACCCTTCCCTTCCTTCTCCTACCCCATCTCCCTTCCCCTATTTCCCCCCTTTCTTCCCCATTATTCTTTCCAACCTCCCCCCTCCACCCCAACAACAAAAAAAAATGATGGATCGAGTCCTGTGAAGAGCCGAAAAGGACAATCCTGGATTTCTGAGTGAACCACAACACACAAACACATTCAAAAAACAAACAAACCGAGGTAATCTTTATATTTATGTGTGTGTGTGTGCGAGGGCAAGAAACATTCTGGCTTAAGGAGAGAGAAAAAAAACATAAGAGGGGAAGATTGGAGGAAGGGAGAGGGGAAGGAAAGAAAGGGAAGAGAGAGAGGGAAAAAAAAGGAAGAGAGGGGAATAGAACAACCACAAAAGCCCGGGTCGGCGCTGCTGGGTTAGAGGTGCCTTGTCATTACAGCGCGGGAGAGAAGCAGAATGGCTTGAACTGAACCTTCTATTTTCGAAGGCTGTGTTGCCAAAAACGCGGATGTATCCGATTTAATAGTTCTGAGAAATTGCAGCGTTCTAAAGGTCTTGTTAGTGTCAGACAGCAACTCTCCCTTGTTTAACCAGTGTGTTGGGGGAGGGGGCGGGGGTAATGATTTGCCTGGTTATGTTTTTGTGTTTTAAAAAAAATACACACAAGTCTTTTCATGCTCGCAATCTTTTAAAGCAACTGCGACGAAGGCCAGGCTCTTGTGTCACCCCACTCCCCCTCCCCACCACCTTCCCCCAACAACCTTCCTCTTAACCCACCGCACAATAGACAAGACCCGGGGATCTCCTGCGAAGTGCAATGTACTGACCTCGTCTCTGTATACACCTCCCTCCGCCGTCTGATTTCCTATTCACCCCCTCCCCTCTATCTCTCTCTCTCTCTATACCTCCCTCCCCACAAGCACACACCATTTAATTTCAGTAAAATTGCAACCCAGTTGATGCAGTCAATTCGGGCGCAAATAGGCTGGCTTTGAACTATTGATCTCTATGGGGATTTCTATATATTCATACACATGTATAAAAACATCGGTCTTGCCACAATCCCCGAATATTTGTCAACATCCCAGAGGCCTAGATTTGTCAATTATTGAGGGGGGGGGGAGGTGGGGGGAGGAAGGGATTTGTTTTGTTTTGTCAAATTGGCCAGAATTCCCGGGTGATAGATCACAGCGAGCCCGAATGTCATTTATTTTGCCGTCTGCAATTATCAATGAAGAAAATACACAGAGGAAAGGCGAAAAAAAAACCCCACTGCAGCCTTTTTCTTAAAACAAGACAGTTAAGTCATGGCCTTAGAAGAGGGACGTTGGGTGGGTTCACTGCTCTTGTGTCGATTTAGATGTTTCAAATTAAGAAGAGATTGGGGGGGGGGGGTGAATATTTGAATGAGTGACGGCGGTGGGATTAGCTGAAGGAATGAGTGACGTTTGGAAGAGGGGGTGCTGCTGGAGCAGAGTGAGCGATCTCTCATGCCCATTGCTACCAAGTGGATGTCAAGTCAGGACGGGAGAGCAGAGGCCAGGCGAAGGAAACAAGCAAAAAAGGTGGGGTGGGGGTGTGGGTGGGGGTGCATCCCCTCGCCTCTTGGAGTTCTGCAAGTGAGGTCTGTCACACAAGCCCAGTTTGTGATGGATGTTTTGAAATAACATAATAATTGCGTGGAGAGATTTATTTGTATAAGGTCGGCTATTTTTTTTTGGGGGGGGTTGGAATGACATTTTTTTTTCCAGAGGCAGGGGGCTGAACCCCGCATGGATTGATCCCAAGTTCATGAACTTGAGCCTGTTTCCTGATTACCGATGGGGATAGGTTTGGATTCAAGCATGAAGGGGCTTCTCCCAATTGGTGTCTGTCGGCGTTAGAATCACTGGTAGAATTTGGAGTTATTACAGTGGGGGAAAAAAAGATGAGATTTTTCTTTTATTTCATTACATTTTAAGAGGGAAACAACAATTTTTTTTGGGGGGGGGAAATCGTTCCATATAATTTTAAATTATAAAGGAGTATGAATTCGTCCTGTCAATCGCCAGAGACGGTCGATTTCAACTTACAGTTGAGTTTCATTTGAGTCCACCCAATTTCACAAATTGTCTATTCTATTTTTGTTTTTGCTCCCGTCTAGGATTACCCCTTTTTTTTCCAAAAAAATAAATACATTTTATTTTTTTTTCTTTCTCTTTATGATTTTAATTTGGCGGCTGTTCTCCCCGGTTGGAAGGCTGGGACCTCACAAGAGCAACCGTCCCACAATGTGCTGCCTAGCATTCACCGAAGGAAACTTGTAAATGGATTTTGTCGAGCGGGGGATGATGGCTCATGGAATTCCTTCACAGGGGAAAATTACCATCACGGTGGACGAGTACAGCTCCAACCCGACTCAAGCGTTCACTCACTACAACATTAACCAGAGTCGCTTCCAGCCACCCCATGTGCATATGTGAGTACATTTCACTTCACCTGGTCGTGCAGTGTGCAGCCCGCTGTTAACCTCAGTTCCCTTTTTGGTCTCTCTCATTTTAACAGTGCTAAGCCCCCCCGCACCACCCTGGCGCCTTGGGGAAATTCATTCTGCTTCCACCAAAGGGGGGGGGGGGGGAAAAAAAACTTTCGAAATTCCACCCAGACCAGAGGCTGGTAAAAGTTTGCTGCAATTCCCTTTGAAGTGATATGATAGGAATAGTGTGCAGCTCCCCCCCCCCTCCTCCCCGCCGCCCGAACATCCAAACGCTCCTTGTGATTCATAGCAATCTATACATTTGACTGGGAATCGACAAGCACATTGTTACAGCAGGGTCAGTAACCTTTTTGTCAATTACCCGGCCAAAAACAAAGCTGAGGGAATAGGGGAATATCTAAACCCCGAAGAGTTTAAGTATGTCTTAACCCCGGGTCTGAATTTTAGCTGACTGGGTTAGGACTGAAGGTGGTTTCCATTACTGCGTTATTTTGATACTTTCTTAAATTTAATGAGGTGTTCCATTTTTTTTTGTTGCTGGCCCTGGGTATGTAAGTCATAGTTTCAAACTGTCAGGAAATTTCAGGCAGCACATACTCTATCCCCAGACTCTGTGCCTGGCTTTTTGTACAACATCTATTAAAACTTTGATCAGAAAGTTTTCATGGAGGAACCATCAAAGGCTGTATCTGATTCCTTCATATTTATTTGACTGCTGCTATTAAGAAAGGCCTCCAGATCTCAGACTATGTAGCTGGGGGGTGGGGGTTAAGTGAACTGTATTATGTGCGAGCTTATACCTGCCAAGAGCAGGAGACCCTGACTTTTTGTGTACTTTGCTGCTGGGAGTCTCCGTACAAGAAAAGCAGACTGTCTTTTTTTTTAAATGGTTCATTTTCTCTTGTGAGAATGCATCAAAATAATTTCAGCTTCATTGCATGTGCCCCTTGAATAATACAGATCAGTTTCAAATCAAAAACAAACGCGTTCATTTCACAGCAATTATTTATCAATAGACGACTTTGCCTGATTGATAAACCCTTGCTGCTTGGAACAGTGCACCTCTAAGGATGGATGTGTTAAATGGCATACTTAAGCTAAAAGTAAGCAGAAATTAAAAGGAAAAGTGCATTTTAGATGTAAATTTGGTGTGGACTTTTTAAATCCAGACTGCACATTGGGATCAAGCTAAAATATATAACAACACAATGGACAACACAATAATATATAACAAAATATATAACAACACAATCGAGGATCCATAATAGGAACAGTGTGCAAACACAGGTTCCACAATAGGTACAATATTTAAGTGCAGGATACACAACAGGGGATTTTTTTTTAAATACAGGATACACAATGAGAATTTTTTTTAACAGCAGTGCTACACTATGGGGAGCAGATTTGTAAATGCATGATGCACAATGCAGGCAGTGTTTGAATGTAAGATTCGCAGGGGACCTGGTTTTTAAACGCTGGGTGCACAGTGGTGGAACTGTGACTTGATGTGTTGTCCTAGACATAACAACCTGCGCTGGCTTGAATTCTTTTAAGAAATGGGTGCTTTCTTGCTTTCATTGCTCTCGCAGGAATGCGACTCTTTTGCGATGCACAATTTCTGGGCAAATGATTTTGTTAACAGTAGTAGGATGAAGCGTGAGATCAAACGTATTTTTCATTGGGGAATCTCACCTGTTTTGCTGAGTAGGCAGAGAAGAATTTATTAACCAGCGGAGTAAACTTGACAATTGGAAATGGGCAGCTCCAGAAAGCCACCACCGTGGAAGGTAGATTGTGTACAAATAAAGCTAGGTGGAGGAAAACCCACAACAGTCTCTTTTCAATACCATGAGGTTGTGATATATGCACTATTCTGAATGGCTGACTTGAATCACCGATATGATTAAAACACTGACTATTGATGACATGTCTCAAGAGCTGCCATGGAGTGCACAACAGACCCTCACTGAATGTTTAAAAAAAACACTGAACTTCACACTATATATTTCAACAAGTAATATATCCTTCTTGAGTGATTTCAAGGCCATAGTGCAATCCTTAAGAGTTCAGACAATGGTTATGAGCTGCTTGAACTTTGCTCCCACAGTTTATGCAGTCATTTTAACCTCAGTTAAATGTCAACCTGGTAACTCAATCCAAGCAAATTGTTATCCATTGTAATGAGTGACATTATTGTTGTACTTCATACATTAGGCAGCTCCAGTTTTCATTACGTAGTGAAGTAGAGTTTTAAAATGTATTTGATTTTGAAATAGTTTTTCATTTGAACGTTGGAAACTGTCATGAGTGTGCAAAGTGTCTTTTACAGTCCATATCAGCCGACCATATGCTTGCAACACTTATCAGGGATCCTTTTGAACAGCCAGTGCATTTTTGTGTATGCCAGGCAAGGATGGGTTCAGAGGTGATGCGTCCTGTAGTTGAATAGCTGTCAACGCTCATTCATCTAACCCATAAATGAGGAAATGCTATAACCGCAATCGGCTGGGGGATGCAACTGTAACCACTGAGGAGTGAATGTTTTGATCAGAGGGGAAAGTACTGATAGAGGAAAAATAAGGGACCAAAAAAAGGTCTGGCAAATGGAAACCACCAAGGTCGCTTTTTTGTTTGGGTGGAGGTGTTGAGGAGGGAGGGGAATGACTGGGAGGACAAACTGAGCCAGCTTATTCCCAAAATAAATGCGTAGCTTCCTGATTTGATGGTAATATTTGGAAGTAAACTCTTGTGAAAGACAGTCCTCTTGACTACTGCAAAGCAAGCACAGATTGAAGGAAGGGAATGATTCAAAAACTGGCAAACGTAGTGAAAGGGTGCACTTGCTTTTAAGAGTGACACTTTTGAAGCAAAAATACAATTCTGTCTGATATAGACAGTGGCAATCTTGAACTATCTATCCAAACTATTAGAAAGTGTACACGTCCCTTCAGAGATTTAATTTCCTCTCGAGCAGTGATCAGTGCGTCTACATCATATTCTTTTGTGTTCTATTTTAAAAATGTTTTAACAATGCCATTGGAATCACACGCAGTGCAGTGTTAACCAGTTTGCATTAACCAGTGCATCCAATTAAATGATACTCGAAGGAGATTGGAGTTTGGTATACTTTAATTTGTCGCTCCTTGGTCGTTGAAACCCAGAACACTCCCCCTTGGAAAAACCGTTGAGACTGGTAATCAATTGGGAAATTTTGAAGCTGGGAGTTGTAGATTTTTGTTTACAGAACCAGGGCAGTGGATGAACCTAAGACACGGATCACCCATGATCCAATTAAATGGTGTAACTGCCTGAATGGCCTAATCCTGCCCTTGGATGGCATGCCCTGAGACCACCAGACCAAAGAATCAGCCCTAATGTATTCATTAGGACTCTGTTTGTGTCTGTGAAGTATATATTAGTAGAAAAGTCATCCCTTATGTTTCAATCGTCTTTGATATTTACATTGTTAGTTGGGGGGGACAGTGTTGATTTGCAGGATCACAACACTTACTATTAAAAATGAATGGCTAACCCAAATAATAAAGTGAAAAAGACAGTCATTCTGACTGACTTTGCTGATGGGACATGAACCAATTGAGATTGACTTGATTCTACTGCAGGGCTGAATTTGTACTATGAACGCGCACTTGTACACCCCACAGTTATGTCCTTCCTATCAGTGTGGGACAACTTGGGATTGAATCATAAAATGAATACAACGCAGAGGAGGCCAGTTGGCCATAAGGGATGTCTGTGCCGGCTCTCTGTAAGAGCAACTCAGCTAGTCCCACTCCCCAGCCTTTCCCCCCTCGACCTGCAGATTGTTTGCCTTCAGATAATTTACCAGTTTCCTTTTGAAAGCCACAATTGAATTTGCCCCCACTGCACTCAAGCAATGCATTCCTGATCCCAACCACTCACCATGTAAAAAAAAGTTTCTTCTTGTTGCCGCTGGTTTTATTGCCAATCACCTTAAACCAGTGTTCTCGGGTTCTCAACATTTCCACCAACACAAATGGTTTTTCCCTGTTTACTCTGTCTAGACCGCTCACGATTTTAAAGACCTCTATCAAATCTCTTCTTAAATCTTCTTTGAAGGGAGAAGCCCCAGCTTCACCTGTCTCTCTCTGTAACTGAAGTCCCTCTTCCATGGGACCATTCTCATAAATCTTTTCTGTGCTCTCTAATGTCCTCACACCCCTTCTCTAGTATGGTGTCTGACACTGGGCACAAGACTCCAGCTGTGGCTGAAATCTGTGTCTTACAAAGCCTCCTCATAGCTTCCTTCCTTTTCTAATCCGTGCTCCTCTTTATAAAGGCACTGATTGTTAAATCAGTGTGCATATAATAAGGTGGGTGTTCAGGCAAGACCTTCATACTCCAGGGAGTCTCAATCTACTTCGCTCTGTTGTCAACTCAGGCTCGGACTTTCAATACAGGCTGCACTTGCACTGTAATTACTGCAAAGTGTGACCCTTGCTGCGTGTGCCACCACCTTCATAGTTATCAGCCACAAAACCCACAGATTTATAACATGTGCAGTCCTATGGTACACAGATTATGACTAAGAAGCTAGCCCTAAAAGCTTCGTTGAAGATTTTTTAAAAAAATTACTCTGGGATTTGAGAGCTACGGTGGAAGAGAAGGGGGAGTGGACCTTTTTCAGAGAGCTGACACATATGCGATGGGCTGAGTCTCCTCCTGCCTGCCTTATGTTGCTATGAATGCTTTGCTTTGTAATATCTTTATATGGCTTGATTAGAAAGTGTTAACTTTATGCTATTTACATTTTATAATGCTTACTGTTTTAGGATGAAATAAACACTTACATTTATATAGCTCCTTTTAAAACTTTAGGATATCCTGAAGTGTTTGAAAGCCACAACACCATTGTAATACATTTGAATTGAAATCCCTGTTGTAATTTGGAAATGTAATGTATTAGACATTCAGCTAAGGAAGCTTCTGAAATATGATGCGGGTTTCCAAGTATTCTGTTTGTTCCTATTTATTTGTTCAGCTCTGAAGAGTGAGTCCTATTGCAGGGTTTGTCACTTTTTTGTTTTTCACAGAGGGTGCAACCCTTCACTCTTTATTTTATTTCATACTAACTCATTAACAGAGACAACATTCCAGGACAAAATGAATTGGCATTTGGAAAATCGATGAAACTCAGCATGGATCCATTAAAAATAAACTGTGTTGATCAACTTAATTGAGTTCTTTGATGAAGCAACGGAAAGGGTTGATGAAGGTAGTGAGGTTGATGTTGTGTACATGGATTTTCAAAACAAGTTTGACAAATTGTCACATTGTTAGCAAAGTTAAATGTGACTAAAGGGACGATGGCAGCATAGATACAGAATGGGCAGAAAACAGTTGTTTTTAGACTGGACGAAGCTATACAATGCCATATCCCCACCTGTTGGTTAGCACTACTGTTCTTTGATATTACATTAATGATCTGCTCATAGAATCCCTAAAGTGCGGAAGGAGGCCATTTAGCTCATCTACTCTGCTCCAACACTCCATAGTGTCTGCACCAATAAAGAATTTTACCCAGCTCTGTTCCCGTAACCCCATGTATTTACCCTACTAATTGTCTTGACACTAAGAGGCAATTTGGCATGGCTGTTCCACCTAACCTTCACATCTTTGGAGTGTGGGAGGAAACCAGAGCATCTGGAGGAAACCCTGGCAGACATGGGGAGGATGTGTAAACTCCACACAGGGCTGTCACCTAGGACAGAATTGAACCCGAGTGCCTGGCGCTGTGAGGCAGCAGTGCTAACCACTGTGTCACCATGCTGCCCCGTCATTTCAAAGCTTGGAGATGATACAATACTCAGAAGCACAGCAAACAGTGAGGGGGAAATAACGGACTACAGGAGGACACTGACAGACTGGTGAAATGACAAGTGTGAGGTGACATATTTTAATAGGAAAAAATGAGGAGAAGGCACTGTGAATGAAAGGGTGTGATTTTAAAGAGGCCTGATACTAAATATGCACAAACCTTTCAAAGTTTGATCAAAATTGGAAAGCTGTTCTTTTTTAAAAAAAGGATATGAAATCCTTGGCTTTATCTGAGAGAAATAGAGTTCAGATGCAAGGAGCGGTAGTGGGGCTATGCTAAATATTTAGCAAACACTGGTTAGGTCTCCACTGGAAAATTGTGTCCAGTTTTGTGCATGATATTTTAGCAAGAATGTTAAGGCTTTAGAGAGTGTGCAGGAGAAATTTATGGGAATGTGGAAAAATTGCATGGAGAAGCTGGGATTTCTTTCCCTTAGACAAGGGAAGATTTGACAGGAATGCTCCAAAATATGAATGGTTTGTATTGAGTAAATAAGGAGGAACTGTTTGCAGTGATAGAAAGGTCAGTAACCACAGGATATAGATTTAAGGTGATTAGCTAAGAACCAGAGATGACATGAGGAACCAGTTTTTGTACAGAGAGTTGTGATCTGGAAAGCACTCTCTGAAAGGGTGCTGGAAGCAGATTCAATCTCAACTTTGAAAAGACAATCATAGAATCCCTTACAGTGCAAAAGGAAGCCATTCGGCCCATCGAGCCTGCACTGATAATAACAGGCTCTATCCCTGTAATTTCTTGCTAATTCCCCTGACTTTAAGTGGCACTTTTTTTTATAGCCAATCACCCTAACCTGCACATCTTTGGACTGTGGGAGGAAACTGGAGTACCCAGAGGAAACCTACACAGACATGTGGAGAATGTGTAAACTCCACGCAGTCATTCAAGGCCGGAATTGAGAGTTGCACAAATATTTTCAAGGGTTAAAGAAATCTCGGGGCAATGGAGAAAGGGCAAGAGGAGTAAGAATAGTTGGATAGCTCCACTAAAGAAACACTCCAGGGAGAATAACCTCCTGTGCAGCATCATTCTGGGATGCACTTAAAGTGGGGAAGTAGTCACGCTGGGGTTCCATTATTGCATCCAGTAGAGGAGTCTAATGTCAGTGCTGTGCATGAATTAGCCATCACATTGGTGCTGGGGCCATCCCCGCAATTCTGTGTGAGCAGTATCTTAAGGATGCCCTCTGCAAATGCTGGTGATGTCAAACCTTCAAAGTCCTCACTGCGGCCATCTACTTTGCCTTCCAATTATGGTACAGCCTTTAACATGCTGCAAGTATAACACAGACCAAACTCATAACATCCCTACGGTACAGAAGGAGGCCATTCAGCCCTGCACTAACAACACCCCCACACTGGCCCATCCCTATAATCCCATGTATTTACCCTGCTAATCCCCCTGATGCTAAGGGACAATTTCGTTTGGCCAATCCACCTAACCTTCACACTGTGGGACACTACGGGGCAATTTGGCACGGCCAACCAGCCTAACCTGCACATCTTTGGATTGTGGGAGGAAACCGGAATACCCGGAGGAAGCCCTCACAGGCACAGGGAGAACGTATAAACTCCACACAGTGACCCAAGGCTGGAATCAAACCCGGGTCCCCGTTGCCATGAAGAAGCAATGTTAACCACTGTGCTACCGTGCCATCCCACTGTAGTTATTTGTGGGAACTGTGAAAGGCATGAATAAATTCAACAAAACTCCAAACCAATTTAGTCACATGGCCCTTTTAAAAGCTGAGCAACAGGATGCTTTTCTCCATGACCCTCATCTCTTTCATTCACGCGATTAGTTAGCATTCATTTGTCATTGCCATAAAAAGCAGGTGTTCCTTGTCTTTGAGGGACTTGTGGACGTGAAGGATTTGCATTTATACTGTGCCTTTCTTGACCTCAGGAGGTCTAAAAGAACCTTGCGTCTACAGTATAATTCTTTGAAGTGTAGTCACCATTGTAAGATGGGAAATGCGGCAGCCGGTTTGTGAATGGTAAACTCCCACAAACAATAGCATGATAACAAACAGTTCAGCTTTTGTCTTTGGTCACGTTAGTTGAGAGGTATTAGCTAGGACAGCAGGGGGAGAACTGCCTTACTCTTCTTTCAAATACTCCAAAATATTGCCTTAAAATATTCCATTTTGTGAATCGGCCCTGTTGTTTTCTGTGGACAGGAGAGTGAGATCGAAGACAAGAGTATTAAATGACATTCCGGTAAAATGTTTGGATTTTAGAAAGGCTGAGGTGAGTGCCATGGGAGGTCTTAAGTTTCTTGGGTCAGTGCTCTTCCCGTAGTTGCATGAAAAGGAACAGCCCACAGAAGGGGAAACTATTGTCCAAGATACAAAGAGGCAATGAAGTGGGCATGAACTGGTGTAATCTGTTGTGAACCTCAGTGCTTCTTAGTACTTGTCCTCCTGACTAATATGAAAAGTTCAGTGTCCTGGTCTCGCGCCACATCAAGCCTGGAGATGTAACTTGCTGCTTCATAAAGGTGACGGTGTGACAACTTTGTTCAGCTTGCTGGGAGGGAGTCACTTTCAGGCAGATTACGTTCCAGTTCTGTACAATAAAGGTTTTCAACTTTTCTGTATCATGTCCCATTCAAATGTTGTCCCTATCCTTACCTGCCTTCACCTCACCCCACCCTACCCCACCCAGGGAGTCCCAGTGCAAACTATCAAAAGGCATTGCCATTAACTCAAAAGAAAACAGCCCTTTAATTGCCAACAGCATGTGTTTTTTAATTTTGATCAGTTTACAATAAGAAAATTCAGGATTGATGAAAGACATGCGGAAAGAAATCAGGACCCCATTGCATCACAGTATGATTACAGAAGAGGAAGGCCATTCAGCCCATTGCAGCCTAGCCATTTAGAAATTTCCCATCTGTGTCTGATTACTTTATCTCATTGTTCCAGGGCTTTTAACCTGCAGTACCCCATTTGGGAGTTAGTCCCCACTCTGTGTGTTAGTCACTCTCTGCCCAAAGGAAAACTAACTGCCCACTGCCAGCAAGGCCGAGAGCTCTGGAAATGTCTTGGTTCCGCTTTGTTTGCTGATATCAATTCTAACTATCTTTTGTGAGTTTAAACCTATGATTTCCCCCCCCTCCTCCACCCCTGTTCTACGCTCACAAGTAATTATCGACATTTTTCTTTTCCATATCCTCCTGTGTAGTCACTTAACCTCATGGTTGAAAAGCCCGATATGTTCGGTTCATATATGAGTCTCTTAGGGCTGTGGACCTTGGTGTGAAAGCCTGTGTGATGAAGGATTAAAAATGCAATGTCAGCGCACGATCAAATCAGGAATAGAGTGTGAATCATGAGCGAGCTGAATGAGGAATCTTAAATAAGCACTGTTGATGAATTCAATCTTTGAATTTATTTGATATTTATTCTTGGGGATAAAGGTTCACCTCGGCACAGTGCAGAGAGGAAAATCAGACAGACTCTACCCTTGATGTGTGATTTCCCCTGATCCCAATTTTCCTCTTGTGTGTATGTGCCTAGGTGCAGATATGGAAGATCTACCCAGCGTATGTACATTTAAAACTTGCAGCTGATTTGAAGACTCAATCTAGCAGGCTTTTATATGTGCAATTCCCCCTGCCTTCACCTCTCTGCCTCACCTTGTCCTGCCTACACCCCTCTGCCTCACCTTGTCCTGCCTACACCCCTCTGCCTCACCTTGTCCTGCCTACACCTCTCTGCCTCGCCTTGTCCTGCCTACACCCCTCTGCCTCACCTTGTCCTGCCTACACCCCTCTGCCTCACCTTGTCCTGCCTACACCTCTCTGCCTCACCTTGTCCTGCCTACACCTCTCTGCCTCACCTTGTCCTGCCTACACCTCTCTGCCTCACCTTGTCCTGCCTACACCTCTCTGCCTCACCTTGTCCTGCCTACACCTCTCTGCCTCGCCTTGTCCTGCCTACACCTCTCTGCCTCACCTTGTCCTGCCTACACCCCTCTGCCTCGCCTTGTCCTGCCTACACCTCTCTGCCTCACCTTGTCCTGCCTACACCTCTCTGCCTCACCTTGTCCTGCCTACACCTCTCTGCCTCACCTTGTCCTGCCTACACCCCTCTGCCTCGCCTTGTCCTGCCTACACCTCTCTGCCTCACCTTGTCCTGCCTACACCTCTCTGCCTCACCTTGTCCTGCCTACACCTCTCTGCCTCACCTTGTCCTGCCTACACCTCTCTGCCTCCCCTTGTCCTGCCTACACCTCTCTGCCTCACCTTGTCCTGCCTACACCTCTCTGCCTCACCTTGTCCTGCCTACACCTCTCTGCCTCGCCTTGTCCTGCCTACACCTCTCTGCCTCGCCTTGTCCTGCCTACACCTCTCTGCCTCACCTTGTCCTGCCTACACCTCTCTGCCTCACCTTGTCCTGCCTACACCTCTCTGCCTCACCTTGTCCTGCCTACACCCCTCTGCCTCGCCTTGTCCTGCCTACACCTCTCTGCCTCACCTTGTCCTGCCTACACCTCTCTGCCTCACCTTGTCCTGCCTACACCTCTCTGCCTCGCCTTGTCCTGCCTACACCTCTCTGCCTCGCCTTGTCCTGCCTACACCTCTCTGCCTCACCTTGTCCTGCCTACACCTCTCTGCCTCACCTTGTCCTGCCTACACCTCTCTGCCTCACCTTGTCCTGCCTACACCCCTCTGCCTCGCCTTGTCCTGCCTACACCTCTCTGCCTCACCTTGTCCTGCCTACACCCCTCTGCCTCGCCTTGTCCTGCCTACACCTCTCTGCCTCACCTTGTCCTGCCTACACCCCTCTGCCTCACCTTGTCCTGCCTACACCTCTCTGCCTCACTTTCTCTCCTTCTTCCTTAAAATCTAGCTTTTTCACAGTGCTTTTTGGCTATCTGCTCTAAAATCATCTTCTGTGGCTCAGTGCCAGATTTGGTTTTGTGACACGCTTCTAAATTGCCTTGTGATATTTTATGACAGGAAAGGTGCTATGCAAATGCAGTTTCTTGTCTGAAAATTGGCTGCTATGTCTCCCTGCTTGATAGTGTTAACTGACTTTCAGAACTCATAGGCTGGCATTTTCCAGTCCCGTCCTGTCC
The DNA here is from genome assembly GCF_965287045.1 of Carcharhinus amblyrhynchos. NCBI lineage: Eukaryota > Metazoa > Chordata > Chondrichthyes > Carcharhiniformes > Carcharhinidae > Carcharhinus > Carcharhinus amblyrhynchos. The sequence continues at coordinate 21,542,359 of NC_137329.1, forward strand.
TAGTTTAGTTAAGTTAGGGCATCATGATCGTCACAGACTTGGAGGACTAAAGGGCCTGTTTCTTTGCTGTACTTTTCTTTGCTCTCTTTGTTCTTTTATGCCCTTCCCATCCCCACCAAATAGGTTCTCCCCGCAGTAGGGTGGGTGAGCCTTTGAAATCGCCATTCACATGGTGGCACAGGGTGGCACGGTGGCACAGTGGTTAGCACTGTTGCCTCACAGCGCCAAGGACCCGGGTTCGAATCCTGGGTCACTGTCTGTGTGGAGTTTGCACATTCTCCTCGTGACTGCATGGGTTTCCTCCGGGTGCTCTGGTTTCCTCCCACAGTCTAAAGATGTGCGTGCTAGGTTGATTGGCCATGCTAAATTGGCCCTAGTTTTGGAGGGAGATTGGTAGTGTAAGTATGTGGGGTTATGGGGATAAGGTGGGATTGTTGTTGGTGCAGGCTTGAATAGCCTTCTTCCGTACTGTAGAGATTCTATGTTTGTATAACATCGGTGGGACTGGAAGATGCTGCAAGCTTAAAGGATTAGAAAATTCCAACCTTGTCTGTGAAGGTGATGGCTGACTAATGATTTCTTTCCCTCAGTTAGGCCCTACAACTGTTCAAGTCCCAAACGGTCCACTCGCCAAGGAAATTCTTCACCCGTATCTGGTTATTCACCAATATTCTTTCCCCAACTGCAATCAGCCAATGTGCAGTTGAGATGGACGCTTGAAGCTTTTATGGTTTAGCCCTTAATGTGGTAGCTGTTGGGAGAATACAGGCTCCTTTTTATTCAGCATTGTGATAATTAACTGCCTTCGCAGCGCAGTTACCTTGCATGGTGTTATTTCAGTACCTCTCACTGTTTTCATTCTGAATAGCTCACACAAACTCTGCCTAGTGCAGAAAGCCTGTGTGTTGTGAGAGTACCTTGTTTCAGTGTTTGAATGCTGTAATTATTGTAACAAGATTTTCACTGTGGCCCGATTTAACAAAGCTTAAGATAGTCTAGTCGGATAACCTAATCAGTATCATTCTCTGATAAACTGAACAGCTATGATGACGTACGGGTGTGTTTACTTAACAACAATTTCACTTTTTTGCCACCTTGAAAAGGTACTGTGGAAGCTCTTCTGTTTTCAAGTATTTGGAACCAAGGGTGAAATTTGTGTCCCTGCAGAGAAAATGCTGGAAAATCTCAGCAGGCCTGGCAGCATCTATAAGGAGAGAAAACAGCTGGCGTGTCGAGTCCAGGTGACCCCCCAAGCCTGCGACAATCATGATGCCCTAACTTAACCAGACTAGGATAGGACGGGACTGGAAAATGCCAGCCTATGAGTCGCTTCTGAAAGTCAGTCAACACTATCAAGCAGGGAGACACAGCAGCCAATTTTCAGACAAGAAACTGCATTTGCATAGCACCTTTCCTGTTATAAAGTATCACAAGGCAATTCAGAAGAATGCCACGAAACCAAACCTGACACTGAGCCACAGAAGATGATTTTAGAGCAGATAGCCAAAAAGCACAGTGAAAAAGCTAGATTTTAAGGAAGAAGGAGAGAAAGCGAGGCAGTGGGTGTAGGCAGGACAAGGGGAGGCAGAGAGGTGTAGGCAGGACAAGGTGAGGCAGAGAGGTGTAGGCAGGACAAGGTGAGGCAGGTGTAGGCAGGACAAGGTGAGGCAGAGAGGTGTAGGCAGGACAAGGTGAGGCAGAGAGGTGTAGGCAGGACAAGGTAAGGCAGAGAGGTGTAGGCAGGACAAGGTAAGGCAGAGAGGTGTAGGCAGGACAAGGTGAGGCAGAGAGGTGTAGGCAGGACAAGGTGAGGCAGAGAGGTGTAGGCAGGACAAGGTGAGGCAGAGAGGTGTAGGCAGGACAAGGTAAGGCAGAGAGGTGTAGGCAGGACAAGGTAAGGCAGAGAGGTGTAGGCAGGACAAGGTGAGGCAGAGAGGTGTAGGCAGGACAAGGTGAGGCAGAGAGGTGTAGGCAGGACAAGGTGAGGCAGAGAGGTGTAGGCAGGACAAGGTGAGACCCGAAACATCAGCTCTTTTTTCTCCTTACCGACACTGCCAGTTCAGCTGAGATTTTCCAGCATTTTCTCTTTTGGTTTCAGATTCCAGCACCTGCAGAAATTTGCTTTTATTCATACCCTTACACTTAATTTCCTGGTGTTGCATTGCCATATTTGTCTTAAAGGAACTCATTTTGGCAGCAACTGTTTGCTATGTAGGTAAACTCCACAGTTAACCTATGTCACCATCCTCCTCAAACAACACTAAAGTGAAGGACCAGTTATTTCTTTAGTTGGTTGGCGGGGTGGGGGAGGATATTGATCAGGACTTGCTGAGTTTTGTTATCTCTTTCTTTCTCTGTGCTTCCAATCGTCCCACCTGTCTTTGGAAAGACAAAAAGAACTTGCATTTGTATTGCACTGTTCAGAGCTTACAATATCCCAAAGTGTTTTTAAACCAATGTGGTACTTTTGCAGCATGATCTCGTTGTAACATGACGGTCAACTTATTCTCAACAACCTTCTACAAACAGCATCGTGATAATAACTCGACACAGGCGGCACGGTGACACAGTGGTTAGCCCTGTTGCCTCACGGCACCAGAGTCCTGGGTTTGATTCCCAGCTTGGGTCACTGTTTGTGTGGAGTTTGCACATTTTCCCCCTGTCTGCGTGGGTTTCCTCCGGGTGCTCCGGTTTCCTACCACACTCCAAAGACGTGCGGGTGAGGTGGATTGGCCATTGCTAAAATTGCCCCTTAGTGTCCAGGGGGCCAGCTATTGTAAGTGCGTGGGGTTATGGGGATAGGGCCTGGGTGGCATTGTGGTCGGTGCAGACTTGATGGGCCGAATGGCCATCTTCTGCAAATGGGATTCTATGATCTAAGAGCCTGTTTGTGATGTTGGCTGAGGGATAAGCAAAAGGGAAGCTATCCCCCTGCTCTTTCTCAAAATTCACCTGAGAGGGCAGATGGGGGTCTTGGTTTAACAAAATGGTGGCAGATCTGACAAGACAGCGCCCCCTCAGTACTGCACTGAGAGTGTCGGCGCAGATTTCTGGGCTCCAACGTCGGAGCAGGACTTGAATGCACTCAGTTTCTGATTCAGAGGCTACCCATTGAGCTACGCCTGGAATAGAGTTGAAAGATAAACAAATCCTTCAGTGGAATTCAGTAAAACCAATCGAGAGACTTTGTCACAAAAAGGAGTTCAGGGCAACATGGTAGCACAGTGATTAGCACTGCTGCCTTGTAGGGCCTGTGAGCTGGGTTCAGTACTGGCCTCGGGTGACTGTCTGTGTGGAGTTTGTACGCTCTCTCTGTCTGTGTGTGTTTCCTCTCACACTCCAAAGATGTGCAGGTTAGGTTGATTGGCCATGATAAATTGCCTCTTAATATCAGGGGGATTAGCAAGATAAATAGGTGAGGATAGGACCTGGGTGGGATTGTTGTCAGCGCAGGCTCAATGGGCCAAATGGCCTCCTTCTGCACTGTAGGGATTCTATGAATGTCAACTTTTGATCTGTTGATTTTATAGTTGACCCAACAAGATTGGAAATGTGAGAATTCTGTTAATCAGACATGCCTTAACGAATTAGTTTTATGCCCCCCCCCCGTGCCTTCACCTCCCAGTTTGAGGGAGCTCTTTGAGACTGTTCCCAATCGAAGCCCAGCTGTGTGGAGGTGTGTGCTGCAGTGGTAGAGCCCCTACTACTGGAACAGAAGTTCTGGGTTCGAGTCCAACGCCAGGACTTGTTGGCCACAGTCAGTGCGGTCCAGTGGGCTGATAAGTCAGTTAAGAAATCCTCCTACCACTTTCCCCCACTGTTCCCCAAAGGGTAATAAAAAGTATGGGTGTGAAGATGCGCAGGAGAGCGAGCCTCCATTTGCCTTAAGTTGCCGCTGTGTTATTAAAACCAAGGGAGGTTTGGCAGTGGACAACTGCAGGGCATCAACTTGTCGTAGAAACCCTACAGTGCAAAAAGAAGTCATTCAGCCCATCGAGTCTACACTGACAACAATCCCACCCTATCCCTGTAGCTCACACTCTGTTAATCTTTGAATCCCATAACACTAAGGGGCAATTTAGCATGGCCAATACACCTAACCTACACATCTTTGGACGGTGGGAAGAAACCAGACCACCCGAAGAAAACTCGCACAGACGTGGGGAGAATATGCGAACTCCACACAGACAGTGACCCACGCCAGGAATCGAACCCAGGTCGCCAGAGCATGTGAGGCAGCAGTGCTAACCACTGAGCCACCGTGCCACCTAGTATTGAGTTCTTTGCTGACTCCACCAGCCTGCTACTTGTTCCTGAGAGTCTTTTCTGTACAGTGATATATTGTGCTCCATAAAGGACACAAATTTGACAGGATGTGGCCTTGCTCCATAACAGCCCACGTGAAGTCTCCTCAAAGCTCCCGTTAAAAAAGACATCTGAGGAAAAAAAAACACTCCAGAGGATCCAAAATGAATTTGATTGCCTCCCATTTCAGCAGTGGTTTTGAAAAGAGGGTTTTATAGAGTCATTGAGGTTCACAGCAGGGAAGTTTCTGATTGGTTGCAGTTGAGAATTTTTGAACTTTCTTGATGAGGGGAAAGAGTGGAATGAATTGAGATTTGTTTCTCTATCCTTGGAGTTTGAGTTTGGTTTATTGTAAATGTGTAACCAATTCCATATATATATAACGTATTGCATTTAGTTATTAAGAAGATGTACTTAAAGGTACCCATAACACATACATACTTTTGTTCAAAATTGCAATAATTACAGCCTTTTGATAAAGAAAGTTCTGTGACTGATATCTATACCAGCTGTACTGGAACGGTTGCTGTCTAATGAAGTGCTAGAATCTTTTTGGTGAATTTTTTTCAAAGTTATGTTCTCCCGAAATAATTAAATCCTGAAATTGTTTTGGCACTTTGAAGAATTCCCTTGCTCTTTTACTTTCCTGGGATGTGGGTATCACAGGCAAGTTACCCATCTCTCGTTTCCCTTCAATCAAGTGGCTTGCCAGACAGTGGCAGTTAAGAGCCAACCACGCTGCACAGAGGCCAAAAAGGGTAAGGATGGCATATTTCCTTCCCTAAAGGACATTAGTGAAGCAGATGTATTTGTCATGGTCATCGTTATTCAGACTAGTTTGATTTTCCAGATTTATTAATTGAATTTTAAATTCCACCAGCTGCTGTAGTAGTATTTGAACCCCTGTCCCAAGAGTATTAGCCTGGTTGCTGGATCATTAGTATGGCAACGTTATCACTGCGCCACAATCTCAAGAAACTAAGAAGGGTTGTGAATGTAGCCCAGCCCATTACGGAAACCAGCCTCCCATCCATTGACTCTGTCTGCACTCCTCGCTGCCTAGAAAAAGCAGCCAGCTTAATCAAGGACCCCATGCACCCCAGACATTCTCACTTCCACCTTCTTCTGTCGGGAAAAGGCTACAAAATTCTGACCAACCAACTCGAGAATAGCTTCTCCCCTGCTGCCATCAGACGTTTGAATGGACTTGTCTTATATTAAGTTGCTCTTTCTCTGCACCCTGGCTATGACTGTAATGCTGCATTCTGCACCCTCTCCTTTCCTTCTCCCCTATGTACTCTATAAATGGTATTCTTTATCTGTATAGCGTGCATGAACAATACTTTTCACTCTATCCCAATACATATGACAATAATAAATCAAATCAAATCTCCCCATGACTATCCTGGCCATACCTTTGAGCACTATTCCCATATCACTTAATTCTGAGTAGTCAAAAGTCAGTCAACCTCAATGACTCAATGTGTTGAATAATTGAACATTCGCACTCTTGGGGGTAGAGTGTTCCAACAATTCATAACCCTTTGAGTGAAGGGATTTCTCCTCATCTCAATTCTAAATGGCTGGCCTTTCCTGTGCTCTAGACAACTCAACAGGAGAAACATTTTCTCAACATCTAGTCTGTCAAGCTGCATAATGGTTTTATATTTCAATTAGACCACTTCTCCTTCTTCTAACCTCCAGGGATGATAGGCTTAATCAGCTCAATCTCTCCTCACAAGATAGTCTTCTCAACCCAGAAAGCAGAATTGTAAATCCTTGTTTGTGCGTAGGGTTCTTGATAATGCTGGCTGCTTTTCTGAGGCAGTAGGAAGAGGAGACAGAGTCAACGGATAGGAGGCTGATTTGTATGATAGACTGGCTATGTTCACAACCTTCTTTAGTTTCTTGTGTTGGTGGTGTAGTGGTAATGTCACTAGACTAACAGTGCAGCTGCCTAGCCTAATACTACGAGGAAACTGGTTCAAACCTCGGGTAGCTACTTCATTGGGTAAGGAGACTTAACCTGCACACACTATTCCAGCTGTGATCTCACCAATGTCCCATATATTTGTGGTAAGACCTCTTTAGTCTAATACCCCAAAAGCCCCCATATTTGTTCCCTGGTCTGTTTTGAGATAGCTAATCTAATGTAGGAAGGGTGTGAAAAGTGATCTCAGCAGGCTGAGTTAAGAAGAGTAGATTCTATGCACAAGTTGTGGAAAAGGTCAAGCAACGCTGTGACTGAAACTATCTACTTTCAGTTCAACGTTCCTGCATTTTTTTTGGGAGACTGTTCTATGTCTGTTGTTTCAACGTACACCGTTTGCTTTTCAATGATGGTGTCGGGGGTGAATTTCCAATTTGAAAGGGAGCCAGGCCTGCCAGAAAAGCATTTTGAAAATTCCTTTCGTTTTACCTCCCAGCACTGAACTCAGAAAATATGGCTTCACGTTGGGATGACACGGTGGCACAGTGGTTAGCACTGCTGCCTCACAGTGGCAGGACTGGAGTTCAATTCTCGGCTTGGGTCACTGTCTGTGCGGCGTTTGCACAGTCTCCCTGTGTCTGCGTGGGTTTCCTCTGGGTGCTCCGGTTTCTTCCCACACTCCAAAGATGTGCGGGTTAGGTGGCTTGGCCATGCTAAATTACCCCTTAGAGTCAGAGTAAATGCATGAGGTTATGGGGATAGGGCGTGGGTGCGATTGTGGTGGGTATAGACCTCATGGGCTGAATGGCCTCCTTCTACACTACAGGATTTTATGATTCTTCCATTTTACCTCCCAGCAGTGAACTCAGGAAATACAGCTTCATGTGAAAGGTACTTAGTGAAAATAGGAACTTGAGTCCTAGCAGACTGGGATGCTAGCAATTGATTAACATTTTCGAGAATGGGATCAATAGCCTTTTTGTTGGTAATCTAGGATCAGGAGGAGGCTATTCAGCCCTTCGAGGCTCTTTGACCGTTCCTCCTGATTGCGGTTGATCTGCACCTTAAGTTAATTTATCTGTCTCGGTGCCTTAACCCCTAATAACCGTGCCTAACCCCATTCCATGAATTTAAGTTTGGAAACTTTCAATCGATCCCCAACCCTAAACAACTTTTCGTTCCAGAGTTTCGGAGTTCCAGATTTTCACTATCTTTTGTTTTCAGAAATACTTTCCAACATCACTTGAATGGCCCAGCTCTCATTTTAAGGTTATTTCCCCTTGTCCTGGACTCCCTGACCTGCACAGCAAGAGGTTTCTCAGATCAGCCATGATTTAATCAGATGCTGGAAAAGGCTTGATGGGCTGAACAGCCTACTTCTGTTGTGCTAATGTAATGAGGCCCACGGGCAATCTCAGCAATTAATTCGGAATCATCAACAAGCCTTGATATTAATCTTATCTTTTTCTCCTTAGTTGCTGATTTAATTTTAAACTGATAAGAATGAAATTCCATGGGCTGCCAGCCTTCAGATTGCCTTTGATAATTTTATTGCCCAAATCTTGGGGGAAAGGTACTTTTGAGTGTACTTAAGAAAGGTCTTGGGGATTTAAGCGAGCACTGGAACTGGTGGGTTTGAGTACCACTGAAGACCAGGGGTGGATTTCTGTCCAGGGATTGGGGGTATTTTCCTGGGTACCCAATTAAGGTTTTCAAAGCTGGAGGCCCTTCTGTTTTTAGCAGGCGGTAGAGTATCTGTTTCTGGCCTCTTGAGCATTCCTGATTATAATCTCTCCATCATTAGTGGCCAAGTCTCAGTTGCCTCAGTACCAAGTTCTGGAAATTCTTCCCCAAACCGTTCAGCCTCTCTTTATCGCTTATAGAATCGTGGAACCCCAACAGCGCAGTAGGTGGCCATTCAGCCCATCGTGTCTGTACCAACTCTCCATCAGAGCAGCTGAGCCAGGCCCTATCCTCATCCCATGTATTATCCCACTAATCCTCCAAACCTACACATCTTTGAATACCAAGGGGCAATTTACCAGGGCCAATCCACCTAATCTTTCAGACTGTGGGAGGAAACTGGAGCACCCAGAGGAAACCCACACAGACATGGAGAGAACATGCAGATTCCATACAGAGAGTCACCCGAGGCTGGAATTGAACCTGGATCCCTGGTGCTGTGAGGCAGCTGTGCTAACCAGTGTGCCACCGTGCCATCTTTGTGTGCTTTAAGACACTCCTTAAAAGTGACCGCTTTTGCAAAGCCTTTGATCATCCGAATAATGCCTCAATACGTGACTCAGTGTCAAATCTTGTTTGGTAACTCTCCAGTGAAGTGCCTGAGGACATTTTAGTATGTTAAAGCACTGTATAGATGCATGTTGCTGCTGTCTCTGCCCCACTGGCAGTTGGCCTTGCTTGCTTTGCTACATTGCAGTTGGAGACCATGAATTCCTAATTGTCCCAGGTCTGATGTCCCCCTGTGTGCTGTGTGATTTCCAAGCTCAGAATGCTGTTTCCAGGCCCAAGTACCTGGCTATCAAAAGTGGTCTTTCAGATGAGATATTAAGCCAAGGCCCAGCCTCCCCCCTCAGGTGGATGAGAAAGGTACCAGGGCCACTATTTTGATGGGACACTCTCCCTACTATCATGGCCATCTTTAGACTTTGTTTACAGTTTACAATGAGCAGTGTCGATGGATACTCTAAGTCTTTATCCCTCAGCCAATGGCACTAAAAGTAGATTATCGGCTCATTACCACTTTGTTTATGGGAACTTACTCCGTGTGATTTGGCTGCCGTGTTTCCTAGCAGTGACTATGCTTTAGAAGTTTCTTATTTTGCTGTGAAGCTCTTTGGGATGGCCTGAGACTGTGTAAAAATGCACCTCTTTTCTCTTTTACAGAATCCCATCCTGTCCCCATTCTGTGGGCACCAAAGGTGTGCCAAGTCCTGACTGGGGTGCCCACTGGGAATGAACTGACCTGCAAGGTCAAGTTTACAGGCCACTGGCCATTGGGAAGTGCAGCTGAAGAATTGGATTCAGAAACCTTGGGCCCTGTGAAGTCACCACAGTGACACTTCATTGACCAACATGTTTCTCCCACTAAATCTCTTTACATGCCCAGTGGCCTGTAAACTTGACCTTGCAGGACAGATGATTCCCAGTGGGCACCCCAGTCAGGATGTGGCACATCTTGGGTGCCCACAGAACGGGGAGAGGATGGGATTCTGCAAAATATTAGAGGAAAGAGGTGCATTTTTACACAGTCTCAGGCCATCCTGAAGAGCTTCACGGCAAAATAAGAAACTTCTGAAGCACAGTCACTGCTGGAAACATGGCAGCCAAACTGCATGGAGTAAGTTCCCATAAACAATGTGGTAATGAGCCGATAAGAACATAAGAACATAAGAAATAGGAGCAGGAGTAGGCCATCTAGCCCTTCGAGCCTGCCCCGCCATTCAATAAGATCATGGCTGATCTGTTGTGGCTCAGTTCCACTTTCCCGCCCTCTCCCCATAACCCTTAATCCCCTCTCTTATCAAGAACCCATCAACCCGCTTCTTAAAAATATTTAGCGAGGCAGCCTCCACCACTTCAACGGGCAGAGAATTCCAGAGATTCACCACCCTTTGAGTGAAGAAGTTCCTCCTCAACTCCGTTCTAAACCGCCTCCCCTTTATCTTGAGGCTGTGCCCCCTAGTCCTACTGTTTTTTTTGAGCGGGAAGAGTCTCTCCACCTCTATCCTATCCATCCCATTCATCATCTTATATGTCTCAATGAGATCTCCCCTCAGTCTTCTAAACTCTAATGAGTACAAGCCTAGTTTATTCAGCCTCTCCTCATAGCTCAATCCCTTCAACTCCGGTATCAGCCTAGTAAACCTCCTCTGCACTCCCTCCAGGGCCAAAATATCTCTCCAGTGAAGTGCCTGAGGACATTTTAGTGTGTTAAAGCACTGTATAGATGCATGTTGCTGCTGTCTCTGCCCCACTGGCAGTTGGCCTTGCTTGCTTTGCTATATCCACCGTCTTGCAGTTGGTGATTATGAATTCCTAATTGTCCCAGGTCTGATATCCCCCTGGGTGTTGGCAATTCCTTCACATCCTTGATAGGAATCCTCTGAGAATGGATGAAATTTGGAGCTTGAATCTATCATTTAACTTCTTGGGATCCCCGCCGTGCAAAAGGAGGTCATTTGGCCTGTTGAGTCTGCAACAAATCATACCCAGGCTTACCCTGTAAACCCACTAATTCCCCCTAACCCACATATCTTAGGACTCTAAGGAACAATTTTGCATGGCCAATCAACCTAACCCACACATCTTTGGACCGGGGGTGGAAATCGGAGCACCCAGAGGAAAGCTACGCAGTCGTGGGGAGAATGTGCAAACTGCACACTGACAGTCACCCAAGGCCGGAATTGAACCCGGGTCCCAGGGACTGTGAGACAGCACTGTGCAGCCCATTTATAAGACGACGAGTTGATTCTTTGCATCCCAAATATCTCCCTTTTTAAATACCATCTGCATTGTGTGGCATCACAGTGCAGTCCAATTCTTGGCCTCTTGGTTTACCAGCCAGACTTTCCTTGCTCTTCACCTCTATCACGCAAGAGAATTTGATATCTGTTTGTCACCTCAACCCTGGCAAATGAGCTGAGATCAGGATTTCACTGAAACCCAGGTGCCAACCTGTATTCTTGCCATCCAGAGGCGCAGTGTGATGTCTCACCATTGCCTCCAAGTTATCCACAGTGCCAACTTAGAAAGCTATGTTGGCCATTTCTTCTTCTTCTTGGACCTCCCTACGTTACAGTGCCTTGGGAGTATATCCACCCACCTAAACTGCAGTGGCTGAAGAAGGTGACCCACCGCCATCCTCTCAGGGGGTATCGCGAGAGTGGGCATTAAATGCCAGCCTTACCAACAATCTACAATGCAGAAGGAGGCCATTTGGCCCATCGAGTCTGCACCAACCACAGACCCAGCCAGGCCCTATCCCCACAACCTCATGTATTTACCCTAACTAGTCCCCCTGACACTAGGGCCAATTTAGCATGGCCAATCCACCTAACATGCACACCTTTGGACTGTGAGAGGAAACCGGAGCACCCATAGGAAACCCATGCAGACACGGGGAGAATGTGCAAACTCCACACAGACAGTGATCCAAGCCAGGATGCCAACACACTTCGAGTATTTCTTTTAACCGTTCAGGTTTCATGCCTCTCCTGTTGTAGCGTAGATGTTGACCCAGTTATCTGACTAGAACTGAAGGAAGTGGGAAACCCAGAGAAACTTTGAGGTGTTCCATACCTTCTGGGCTCTGAATAGTTCCTTCAACATCCAAGCGGATGTGCTGTCGGACGGTATGCGTAATGGGTCTTGGTGCAGAATTAATTCTTGGCTCGGAATAAGATTGAGAATGCTGCTTCAGAGAATCTCTCAGCATGAAGGCTTTGGTCTCGAGTTCATCTTAAATTTATAAAAACTGCGGATGGAACTCCCAGGAGCAGCTGACCTCTGCTATCCTCCTGCTTTTGATCATTTTATAAAATCTGAAGCCTTGTTGCATAACTCTTCTTTTGGTTAAAAAACCGTCTTGAATTTCAGGCTTTTATTTTGATTCAGGCAATTTTTTCTTTGCTGAAATGTGAAATGATGGATGAACATAAAGGATGGGTACAGACCATCAAACTTGTGCAGTTTCTGTGGGTTTATTAACAATATATAACTAGTTAGAATCATAGAATCCTACAGCGCAGAGGGAGGCCATTCAGTCCATCAAGTCTGCACAGACCCACCCAGGTCCTATCCTCATAACCTCATGCATTTACCCTAGCTAGTTCCCCTGACACTAAGGTGCAATTTAGCATGGCCAATCCACCTAACCCGCACATCTTTCAGACTGTGGGAGGAAACCCACACAGACACGTGGAGAATGTGCACACTCCACACAAAGCCAAGCCGGGAATCGAACTTGGGTCTCTGGTGCTGCGAGGCTGCAGTGCTATCCATTGTGCCACCGTGCTGCTAGCTCTGCTAGATGTCTCATCTATGGCTTACTGTGCAGCACTCTGAATTGAACACCACAGCGTGAAGGCCCTTTTCCAGAGGCTTGGAGGTCATTGCTGGGTTGTCTGTTTTTATGATTGGGGGATTCAACCATGGATGCTGGGAAAATCTGCTTCACAATTGTACCATTGGATGCTTTACATCCACCCGAGAGGGAAACTCCAGCTCTCATCTGAAACGTGGCACCCACGACAGTGCTGCACTCTCTCAGTGCTACACTGGAATATAGCCTAGATGTTATGTTCATGTCTCTGGGGGAAGGGATTGCACCAAACAACATGAGTACCAATTTACATTGACACTGTTAGAGTAAATCAGATGCAAAATCAGGCAGTATAGTGAAAGAAAAATGGATTTATCTGTCAAAACTACAACTGCTTCCAAATTTCATCAGGGATGGGAACCATAGGTGTTAATTTGGAATTATAATGGCTCTACCCATTTGATCCTTTAGTCGTCAGACAGTAGCAAGCCAATTCCATCATTCAAACTGTGCATTTTCTTTCACAGAAGGTGGCATATTGATGGCAGCATCTTGAGAATTGCATGAGGAGAACCTTGACCAGGGCAGCACAGTGGTGATTAGCGCTGCTGCCTCACAGCGCCAGGGACCCGGATTTCATTCCCAGCCTGGGTCACTGTGCAGAGTTTGCACATTCTCCCTGTGTCTGTGTGGGTTTCCTCTGGGTGCTCCGGTTTCATCCCACATTCCAAAGATGTGTTGGTTAGATGCTAAGTTCTCCAAGTGTGACAACTAGGAGATTTTCACAGTAACTTCATTGCGGTGTTAATGCAAGCCTACTTATGGCAGTAATAAATAAAACTTAAACATTTTGCCATTGTTGGCGATTTAACTGGGATATTGTTTGATGCTTTTGCTGCATTATGCAGCCTGCTACTGGAAAATAGCAAGTGGAGCTCACTTCAGGTACCTTGACCGGGGCCTGCTCACCAAATCACAGGGGAGGCATTCTGGTTTAGTGCACAGAAGAGGCTGAACCATGCGTTCAGAGGTCCTATCTGTGAGGAGTAACAGAAATGCCTTGTACTGACATAATCTTCTTCTTCATGGCCACAGGACATCTCAAAACATTCCGCAGCTTAGTTTGTTAATCACTGTTGTCATGCTGGAAATGCAACCGTTAATTCCGCAAACCGCAATTTGACAATGACCAGATAATTTGTTTTGATTGAGGGATAAATATTTTCACTGGCACCAGGGAATACACTCCACCTCTCTTGTTGAATGGTACGATGGCGAACAGCACCTAGGTTTCACGTCTGTTACAAAAGGTGGCACCTCCAACAGTGCAGCTGTCCTCAGTACTGTGCCCAGAGCATCAACCTGGATTTTGTCCTCAAGCTTGTTTGGGGACGGTGGGGGGGGGGGGGTATTAAACTCACAACAGTAGTGAAAGGTATACCTACTCCATCACACAAACCAGCCCCCCCTTCCGTTGACTCTGTCTACACTTCCCGCTGCCTCGGCAGGCAGCCATGCACCCCGGACATATTCTCTTCCCCCTTTTTCCATCGGGAAAAACATACAAAAGTCTGACGTCACGTACCAACCGACTCAAGAACAGCTTCTTCGCTGCTGCCATCAGACTTCTGAATGGACCTACCTTGTGTTAAGTTGATCTTTCTCTACACCCTAGCTATGACTGTAACACTACATTCTGCACTCTCCCCTTTCCTTCTCTATGAATGGTATACTTTGTATAGCGCACAAGAAACAATATTTTTCATTGTATTCTAATACATGTGATAATAAATCAAGTCAAATACTGAGCCACAGCTGACAGAAGGTAGCCTCCAATTTCTCAGTCTTATAGGAAGATAGTCTTAAGTTAATACTGCTGGGTTGTGGACGATGGTAAAGGGTAGAGAATCGATAGATCTGAAACAGTACTTCCAACTAAACCACAGTGGTTTGACAGAGGGTCACACTCGAGAAAAACAATATTGGTACTGATGATGACAAGTTATTTGACGCAAGGAGTGACCCACATGTGGAATGGGTTTCCGGGTAAGTTGAAGAGGAAAAGTAGCCTTAGAGTTGGAATGACAGAAGATAGGATGAATTAAGATGGGCCAAATGGTCTTATGTTGTGATGCTTTCTTGCTTTTTATATTCTTGCAATTAAAAAAATCTCCATTACTCTTGAGTCTTCTCTGAATAAGTTTGAAATATTACCTCATTTTCTATACTTATCGTACTCCTGTGGCGTTTAATGGGTTAATAAATCATGTATGTTCTTTATATAAAAAAAACACACGCACACACAAGTGCTGTCATCAGCTGAGAAACCTTTTCCTGCTGTAAAAAAAATGGAATTGATTTCTCCTTGTCTGAAAAATGTTAAATTAATTGTAGAACAGCGTTGGGCGCAGTTTCTGAAGTGACTTTAATTAGGGCGTAATTTTTAATGAGGTATTGTAAATCATTTGTAATTGCAATTTAATTTATGAAAAAAAAGGACATGGCTCCTAACGCAGCCCATGTTTTAATTCCCCACTCCCCAAGTGACCCATGTGCGTGTGTGTGTGCGCGCAAGTTATCAGTGGAACACTTTTGCAATTTGAAGGTTAATTAATGCTAACTGGTCTGCGTTTCTGTCTGGACTGGTCACTAATGAGGAAGCCGCAGATATATTAATGTCTTGTTAATGCCACGATTTTGTCTCTTTATCTTATTGTGCATGCTCTCAGGGTTGACCCTGTCCCATATGACACTCCGAAACCAGCGGGCCACACACGATTTGTCTGCGTCTCAGACACACACTCCCGAACAGATGGCATTCAGATGCCGTATGGGGATATTCTGCTTCACACGGGTGATTTTACGGAGCTGGGACTCCCCACGGAGGTTAAGAAGTTCAACGATTGGTTAGGTAAGAGTCCATTTTTTTTTAATCGCTCTTTGTGACCCTAATTAACCTCTGTTGTATGAATGCCATTCACAATTTTGGTAATTAAATCAAAGTACCTGATGTCTGCAGGTTGCTACAGCAAGAATGTGAGATTCAAATGACCAATATTTTTTCTTTTCCCCTTGCATCACCAAAGCACTCCCTACCCCCAACCTAAAAATTACCTTACAGTCACTAATTCTTGGGAGAAGCTGAGAGGGAACAGGGACATAATGGAACATCTGAAGTGCCTCATACTGGGGTCAGTTCTTCAAAGGTTTATTACCCACCACCAGCCTGTCTCAAACCACTAATAATTAGCAGGTAATAGAAGGAAATGAATGTCCCCTTTGAGCAGGTTAGATGTCAGATGTAAGCAGAGAAATGTGATCTCCTGCCACTTAACCCTTTCCAGTGTTTAATGTAAAGTAGACGCTCCTTCCCCATGGGTCAAAAGGCGCATTCTCCACCAGTTGAATGCTTTGCAGTTACCCGCTTGCTATTGCCTATTGTGGACTGGGGGAGTTTCATTGCTACTGCATTGCTGGATTAAAAGCCATTGCAAAGCCCACAGCAACAGCACCTCTCCTTTCCCAAACGTCCCCTTGGAATCCGAATGAGTATGTGGGAACGGGAGTGGGGCCACTTGGCCCCTCGAGGCTGTGCGATCATTCGTAGAGATCGTGACTGATCTCTGTTTTACTCCATCCTCCTGCCTTGGCTTCATATCCCTTAATATCCTTGGTTTGTAAACATCTATTGATTTAAAATTATTGATAAAGCTACCATCTACTGCCTTTTGAAGGATCTCCTTTGTAGAACTTAGAATAGAACTTAGACGTAAAATGTCTACAGTACAGAAAGAGGCCATTTGACCCATCGAGTCTGCACCGACCACAATCCCACCCAGGCACTACCCCCATATCCCTACAAATTTACCCTCTAATCTCTCTAATTTATGCATCTCGGGACACTAAGGGCAATTTTTTTTTAGCATGGCCAGTCAGCCTAACCTGCATATCTTTAGACTGTGGGACTTGTGTTGCGAAATGTTTCTTAACATCTCTTCTGAATATCCAGCTCTGATGTTGCATGCTGCATTTTATACTCCTGTGTTGGAGGGAGGGGAGTGCCTGAAAATGGTTGTCCTGGGACTAGGGTGGGGTGGGGAGAGGGGGTGCAGGAGGGGGAGCTCATAGGATTTGGCAGGTGACCTTTTCTGCAGCTGCTCACCTGTTTCATTCAATCTAAAATGTAATGGGGGAGGTGGGTAGAGACGTGGTGGGGCGTGTGGGGAGGCACTGGGTTGCCGGCCTGCCTTTATAACTATTGAGGCTCTTAGGTGGAAATTAAGGTCCTCAACTAACCCTGGCAGAGCAGGAGGCTCGTGCACAGCCTGGTGTCGTGGAAGTGGAGGTCGGGGAACCGCCATTGCCCTGGGATGCATAGATTAGCAGGGTAAATATGTGGGGTTATGGGGATAGGGCCGCGTTGGGATTGTTGTCGGTGCAGCCTCAATGGGCCGAATGGCCTCCTTCTGCACTGTATGATTCTGTGTTGAGCCTTTGAGTATATTCAAGGCTGAGATAGGTTTTGGCGATTGGAGAGACATTGGTGCAGGAGGATGTATATTGTTAGGATAAAAAGTAGGGGGAGACATAGGAGGATGGGATTAAGATTGGGAGGGGGGGAGGGGGTGGGAGGCAGAGATGGAGAGTAAAAGGTTAATATCAGGGGCACCTGGTATTCATTTAATTTGTGCTGTAACTGAGATGCAGCAAGTAGTCTAACAATACCAGGTTAAAGTCCAACAGGTTTATTTGGTAGCACGAGCTTTTGGAGCATTGTCCCTTCATCAGGTGAGTCAAGGGGCAATGCTTCCAAAGCTCGTACTACCAAAGAAACCTTTTTGGACTTTAACCTGGTGATGTGAGACTATTTACTTTGCCTACCCCAGTCCAATGCCAGCAACTCCACATCGTGGGATGCAGCATCACATGATTAAAGAACAGATTTTGTGTAAAATACAGAGATGCATATAGATCTATAAATAAACAGGAATTTTTTTACGAACAGCTGTCTATGGTAGTATTTTTAGGGTGGTATTTTTCCTTGACGATCACTCTTGTGAAGCTTCTTGGGATGTTTTATTCCATTAAAGCTGCCGAAACATTGCAGGATTGGAGTTCTTTCCAGCTTTTTGACTCCTCGTGGGTTAAGGATACACCAGACACATCAGGGCTCAATTTCTCTCCAGAACTTGGGAACAAAGAACAAAGAACAACCTGGCACGGGAAACAGGCCCTTCGGCCCAACGAGCCCGCGCCGTCATTTCAACAAAGCATTTTCCTACACCTACCTTGCCCCGTGTGTATGCGAATGGTACCCCTATTGTAGCCAGATTCAGGGGAGAATAGTGTAGGGTCAACTTGGTACACCAGTCAGCCTAAGAGCACATCTTTGGGGTGTGGGAGGAAACCGGAGCACCCGGAAGAAACCCACGCAACCACAGGGAGAATGCGCAAACTCCCACAGACATTGGCCCAAATCCATGTATCTGCACAGCTAGCAGTGATAGTCACTGAGCTGTTGTTGTGCCCGTCTGCTGGTCCAGGTTTAAGCACATACATTGACACGAAGTACTAGGTCACTCTCGAAACCTCCAAGAGCAGCCCACGCACGACCCACCGTGTGCATGCCCCTCGTTTGACAACAAGGTGGACTGACACCTGTGGATTAAAAGGGACATAAACATTAACATGTATTATTACATTTCCAGTATCGTCCCGAGGCTCTGATCCTTTTTAAAACCATCTTATATAACCCTCCATCCTTGTTTCGCTCATGTGTCTATCTAAGTAAACCTTAAGTCCAATGTGCCTGCCTCCACCACCTTACTTGGTAGCGTGTTCCATACCCCCACGACCCTCTGTGTGAAAAACCTTCCTCTAGTATCCAAATTATGCTTCTCCCCCCTCACCCTTAGATCATGACCTCTCGTAATAGTTGTCCCCATTCTAGGGAAAAGCCTGCCACTGTTGACTCTATCTATTCCCTTCATTATTTTATACACCTCTATCAGATCCCCCCTTAATCTCCGTCTTTCTAAGGAGAAGAGCCCCAGCTTTTCCAATTTTTCCTCATAACCCAGTCCTTACATACCAGGCAGCATCCTGGTAAACCTCCTCTGCACTCTCTCCAGGGTCTCCACATCCTTCTGGTAGTAAGGTGACCAGAACTGGACGCAGTACTCCAAATGCGGTCTAACCAACATTCTGTGCAACTGAAGCATTAGACGACAGCTCTTATACTCTATACCCCTTCCTATAAAGGCTAGAACTGTTGACAAACTGAGCAGCGAGCAAAGCGTATTCCTGTGTCACACCCCATGCACCTTTCTAAAGCTCTCCACCCATCAGGTGCATTACACCCTGGCACTGAAGAGGAAATAATCCTTAACATTGCCCCCATCACCTTCAATTTTTTTTAACACAGTTGTGGGGGGTGGTAGTTTTGCACCCTTCCATGAAGTGTTTTGTGGCAGTGGCCATCAGCCATCGCTGGTGGGATCTTTCACCGCCAGGGAACCGGGGGGTTGCCATTAACGAGACTGGGAGACCCCACTGGAGGGAAACGGCCAGGAAAATCCACCCAATGTTTTTTGTTGGAAACGTCATAGTTCTCGATTTAACCAAAGCAAGACCATCAGTAAACCCCTTTAATGTTGTACAGTGGGCCGCACCCATTGCCTCCTGTCCCCTCCCTCCCCATCCCAGTAAACAAATGGACAAATTGTCAATTTGGTGAGTGTTTTTCAATTGTCCTTTCCTACGACCGATTGGAGACTTTTATCACACATTCAATACCTGGGAGCACCTTTTTACACTGTTAGTGAGACAGTAGGAATGTATCAGTGAATGTTTATGCTGTATAATGTGGTGTTTGCTAACACGGCTATTACTTTTTAAGTGGTGACATCCATTTGTTCTCCTTAAAGAACAATGGAATTCTGTCACTGCTGCAGTAATATCCAGAAGCCTGTGGCAGGTTATATGAAATATGTGGATGGTTTAACACCATATAATAGAAGATCTTTCATGAGAAGCCATGGCTGCTTTCTTCATTTACTTATTATGATATCGAGATGATGACATTGGACTGGGGTGGGGACAGTAAGAAGTCTCACGACACCAGGCTAAAGTCCAACATGTTTGTTTAGAATCACGAGCTTTCGGAGCGCTGCTCCTTCATCAGGTGAATGGAGACCCCCATCCAACTCTCCACTCTCCTGAGGAAGGAGCAGCGCCCCGAAAGCTCATGGTTCCAAATAAATCTGTTGGACTTTAACCTGGTGTTGTGAGACTTCTTGAATGTAATTATTAGCCTTCCCTTCACTCAAATTATCAATCAGCAGAATTTTGATCAGTGAGGGGAAGGCCATGTCAGCTTCAATTCTTTATCAGCATCTTTATCTCAGACTTCTGTTTCTTTTTCCTGGTGGAAGAAGGTGAGAGAGGGTATGTCTGAGATACGTGAGGTCCCTGATTATGCTGGCTGCTTTTCCAAGGCAGCAGGAAGTATTGATGGAGTCATGGATGGGAGGCTGGTTTGCATAAAGGACTGGGCTTCATTCACGACCTTTTCTTGTTTCAACTGTCGTGTTTGAACAATGGGGTCTCTGTCTCTGTCTATTTGTTGTTTCAACAATGTTTAAAAGATGCATGTCTTTTAAAAAATAGTACTATCTCTGGACATCCCAAAATGTTTTACAGTCACTGAAGTGTTGCCCCAGTTGTAACATAGAAATGCAACAATCAATTTGTGCACAGCAAGCTCCCAAATGGGAGCAATGGGATAATGAGCAGATGATCTGTTTTGCATTGTTGGTTGATTGATCATGGCACCAAGGAAAACTCCACTTTAAATAATGCCACGGGATCTTTTACACCCACCTTTGAGGGGAAAACGGGAGCTGAGGTGCCTCCAACACTGCAGCACCTCTTCAGTACTGCAGTTTGAGTTGATTTGATTTATTATTGTCACATGGATTCCAAAACTAGGGGTCATAAATTGAGGATAAGGGTTAAACCTTTTAGGACTGAGTTGTGGAGAAATTTCTTTACCCAAAGAGTGGTGAATGTGTAGAATTCACTACCACAGAAAGCATTGCAGACCAAAACGTTGTATGGTTTCAAGAAGGAATTAGATATGGGTGGGGGGGAAGAGATCAGGATATTGAATTTGATGATCAGCCATGATCAAAATGAATGGCGGGGCAGGCTTGAAGGGCCAAATGGCCTATTCCTGCTTCTATTTTCTATGTTGCTATGTATTGGGATACAGAGGCAAGTATTGCTTCTTATGTGCTGTACAGACAAAACATGCTGTTTATGGAGCACATAGGGGAGAAGGTAAGGAGAGGGTGCAGAATGTATTATTACAGTCATAGCTAGGGTGTAGAGAAAGATCAACTTGATTTAAGGTGGGCCCATTCAAAAGTCTGATGGCAACAGGGAAGAAGCTGTTCTTGAGTCGGTTGGTATGTGATCTCAGACTTTTGTTCCTTTTTTCCTGATGGAAGAAGGAGGAAGAGAGAATGTCCGGGGTGCGTGGGGTCTTTGATTACACTGGCTGCTTTTCCAAGGCAGTGAGAAGTGTAGATGGAGTTAGTGGATGGGAGGTTGGTTTGCATGAAGGAGTGGGCTTCGTTCACTATCCTTGGTACTTTGAGCCCACGCTTGGTGCTAGTGAAATGCGGCCCTCAAACCCCTGACCTTGGGACTTTATGGTGAGTGTGTTTCTCAGTGAGTCAGGGCTGACACCAAGCCAAGTATGAGCCCTGGCTGAGATGGTAACGACCTTTCCCCGACCTCTAAATCACTAGGCCCCGGCTTCAAGTTCTGCTCCAGGGCTTGAGCACAAAAATGAAGACCGGCACTCTAGTGCTGTTTTGTCAGAGATGATCTTTTTTGAACAAGATGTTAAACGGATGCTTCACTTTTCTGTTTGGGTGGGTGCAAAAGATCCCATTGTGCAAAGGGCAAGGGAGTATCTCCTAGGTAGCGTGACCAATATTTATCCCTCAATCAACATCACAAAACACATTATTGGGCAGGACAGTGGCACAGTGCCAGGGAATTGGGTTCAATTCCCAGCTTGGGTCACTGTCTGTGTGGTGTTTGCACATTCTGCCCAGGTCTAGCATAGGTTTCCTTCGGGTGCTCCAGTTTCCTCCCACAGTCCAAAGATGCGCGGGTTAGGTGGATTGGCCATACTAAATTGCCCTTTACTGTCAGCAACACTGGCTAGGGTAAATGCATGGGTGGGGATTATGGTCGGTACAGACTCGATGGGCCACATGGCCTCCTTCTGCACTGTAGGATTGTATGATTTTGTGATTATGTGGTCATTATCTCATTGCTGTTTGTGGAACGGAGGAATTAGGAGCAGAAGTTGGCAATAAAGCCCTGAGAACTTGCTCCACCATTCAATCAGATTATGGCTGATCACTCCCTGGTCTCAAATCCACTTCCCCACCTGTTCCCCATATCCCTAGTAACCCTTTTTTTTTAATCAGAAATATATCTAGCTCCTTCTTGAAACCATTTAATGATTCAGAGTCCACTGCGCTATGGGGCAGCGAGTTCCGCAAATTTACCACCCTCTGCGAGAAGTAGTTCCTCCTCGTCTCGGTTTTAAATCTACTGCCTCTCAACCCATACCTGTGACCTCTCGTTCCAGATTGCCCTATAGTGGGAGCTTGCCATGGCCAAATTGGTTCCAGATTCCTGTCTTACAGCAGTGAATACACTTCAAAAGTACTCGGTTGGCTGTAAAGCACTTAGAGGCATCCCTGGTGGGTTTGTAAAATGCGATGGGTGGGATTTTCCATCCCCTCCACAGCGCATTTTTGCAGAGACGGGAGGCGGTGTGCCACTTGCTGGCCACAGGATCTAATGATCTCACTGTTGTCAATGCGTCCCTTGCCACTGGGAAACCCACAAGGGGTCAGGAGGGGGGGCACTAACTGCGAGACCGTAGGTTGCCGCTGGTGTAAATGGCAGCAAGATTTCAGTGGCTACAAATGCATGATTTTTTTAAAAAACTGTCGAATCCCAGAGGACATTTAACCGGATGCAGTAAGCTTTGCACGCTGCGAGTAACACACATGCCATGATAGGGTGGGAATTTTCAACGAAACTTCAGAAGCTGCAATTAAAAGATTAAATGATTTGCTTGAAGTCTGTCCGACACAGAAAATGGAATCATGTATTGACATATTTAAAAGTAATGTTCGATTGCACTCAGCTGTAGTCTGAACAATCAACCTCGAGAGTGGAAAATGCAATTTATTTGCAATAATTGTATTTTGCTTTTGCACTGCTCAATATACAGTAAGCTGATTTCAACCTTCCATTTCTTTTTGATTAGTGAAAAAGTGCCACATAAATTGATCTGAGATGCACACAGGGGATATTCCAGAATTTCAAAAACTGAGGGATGGCTTTTGTTATTAAATTGTGGAGGATTATGCCAGCCTCTGCTATAGTTTCAGGCCACCCTAGTACCTCGCAAAAAGAAGTTAAGTCTATAACTTGTTTATTAAGGGAAAGTATTGAGGTTTTTTTAATAGTGTTTGGCCTTTAAGTGTCTTGAGGGTGTAATATACCATTTGTCTCCATATTATTAACCCCTTTGCACGCAGAAACTGTAGAAAGTGATATTCCGTGCTGCCTGTTCCAAAAACAAAGAAAGGTTCTGCGGATTGTAAAGGAGAATTGCCTCACAAACAAGTTTACTTATTATTGTAACAGGAGGAGGCCATTCAGTCACTTGACTTTGTTCTGCCATTCAGTTAGATCTTGGCTAGTCCATTTCTTAGCTTCATAATGGGAAGGCGTCCAGATCATCAGCAACTTGTTTTGGTCCCTCCATGCTGACACTAAAGTTGAGAAAGTCCGCTAACACCTCTACTCCTTCAGAAGGCTAAAGAAATTGGCATGTCCGTTATGACTTTCACCAATTTTTACCAATGCACCATAGAAAGCATTCTTTCTGATTGCATCACTGCTTGGTGTGGCTCCTGCTTTGTCCAAGACCATAAGAACATAAGAACATAAGAAATAGGAGCAGGAGTAGGCCATCTAGCCCTTCGAGCCTGCCCCGCCATTCAATAAGATCATGGCTGATCTGTCGCTGCTCAGTTCCACTTTCCCGCCCTCTCCCCATAACCCTTAATCCCCTCGCTTGTCAAAAACCCATCAACCCGCGTCTTAAAAATATTTAGCGAGGCAGCCTCCACCACTTCAACGGGCAGAGAATTCCAGAGATTCACCACCCTTTGAGTGAAGAAGTTCCTCCTCAACTCCGTTCTAAACCGCCCCCCTTTTATCTTGAGGCTGTGCCCCCTAGTCCTACTGTCTTTTTTGAGCGGGAAGAGTCTCTCCACCTCTATCCTATCCATCCCATTCATCATCTTATACGTCTCAATGAGATCTCCCCTCATTCTTCTAAACTCTAACGAGTACAAGCCCAGTTTATTCAGCCTCTCCTCATAGCTCAACCCCCTCAACTCCGGTATCAGCCTGGTAAACCTCCTCTGCACTCCCTCCAAGGCCAAAATATCTTTGCGCAGGTGCGGCGCCCAAAACTGCACACAGTACTCCAGCTGCGGCCTCACCAATGCCCTATACAGCTGCAGCAAGACCTCCCTACTTTTATATTCAATCCCCCTCGCTATGAAGGCCAGCATCCCATTTGCCTTCCTGACCATCTGCTGCACCTGCAAGCTGGGTTTTTGCGACTCATGCACAAGGACCCCGAGGTCCCTCTGCACCGTCGCCTGCTGCAGTTTTTCGCCCCGTAAGTAATAGTCCTTCCTACCATTCTTCCTACCAAAGTGGACCACCTCACACTTGCCAACATTAAATTCCATTTGCCATTTCCTGGCCCATTCGCCCAGCCTATCTAGATCCTTCTGCAGACTCTCCACATAAGAAACTACAGAAGGTCATGAGTGAAGCCCAGTCCATCACTCAAACCAGCCTCCCACCCATTGACACTGTCTACACATCCTGCTGCTTTGGAAAAGCAGTCAGCATAATTAAGGACACCACGCAGCCCGGACATTCTCTCTTCCACCTTCTTCCATTGGGAAAAAGATACAAAAGTCTGAGGACGTACATTAACAGACTCAAGAACACTAATAACCTGCTGCCATCAGACTTTTGAATGGACCTACCTAAGTTGATCTTTCCCTACACCCTAGCTATCACTGTAACACAACATTCTGCATTCTCTCCTTTTCTTCTCTACGAATGGTATGCCTTGTCTGTATAGCATGCAAAAAACACTTTTCACGAAATACTAATACATGTGACAATAATAATAAATCAATCAAATCAAGGTGATGGCCTAGTGATATTATCACTAGACTATTAATCCAGAAACTCAGCTAATGTTCTTGGGACCTGGGTTTGAATACATACGGCAGAATGGTGGAATTTGAATTCAATAAAAAATACCTGGAATTAAAAATTTACTGACAACTATGAAACCATTGTCAATTGTCGGAAAAACCCCTCTGGTTCACTCATGTCCTTTAGGGAAGGAAATCTGACATCCTTACCTGATCTGTAAGCCACAGCAATGTGGTTGACTCTCAGCTGCTCTCCAAGGGCAACCAGGGGTGGGCAATAAAGGCTGCAATAATGTGGAGATGCCGGCGTTGGATTGGGGTAAACACAGTAAGAAGCCTCACAACACCAGGTTAAAGTCCAACAGGTTTATTTGGTAGTAAACGTCACTAGCTTTCGGAGCGCTGCTCCTTCGTGAGTGAAGGTGGCGAGCAGCCTTCTTGAAGTGCTGCTGTTCCCGAGGTGTAGGTACACCCAGTCTTGACATTTTCAACATGACTCCAAGCTTCAACAGTGTTTTGGGGGAGAGGGTTTCATATTTCTGCTGCCCTTTACCTGAAGATTTGTTTTTTGACAGCCCATGGCTCCAGATTTTGGCCGACATAGAACCTGTTCTTTTGGACTCCTCCCCAGCAGACAAAATAGTTCCTATCATCCCTCTCATACTCTGGCCTTTTTATCACTTATTATCACCCCTGAGATAATGCAAAACTGGTCTGTGTTTCCTGACTGCGTAATTTAACTCCCCAAAGCCAGGGAAGTCTAAAATGAGAGGGCATAGGTTTAAGGTGAGAAGGGAGAGATACAAAAGGGTCCAGTGGGGTAATTGTTTAACTCAGAGGGTGGTGAGTGTTTGAAATGACCTGCCAGAGGCATTAGTAGAGTTGGGAACAATTTTGCCTTTTAAAAAGCATTTAGACAGTTACATGGATAAAGATGGGTATAGAGGGATGTGGGCTTAGCTGTAAAAACCGGGCAGCATGGACATGTTGGGCCAAAGGACTTGTTTCCATGTTGTAAACCTCTGTGACACTCTCTATAACTCTTAGCCCTGGTATCAATCTGCTATATCCCCTCCAAGGCGAGTATATACATCCAGAAGTGCAGTGTGCAGAACTATCCCAAATAGTTTCTAACCAGATATTTAAATAACTACAGCATAGCTTCCTCCCATTGTATTCAAGCCTCCTTGAGATGATGACCAACTTTCCTCTAGCCTTTCAATTTTTTTATTTTAATTATTAATTTGTGCCGTTTGAAGTTGCATTTGATCTAATTGTTCTGGCATGGCAGTGTATTCTTGCATAAGGCATCTTGCTTAACCAAGTAGAGTTCAGTGATAATGCTGGGTCATATATGAATAAGGGCCAAGACTGACTTTTTAGGTCTTTCAATTATCCAGGAGAGCTCTCTCAGCAATAAGTTTTGTTGCTTTTGTACCTGGGTTTGAACTTCTGATTCCAGCTCTGACTCTGGGTTCAGGGGTACTGCAGCTGACTTGTTACAGCAGGTAGATTGATGTGTAGTATGGTGGTGTAGTGGTTATAACATGCTAACTTGATGAATTATTGGCTCAATATCCCATATCTCAAATTCAAGAAGGGAGGCTGTGGCTTAGTGGCATTGTCACTAGAATTGTAATACAGAGGTCTTGAGTAATGCTCTGGGGACCCAGGTTCAAATCCTGCCATAGCAGATGGTGGTTCTGAAGTCCATAAAAACCAGGAATTAAAAGCCTAGTGATGACTATGTTATAAAAACCCATCTGGTTCTTGATATCTTTTGAGGCAGGAAATCAGCTATCCTTGCCTGGTCTGGTCTACAAGTGACTCCAGATCCACAGCAATAAGTTTCAGTGCTTTTTGACCCTTGTTCAATAGCCAGCAATGTCTTCTGAAATAGACTAACAAGCCACTCAATTCAAGGACAATTAGCAACACCCATGGGCGAATAACATAAATAAACAGAAGTAAGCATTTGGAGGGAGCACGGTGGCACAGTGGTTAGCACTGCTGCCTCACAGTGCCAGGGATCCCGGTTCAATTACAGCCTTGGGTGATTGTGTGGAGTTTGCAGAGAATGGTGAATCTGTGGAACTCTTTGCTGCAGAAGGCTGTGGGGAATCAGGTCATTGAGTGTCTTTAAGACAGAGATAGATAAGTTCTTGATTGATAAGGGGGTCAGGGGTTATGGGGATAAGGCAGGAGAATGGGGATGCGAGAAATATCAGCCATGATTGAATGGCGAAGCAGACTCAATGGGCTGAATGGGCTAATTCTGCTACCCAAGGCTGTAATTGAACCCGGGACCCTGGTGCTGTGAGGCAGCAGTGCTAACCACCATGCCACCGTGCCACCCCAAATGCTTACTTATATTTATTTATTTTATTCACCCGTGGGTGTTGTTGATTGTCCTTGAATTGAGTGGCTGGTTGACTCTACTTTGGTCTTATGCACATTCTCCCTGTGCCTGTGTGGGTTTCCTCCGGATGCCCCAGTTTTTCCCACAGTCCAAAGATGTGCAGCTTAGGTGGATTGGCCATGTTAAGATGACCATTAGAGTAACAAGATGTGTAGGTTAGATGGATTTGCCGTGGAAATGTGTGGGCCCATCAGTCAACGTGGCCAGAATACAAATTGATCAAAGCCTTGATTCATCCACACGAAGCCTTGATTAGATCTCATCTGGAGTACTGTGAATAGGTGGCTTACTGCCACCTTCCCAAGGGTGTTAGGAACGGACAACCAATGCTGGCCATGCCAGTGATGCCCACATCCCTCAAAAGAATAAATAAAAAATCCTGGGCACCAGATCTCCAGAAGGGTTTTTTAGCCGTGGACACGCAGCATAGCATTTACCAGAATGGCACTTGTTCTTCAAGAGTTAAGTTACACAAACGTTGATTGTATTCACTGGAATTTAGAAGGTAAGGGTGATTTGATTAAAGGTTTCAAGACATGAAGGGGAAGTGATAGAGTAGATAGAGAGAAAGTATTTCCGCTGTTGGAGGAGACGAGGACCAGGGGGCATAATCAAAAAATTAGAGCCAGACCTCCCTTTCAGGAATGAAATTAGGAAGTACTTCTGTAGACAAAAGGTGGCAGACGTCTGAAACTCTCTCCTGCAGATGGTAATTAATGCTGGGCCAATAGTTAATTTTAAATCTTAAAATGATAGTTTTCCACTAGCCACAGGTATTAAGGGATATGGGGGTGACGGTGGATAGGTAAAGTGGTCTGCATAATTAGCATGACCTCATTGACTGGTTTGACAGGCTAAATACATCCCCCGTTCCCCTGCCGGCCACCTCACCCCTGTTCCTTATGTTCCTAAGTTGTGCGTTGTCACCAGAGAAAAATAAAGTCGCTGGATTGTGCTAAAAACTCAACTGCTTTTCTGATATTCCTAAGGGAAGGGAACATTCCACATTTGGATGGATGGATGCAGCTTCAACAACACTCAAGAAGCCAGGACAAAGCAGCCCACTTGATTGGCACCACATCTACAAACATTCATTCCCTCAACCACCGACTCTCAATAGCAGCAGGGTGTACTATCTATAAGATGCACTGCAGCAATTCACCAAAGATCCTTAGACAGCACCTTCCAAACCCATGACAATTCAATCTAGAAGGACAAAGGCAGCAGTTACATGGGAACACCACCACCAAGTTTCCCTCCAAGTCACTCACCATCCTGACTTGGAAATATATCACCGTTCCTTCACGGGTCAAAATCCTGGAATTCCATTCCTAATGGCATTATGGGTCAACCTACAGCACGCGGACCACAGTGGTTCAAGGAGGCAGCTCATCACCACTTTGTTGAGGGTAGTTAGGGATAGGCAATAAATATTTAATGTGGAGATGCCAGCATTGGACTAGGGTAAACACAGTAAGAAGTATCACAACAGCAGGTTAAAGTCCAACAGGTTTATTAGGTAACAAAAGCCACTAGCTTTCGGAGCGCTGTTCCTTGGACTTTAACCTGGTGTTGTGTGACTTCTTACAATAGATATTTGCCAGCCAGTGACGCCGGTGTCCCACAAATGAATAAAAAAACACTTAACCTACCTGGCTTACTCATGACTCTGGTTCCGCGCTATGTTGATTGGCTCTGAAGTATTGTAGCAAACCATTATGATGACTCGCCACCTTAGGTCAGTGAAATGGTAATCAGTAATGTAGATGACATAGTGCTATCTTTATAACAAGAGGCTTTCTACAGAAAAACCATCAGACAGGTGTTTAAGGGGCTTTTAGATAAGCATATGAATATGCAAGGAATAGAGGGATATGGACCAAGGGTAGGTAGGAGGATTAGTTTAATTTGACGTCAGGTTCGGCACAATATCATTGGCCAACGGGCCTGTTCCTGTGCTGTACTGTTCTATGTTATTTTATTATTGATAAGAACTGGGATTCTTTTCCACAATAAGAGGCAATGCTATGTAAGAGTTGAAAAAAAATGATTGCCTCATTGTATATATGTTCAAGGTAAGCTAATTTTTAACAATGTGAAATTCTTAATATACTGCATGAGATTTAATTAAGCTTTATATTCATGTCAGTAGTCATATGATGATTTGACCCAAAATTGACTGCAGCTGGAATGAACAGACTACATGTATGGGAAATTCAGAGATCTAACCCTTAGATAGTGACCATGGTGAATACCTCTGAGTTATTTTACCATGGACAGGGAGTAAGGCATTGCTCCGAAAGCAAAAGACAGTTGCTGGAAATCTGAAAAGAAAAATGGTTGGAAGTATTCTGTAGGTCTGGCAGCATTTGAGTAGAGAGTTTGAAGGTGGGATTTTACTACCTCGCTCATCCCAAAACCGTAAAATCCTGCCTGAGGTCAATGGACCTTGCCATGTTCTGCCCCTCGCCCACTCCAATTCCCTGTAAAATTCCGGCCCATGTTTCAGCTCAGTAACTTTACACCATTTGTATTAAGAGGTCATCGAACTGAAGAAATTTTGCAGGCTGGTGAGGCGGCTTTGGAGGCAGGAGAAATCTAGAAAGTCAGCTCGACTCCCTGAGACGTCCTGTCTCTCAATACTTTTCATGGAGATGGGCTACTTGGTTCTTGGTGACTCGTAGCCAGCCTTGCTACAATGGCAGCATTGTCCCTCCCACTGAAGATGCCTCTTTGGTATCACTGCCACTCTTGCTGGGGGCCATCAGCGCTGCCCACGTTTGCTGGTAGCCTGATGCTCAGACCATGCCGATTGGACAGCCCGAGGCTGGAATCTAGCTGCCATCCCGGATTGGGCGGGGTTCCTGGAGACAGCCTCTGAATTGGACTCCTCCAGGTTGAGTGCTTCTGTTATCCTGCCACTTACCCTTCCGACTGGGAATTCCTCCCAATGTCGGGATCAACTCACTAAATTTCAGCCCTTTTGTGTACGTTTCTGTCCTATCAGGTGCTGCCTAACCTGTGAGTGTTCCCAGCATTTTCTGTTTGGAAGAACATCTCTGCAGTAAGCAAGAAAAATCCCAGATTTCTCTTACCATAGGATCTTAAAATATTACAGCAGAGAAGGGGGCCCTTGGGCCCAGCATTCCTGTACCAGTACTTTCAAAGCGCTATCCAATTAGCCCCATTCCCCCAAAGCCCTGTGTGCAATATTTTCCGACTCAAGTAATTATCTACTTTGCTTTTGAAAGAGACAATTGAGTTTGCTTCCACTCCCTTTCAGATTGTGCAGTCCGAACCAGAACAACGAGCTACATTTTCTTTTCTAAAATAAAATCTCACGTCGCTTCTGCTTTGTTTAGCTAATTATTTTAAATCCTTGTCCTCTGACCCTCCTGCCACTTGATACTGTTTCTCACTACTGATTCCCTCAAAACCTTTCAGAATTTTGAATACCTTTGTTCAATTTACTCTGAACTTTCTCTACTCCAAGCTCCTCTCCAGCTGCTTTATTCTAAAACCTTGCCTTCATATAGTGCCTTTCGTAATGCACCAAAGTGTTTAACAGCCAACGAAATGGTGTTTGAGGTGTAGACTCTCGTGGAATCCCTGCGATGCAAAAGGAGGCCATTCAGCCCATCACATCTGCACTGACTCTCCAATAGAGCACCTTATCCAAGCCCTATACTCGTAATCCCACCTCTTTACCCCGCTAATTACTCCTAACTTTCTTCCTATATTACACCAGCAACTACAATTTAAAAACACCTCACAGGGCTGTGAAGGAGTGCTTTGCAGCGTCTTGAGGATGCAAAAGGAGCTATAGAAATGTACATCTTTTTGCTTAAGTTAGTCTGCAGTGCGTTGCATCTGTTGAGTTCTGGAACCTGTCCGTGCCCTGGGATTTGGCACATTTCAAAGTTTCTAATATTGGCCATTCCGTTGGCATCCACTGGGTCAGATGAAAATATCCGGGCAAGAAACTTTTTTAAAAAATTGATAAGTGTTATAAATAATTCCACACTTTGTCACTCTTTGAACGATGGAGTGATTGCAGCAAATCATGTTGAGTTAATGTGAGATTCTCGTGTAACAATACAATTCCACTATTTCTATATTGCATTAGTGAGTGTGCTGATATGCTGTTACTTGATTTAAGAATTCCCCGGCCAACAATTCAGGAAGTATCTCGGCTTAAGCTTCCATTTTCTCCGGCTAGCGATTCATTTACACAGAGTTCTTGTTTTTTAATAATTCAGAGCAAGGCATTGAGAGATTTGGAGCAACAAAATGTCTAACCATTTGAGCCCAGAGAAATGGGAGACGCAACAGGGGCAGATAGGGTGGCTGGAAGTTCTTTGCTTTTGGACAAGCGGTTTAGACTTTTTTTCAATAAAGCTGGGGCAAAGTCGGATTGGGAGAATTTTCCAGGATGGAGAAAATCAGCTCTTGTTCAGAATGAGCTGAAGCCCTCGGGGGAGTGTCGGGGAGGGAAATGGAGAAAGTTGCGAGAGGAAGCATCAAAGAGTCTCAGGAAGCATGAAGTGGTATTGCTCCAACATAACACGATTCAATCTCTCACACTCCATCAGCCCCAGCACAAAACAATTTCAACCCCTTAAAAACGTGACTCGCTTATAAGACAATCCCCTAACTTTTGGCCTAAAACTTTGTCCTGAAAAACCCAATTCTTTTCAAAGTATATCGGGTGTGTAACATCCACAACACCATAGATCATAGAATCCTATAGTACAGAAGGATGTCATTCAGTCCATCGAGTCTACACCGACCACAATCCCAGCCTGGCCCTATCCCTATAAACCCATGTATTTACCCTAGCTAGTCCCTCTGACACTAAGAGACAATTTATCATGCCCAGTCCACCTAACCTGCACATCTTTGGACCATGGGAGGAAACTGGAGCATCTGGAGGAAACCCACGCAGACATGGGGAGAATGTGCAAACTCCACACAGACCGTGACCCAAGCCGGGAATCGAACCTGGGTCCCTGGCGCTGTGTGGCAGCAGTGCTAACCACTGTGCCATCATGTCGCCCCACAGTAAACATTCCATGATACTTACCACACAGAACATGACAGAGCTAGATCAGGATATATGTGGAGAGGTGGTCACAGGTTTGGTTAAAGAGGCAGGTTTCAAGGCACAAAGAGAGAGGGAGGCATGAGAATGGGAGAGAATTGCACCCTTTTTTTGTGGGCAAGTTCTTAGACGCTATCTTGGAGAAGCAAATGAGGCAAAATGTGATTCTCACCAATGGGGGAGGGGAGATGGAGTCTATTCATGCTGAGAAGCTGGGTACTGACTGTTAGTGGGTGCCATTAAGCATGCACACAATTGTATATAGCGCATTGGAAGATTGTCACTCCCCCACTCTCCTAGACATTGCCATTCCCGCCCCCCCACCAGTTCACCTCTAACCCCACCCTTCCTGGGTGCAAGACCTAATTATGCTGACAATTTAGAACCGGTTACATAGCGAGAGGTGAGAAACCAGGTGCAAATCCAGTTTTTTCATCCCTCTCACGATCTTACAGGCTTGCCATGCTGATATACAATTAATTACTCATTAACCTTTGTCACCATGTGCCATTGACAGTGCTACCAGCAGGCATTGCTCACTAGAAGTAAATCAAGTAAACTTCTCTGCCTCCCTCTCTCTTTGTGCGTTGAAACTTGCCCCTTTAACCAAACCTGTGATCACCTCTCCACATATTTCCTAATGTAGTCCTGTCATATTCTGTGTGGTAAGCATCATGGAATGTTTTACCATGTTGTGGATGTTATACACCAGATATGCTTTGAAAAGAATTGGGTTTTTCAGAACAAAGTTTTAGGCAAAAGGTTAGGGGGTCGTCTTGTAACTGAGTCACATTTTTAAGGGGTTTGAAATTGTTCTGTGCTGGTGCTGATGGAGTGTGAGAGATTGAGCCGTGTTATTTTGCAGCAGTACCATTCCATGCTTCCTGAGACTCTTTAATGCTTCCTCTCGCAACTTTCACCATTTCCCTCCCCCACTCTTCCTCTCACCTTTTCCCTCCCTGACTGTCCCTCTGGCTTTTTCTGTCCCTGATTCTTGTGGAGATCCGGAACTCCCTACTAATGGCTGCTGAAGCTTAGGGCCAATTAGAAATGTGAAAACTGTGATTGGTAGATTTTTGTTAGACAAAGGCATTATGGCAGAGATGGACTCAAATTACAGATCGGCCATAGTCTCAGAGAATGGCTGTACTGGTTTGAGGGGCTGAATGGCCTCCTCTTCTTGGATTCTCACCAGGGTGGTTATAGATCTTAATGCTTGCTGCATCCTGGGCAATTTTTAAAAATTAATTCATGGGACATGGGCATCGCTGCTGGCTATTTATTGTAAGAAGTCTCACAACACTAGGTTAAAGTCCAACAGGTTTATTTGGTAGCAAAAGCCACTAGCTTTTGGAGTGCTTGCTGCCCCTTTGTCAGATGAGTGGGAGTTCTATTCACAAACAGGGCATATAACATACAAACTCGATTTACAAATAATGATTGGAATGCGAGTCTTTACAGGTAATCAAGTCTTAAAGGTACAGACAATGTGAGTGGAGAGAGGGTTAAGCACAGGTTGAAGAGATGTGTATTGTCTCCAGACAGGACAGTTAGTGAGATTTTGCAAGCCCAGGCAAGTCATGGGGGTTACAGATAGTGTGACATGAACCCAAGATCCTGGTTGAGGCTGTCCTCATGTGTGCAGAACTTGGCTATCAGTCTCTGTTCAGCAACTCTGCGTTGTTGTGCATCATGAAGGCTGCCTTGGAGAACACTTACCCGAAGATCGGAGGCCAAATGCACTAATGAACTAGATGGGTTTTAGCGACAATTGACAATGGTTTCATCAGTGGACTCTTAATTCCAGACTATTTTTTATTGAATTCAAACTTCACCGTCTGCTGTGGCGGGATTTGAACCCGGGTCCCCGGAACATTAGCTGAGTTTCTGGATAAATAGTCTAGCAGTAATACCACTGGGCCATCACCTCCCCTGAAAGAGTGAACTTCTCCATCTGTGCATGAGGAATAATACAGTAATGTGCACTTTCTGATATGTGGGTTAGATTGGTTGGCTGTGCTAAATTACCACTTAGTGTCAGGGAGAGGAAGGGATAAGCAGGGCAAATATGTGGGGATGAGGCCTGGGTGGGGTTGTTGTGGGTTCAGGCTCGATAGGCTGAATGACCTCCTTCTGCGCTGTAGGGGTTCTATTCTCTGATATTAATCTTTGCAGCGCTACCAAAGGTCTAGACTCCTGTTGTTCTGAATGAACATTTGCGTAATCCAAAGGCCCCTTCTGGTGTCTGAGTGCTCTAGCCTGTAGAGGGTGATGGTATCAGTAGAACTGTTTTCATTGGCAGCGGATCAAACTTAATATTGTTTCAGTCTGTGGGTTGCATAATCTCAGTGGAAGGGTTGCCCTTTGCTACCTTCTCTGTAATTAAACTGTTTCTTGGTAGCTGTGTCTTAGTGTGTGAGCCAAGAACTTGCGTGAAAGGGAGTGTGGCAGGAAAGTTTGGTTTGAATTTTCAGTAATTAGATTTAATAAGAGAAGATAAACTTCCCGATGACAGTGTATCACCTTCCCTGACTGAGAGCAGGAAAGAATGCTGTCTGGTGCTTTGCTCTGTCAAATTTGGAGGGCTGGTTTTCGGAGTGCGTTGCCCTGGCACCCAGCAGTGTCAGATAGCAAGAGAATCGCTGATGTTTTTCCTTCCCACTATGGGCGGGATGCTGCAGAGTGTCAGCCATTTCGGAGTTTACGCTGTGTTTGGCAAGGCTACCAGCGAATTCAGAACACTCGTCCGTTTTAAACTGCAGTGGTTACTGCAGCCTTTATTAAATCTCATTTTGCCTCAGCTTTCCAAAGCTCTGCCTGGACCACAATGTGGGTGGCACAGTGGTTAGCACTGCTGCCTCACAGTGCCAGGGACCGGGGTTCAATTCCTGCTTGGGTCACTATCTGTGTGGAGTTTGCACATTCTCCCCGTGTCTGCATGGGTTTCCTCCAGGTGCTCTGGTTTCCTCCCACAGTCCAAAGATGTGAGGGTTAGGTTGATTGTACATGCTAAATTGTCCTTAGTTTCAGGGGGACTAGCAGGATAAATATGTTGAATTACCGGGATAGGGAATGGGTGGGATTGTCTCGATGGACCGAATCGCTCCTGCTGCCCAGTAGGGATTTTATGATTTTATGATTCTAAAAGACAACTGATGACCATGCAACTATTGTCAATTGTTGTACAAACCCATCTGGTTCACCAAAGTCTTTTAGGAAAGGAAATCTGCTGTCCTTGCCTGGTCTGGCCTAACTTAGCTTTAGCGAGCAAGTTATTGCTGAGTAAGTGCCACCTCATAGCACCGTCAGTGCCACCCTCCATCATTTTCCTGATGACCGAGAGTAGACTCAAGGGTCGGAAATTGGTTAGTTTGGATTTGCCCTGTTTTTATGGACTTTCCATACCTGGGCATTTATCCAGGTTGCCCAGTGTTGTAGCTATACTGGACTGGCTTGGCAAGGGGTGTGCCTGTTCTGGAGCATAAGTCTTCAGCACAGTTGCCGGAATATTATCAGTGCCCACTGCCTTTGCAGTATCCAAACTGTCAGTTGTTTCTTGATGCCACGTGGAATGAATTGACGTGGCTGGAGACTGGCATCTGGGACCTCAGGTGAGGCCAAGATGGATCATCCACTTGGCATTTCTGGCTGAAGATGTTTTGGCCTTGTCTTTTGCACTGATGTGCTGGGCTCCTCCATCATTGAGGATGGGGATATTTGTGGAGCTTCCTCCTCCAGTGAGCTGTTTAAGTGTCCACCGCCATTCATGACCGGATATGGCAGAACTGCAGAGCTTAGATCTGATCTTTTGGTTGTGGGCTCCGTTGATTCTGTCTGTGGCATATTCCTTCTGCTGTTGGGTGCATAAATGGTTCTGCTTTGTAACTTCATCAGGTTGATGTGTCATTTTTAGCGATGCCTGGTGCTGCTCCTGGCATGCATTCCTGCACTCTCCATTGAACCAGGACTGATCCCCTGGCTTGGTGGTAATGGTAAAACGGTGGGTCTGCCAGGCCACGAGACAACATCATTCTCCCCGTGTCTGCGTTGGTTTCCTCCAGGTGTTCCGGTTTCGTCCCACAGTCCAAAGATGTGCGTGTTAGATTGATTGATCATGCTAAATTGCCCTTTAGTGTCCCAGGATGTGATAGTTAGATTGATTAGTGGGGTAAGTGTGTAGGGTTGTGGGGATAGGTCTTGGGGTGGGATTGTTGTGGGTGAAGACTCGCTGGGACAAGAGCTGACATGCCAAATTTCCTTAGTCTTCTGAGAAAGTAGAGATGGTCGTGGGCTATCTTAACTATAGTGTCAGCATGGGGGGATTAGGACAGATTGTTGGTGATCTGGACACCTAAAAACAAATCTCTCGACCCTTTTGTACTTTGTCCCCACTGATGTAGTTAGGGGCATGTTCTCCTCTGTACTTCCTGAAGTTGACCATCTCCTTCATTTTGTTGACATTGAGGGACTGATTATTGATGCCGCACCAGTTCACCAGATTTTCTACCTCATTCCTGTACTCTGTCTCGTCATTGTTTGAGATCCGACCCATTATGGTGGTGTTGTCAGCAAACTTGAAAATTGAATTGGAGGAGAATTTGGCTACACAGTCATAGGTGTACAAAGAGAATAGTAGAGGGTTGAGAACACAGCCTTGTGGGGCACCGGTGTTGGGAATGATCGTAGAGGATGTGTTGTTGCCTATCCTTACTGACTGAATGACCAATGATTTCATGACCCCAACCAGTCCAATGACATTACCACTTTGCCAGTGCCTCCACCCCGAGTCTGTTGATGGAGCTAACTATTGATGAGCAAAGGGAATGGAAGGTCTCTGGGTAAGTCCTGACAGCTTGCACAGCAGTTGAATGATATGCTCGTGATGGAGGGAGGATAGATCTTTGGTACTGATGGTCACTAATTTCCATTGACAGTATTCACTACAAAATCTCCAAATGGATATGGGAAGTAGACATTTACAAAAAAAGCACACCCCAGCGCTGCACCGTTGGAACATCACTGTCGGATGTGACGTTAAACCCCAGGGTGGTTGTAAAAGCTCCCATTCAGCCAAGAGCAGGGGAGTTCTCCCTGGTGATCTGCCCAATATCCATTCCTCAACCAGCATAATTTCAAAACAACATTCAGCATTCATAGGGGCATTCAACTGGTCTGACAGCAGCAGTGGAGATGGAGACAGAGTTAACGTTTCAGGTTGCTGACCTCTGTCGGAACTCAGTCAAACACAGACTATCAGGTCATTATCACATTACTGTGTGCGGGAGCTTGCTGTGTGAGAGTTGACTGTCGCATTTCCGACAACTCGACTGTGATAAATCAAAAATAATTCATCTTCTGTAGAGTGCTTTGAATCCGGAGTTTGTGAAAGGCACTGTATCAATGCTTTCTTGGTTATGAATTCTTTATAAGAAAATGTTCTTTCCTTCATTTCTTTCTACCCTTCTTGTCTGTTCTTGTACGTCAAAGGGGCTTCTGAAAATGATTGTGCTTGTCAAATAGGTAACACTGCTGTTGCTACTCTTGTGCTCCCCCCTCGCCCCCACCATCATCTGCACTCCCTCCCCCATTGCACTGAAGCCCTGTCTCCTCTTTAATTCTCCAGAATGCTATTCGATTGCAGGAAGTGCAAGGATTCATTAATCTGAAAGCTCTCTTCATGTTTCATAGAATCCCAACAGTGCAGAAGGAGGCCATTCAGCCCATTGAGCCTGTGCTGATAACAATCCCACCTTTCCCCATAACGCCACTTATCTTTACCCCGCTAATACCCCTGACACACAGGAGCAATTTAGCACAACCAATCCACCTAACCCGCACACCTTTGGACTGTGGGAGGAAACCAGAGCACTTGGACCACGCAGAGATGGGGAGAATGTGCAAACTCCATACAGACAGTATGAGGCCAGAATTGAAGCTGGGTCCCTGGCGCTGGGAGGCAGCAGTGCTAACCACTGTGCCACCATGCCATCTTTATAATACAGGAAAAAGCTGAGGGGAGATATAACTGAGGTAAATGCAATTGGGGGAACCTTGAAGGAGTGGACAGAAAGAATCTACTTTCTGGAGCGCAGATGGTCAGGAATGAAGGGACGTAGATTTAAAGTAAAGGCAAAATACTCAGGTGCTGGAATCTGAAACAGAAACAGAAAATGTTGGAAAAGCTCAGCAGACCTGATGGCACCTGTGGAAAGAGAGAATAGAGCCAATGTCTCGACTGGATGACCCTTTGTCTGAGCTAAAGACGAAGAAAATAGGACAAGATTTATACTGGGAGATGAGGGAGGGTTTGGAGGACTGTGATGCGGGGGAGGGGGCCTGTAATTGAATAAAGGGAATGTGAATGGGGATTTAAAGTATTTAAAGATGGGGAGGGGTCATGGGTTGCGGGCAGGTGAAGAAAGGGTCGCAATCTTCCCCAAAGATCACTTGACTGGGATGCTGCAAACTGCACATACTCCTATGTGGCCAAAGTCTTCTGCCTTGATTTATACTCCCTTGGAATGGTAATCTCCGACCACAAGAGGCAGCAGTGAGCAGGTCAGTGCCAAGCATCCTCTATGTATGTGCTCCTGGCGTGAATCCACTTGCAGATGAGGTTCCTTCACTTGTGAGCAAGACAAGATATTGGATATGGATTGATTAGCTACAAGACAGACAGAGATACTAATAGACCAGGGCCTCCAGTGAACAGTCTACAAAGAAGAGACTAAAATCAGGAGTACATAAGAACATAAGAAATAGGAGCAGGAGTAGGCCATCTGGCCCTTCGAGCCTGCCCCGCCATTCAATAAGATCATGGCTGATCTGTCGTGGCTCAGTTCCACTTTCCCGCCCTCTCCCCATAACCCTTAATCCCCTCTCTTATCAAAAACCCATCAACCCGCTTCTTAAAAATATTTAGCGAGGCAGCCTCCACCACTTCAACGGGCAGAGAATTCCAGAGATTCACCACCCTTTGAGTGAAGAAGTTCCTCCTCAACTCCGTTCTGAACCGCCCCCCCTTTATCTTGAGGCTGTGCCCCCTAGTCCTACTGTCTTTTTTGAGCGGGAAGAGTCTTTCCACCTCTATCCTATCCATCCCATTCATCATCTTATACGTCTCAATGAGATCTCCCCTCATTCTTCTAAACTCTAACGAGTACAAGCCTAGTTTATTCAGCCTCTCCTCATAGCTCAACCCCCTCAACTCCGGTATCAGCCTAGTAAACCTCCTCTGCACTCCCTCCAGGGCCAAAATATCCTTGCGCAGGTGCGGCGCCCAAAACTGCACACAGTACTCCAGCTGCGGCCTCACCAATGCCCTATACAGCTGCAGCAAGACCTCCCTACTTTTATATTCAATCCCCCTCGCTATGAAGGCCAGCATCCCATTCGCCTTCCTGACCACCTGCTGCACTTGCAGGCTGGGTTTTTGCGACTCATGCACAAGGACCCCGAGGTCCCTCTGCACCGTCGCCTGCTGCAGTTTTTCGCCACGTAAGTAATAGTCCTTCCTACCATTCTTCCTACCAAAGTGGACCACCTCACACTTGCCAACATTAAATTCCATTTGTACAGCAGGATAAAACTGACTTCTTGAATTGGGATTGTTTTTAAATTGTGCCAGATCAGGTTGTAAAGCCCATATGTGTCAAATGCAGGGAAATACCGGTGAATGAGTGAACGAGTCCTGAAGTTGGGCCAATTGGTAAAAGTGAATCTCGGGAAAGAAAGTTGGGAATGCACTGATGATTTAAGGATTGGAGTGAGTTGAAGAGAGATTTGTTCATTCAGAGGTTGATGGAGGTATTGTAGAGGCAGAAACTTTAATTACGTTTAAACATACCTCGATAGGCACTTGAAGCTCTGTAATTTACAAGAGCTGGAAGGTGTGATTAGGCTGGACAACTCTTTTTCGTGATGTGGAGATGCCGGTGTTGGACTGGGGTAAACACAGTAAGAAGTCTGACAAACCTGGTGTTGCCAGACTTCTTACTGTGACAACTCTTTTTCAGCAGGCATTGGCACAGTGGGCTGAATGGCCTCCTCCCATGGCAGGGATTTTCAATGGCCCGAATTTTTTTGGGTGCGGGATCTTGCATTGTGCCCCACCAACTCCCGAGTGCCCCGCAGCCAGTTTACCCTCCAGTGATTGACTGCGGGCAGGTCTACTGGCCATCACTCGGGAGAAAAAAATCCATCTTAGAGAGATGTTGGCCAACCTTGTTGGCCCAGTAACTGTGCCGACAGCTCTGTAATGGGCAGAACAGAAGGCTCAAGAAAATGTTGGTGACTAAGTGGATAAACCAGAGGCCCAGGAAAGTTCAGGGGGCCACAAGGCTTACGAAGGACAGGGGCTGGTGAAAATCAAGAGGGAATAACTTCGGAAGGCGGCTTCTGATGGAGGCAAGTTTCCCATCTGAGGATCTGCCTGCCCCAGTGTAAAATCGCTGTATGGTCGGACAGGTGGAAACCCAGATGGAATCCCAATCCTTCAATCTCATGCTGCCCCCCCTTCCCCCGACTCCCGCCTAAAACCTTGCCAGCAGAGGAGTGTAAAAGTCTGGCCCAGGTTTCCCTTAGAGCTGTAGAAAGCTTTGATAACTGCTTGAGCAAAGTTAAGTACTGACTGCCCTGGAAGCTGAAGCACTTTGCCAGCTGTGCCTAGCCGAAGATTTGGGCTCTGTGACCAAACCACACCCATGTCTAGAGAACTCCATTAAGTGCAGACTTGGAGAGACACCAAACGTTCTGGAGCTTGATCTTGGAGACAAAAGTCGGTGTAAACTTTTCCCAGCACAGGTTTCCCCACCCGTTAACAACAAAGAGAAAGATACACTTACCAGCTCTGAAGGGATCTATTCTTCGACGTCTCCATGCATGACCTCCTCCCTCACCCAGTCAAGCTGTCTTTATTCCCATCGCTATCTAATTGATACTGCATTCAGCTTTGGTCTCCTTACCTCAGGAGGGATATACTTGCCTCAGAAGGAAGTGCAGCAAAGGTTCACCTGACTGCCTCCTGGGGGTAAGGGGGCTCTCCTTTGGGGAGAGATGAAGTCAGGTGGGGATCTTGCATCGCGTCCAACTGACTCTGAGTGCTGAGCAGCTAATTTACCCTCGAGTGATGGTTGCTATGAGGCCTCATAGCAACAGGAACCTCGGCTCAATTCCAGCCTTGGGTGACTTTCTGTGTGGAGTTTCCACTGTTTGTGGGAGTGGCGGGGGGGGGGGGGGGGGGGGGGGGAGAAGGGAGGGGGGGGGGAGGGAGGGGGGGGGGGTTGGGTGCATGCCAGAACAGTGATCTTTCTGCATAGACTAAATTTGTTAAACCTGTAAATTTCTCTTGACCAATTTATTATTTTTTATTGAGATGCAAAAATAGTCGTGGTTGCAAGGAACGCTTCAGAAACTCATTGCTAGCACCATCTTGTGAGCAA
The DNA here is from genome assembly GCF_965287045.1 of Carcharhinus amblyrhynchos. Lineage (NCBI taxonomy): Eukaryota > Metazoa > Chordata > Chondrichthyes > Carcharhiniformes > Carcharhinidae > Carcharhinus > Carcharhinus amblyrhynchos. Next base: position 21,583,965 of record NC_137329.1, read on the forward strand.
AGCCTGCAGTGCACCGTGACTGTTGACATGGCAAAATTTAATGGCTGTCACAATGTTTGGTCAGGTCTTTTCTGTTAACAGAAAGTTGAGGGCACGATAAAAAAGAGTTTCAGTAAGTAGATCAATTGCTGACATTTCCCCTTACCTTCCCTTCGAAAAAAGAATCTGTGATAGACTGTTTGAAACTGTAAATGGAGTTTTTCTTCAAGGGATTTTTTTTTCACAATGTTCTGCTTTTAGAGAATGATGAGGTGTGACCGTGAGCCTGTCAGTTTTATTGATTCGGGCATTTTGTTTGTTCCTGGTTTGAGGATCGGCTTTTGTATAAATTTTTAATTCCCCTGTGAATTATTTTAACACCTGGCATTAACCCTAAATTACTCGTATAAAAGCAAATTCAAGTATGACTTCCATCCTTATAAACAAAATGCATTTATTAAAAAAGTCAATGCAGATGACAACATTTGAAACAAAATAAAAATGTGTGTATATATGTAGTGCTGCTTTAAAGTACTCTGCAGTGTTATAATGCTGCCAATTTGCACATTAGATATTACAAACACCATAGAATCATACAGCGCAGAAGAGGCCCTTCAGCCCATCGAGTCCATACCGACACATTAGAAGCACCTGAATTTCCACCTAATCCCATCTGCCAGCACTTGACCCATAGCCTTGAATCCAAGGTGCAAGTGCACATCCAGGTACATTTTAAAGGATGTGAGGCAACTTGCCTCTACCATCCTCCCAGGCAGCGCATTCCAGACTGTCGTCACCCTCTGGGTAAAAAGGTTTTTCCTCACATCCCCTCTAAACCTCTAGCCCATCACCTTGAACCTATGTCCCCTCGTGAATACTAAGGGGAACAGCTGCTCCTTACCCACTCTGTCCATGTCACTCATAATCTTGTTCACTTTGATCAGGTTGCCCCTCAGTATTCTCTACTTCAACGAAAATGACCCAAACTTAACCAACCTCCCTTCATAACTTAAGTGTTCCATCCCAGGCAGGGGATGGAAATTCCTCTGCACCGTCTCCAGTGCAATCACATCCTTCTCACAATGCGGCAACCAGAACAGCGCACAGTACTCTAGCTGTGACCTCACCACAGTTCTATACAACTCCAACATGACTTCCCTGCATTTATAATCTATGCCTCAATTGATAAAAGCAAGTGTCCCATATGACTTTTTCATCACCCAACTAACATGCCCTTCCACCTTCAGAAATCTATGGACCTCCACACCAGGGTCCCTTTATTCCACAGATCTTTCCCTTGTCCTACCATTCATTAAATGCCTCCTTGTCAAATGACTCCTTCCAAAGTGTACCACCTCACACTTTTCAGGGTTAAATTCCGTTTGCCACTTATCTGCCCATTTGACCGTCTTGTCTATATCTTCTTGTAGCTCAAGACACTCCACCTCACCGTTAACCACCTGGCCAATCTTTGTATCATCCGCAAATTTACTAATTCCACCCCCACATAGTCATCAATGTCATTTATATAAATGATGAATGATAGGGCACTAAAACAGATCCCTGTGGTATGCCACTGGACACTGGCTTTCAGTCACTAAAGCAGCCTTTTATCATCACCCTCTGTCTCCTACAGCAGAGCCAATTTTGAATCTACTTTATCAAATGACCCTGTATCGTATGTGAATTTACCTTCTTTACAAGTCTCCCACGTGGGATCTTGTCAAAGGTTTTGCTGAAGTGATGACCATATAATCTGCTTTTTAGTGACATTGATTGAGGGATGAACATTGGCATCAGGGAGAGCTCCCTTTTTTTGTCAAAATAAATGTCAATAGTCCACTGAGAGAGCAAATTGAGTCTCAGTCTCATCCAGAATGCACTGGGCGGAATCTTGCTGAGGCCAGAAGGCCAGAGAGGGATACACACTGCCTCTTTTTGGGAGGGTTCGCTGAGCTACAAGCCAATCAGGCTGTAACAAGACCAGAGGTGGGCCTTCCCCTGGAATCTAGACCCGGGGTGTGCAAGTCTTACCTGCTGAGAGCTGCTGGCCAATCAGAGGCTGGCAGCTTTTGTGCTCAGCAGCGCCCCTATGGCAGCTACCGGAAGGACAGGCACCAGAAACCCAGATCCAAGGTCAATAATGTGGTGGGGGGTGGAGGAGGTTTGGGGCGGGTAGTGTTGCAGGGAGAAGGGTGTAGGAGGATCAGTGGCAAGGGAAGGAGAGTGACTTACAGCAAATCTTTCCTCCCAACCCCTACCTCCAGCCACCCCTTCCCAATGTCCAGTCTCTCAACAAGACACTGAGTGCCTTTGATCATGAGCCCCCTATCCCCCATCTCCAAGATTCCGATCATTACCTTCCATAGATCAGCTTTCCCTCAGTCCTGCAGTGGGTGTGGCCTCTGTGCTCAAGTCTCTGGGGTGAAATCTGAATTCAAAACCTTCTGACTCAGAGCCAGACATTGAGCCCAGACTGTACAGGTGTCCATTCGGATTGCTTGGATGCTGATGCTATTTCAGCTGTTTGTTAATTCTGTGTCTTCAGGCTGCCCACCACATTAACTTGTCCTGCCAGTTCTAATGACATCACCTATATCCCCAATGACCACATTAACACCCTGATGACACCATTGATGCTCACAATGATGTCAGCAATATCTGTAAAGACAGCGTCAACACCTGTGGTGACACCATAAACATCTGCAATGACAGCGTCAACACCTGTGGTGACACCATAAACATCTGCAATGACATCATCCACACCGTAATGAGAATATCAGCACCCACAATGACATAATCGGCACCCAAAACAGCAACATTGGCTCTTGCAATGACATCAGCAAGCATACGTTATTTAATCCAGAAAATTAAATGGATCCAACACAAAAAGCAAGCTTAAGTTCATCAGAATTCTTTGCAACTCTTTGACCTTTCGAGAAACCCTGATAGTGAAGGTGCCTGTGTCATGTATGTTGGAATTGAGTTCTATAACAATCTGGGGGAATGGGACACAGTTCTGTGGTTGAATAATTAAGCGAGATTAATAGTGCCTGATGTAACCTTTGTTGTTATTGCGACAATTGTTCTGGCAGCGTGTACATTTTTAAAACATTGCCTCTCTTGCCCTTTACGTATTCCTTGAGCATGTTTAACAAGGGAAGAAGGTTGTAATTAAGTGCTTCATTTGCAATTACAGGAAGCCTTCCCTATGAATATAAAATAGTCATCGCTGGAAACCATGAACTGACGTTTGATAAGGACTTCATTGCTGAGCTGGTGAAGCAGGACTACTACCGCTTCCCATCTGTCTCCAAGTTGAAGCCCGAGGACTTTGACAATGTCCAATCACTCCTGACCAATTGTATTTACGTACAAGACTCGGAGGTAACGGTGAAAGGATTTCAAATATATGGCACACCATGGTAAGTTTTAACTTGATATTCAGCTGGCTTATGATATGTCTATTCACAACCAGGAAGCTTTTATTCTACATTGTGCCTTCATTAACTGTTAAATCATAGAATGGCTACAGAGCAGGAGGAGGCCATTTGGCCCATCACATTTGTGCTGTCTCTGTAAGAGCAGCTGAGCTAGTCCCGCATCCCTGCCTGTTGCTTTGCCTTTATTTTCTTTTCAGGTGTCTATCAAATTGCTTTTTGAAAGCCGCGATTGTTTCTGTCACCGCCCCCACAGGCAGCACCTTCCAGCTCCTGACCACTGGCTGCATCAAAAAAGGTTTTTCCTCACGTCTTTATTGGTGAGGGCAAGAAATTGCTTCGGAGGTTTGAGAAGATTGTCCACTACTGTGTTGTCCAGCAGGGCTCCTTGCATTTTGTTTACTCGAGCCGTTTTGACTGGTCTAAAAAGTGGACTATTTCAGGGGAAGAGAGTTCTGGCTGTTGGTGCAATTCTGACATAAACCACATCCCCGGAAGAGATGAAACAATCAATTGATGTGTGGATTGTGTTGTAGCTTTGCAGCATTCAAGTATCGTCTAAACACTAAAGCAGAGCTCGAGTTGCATGAATTGATGAGTTTATCACAAACAAATTTTAAAAAAAAACCACACTGCCAGCAATTTATAAAGCAAGGTAAAAATAGGATGGGACTTGATGTGAGCTCAGGATGTCCCAGTGTGCTTTGCAACCGACAAGTACTTTTTAAAGTTTATTTATTAATGTCACAAGTAAGCTTACATTAGCACTGCAGTGAAATTACTGTGAAAATCCCCTAATCGCCACACTCCAGCCCCTGTTCGGGTACACTGAGGGAGAATTTAGCATGGCCAGCACATCTTCCAGACTGTGGGAGAAAACCAGAGCACCTGGAGGAAACCCACGCAGACACGGGGAGAACATGCAAACTCCGCACAGACAGTGACCCAAGCCGGGAATCGAACCCAGGTCCCTGGCACTGTGAGGCAGCAGTGCTAACCGCTGTGCCACCATGGCCCCTGGTGTAAGGCACAGAAATGTGGCAGCCAAATTGCACATAGCAAAATCCCACAAACAGCAACGTGAAAATGATCAGGGCTGAAATCCTGCGGCCATTCCCGCCCTGCCACGGCTGCCAGCGAGGATGGAGAATTTGGTGTTCAGCCAAATCATAGCTGCGGGACTGGAGAATCTCAGCTGTGGGCGAGGTCGGGGAATCGCGGCCCCAGATCTTTGTTCAGTGATATTACTAGAGGGATAAATATTCAGCCGGCCACTGGACAGAACACCCCACACCTTTTTATTATTTATTCATAGGGTAAAGACTTTGCTGACAAGGCCAACATTTATTAACCATCCATAATTGCCTTTGGGAAAACCATATATCATAGAATCCCTACAGTACAAAAGGAGGCCATTTGGCCCATCTGTCGGCAGTGACTCTTCAATGGAGCATCTCCTCCACTACTCCATGTATTTATCCTGCTAATCCCTCTGACCTACACATCCTAAGATCCTCATGGTGAGCTAAGCATGGCCAATCAACCTAGCCTGCACATCTTTGTGGCAGGAAACTAGTGCACTTGAAGGAAACCCACACTGCCACAGGGACAACGTGCAAACTCCACATAGACACCCAAGGCCGGAATTGAACTTGACTCCTTGGCGCTGTAAGGCAGCAGTATGAACCACTGTGCCACCATGCTGCCCCAGAAGGTGGGAAGGGGAAGATAGTGGTGAGCTATCTTCTTGAGTTTGTTGCTAGAAAGTGCCCCATTGTTGTTGGTCTGGAATCACTCAGAGGCCCAGACTGGAAAAGAAAGGCAGATTCTCTCCCCTAAAGGACATTAGAGAACCATTTGGATTTTTACAACAATCCAATAGTTACTTAGTCACCATTTTCATTTTAGATTTATTTAATTCAATCTAATTTCCATGGCTGCCATGGTGGGATTTGAACTCATATTTGCAGGTGCAGGTATCTGGATTACTAGTCCAGTAACATAACCACTATTGCTGCACCTTTTGAACCTTTTGTGCCCATTTGGGAAGGCAGATGGACCTCAGTTTGATGTCTCTTCTGAAAGATAGATCCTCTGACATTGCAGCACCCTCTCAGTACTACATTGGAAGCATTGTCGTAGACTATGGGCTCAAACCTTTGGGGTGAGTGAGAATGACAGCCACTGAGCCATGAGTGACACACGAGTGTAACATTTAATAATAACATGAATGGTGTTAAGCATCTACCACCAGAGTTTAAATGATTGGGTCTAAAGGTTGACCCAACTAACTGAGCATGTCCACTGGAGTTTTTTGATTTGATTTATTATTGTCACATGTATTAGCATACCGTGAGAAGTATTGTTTCTTACACGCTCTACAGTTGGAAATATATTGCAGGAGACATTGGCTGCATTTGTTTTGACTTTTGTGGAATGTCTCATTTCCAACTAGGGGCTGAAGAGGATGAACTAATCTGGCCAGCCCAGCATCTGGCCATTTCCATTTTGCCCGAGGCAGAGAGCAGCAGTTTGTGTGCAGAGCTCTGTAACCAGTCCCAATGCCAAAGGAAGCTGTCGGATAGGCAGTGATGAAGATAAGACAAAGACGAGCTGGAAAAATAGCAGATAAATAATGGAATTGTTGAATGATACAGCACAGGATGCGGCTGTTAAAGCCATGCACCCTGTGCTGTCTCTTCGCAAGAGCTTTCCAATTAGTCAAGAGCAAAAATTTGCATTTGTATAGTGCCTATTAATAATGTCCTGATGTGCTTCATCAGAGTTGCTCGAAGCCTCCAAAGCATTCATTAGGTAGGTGACCATTAGTCAGTGAATTGGGATGTAAGGAGCGTCTTTAAGGAGGGAAGAGACTTGTAGAGGGTCAATGAGGGAATTTTAGAGCCTAGGGCCTCGGCAGCTGAAAGCACAGCAGCCAACGTTAGAGACTTTTCTATTGGTTTCTTTCGTGTGGGTGCCATTGGCCAGTCCACCATTTGTTCCAAATCCCTAATTGCTTTTGATTGTATGGCTGCATCCATCCAGTGCAGGTAGACCCACAGTACTGACAGGGGTTCAGTCTGGAACACGACACAGTGGAAGAACCCTGATTAAGTTCCAAGTCAGGATGATGTGCGGCTTGGAGGAGAATTTACAGTGCTGGTATCCCAATGCATCTGCTGTCCTTGTCCTTAGGGTGATAGGAGTCAGAGATTTGGAAGGTGCAGTCGAAGGAGCTTTGGTGAGTTGCTGCAGCAGGTAGTATATCACCATTTGGTTTCATTGGTTAGAACATTGGATACAGGAGTTGGGACACCTTGTTGAAGTTGTACAAGACATTAATAAGGCCACACTCGGAATACTGTGTACAATTCTGGTCACCCTATTATTACTAAACTAGAAAGAGTGCAGAAAAGATTTACTAGGATGCTACTGGGACTTGATGGTTTGAGTTATAAGGAGAGGCTGGATAGAATGGGAGTTTTTTCTCTGGCACGTAGGGGGCTTTGGGGTGATTTTACAGAGATTTATAAAATATTGAGGGGCATAAATCATTTTCATTTTAGATTTATTTAATTCAATCTAATTTCCATGGCTGCCATGGTGGGATTTGAACTCATATTTGCAGGTGCAGGTATCTGGATTACTAGTCCAGTAACATAACCAATATTACTGCACCTTTTGAACCTTTTGTGCCCATTTGGGAAGGCAGCATCTTTTCCCAAAGGTGGAGGAATTAAAATTAGAGGGCATGGGTTTAAGGTGAGAAGGAGAGATACAGAAGGGTCCAAAGGGGCAATTGTTCCACACAGAGGGTAGTGAGGGAATTTCAGCTGTTAGATGTAGCCTGGAACAAGCTGCTAGAGGTAGTAGTAGAGGTGAGTACAATTTTGTCTTCTAAAAAGCATTTAGACAGTTACATGGGTCAGGTGGGTATGGAGGGATACGGGCCAAACACGGGCAATTGGGACTAGCTTAATTGTTCAAAAAAAGGATGGCATGGACAAGTTGGGCCGAAGGGCCTGTTTTCATGTTGTAAACCTCTATGACTGTATATACCATTGTCACTGTGCATCAGTGGTAGAGGGGGTGAACATTAAAATGGGATGCTCTAAAGGCTAGAATTGTCGGATGACAGAGATTCCAGAGGTGTGTAGGCTTGGAAAATGTTACATGACAAAAACTGAGGATTGGCCGGGGGCCAACCTAGGACAGTGAGCGCGGTGGTGATATGTCAATGGGGATTGGTGTGAGTTAGGACATGGGTGTCAAGATTACAGATAAATTTGTGTAGGGAAGAAGATAGGATACTGGCTAGGAGAGCATTGGAAAATCAAGTCTAAACGTTGCGGAAGTATAAATGAGCTGCAGATGGTATCAGATAACAGTGTAGATGGGCGATTTTACAGACAGAGTAGGTATGTGATCAGAAACGGATGCCAAAGCTAAATACAATATCAAGGTTACAAATTTTGGTTCAGGTTCAGTTAGTCGCAAGTGACTGGCAGCAGGACGACAGAGGGCAAGAAATCAGTGGCTTCTTTCTTCCCAATGTTCAGTTGAAGAAAATCTTTACTCGTCCAGCTCAGGGTTCAAGAGAAGTGGTGCCTGGGTCTCATCAATCGGCATTAATAAACTCATTATCTCACTGCTGTTTGTGGGAGCTTGCTGTGCACAAATTGGCTGCCATGTTTCCTGCATTACAATAGTGACTACAATTCAAAAGGACTTAATTGGCTGCCTTACAGCGCCTGAATCCCAGGTTCAATGCCGGCATCAGGTCGCTGTGGAGTTTGCACCTACGTGGGGTTAGGGCCTTGGAGGGATTGTGGTCGGTGTAGACTCGATGGGCCAAATGGCAGCCACCGGTACTATAAGGATTCTATGATTCTAAAGTGTTTTGGGATCCCTTGAGATCACAAAAGGTGCTGTGGAAAAGCTACTGTTTCTTTTACTTCTTTAAATTAGGAAGAGTTCTATTTTCCACCCCCTTCCCCCTCCATGTTCTCCTAAACCGGTGCAAAATAACATTCCTCGAATTATAAACAGCAATGGATTTCAGCCTGGATGTGGAACAAGGAGTGGGGCATTTTCTTTCACAATATTGATGGGCCACTCTCTTAGGGTTAAAGGAAGATGGTTAGTTAAAGTTATAAGATGCTTCCATCATGGTGCACTCATTTCACAGTGTCCCATTCTAGAAACAAAGAAGATAGGAGAAGAAGGAGGCCATTTGGCCCTTCGAGTCTGCTCCGCTATTCATTACGATCATGGCTGATCATCCAACTCCATAGCCTAATCCTGCTTTTTCCCCGTAACCTTTGATTCCAATCGCCCCAAGTGCTATATCCAGCTGCCTCCATTCGTCATGTAGAGTCCTAGTTTCTAGGGAATATAATTATTTCCTGATAATAATTTCCATTATTCCAGTGCATTTGGATGTACTTGTTCTATAGTAAACTGGGAGACCCACACAATGCTCTGTTACGTAGTTCCTATCCTACACCAAATTAGATGATAGCCCTGAAAATCCTCTACAATCAGTGCATAACTCAAACTAAATGACTTGAGCTTTTAATCCCAGCGTAATAGATACATTCTTTACTGATGAAACAAACAAGAATTTTATACACCACGCTGAACATCCTTGGGCAAGTCACAGGGGCGCCATCAGCCAAAAAATTGATGGTGCCAAAAAAGGAGATGTAACAGTTTTTGACAGCATGGGGCGGCACGGTGGCACAGTGGTTAGCACTGCTGCCTCACAGTGCCAGGGACCCGGGTTCAATCCTGGCCTTGGGTGACTGATTGGAGTTTTTATGTTCTTCCCATGTCAGCATGGATTTCCTCCAGGTGCTCTGATTTCCACCAATACTTCAATGACGTACATATTAGGTTGATTGGCTATGCTAAATTACCCCTAAGTGTCAGGGAGATTAGCACGGTAAATACGCAGGGTTACAGGGATAGGGCCTGAGTGGGATTGTTGTTGGTAAGGCTTGATGGGCCGAATGGCCTCCTTCTGCACTGTATCATGGAATCATATCCGACAGTGCAAAAGGAGGCCATTCGGCCCACCAACTCTGCACCGATCACTATCCCACCTGGGCCCTATCCCTATAATCCCATGCATTTACCATAGCTATCCCCCCTGATGCTAAGGGGCAATTTAGCATGACCAATCCACCTAACCCTTTGGACTGTGGGTGGAAACCGGAGCACCTGGAAGAAACTCACGCAGACACAGGGAGAATGTGCAGACTCTGCACGGACAGTGACCCAAGCCGGGAATCGAACCCGGGTCCCTGGTGCTGTGAGGCAGCAGTGCTAACCACTGTGCCACCGTGCTGTAGGGATTCTATGGGTGGAATTTCCTGTGGTGAGCGGGACACGGACCACGCAAAGGCCTGTTGACCTGGGGCGGGATTTTCCGGTCTTGGGTCAAGCTTGGCTGGAAAACCCCACCCCTTGATTCTATCATCTTAAAATGAGGAGAGAGAGGCAGCGAGGTTCAGGGAGGGAATTCCAGAGCTTAGAAAGCTGAGGGGAGAGCTGCCAATGGTGGAGCCAAGACAGTGAGCAATGCGCAAGAGGCCAAGATTTGGGAGATCATGGACGTTACGGAAATAGGGAAGGCCGAGGCTGCGGAGAGATTTGAGCACTAAGATGTGAATTTTAAATTTGAGTCTTTAGTAGCCCAGATGACCATCAGTGAGCCGGGGAGCGGAAGGGATTTGGAGTGAGTTAGGGAATGCAGGCAGCACAGTGTAGGATGAGCTCAAGTTTACAGATGAGCAAATGAATATTTAAAGATCAGAATTTTTAAAAATCATTTGGCTGGGGAAGCAGTTATCGTTCAATGTCAAGGTCAACAATATCAGACTGAGGAATGGTAGCTCCAGGCTACAAAACCAGACAACAGTCATTTCCAGGTTGCTATTTACCCATCTCGCCCGTACTCTGTTGTGGGGTCCACAGTTAAAACATCAACCCTGTTCTGTTTTTACTAGGCTTGCTGTAGTTTTATTATCAGATTTCAGCCTTTGTGGTCTCTCTTCGCGTCTCGCCCTGTTCCTGACATCTACCCAAACTGTTCACCCTCAGCACATTTAACCACTTTTGTTTTTGTAGCCTTTCCCCTTGATACAGCTGACTTACAGGAGACCTGCTTTTGAGTAGTTTGGGGAGGCTTTGCTAAAGGAGGCCACAGCCTGTGCTGCGATATCAGTTTACAACAGTGCAGCACAACCCTTTGATGTTACTCCATTAGACTAAATAACAGCAGGAGAGCTCAGCGCCACCCTATGTACTTTTACAAGCCACCATTTCAGCCCAAGCCTATAACATGGCTGTATCCTTTCCAATAAACTTAATAGTCTGAAGTCCCGATTTCTAGGCAACTTCATTAATTTTCAATTACCGATTCCATTATTCCAGTTTTGTTTCCATGTCAGTTATTGCTTGTACTAAAGGAGGGCAAACATGTAACTGGTTTACATCGCAATCTTCTTCTGTTTTAGCAGAGACAAGAAAGCTCCCAGGTTAAGAACAGCATATTACGTTCAAAAGGCCTGTCTCACTAAGTGTTTGCACACCGACGCTAAACTAAAGTCTTGAGGACATGAGGCTTTAGAAATCCTTTCATTCCTTTGAGAATCATAGGATCCCTGCAGTGCAGAAGGAGGCCATTTGGCCCATTGAGTCTGCACCAACATATATCCCACTCATCCCTACCACTGTAACCCCACGTATTTACCTTGCTAATCCTCCTGATACTAATGGGCAATTTAACCTGGCCAATCAACTTAATATTTTAGGAGTGTGGGAGGAAACCGAAGCATCCGCAGAAAACACACGCAGACACAGGAAGAATGTGCAAACTCCACACAGACACTCACTCAAAGCCAAATGGAACCCAGGTCCCTGGCGCTGTGAGGCAGCAGTGCTGGTCCAAGTACAAAAGTACAGAGCTTCAACCTTTATAAAACACTGTTCAAGCTTCAGCTAGAGTGTGACTTTCAGTTTCGGTGTCCCACTTTAGGATTCAGGTCTTGGAGAAGCTTGAGAGGACATTTGCTACCTACCCATGTCAGTGCTGTGGAGTCTCTGCAGTGGGGAAGGAGGCCATTTGGCCCATCGAGCCTCCACTGACACTCCGAAAGAACCATTCAGTTCCAGGCCAGGCTGGGGTGGGCGTAAAAAAGGGGGAGGCAGTGGCACAGTGGAACTATCGATGGACTAGCAATCCAGAGACCTAGTGTGATGCTCTGGAAACCCAGGTTCGAATCCCACCATGGCAGATGGTGAAATTTGAATTCAATAAAAATCTGGAATTAACCGTCCAATGATGACCTTGAAACCATTGTCGATTGTCTGAAAAACCATCTGGTTCATTAATGTCCTTTACGGAAGGAAATCGGCTTACCTGGCCTGGCCTACATGTGACTCCAGATCCGCACCAATGTGATTGACTCACAAATGCCCTCTGAAATGGAAGGCAGTTCGGGATGGGCAATAAATGCTGGCCCCCGGCAGTGATGCCCTGTAAAACTGGCAGGCAGGCCTGTAATCAGCAGGCAGCGATCGAAGGACACTGGCAAATGGGCCAGAGAGGGCATAAAAAAAATGTGTTTTTATCCAGTTAGTTGGTCACAACATGGGGAAGAAAGCCTCTTCAAGTTAGACCCAGGGTTTAGTGTCTCAGCCAAAAGCCTCCACTTCTGACAGTGCAGCACCCTCTCCGTACCCCACTGGGATGTCAGCCTGAGATTTTCCCCACAGCTTCTGAACCCTGCCATCGGGCTAAAACATGGGCCAGAAGCTCGCGCTGTGAGATTTCCTGCAAATGTCCAATTAATTAATGTCCAGAGTGTAGTCTTTCCGTATGAGGACAGTGCGTGGGCTTTCAAAGCTGGGTGGCTATCCTTTCAGATTGTAAGGGAGTAGCAGGCTGTTGTAGCTGGGACGTAAGGGAGAGACTGCTTCAAAGTACAGGCATACTGCCTCCAACCTTTATAAGTTTGAAATTGAAAGAAATGCTTTTGCAGCTGGGATGATCACTCTGGGGGCTAGAAGCTCCAGGCAGCGGAATCCGTGCCCCCCCCCACAAAGTCCCCTCACCACCCCGGAAAACTTGGAGGCTGACTGGAAAATCCCAGCTGGGCTTCTTATTTTGGCCTTAATACACTCCGAATGAGCCAAAACAGCTGTTACCCGTCTCCCATGCGTAGGTAGTCTTGTGGCTGCCCCATCCCAGCTCCCAGAGCAGGGTTACCCCTGGGAACTGGCACACCAGCCTGCAGCACTGGTTTTAGTGCCCACCCACCTCTGGTCTTTGCCCCAGCTCTTTGGAGTGGGACTCGACCTCGCGTTTTCCGACTGAAGAGCAGTCAGCCACGGAATGACCATCCGAGGTCAGCGATAACAGCATCGAACTCCCTCTGCCCTGCTCTAATAGAAGAGGATTCCCTCCAGCAGTGTTCACTCTTTCACACATCTGTTACTGGGATAGTAATCCAGAGACCTGGCTTCATAATCCAAAAACAGGGGTTCAGATCCCATCAAGGCAGCTGGGGAGTTTAGACTCACTTCATCAAAGGAAGCCATCAAAGAACGAGGAACAATACAGCACAGGAACAGGCCCTTTGGCCCACCAAGCCTATGCTGGTATGCAATTTCTATCCCTCTGTTCACCTCCCATTCATGTATCCATCAAGATACACCTTGAACGTTGCTATTGCGTTTGCCTCCTCCACCGTAGCGACTGTGAAACTACTGGATTGTTGTAAACGTGCAACTGGTCAGTTAATGTGTTTTGTGGAAGGAAATCTGTCGTTCTTGCCTGCTTTGGTTTAAATGAGACTCCAAATGCACAGCAGTGGTTAACTTTTACCTGCTTTCTGGAATGGTCACTCAGATACCACCTTCTGAAGAGCAATCCGGGATAGGTTATAAATTCTGGCTTTGTCACATCCTGTTAAAAAACTTCACCTGTAATGTGCCGCACTCAACATTTAAAATTCAATAGCAACATTTAAAAAGTATTTGGATGAGTACACGAGTGGAAAAGGGTGAGAGGGATATTGGTCAAATGCGGGCAATTAGGACTAGCTGGGAGGGTGCCATGGTCAGCATGGACCGGTTGGGTTGAAGGGCCTGTTTCCATGTTGCATTGCTGTATGGCTCTATGGGTGGAATTTTACAAGAACAGTTCTAAGTGTCTAACTGGCATGAAAATGGGAGAGTTGCAGATCTGTTTTTTGGGCAAGTTTTTACTCCCAATCTTATCCACTTGGTGCATGAAATAGTGGGCTAGAGTGTTCTGAGCAATTAGAGGCATCCCGCCCTACATCTTCCACAAAGCCTTCAACTGTCTGACCCAGTATCTCCTCACGTGAGTGGGTGCCATATTTTGTTTCACAAAGCTCCCGTGACGCGCCTTGGGCCGTGCGATTCGACGCTATAAAAATATAAGTTGTTGTTAATGCTTGTGTCAAAATGGCGGACGTAAGAATGCCGCACGGTGCACTTGAGTCACTCATTCGTTAACATCAGGAAGCAGATCAGTCCTGGCAGGGATGGGAATAATATTTCCCAATTAAATCAACAGCTGAAATTTTTTTTTTGCTGGGTTGCTGTGAAATGAAGTGATCTCAAAAGTCAGGCATTAATAGAAACAAGTGTGATTCAGATGTTTGATGTTGCACTAGATAAACTTGTGTTTCCTGAGAGCCTGCTTAGCTGAACATCTCTACATTCATCCCCCAGACTGAAAATGTATTCTGGCAGTGTCTGCTCTATCTAGTGACCTCAATATGTCAGGACTTGGTGTATTCACTGAGACGGGCAATTACTGTTAGGTTTAGTATGTGCTGTCAGCCTGTGTAATTATGTAATTCAATACCTGCACTGCATTACAGTAATATCTAGTCACGTACAAGGAGAGCTTAGGCCATGACCAGCTTGGCGCATGTTTATTTACATTATTAACATCGGAGGCCCTGTCTCTCTTTTTTTTTGCAATCCTGATTGAAACTCTGTTGGCTTCTGCACTCGAAACACAATCTAAATCAATTTGAGCTTAACCCCTGAAGCCAGTTAGCTTTTTTTTGTTGCTGACTTTGTAGGTTTAACTCTAGCACTGCCCATCCTTTCAAGGCGGGATTATTGTGATTCATTCATACATTTTACATTCTTATTAAATGAAAGGGAGGCTTTGATCCTGGCCAGGCCCGTTGCCATTTGGTTGCAGGCCTCACCCACTCTGTAACCCTGGTTCCTCCTCCAAGTAACAGCTAATTAAGTGCTAATTAAGATTTTGAAAGTTGTACCTTTTATCTGCTGCCTTTTCCAATCTAAATACTCAAAGGCAGCTGGGAAAGGTCTTACTTTTATGCAGCACCTCTCTAGGCTGAGAGGCCGTACCTATCTAGAAAGACTGAACAGGCTAGAACCCTTTACTCCAGGATGGAGAAGGCTAAGGCATGCCCAAATGAGTGACTCTATTAAAGGATTTGCTAGGATAAATTTAAGGGAAGCGTTTATACTTATTGGTGGGGAGGGCTGTGATTGAGGTGGTGGCAAGGAGACCAAAATTAGGAGCCGTAACTATTAGAGGGTCACTTCACCCATAAATCCAATTGGGAATTGATGGCGGCACGGTGGTTAGCACTGCTACCTCATGGCGCCAGGGATCCAGGTTCAATTCCAGCCATGAGTCAGTGCGTGTGTGGAGTTTGCACATTCTCCCCGTGTCTGCGTGGGTTTCCTTCGAGTGCTCCGGTTTCCTACCACAGTCCAAAGATGTGCAGATTAGATGGATTGGCCATGGTAAATTGCCCCTTAGTGTCGGGGGGGACTAGCTAGGGTAAATGTATGGGGTTATGTGGATAGGGCCTTGTGGTCGGTGCAGGCTCAATGGGCCGAATGGCTGCGTTCTGCATTGTAGAATTCTGTGAGAACGCGGGAAAACCCTCTTTATCCGGGGAATGGGGAGGATGCAGAACTGGTTACCATGAGGTGTAATTGAAGTAAATGCTTTTAAGCGGATGCTCGATAAACACATGATGTGCACAGGAAGCTCTTCAAATTAGGGGAATTAGCAGTCAGTCTGTGCATGTGCGCGGTACTGCTCTAAAGTGTTATCCTAAGCTATCATCTCAAGTCCTGGAGCAGGATTTTCCAGCTGTGCTCGCCCCAAAACCGGAAAATCCCACCGGAGGTCAGCAGACCTTCCCGTGGTCCGCTCACCGCCGCTTGCTGCGATTCCCGTGGTGGGACGGATGATAAAATTCCCCCCCTAGAGTGAGTTGTGTGCTTACATACGGGACAGACCAGTGATTGTGTGGGTGGTTACTTCTGGGTGTGCTTATGCTGAGGATTTTGGGTGCAGTGGAAGAGGTGGAGGCCATTCATCCTGTCGCATATATGCCATCTTTCAATAAGTTCATGGCTCACCAGTACATCAACTCAAGTTCCCTGCCTTGGTTCCAGAGCTGTTCAAGTCCCCATCTGTCAGAGTTTTGAAATGTTCAGCTGAGGCCCGGCCTCAGTAGCTTTTTTGGGAGGGAGTTTCAGATCTCCACTACCTTTAGTGCGAAGAGGTGCTTGCTGGTGTCACCCCTGTCTGGCCCAAGGTATTGCCCCTTGTTCGGGACTCTCTGCCCAGTGAAAAGGTGTTTTTCTGTACCTACTCTCCCAAAACCTTTGATCATCTTAAATGAAAACCTCTGTAAAATTACCCCTTAATACTGAAGGAAATACATCCCCAGTCTACGCAAACTGTTCACCTTCAGACAGCAGACTCCACATGCAATCTTCACATCTCCGTATTTGTTTGACCTTTTCATGAACTTACTTGTTTGACACTCCAGTTTTCTTGGAGGTGCAAACCCATTAAAACTAACTGGCTTTTCCTCTCCTGTATTACTGTCTGCAATTTTAATCATTGTCCCTGACTCCTCTTGCTCAGAATTTATTTCTCCGCAAAGTGTTTTTTCACTCATTTATGGAATGTGGGCTTCGCTGGCCGGACCATAATTTGTTCCCCATTCCTAGTTGCCCTAGAGGAGGTGGAAGTGAGCCGCCTTCTTAAACCACTGCAGTCCCTGAGGTGCAGGTACATCCACTGTGCTGTTAGGGACAGAGTTCCAGGATTTTGAAACAGCGAAGGAACAGTGATATATTTCCAAGTCGGGATGGTCAGTGGTTTGGAGACAAACTTCCAGGTGGTGGTGTTCCCTTGTATCTGCTGCCCTTGTCCTTCTAGATGTCTGTGGCTGTGGATTTGGAAGGTGCTGTCTAAGGACCTTGGTGAGTGCCTGGAGTGCATCTTGTAGAGAGTATACACTCTACTGTTCAGAGGCGGTGGAGGGAGTGAATGTTTGTGGATAGTGTTGAGCTTCTTGAGTGTTGGAGCTGCACTCATCCAGGCAAGCAGAGAGTATTCCATCACACTTTCACTTTGGGCGGACATTTTTGGGGAGTCAGGAGGTGAGTTACTCGCCGCAGGATTCCTAGTCTTTGACCTGCTCTTGTAGCATTCGTATTTTATATCGCTAGTCCAGTTCAGTTTCTGGTCAACCCCCAGATGTTGATAGTGGGGGATTCAGCAATGGTAATGCCATTGAATGATGAGGGGTGATGGCTGGATTCTCGCATGTTGGAGGTGGTCACATCTGGCACTTTTGCGACACAAATGTTAGTTGCCACTTGTCAGCCCAAGCCTAGATATTGTCAATGCCTTTCTTGCTGCATTTGGACATGAAAGGTGCCGAACATCAATCATCAATGAACACCTCCACCTCTGATCTTATGATGAAAGAAAGGTCATTACTGAAGCATCTGACGATGGTTGATCCTCAGATACTATCCTCAGGAACCCCTGCAAAGATGTCCTGGAGCTGGGATGACTGACCTCCAACAACCACATCCATCTCTCTTTGTATTTGTGCTGGGTATGACTCCAGCTAATATTCTAAGATTTATTTTCTATCTGGATGACTAACCAATTCGTAGTGCTGTGAAGATATTTACTTTAATCCAGAGTCTGGACTGATTATACAGAGTGTGTGAGAGTGCAAGTCCCATCATTGCATTTTGGGAATTTAAGTTTCGTACATTTAACATAGAAATAAAAAGCTGTTAGCAACGAAAAATATGAGTTTTGTTATTTATAACAAAACTAATCCGCCAAATGGAAGAAATCCTGTGGTCTTTAGCTGATCTGGTTTGTGTGACTCCAATCTCCTCCTAATCTCCATCAGCCCTACAAAATTACTATGCTCCTCCAATGCTGGCCTCTCATGTATTCCTGATTTCAATCACTTGACCATTGCTGCCTAAGATTTTGGCCGACTCAGGCCTCAGGTATACTCCCCCCCTCTCTGCCTCTCTTTCTTCCCTCCTTTAAAACATCCCTTAAAAATGCCTACGCTTAAAACTCTTTGACTGATCCTTTAGTCACCCAGCCTAACATCTCCTTCTGTGACTTGGTGTCATATTTTGCGTGATGATGCTCCTGTGAAATGCCTTGGGCAGATTTACTACATTCAGGGTGCTATATAAATACAGATTGTTGGCTCACTCTTCACAGATGGCCTAGCAAGTCAATTGGCTGTATTTTATTGTTACTCAGACTAACAGTTGAGAAATAAGGCCTGATTTGTCAGGCTGTGGTCACATCCAATTGCTGTGGAATCAAAAGGGTGATTATCCTGGACTTTGAGGGCGTAATGTGATGAGAATTAAATATTTTCTACAGTGAGGAGGGGCAGTGGCCATTTTGTTCTTCAAAACCCAAACTCAGACTCTACCTTGCATCTGTTTTCCAGCTCATTTCATCCTAAACACCTGGGAACCACCAGTGAAAAGGAGCTTTCTCACTCTAGTTCATTGTGGTTAGCGCCGCTGCCTCCCAGCTCCAGGGAGCCGGGTTCGATTCCCGGCTTGGGTCACTGTCTGAGTGGAGTTTGCACATTCTCCTCATGTCTTCATGGGTTTCCTCCGGCTGCTCCAGTTTCCTGCCACAGCCCTAAAGGTGTGCTAGTTAGGTACACTGGTCAAACTAAATTCTCCCTCAGTATGCCCGAACAGGTGCCAGAGTGTGGCGACTAGCGGATTTTCACAGTAACTTCATTGCAATGTTAATGTAAGCATACTTGTAACTATTAAATAAACTTTAAAACTATTCACGGTGGACAGCAAGCCCATTGTTAATCTGTTACATTCAACTTAAGCAAGCATTCTTTTTTGACTCACATTAATGATAAGCAATTTGCTCTATTAAGAGTATTGTGTTTATATGGTACCTCCTACATCCTGGTGATGTCCCAAATCACTTCACTGAACAGGCAATGAAGTATATCTGAAGTGGGTGGCATGGTGGCATAGTGATTAGCACTGCTGCCTCACAGCACCAGGGACCCGGGTTCAAATCCAGCCTCGGGTCTGTATGGAGTTGGCATAGACTTGATCGCCCCTTGTCTGCATGTGTTCCTTCCGAGTGCTCTGGTTTCCTTTCATAGTCCAAAGATGTGCGGGTCAGGTTGGTTGGCCATGTCAAAGTGACCCTAGTGTCAGGGGGATTAGCAGGATAAATGAGGAGTGCAGGATAAATGAGGAGTACAGGAATAGGGGCTGGGTGGGATTGTGGCTGGCATAGACTTGATGGGCCAAATGGTGTCCTTCTGTACTGTAGGGATTCAATGAATCTAAGTATTAATACCCATTGTAACATAGGGAATAGTCTGTCTCTGATAGAGATTAAATTGCAGCAGAACAGTTCCTTTGGGGTTGGTTGGTGTCACCATTTTAAAGAGTGGTATTCAATGGCGTCTTGAGGCTGCCAACCCTCCAGAATTGCCCTGGAGTTACTAAGACACTGCTGCGAGCAAAAATCTGAGAGAAAATCTAGGGGGCATTAAAAAGAATTAGAGTTCATTTTATTTTCTTTGAACACATTTACAGAAATATCAGAAATGGGGAGGAGTTTCTGACGGATGATCAATTCACAAAGCCTCTGTTGGCTTTTCTGATTGGCCAAGGAAAGGCATTGTGAGGATGGACTTTTTAGGTGACCAATGGCAGACGTTAGATAGGGCTGGCGACAGAAGGTCATGTGATCAATCTCCAGAAATACAGCCAGTCAGAGTTGGCAACAGTGGCTTGGCAGAGATTGAAATGCACGGTTGCACAGTGGTTAGCACTGCTGCTTCACAGCTCCAGGGACCTGAGTTCGATTCCCGGCTCGGGTCACTGTCTGTGTGGAGTTTGCACGTTCTCCTTGTGTCTGCATGGGTTTCCTCTGGATGCTCCGGTTTCCTCCCACAGTCCAAAGATGTGTGGGTTAGATTGACTGGCCATGCTAAAATTGTCCCTGAGAGTCCTGAGATGCATAGGTTAGAGTGATTAGTGGGTAAATGTGTAAGGATATGGGGGTAGGGCCTGGGTGGCATTGTGGTTGATACAGACTTGATGGGCTGAATGGCCTCCATCTGCATTGTAGGGTTTCTATGATTCTATGATTACTACGAAGGGGAAGCTCTGAAATGCAGCGGGATCTGGGTGTCCAACTGCATGAATCACAAAAGGCTGGTACAGCAAGTCATTAGGAAAGCTAATCGATTGCTATTGTGAGCGGAATTGGTTACAAAAGTAGGGAGCTCATGCTTCAGTTCTACAGGGCATTGGTGAGACCACATCTGGGGTTTTGTATACAGCATTGGTCTTACTAAAGAAAGATGTAAGTGCTGGGGGTCATAGATCGGCTAGATAGTCAATATCTTTTCCCAAAAGTAGGGGAGTCTAAAACTAGAGGGCATTGGTTTAAGGTGAGAGGGGAGAGATACAAAAGGGTCTAGTGGGCAAATGTTTTCATGCAGAGGGTGGTGAGTGTCTGGAACAAGCTGCCAGAGGCAGTAGTAGAGGCAGGTACAATTTTATCTTTTAAAAAGCATTTAGACAGTTGCATGAGTAAGATGGCTATAAAGGGATATGGGCCAAACGTGGGAAATTGGGACTAGCTTAGTGGTTTTAAAAATAAAGGGACGGCATGGACAAGTTGGGCTGAAGGGTCTGTTTCCATGCTGTAAACCTCTGTGACTTTATGCTTTAGAAGCAGTTCAGAGAGGTTTACCAGATTAAGACCAGGGAAGGACTGGTTGTTATATGAGGAAGGGTTGGAGACGTTACAGTGGTATTCACAGTTTAAAAGAGGCGACCTGATTAAAACGCATAAGACCCTGTGGGCTTTTGACAGGGCGGATGTGGAGACGATGTTTCCACTCGTGGGGAGAATCTAAAACAAATGATCACTGTTTAAAAATAGTGGGTCTCCCGTTTAAAACTGAAATCAGGAGACATTTTTTCTCTGAAGGACGTGAATCTCTTTCTGAACTGTCTTCCTTAAAAGGTGAGGAAAGCAGAGTATTTGAATATTTTTAAGGCAGAGCAAGATAGATTCTTGATTAGCAGGGGTGAAAGATCATCAGGATTAGGCAGGAATGTGGGTTAAGTTACAATCTAAGCAGTCGTGATCTTACTGAATGATGGAGCAGATTCGAGGGGCTGAGTGGCCTACTCCTCCTAATTCGTATGTTCATATGTTTGTATATTTTAATTATTCACTTTTTGCACCAGGGAGTGCAGGGTTTGAAATTCTTTATCTGTCTGTCAATCTGACTAACTTATTGTTTAATGAGCATGCCCTTTAAAGGTTCAGCAGTGTAATTGTTGGCAGCATTCACACTGCATTGCTGTCTACTTGATACAGCTGAATATTGAACAAAGTATGACCAAACAGAGATCAGGCTAAGGAATGAAGCAATGCAGGACAGGGAGGTTTTTGTTCCTGATGAGGGGTTAACTTTGTTTCTCTCCACAGATGCTGCCTGACCTGTTGTGTAGTTAGTTTTTATATTAAGGTTATTGGATTGTTATGTGTATTGCTTTGTTAGATTATCCCACTGCCTGAGGCTGAACCAGATTGTTTGCAAATGCAACATCCCACTTTTAGAATTATCGAGTCATAAAAGTTTACAGCGTGGAATCAGGCCCTTCGGCCCAACTTGTCCATACTGTCCAGTTTTTACCACTAAGTTATTCCCAATTGCCCACATTTAGCCCATATCCCTCCATACCCATCTTACCCATGTGGCTATCTAAATGCTTTCTAAAAGGCAAAATTGTATACACTGCTACTACTGCCTCTGGCAGCTTGTTCCAAACACTTAACACCCTCTGTGTGAAACAGTTGCCCCTCTGGACTCTTTTGTTTCTCTCCCCTCTCATCTTAAACTTAGTTTTAGATGCCGCTACGTTTGGGAAAGGATGAGGAAATAGCGAGGCATCTTGAGGGGAATTGCTTGATAGAGCAGAAGCAGCACGGTTTCGTTAAAGGGAAGTCGTGTCTGACAAATTTATTGGAGTTCTATGAGGATGTGTCTAGGGCGGTGGATAGAGGAGAGCCGTTGGATGTGGTCTTCCTTGATTTTCAGAAGGCGTTTGACAAGGTACCTCACAAGAGGTTATTGCAGAAGGTCAGGGGGCATGGAGTTGGGGGTAGGGTGTTAGCGTGGATAGAGGATTGGTTGTCAAATAGGAGGCAGAGAGTGGGGGTCAATGGGTGCTATTCGGATTGGCGGATGGTGACTAGTGGAGTGCCCCAGGGGTCGGTGCTGGGGCCTCAGCTATTTACCATTTATATAGGTGATCTGGAGGAGGGAACCGAGTGTATGGTGTCGAAATTTGCTGATGACACCAAGATTGGTGGAACGGCAAATTGTGCGGAGGGTGTGGAGAGTCTGCAGAAGGATCTAGATAGGCTGGGCGTATGGGCCAGGAAATGGCAAATGGAATTTAATGTTGGCAAGTGCGAGGTGGTCCACTTTGGTAGGAATAATGGTAGGAAGGATTATTACTTACGTGGCGAAAAGCTGCAGCAGGCGACGGTGCAGAGGGACCTCGGGGTCCTTGTGCATGAGTCGCAAAAACCCAGCTTGCAGGTGCAGCAGGTGGTCAGGAAGGCGAATGGGATGCTGGCCTTCATAGCGAGGGGGATTGAATATAAAAGTAGGGAGATCTTGCTGCGGCTGTATAGGGCATTGGTGAGGCCGCAGCTGGAGTACTGTGTGCAGTTTTGGGCGCTGTACTTACGCAAGGATATTTTGGCCTTGGAGGGAGTGCAGAGGAGGTTTACTAGGCTGATACCGGAGTTGAGGGGGTTGAGCTATGAGGAGAAGTTGAATAAACTAGGCTTGTACTCGTTAGAGTTTAGAAGAATGAGGGGAGATCTAATTGAGACGTATAAGATGATGAATGGGATGGACAGGATAGAGGTGGAGAGACTCTTCCCGCTCAGAAAGGATAGTAGGACTAGGGGGCACAGCCTCAAGATAAAGGGGGGGCGGTTTAGAACGGAGTTGAGGAGGAACTTCTTCACTCAAAGGGTGGTGAATCTCTGGAATTCTCTGCCTGTTGAAGTGGTGGAGGCTACCTCGCTAAATATTTTTAAGACGCGGGTTGATGGGTTTTTGATAAGAGAGGGGATTAAGGGTTATGGGGAGAGGGTGGGAATGTGGAACTGAGTCACAACAGATCAGCCATGATCTTATTGAATGGCGGGGCAGGCTCGAAGGGCTAGATGGCCTACTCCTGCTCCTATTTCTTATGTTCTTATGTTCTTATGTTATGTTGACTCGCTAACTGATCTATGCCCCTCATTATGTTATAGACCCCAAAAAGAGCACCCCTGAGTCTCCAGGGAAAAAAGTCCCAGTCTATCCAGCCTATCCTTATAACTCAAACCATCAAGTCCCAGTAGCATCCCAGTAAATCTTTTCTGTACTCTTTCTAGTTTAATAATATCCTTTCTATACTAGGGTGACCTGAACTGTACACAGCATTCCAAGTGGGGCCTTATTTGATCATTTGACCCTGAGCTGAGCTTCTGACATCAAATCCTTCCCATGTCCAGAACTACTTACTTCCACCTTTGTAATATTGCCCTTCTCTGTCCGTGCCTTGGCTCATTCGATTTGGTTTGATTAATTATTGTCACACACATTAGTATACAGTGAAAAGTATTGTTCCTCGCGCGCTATACAGACAAAGTACTACCATACATAGAGAAGGAAAGGGGAAAGCGCAGAGATGGGCAATAAATGCTGGTCCAGCCAGCAATGCCCATGTCCCACGAATGAAGGAAAAGGTATAAAAAAGGATCTCTGGTTACAGCACAGAAGGAGGCCATTTAATCCATTGTCTGTACTAATTTGATTTATTATTGTCATATGTATTAGTATACAGTGAAAAGTACTGTTTCTTGTGTGTGATACAGACAAAGCATACCGTTCATAGAGAAGGAAACGTGCAGAACATAGTTTTACAGTCATAGCTAGGGTGTAGAGAAAGATCAACTTTGTGCGAGGTAGGTCCATTCAAGTATCTGATGGCAGCAGGATTTGTTTGATTTATTATTGTCAGATATATCAGTATACAGGGGATAAGTATTGTTTCTTGAATGCTATAGAGAGAAAGCATACCATTCATAGAATACATAGGGCAGAAGGAAAGGAGGGGGTGCAGAATATAAAGTAGTTTAACAGAGTTAGAGTACAGTTTTAAGAGCACAGAAGGAGAGTAAAAGATAAAATTATAGAGTATGCTGGGGAGAGCTCGTAAGAAGTTGCCACACTCCAGCGCCTGAGACCAGTGGAAACCCCATCCAGGAAATTGTTATCTCCAGACTAGACTGTGAGGAGAGTCAATGATCAGGCAGGTTGATTTCCCAGTTTTTCAAATCCATCTTGGTTCTCTTGGCTAAGATTAAGTGTTAAATCAAGCCTGGGATGGGGCGCAATGCCTCACCTTGTCATCTTGGACCTTGTTTGTTCCTCACATGCAGACCATGAATCGGCATCAATTTGAGTTGGGTTTTTTGGTTGGATTAAAAATACTGAAAGAGAAATAAAAGCATAGGGCTGGCTGGAGTCCCACCTCGCATTCTCCATAAACTTGAGATCATCCAAAACTCAGCTACACATAACCCAATTCATGCAGAGATCCAATTACCCCTCACCCCTGCTCTTGCTGATCTAAGTTGTCTCTAGTTTGACAGTATTTAGAAATCATCGTCCTTGTTTTCAGATCCCTTTATCCTCTTGCTCCTCCTTAATTCTGCATCTCCTCCAGAGCTATGATCAACAATAACAACTTATATTTACTTAGTGCCTTTAACATAATAAAATATCCCAAGGGACTTTGCAGGAGTTTTATAAAACTAAATAGGACACTGAGCCGTATGAACAGATATTAGCGCAGAAAGAGGCAGGTTTTAAGGAGTGTCCTGAAGGAAGAGAGCGGGACAGAAAGCCAGTGAAATATGAGATAGGTATTCAAGATCTTAGGGCAAGCTAACTGAAGACAACACCATCAAGGGTGGGACAATGAAAATTGGGAATGCTCAGGAGACTGGAATTAGCACAGATATCTCGGAGGGTTCTGGGGCTGGAAGAGGTGACAGCGATATGGAGGGGTGAGACTATGGAGGGACTTGAAAGCTTGGATGACAATTTTAGAACCAAGATGTTGTCAGTGTAGGTCAGCGAGCACCAGGGTGATAGGTAAAGGGCAGTGACGGTGGTTGACTCTCAACTACCCTCTGAAATGACTAGCAAGCCACACAGCACAAGGGCAACTAGGAGTGAGCAACGAATGCTGGTCAGCCAGCAATGCCCATGTGCCATGAATGAATTAACAAAAAAATTAAGCCAATGGCAGAGGGGTTTTGAGTGAGGTCAGGTTTACAGAGGATAGAATGTGGGAAACCAGGGAAGAATGTTCTGGAGTGGTCCCATCCAGAGGTAACAAAGGCATTCGTCAAAACTACAGCAGCTGAAGAGCTGAGGGCAGAGGAGGATTTGGGGGCCATGTTACAGAGGTGAAAATTGGGAGTTTTTGCGATTGCACAAATATTTGGTCTAAAGCTCATCTTGGGGTCAGTTCTGACACCCAGGTTGCGAACAGACAGAACCTTCTGTAATCCCTGTGCTCCTTCTGTTCTAATTCTTGCCCCAATTTTCATCAGTCTCCCATTAGTTGTTCAGGGGTAGAGTGAGTCATCTGATGAAGGAGCTGCGCTCTGGAAGCTCGTGATTCCAAATAAACGTGTTGGACTTTAACTTGGTGTTGTGAAACTTCTTACTGTACCCAACCCAGTCCAACGCTGACATCCCCACATCATGGATACAAAGAAAGGTAGAAAAGTAAAATGCAAAGAGGACGTAAGGAGGCTACAAAGAGATATAGATATGTGGGCAAAAGAACTGGCAAATGGAATATAATGTGGGCAACTATGAAACTGTCCAAGTTGGCAGTATTAATAAAAAAGATACAATTTATATAAATGGTGGAAGATTGCAGAGCTTGGAGGTGTAGAGGGATCTGGGTGTCCTTGTGTATGCATCACAAAAGGCTAGTATACAGATGCAGCAAGTAATAAGGAAAGCTAACAGAATATTATTGTTTATTGGGAGGGGAATAATACAAAGTAGGGAGGTTTTGCTTCAGTTGTACAGGGCATCAGTGAGACCACATATGGAATACTGTGTACAATATTGGTGTTCTCATTTATGGAAAGATGTAAATGCATTAAGAGCAGTTCAGAGAATATTTACTGGGTTAATACCAGGTTGAAACTTTTAAGGCCCTGAGGGATATTGACAGGGTAAATGTGGAGAGGATGTTTCCTCCGGTGGCAGAATCTAGAACTAGGGGTCACGATTTAAAAATAAGGGGTTATGTATTTAAGGTAGAGATGACAAAAACTGTTGAGCAAGATTCTCTGGCCTCTCATCAGCATTTTTTTAGTGGCAGGAGGCAGTGCACCATTCACTGCCAGCGAGATACTCTGGTTCCACCACTGTCAGTGGGAATTCCCATTGAAACCACCCTACACCACTGGGAAACCTGCAATGGGCAGTGCCCCTAATGGAACCAGAAAATCCCGCTGGCATGAATAGCCAGAGAATTCCAGCTGTTTTCTCTCAAAAGGGTTGTGATTCTCTGGAATTCTGTGAGGAGGATGTTGAGATGCGTTAGTGTGATTTGGACAAGTTTAGTGAATGGATAAGTGCATAGCAGATGCAATATAATGTGGATAAATTTGACTTGATTTATTGTTGTCACATGTATTAACATACAGTGAAAAGTATTGTTTCTTGTGCACAATGCAGACAAAGCATATCATTCATAGAGAAGGAAATGAGAGCGTGCAGAATGTTGTGTTACAGTTATAGCTCAGGTGTAGAGAAAGATCAACTTAATGCAAGGCCAGTCCATTCAAAGATCTGACACCAGCAGGGAAGAAACTGTTCTTGAGTCAGTTGGTACATGACAGCAAACTTTTGTATCCTTTTTCCTGATGGAAGAAGGTGGATGAGAAAGTGTCTGGGGTGCGTAGGATCCTTAATTATGCTGGCTGCTTTTCCGTGGCAGTGGGAAGAGTAGACGGAATCAATGGATGGTTTGGGCTATATTCATGACCTTTTTTAGCTCCTTGTGGTCTTGGGCAGAGCAGGAGCCATACCAAGCTGTGATACAACTGGAAAGAATGCTTTCTATGGTGCATCTGTAAAAGTTGGTGAGAGTCATAGCTGACATGCCAAATTTCCTTAGTCTTCTGAGAAAGTAGAGCCGTTGGTGGGCTTTCTTAACTATAGTGTCGGCATGGGGGGACCCGGACAGGTTGTTGGTGATCTGGACACCTAAAAACTTGAAACTCTCGACCCTTTCTACTTCATCCGTGTTGATGTAGTCAGGGGCATGTTCTCCATTACGCTTCCTGAAGTCGATGACAATCTCCTTTGTTTTGTTGACATTGAGGGACATTAAATGTGAGGTAATCCACTTTGATAACAAAAACAGGAAGGCAGATTATTATCTGAATGGCTATAGATTGAGAAAGGGGAATGTGCAATGAGACCTGGATGTCCTTGTTTTGATTTGATTTATTATTGTCACATGTATCAGCATCCAGTGAAAAGTAAGTTTCTTGCACACTATACAGACAAAGCATACCATGCATAAGAAGAAAAGAAGAGGGTGAAAATGTAGTATTACAGTAATAGTGTAGAGAACAATCAACTTAATATTAGGTAGGTCCATTCAGAAGTCCGATGGCAGCAGGGAAGAAGCTGTTCTTGAGTACTGAAGGTAAGTGTAGAGGTGCAGCAGGCAGTGAAGAAGGAAAATGGTATGTTGGCCTTCATAGCAAGAGCATTTGAGGGATGGCCTGTTCCAATTATGTGGGGCCTTGGTGACGCCATCCCAAGGCCCCACATATTGTATGCAGTTTTGGTCTCCTTATCTGAGGAAGGATGTTCTTGCTATAGAGGGAGTGCAGAGTAGATTTACTAGACTGATTCCTGGGATGGTGATACTGATGTATGACGAGAGCTTGTTCGGATTATGTTCACTGGAGTTTAGAAGAATGAGGAGAGATCTCATAGAAGCCCATTAGAAGCTTACAGAACCAGACAGGCTAGACACAGGAAAGATGTTCCTGATAGTGAGATGTACAGAATCAGGGGTCATTGGGTAAAGAAGTGAGGTAAACCTTTTAGGACTGAGATGAGGAGAAATGATTTCATCGAGAGTGGTAAGCCTGTTGAATTAGCCACCACAGGAAGCAACTGAGGTCAAAACATTGTATGTTTTCAAGTAGGAGTTAGATATATCTCTTGGAACAAAGGGGATCAAAGGATATGAGGGGAAAGTAAGATCAGGTTACTGAGTTGGATGATCAGCCATGATCATAATGAATGGTGGAGCAGGCTCGGAGGGCCGAATGGCCTCCTCCTGTTCCAGTGTTCTATGTTTCACGATGATGGATGTCTCAGGTTTGGGATTTGCAGTCTAGAAATTATTGTAACTAATTGTCAACAAACAGAATGCAGTCATGTGGTGTTCATTAGGAATGCTGCTAATTAATAAGAAACGAATCAATTAAAAATACTGCAGAATAATTACATCCCTCTGACAATCGACTATATTAAATGAGACATGGCTTATGACTCCCTAACCTGCCCTTGACCATCTATATTCCTCTTGGCAAACTGAAGAGTGTCAGCTCTTAACCGAGGCTGTATTGACTACAAGAACTGGATGCCTCTGCTTCTTTACAACATTTCAAGGTTATATAAATCCAAAACTGTATATAGGTTTGTTCACATGCTGTTGTTTCACATACATGCCAGCACCTAGAGCCATAGACGTTACAGCACAGAAGGAGGCCATTCAGCCCTTCTTGTCCTTGCCAGCCCAAGGAGACACAGCTGCCTTTTCTAATTACCCATCAGGCCCATCGCCCTGCAGCTAAACAGCATTTAAGGTGCAGATCCAGGTACTTTTTAAAAGGGTTAAGGGTCTCTACCTCCACCACCAACTCGGGCAGTGAATTCCAGGCACCCTCTGCATAAAAAAAGTTCTTTCTCCTGTCTCTCTATATCTACTGCCACTTATTTTGAACCTGTGTGTCATGTGCTACTTGAATTTATCAAGTCCCTTGCCAGCTTAGAGAGAGCCACATAGGTTTAGGTCGAGACCTTTGCTATGCCATTGCATACGAAAAAAAACAGGGAAGATTTTCTCTGGCCACTAAACCCACCCCTCTTTAATAATTTCTTCAGAAGAAAGCAGTTAGATGACATGCTTATAATATCACTCGTGTGTTTCTCAGAGAGAGAAACCTCTGCCTGCTGAGGGGGTCCTTTTGCGCACTGGTTTGTTGGTCTAAGTAGCAAAAGGAATTCCCCTCATTTTATTTCCCTTTAGGATGCCCAACTATGGTTGGATTGTATTCCTGGAGGTTTCATGTGTCTTCCTGCCTCTCATTGCTCTGACATCCTCCCTCTCCACCTCCCCACAGGATCCTGCCGCCGCCTCCTCTTGCCAAGTGAAACGCTGGGGGGAGACCAGAACATAGATCATAGAACCCTACAGTGCAGAAAGAGGCCCTTCGGCCCATCGAGTCTGCACCGAACACAATCCCACCCAGGTTCTACCCCCATATCCCTATGTATTTGTACCCACTAACCTACACATTCTTGGACACTAAGTGGTAATTTCTTAGTGTGGTCAATCAACCTAACCCGCACATCTTTGGACTGTGGGAGGAAACCGGAGTACCCGGAGGAACCCCATGCAGACACGAGGAGAATGTGCAAACTCCACACAGACAGTGACCCGAGCCAGGAATCGAACCCAGGACCCTGGAGCTGTGAAGCAGCAGTGCTAACCACTGTGCTACCCCAAATCTTGCCCTTTAAATGTAGGAAGACACTAGAAGAGTTGGCAGTCTCTGATTCTCCTCTTCATGCACGGGACTGCATCCCACAGTTTACCTGCTCCCCCAGATACCCCTCTGCTGCCATGTTGGAACAGTGTGAAGTCAGCTGACTGCTTACTTCCCCTCTTGCTCTGAGATTCTCTCCATTGCTTTACCCCCCCGTTGGATGCTCGCGTTATCGTGGCACACATACCGTCTTGGCCGCTTCCACCTTCTTCTCACTGGAGATTTCAGGCATCAAGGAGGGATAGTTTTAAAATCTGGCCATAGTTGCAAAAACACATTTATAAACGGAGTTCAGATATTACAGGCCTAGTATTCCAGAAAGGTTCTGGGAACACTGTTTCAAATTCCACTGTGGCCACTAGTGGAATTTGAAATCAATTAATAAAATCTGGAATATAAAGCTGGTCTCAGTAATGGTGATGGTGAAACTACTGTCAATTGTTGTACAAATATATTTGGTTCTGCACTGTCCACCAGGGAAGGAAAATCTGCCATCCTTACCTGGTTTGGCCTACATATAAATTCAGGTCCATACTTTAAAGATGTGCAGGTTATGTTGATTGGCCATGATAAATTGGCCCTTAGTCAGGGTGACTAGCAGATTAAATCCATGAGGTTACGGGGTTAGGGCCTGGGTGACATTATTGCCAGTGCAGGCTCGATGGGCCGAATGGCCTCCTTCCGCACTGTAGGGATTCTATGATTCTATGGACTGTCCTTTCAAAATTGTCCTCCGTACCAGGCAGTACGGTGGCACAGTGGTTAGCACTGCTGCCTCACAGCACCAGAGACCCGGGTTCAATTCCCGGCTCAGGTCACTGTCTGAGTGGAGTTTGCACATTCTCCCTGTTTCTCCGTGGGTTTCCTCCGGGTGCTCTGGTTTCCTCCCACACTCCAAAGATGTGCGGGTCGTGTGATTTGCCCATGTCAAATTACCCTTTGGTGTCAGAGGGACTAGCTAGGGTAAATGCTTGGCGTTATTGGGTTAGGGCCTGCTGGGTAGTGCAGACTGATGGGCCGAATGGCCTCCTTCTGCACTGTAGGATTGAATGATTCTATAAAATGGCCTTGGACAGTAGATGTGCAACAAATCCTGGCCTAGCCAGTGACATCCACGCCCCATGAAAGAAAGTACGAGGGCTGTTGTTGGAAGATGTTTTCGGGATGACCTTTCGATCATGTTCAGGCTAAGCAGAATTTTTAAGGGAAGAATGGAAAGTTTACCTTTTTTATGTTTACTATGGGAGTGCATATTTTGAAATAAAGTACGCATCTTATGCAGTGCCTCGGAATAATTCGATGTTAATTCCCGCTGCAGGTTTTGTAGAGATATTTAAAGGGCGAGGTTCTCCGGACTCCCCTCAGCGATTTTCTGGGCAGCGGGAGGCGATGCCGCGTGCGCTGATGGTGGCGGGATCCTCGGGTCCCGCTGCCATCAATGAGAATTTCCATTCAAGCCACCCCATGTCGCCGGGAAACTCTCAGCATGGGGTGCACTGTCAGCAGGAAAAGAGAATTCCCACCAGCATGAATGGCAGGAGAATTCCAGCCAAAATCAGTCGGGATATCGACAGACTCAGTGGAGAGAGAACTGTTCCCATCGGAAAAGGGTAGACAACCAGATGGTTGGCAAAGGAACACATGGCAATTTGAGGAAAAATGTTTTTATACACAGCGAGCAGTTAGGATCCTGAATGGGCTGCCTGAGAATGTGGTGGAGGCAGATTCACATTGGAATTGGACAAACACTTCAAGAGACAACATTTGCTCGGCCAACGGGAGAAAGTGCGGGAGTGGGAATAGCACAGAAGGCAAATGGCCTCCTTCTGTGCAGTAACCATTCTATAGCTGCAGGACGTTAAACTTCCCTTCCCTGTTTTCACATCCTTCCTTGGTCACGCCTTTCCCAATTTCTGTGGCCTCCTCCAGCTCCACAACTCTCCAAGATCCCCCAATCCTGACCTGTTGCCCATCCCCACTTTTCATTGCTGCGGCATTAGGTGACCGTGCTTTCATCTGCTTTGGCCCTAAGCAAGTTCCTCCCTAGACCTCTCTCCCTGTCTACCTCTCTCCTCTCAGACACTGGGTGGCACAGTGGTTAGTTCAGTTTCTGGCTTGGGTCACTGTCTGTGCGGAGTCTGTATGTTCCCCTCGTGTCTGCGTGGGTTTCCTCCAGGTGCTCTGCTTTCCTCCCACAGTCTGAAAGTCATGCTGGTTTGGTGCTAAATTCTCCCTCAGTGTACCCAGATAGGCGCCAGAGTGTGGCGATTAGGGGATGTTCACAGTAACTTCACTGCAGTGTTAATGTAAGTCTACTCATGACATGAATAAATAAACTTTAAACTCCTTAAAACCTACCTCCTCGGTCCTAATATTTCCTCATGTGGCTTTGTGTCAGTTTTTTTTGTTTGCTAATGTTCCTGCAAAACACTTTGGGATACTCTTGCTGTGTTAAATGTATAAATGCAAGTAATTGCTGTCGAAAGCATAATAGATTGGGTCTTGACTTCAAGTTGTATATGAGTGCTAAGCATCAGAAAACCAAACAGCAGCTGCCGTGTGTGTGTGTGTGTGTGTGTGTGTGTGTGTGTGTGTGTGTGTGTGTGTGTGTGTGCGTGTACGTGTACACAAGCTCTTATTACGACAAAGGCATTGGTGTGTTTTATAAAACGCTGTGTTCGATCTTTCGCTTTATGATTTCGCTCGCAGAATAGCCTGTGCCATTTTTTTCCATTCCCGGTTTCATTTTTGCACTTCACCCTGTGAATATTGTACCTTTTGCGATTGTTAACTTACCGCTCATCAGTCAGAGGTGAGGTTGGGCTAATACGTGGGAAATAGCACTTTGCTGAATATTTTCTTGTTAAACAGCCACATGAAGCAGAGAGTTTCAAGCCGGTGTCCCTTGGACCCCAGGGATTTGGTGAGAGGAAAGATCACAGCATGGGGGAGGGGTGAATATGATAATGCCAGCTTTTTAATCTTGATTTTTGACTGACCTCAGTATTGTCCTGGTATCTGCAGTCTTTTCAGTGAAGAGCAGACTACTGGGAAGGCGGCGGATAGTCTCTGTCAGAAGAATCCAGAATGGGGAGTTGAGAGTTAATATTTGCAGGGTGTACCCAGGTGGTTTGCTGGGAATATGTGTGTGTGTGTGTAGAAGGCTGCCCTAGAAATATGTGAATATTATCAGAAGATCCTGAGGGACATGTCAGTAATTGCAGGGGTCTCTGAGAGGTCTTGTTCATATTTTCCAGGGATTGCTGGGACTGTATTATAGAATCCCTACAGTGCAGAAGGAGGCCACTTGGCCCATCGAGTCTGCACTGACCACAATCCCACCCAGTCCCTATTCCCGTCACCCCACATATTTACCCTGCTAATCCCCCTGACACCAGGGGCAATGTAGCGTGGCCAATCCACCAACCTGCACATCTTTGGACTGTGGGAGGAAACCGGAGCACCCGGAGGAAACCCAGTTCGACAGTGTGCAAACCCCACACAGACAGTGACCCGAGGCTGAAACTGAACCTGGGTCTCTGGCGCAGAGAGGCAGCAGTGCCCAACCACTGTGCCACCGTGCTGCCATTGTTCTCTTCAGGAGGGAGGAGAAAATTGATGGAGGTGGGGAGGTTGGTGGTCAAGGGATGTGAAGAGTATGAGGAGGGGAAGGGGGGCTGGGATAATTCGCAGCTTTCCTGCCAGAACTTATGTTCCACAGGTGTGGAACCCCCTCCACCCCCCACTCAGCCCTCACCACACACTCTCCTGCTTCACTTCACCAACCACAGGCCCATTTACCCTGTGCTGCGAGTTCGAACCCCAGGTGACTCCAGCTGTGCGACCATGAGGAACATTGTGAGAGTGAGTTGCACATTCTTACCACCCTCCAGGTAAAGAGGTTACTCCTGATTTCCCAGATTGTCTTGCTTAAAACCATTTGGTATTTATGATCCCTCCTTTTGCATTCTCACATTTTTTTTAACAGCCTTTCCCGGTAATTACAAGCTCTCAGTTCTGGTATCATCCAGCACAGTGGTCAGCACTGCTGCCTCACAGCAACAGGGATCTGGGTTCGAATTCCTGGCTTGGGTCGCTGTCTGTGTGGAGTATGCACTTTGTCCCCATGTCTGTGTGAGTTTCCTCCGGGTGCTCCAGTTTCCTCCCACAGTCTGAAAGACATGCTGGTTAGGTGCACTGGCCATGCTAAATTGTCCCTCAGTGTACCTGAACAGGTCGCAGAGTGCGGCGACTAGCGGATTTTTACAGTAACTTCATTGCAGTGTTAATGTAAGCCTACTTGTGACATCAATAAATAAACTTTACTCATCCTTTCTATGAGCCTTTTATATGACCTTAACGACTGGTACTGCTATCTCACTACAATCCATGAGCCTGGTACCTCTTACTCTTCTAGTCCCTATATCGTCTTCCCGTTTACGATCTATTTTGTTTCATTAGCGCTGCGTCAATCTTGTTCCTTTGGATTGGTTAACCCCAGCGTTCTGTTCCTCAGGAACTTTCCTGAATGGGAATTTGAACCATCCGTCAATGTCACTGTTAAATAGCGCAGGAGGGTGCTAACTAGTGCGCTGTTCTGAATTTATTTTACAAGTGGATACAGTGAGTTTATAGTTTCTTTCCCAGGTAGTACCTAGTGATCAGAAAGCTGCTGTTTTTCCCCATTCTGACCTGTGATATGACCTCCCGTGAGTTCCAGAGAACAATAAAGTATGGCCACCAATTATATGGCATTGCGCTTGATGCAAGCCAGACATGACAAGGTTGCACTCGATGTCTCCAAACCTGATTGGAATGCGCCAGGTTTAGAAAAGTGTGTGCATAAAAAAAATCTTTTCAAGAATACCAGAAGTATTTGGTGATATCCCATTCCTGGGGTCTTTTTGCCCAGGAACTAGTCACAACCTTAGTTGGTACAATGCAGGAAGGTGATTTGTTAAATCTTGGCTAGGGGACATTTTTTGCCTTCATCAAAGGTGAGGGTGGCAATGCTAGAGAATGAATTTTGGGTACAATTTTGTCTTTTTAAAAAGCATTTAGATAGTTACATGGGTATGATGGATATAGAGGGATACGGGCCAAATGCAGGCAATTGGGATTAGCTTATGGGTTTTAACAGAAAAAGGGCGGCGTGGACAAGTTGGGCCGAAGGGCCTGTTTCCCTGCTGTAAATTTCTATGACTAATTGCAGTGCTTCCCATTTTCGACAGCATCTAATAGCCCTAAGTCATCATGGAGATTGAGGATACTGTTTGCCCTGCCCCAGTACCATGTGAACTAGAGGACATAGCCTCAAAAAAAAAGGGGGGGCGCAGTTTAGATCGGAGTTGAGGAGGAACTTCTTCACTCAAAGGGTGGTGAATCTCTGGAATTCTCTGCCCGTTGAAGTGGTGGAGCTTACCTCGCTGAATATATTTAAGTCACGGGTAGATAGGTTTCTGATAGACAGGGGAATTAAGGGCTATGGGGAGAAAATGGGAAAGTGGAACTGATCCACTTCAGATCAGCCATGATCTTACTGAATGGCGGGGCAGGCTTGAAGGGCTGCCTACTCCTGCTCCTATTTCTTATGTGTCAACTCTAAGCTCAGGACGTTTTCTTGGGTCAGTGTGGCATCTTTTCCACATCCAGCATCATGCACCACTTTAGCTCATAGCCTTGTTGAGTAAAATTTTTCCATTACTGACAACATCAAAGATAGTTGTGTGGCACAGGGCAGAGTTTTGCCCACTGGGCACTTAACTGAGACTTCCGAGGCTCATTTCACCAAAGACGATAGACATTTACAGCTCAGCTACAGCACCAGCGTACATTTACTTAGCTACTCGAGACACATTTGAAAAAGTGACTTAAATGAGGTGGAGAAGTTTAAGGAGGAAATTTCAGAGCACCAAAAGCCCAGGCAGCAGAAGGTTCAACTACCAATGGTGCAGTAATGAAAATTGGGGACAGGCAAAGGAACGTCTGACTAATTCCACTTAATTTTCAGTTTCCATTGGGTGTGAGTTAGGAACCAATGAACATATAGTTCTGGGATATTAATTCAGTGATGTTGAAGGAACACAATGAAACCAAGAGTGGTGTGTGACTTGTCAGAGAACTCGGGAGCTGATGTTGTTTAAATGAGGAGTTATCACAAGTGGATTGTAATAGGAAAATGATTTATATATAGATGTATTTTCAATGTCAGAATGAACCAGGTTCCATCATTTTTATGTACAGAAAGACGCCAGATTTCATTAGTGATTCCTGCCCATTAACATTCTTTCAAAATGGATTTCAGAGCAGGCAAATGTGAGATCCTCCACTTCGGAACTGAGCAGGATAGATCAGAGCACTTTCTAAATGAAAGGTGGAAACAGCAAAGGTCAAAGCCATTTCGAGGTCCGTGTACATAGACTATTATTATGGGCAGGTGCAGGAAGTAATGTAAAAAGCTAATGGAGTATTCAGAGGACTAGAATATGAGGGATTAGAAGCTAAACAAAGCCTTGATTAGGTCACATCTTGAGTACACTGAGCAGATCTAGGCACTATTTCTTACAAAGGATATCTTAGTCTTGAAGGGAGTGCGGTATAGGTTCACCAGAATGTTGCCTGGACACCAATGGTTAAACTGCAAGGAGAGATTACACAAATTAGTGCGTATTCCCTGGAATTTTGAAGGATAAGGAATGATTTGTGAGAGGTTTCCAGGATGTTAAGAGGAACTAAGAGTCATTGCAGCTCAGAAGGAGTTCATTCAGCCCATTGAGTTTATGCCAGCTCTCTGTTGAATGATCCAGTCAGCCTCATTCCCCTGTTCTATCACCATAGCCTTGTGGGGTTATTTCACTCACATGCCCATCCAAATTCCTTTTGAAATAATTCATCATCTCTGCTGCTGCAACCTTCAGGCAGCAAGTTCCGGGCTGTTACCATGTACTGTGTCAAAAAAAAATTCTTCCCCTCACCCCCTCAAATGCTGCTCAGAAAATTAAATCCATGTCCCATAAACCTTTTGCTATCAGCGAATAGGAAAAGCCTATCCTGCCATCTTCTAACATGGATACACATGAACGCAAAGGTCTCTCTGCCTCTGCACACTCTTTAGAACTGTGCCATTTATATGGTACCCTTCCCTATTCCTTCTGCCAAAGTGCATCACCTCTGCTGAATTCCATCTGCCACTTGTCTGTCCATTCTACTCACCCATCTGTGTCCTGTTGCAGTTGATGGGTATCATCCACTGTCAGACACACTCCAGATTTGAAATTGATGTATATCTGTGTGTATATGTGATATTTATCAAGGAAAACAGTGGCCCGAGCACTGATCCTTGGGGAAACTGTCTACCAGCCTCCAGTCTGAAAAAGGATCATTTACCATGATTTTCAGTCCCTCAACCATTTTTGAAATCTGTGCTAACACTGGTCTTCCTATTCCATTAACGTCAATTTTATACAGCAGCCTTTTATGCAGCACTTTGTCAAATGCCCTATAATAAGGCCTAATAAGTCTTTTGGGCCGAAGGCCTAATAAAGTCCCTGTGAACAATACCAATAGCTTTGTGGTTTTTGAAATCTTACACACCGCTGATTTTAACAAGGAGTATCCTTGCATCTTTCCCTGAATAACTGTGACACATTTGCTACGCTCCATTCCCCTAGCTAGTATCCCTGGTATCTAGGTGGTAATAAAATTATGGAGAGCTTTTTTGTCATCTCCTTTCCCGTTTCCTTTTGCAACGAAAACCAGCCAGACCAGGCAAT
Source organism: Carcharhinus amblyrhynchos (assembly GCF_965287045.1). NCBI lineage: Eukaryota > Metazoa > Chordata > Chondrichthyes > Carcharhiniformes > Carcharhinidae > Carcharhinus > Carcharhinus amblyrhynchos. The sequence continues at coordinate 21,621,506 of NC_137329.1, forward strand.
GTATCTGTCTCTAAATTTTCAGTAAAAAGTCTGACAACACCAGGTTTAAGTCCAACCGATTTATTTGATAGTTAACTCACAAGCTTTCGAGGTTAAGCTGTTCTTCAGGTGAATGGAGAGTTCTGGCCTCAGACAGAGCATATAAAGCACAGACAGTTTACAGATTACTGATTAGAATGCGAATCCTTACACCAAACCTGCTGTTCCAGTCCTAAAGTGGCCGATAATATGAGTGGAAGGAGCACTGTTCACAAGTTAAAGAGATGTGTATTGTCTCCAGACAGGACAGTAAGTGAGGTTTGGCAAACCCAGGCAAGTCATGGGGTTTACAGATAGTGCAACATGAACCCAGGACCCCTGTTGAGACCGTCCTCATGTGTGCGGAACTTGGCTATCAGTCTCTGCTCAGCGACTCTGCGCTGTCGTGTGTCGTGAAGCTGCCTTGGAGAACGCTTACCCGAAGGTCAGAGGCTGAATGCCCGTGACCACTGAAGTGCTCGCCAACAGGAAGGGAACAGTCTTGCCTGGTGATTGTCGAGCGATGTTCATTCATCTGTTGTCGTAGCATCTGCATGGTCTCCCCAATGTACCATGCTTCCATGTCGTCTATCTGATACGTTGCAAGAAGGGAGGTCCCGAAGCATGGTACGTTGGGGAGACCATGCAGATGCTACGACAACAGATGAATGAACATCGCTCGACAATCACCAGGCAAGGCTGTTCCCTTCCTGTTGGCGAGCACTTCAGTGGTCACGGGCATTCAGCCTCTGACCTTCGGGTAAGCATTCTCCAAGGCAGCTTCACGACACACGACAGCGCAGAGTCGCTGAGCAGAGACTGATAGCCAAGTTCCGCACACATGAGGACGGTCTCAACAGGGATCTTGGGTTCATGTCGCACTATCTGTAACCCCCGTGACTTGCCTGGGTTTGCAAAACCTCACTTACTGTCCCATCTGGAGACAATACACATCTCTTTAACCTGTGATCAGTGCTCCTTCCACTCACATTGTCAGCCACTTCAGGTCTTGAACAGCAGGTTAGGTGTAAAGATTCGCATTCTAATCAGTAATCTGTAAACTGTCTGTGCTTTATATGCTCTGTCTGAGGCCAGAACTCTCCATTCACCTGAAGAAGAGCTTAACCTCGAAAACTTGTGAGTTTACTATCAAATAAATCGGTTGGACTTAAACCTGGTGTTGTCAGACTTTTTACTGTGTTTACCCCAGTCCAACCCTGGCATCTCCACATCATCTCAATTTTCAGCCCATCCATTACCTCTACTTCCAGTGATAGTTTGTCAGAATCCTCTTCCTTCATAGATTCATAAAATCCTACAGTGCAGAAGGGGGCCATTTGGCCCATCAAGCCTGCGCTGACCACAATCGCACCCAGGCCCTAATCCCCATAACCCCATGCATCTACCTTAGTTAGTCCCCTTGACACTAAGGGACAACTTAGTATTGCCAATCCACACATCTTTGGATAGTGGGAGGAAACCGGAGCACCCGGAGGAAACACATGAGGAGAATGCGCAGACTCCACACAGCTAGTTACCCAAACCGGGAACTGAACCTGGACCCCTGGTGCTGTGAGGCAGCAGTGCTAACCACTGTGCCACCATTCCTTGGTAGACAGCAATGCAGAGTAGTTGTTAGGTATTCTAGCCTAACCGTGTTCCTAACAATATATCATCCTTCATGCCTCCATTCTGGAACTAGGGGAGACAGTTTAAAAATGAGGGGTCTTCCATTTGAGGCAGGCATGAGAGAAAAAAATCTCTCAGACGGATCACTGAATCTTTGTTCTGAATCACTGTTGCCTAGCGGGTGGCGGAGATAATATCTTCAAGGCAGTGGAAAATAGATAAATTCTCGACTATCAAGGGCGAACCATAGGTTACTGGGGGCAGGTGGGAATGTGGAGTTGAGGCCACACTTCATCTGCTTGGTTACAATTTATCTGCTGGTTTGAGGATTGTTGGGTTACATTAACTGCCATTCTTTTCTTATCAGCTCTTCCTCTGTCACAATTTCTGCTTCACTCCCTCTCTCAGCTTACGTTGGGCCTGGTTCTCGCTTAAAGAATTCACCTTGGCAAAGTGGAATACTTCCACGGGTTGGGGAACCCAGGGCTCGGGATGATAATCCACAAATTAGAGCCTGGCTTTCCAAGAATGAAATTAGAAAACATTTCGCAGCCAAAAGAGTAGCAAAAACCTGGAACTCCCTTCTGAAAACAGCTAGATCCATTACTAATTTTAAACTTGAGACTGATTATTTTTATAAAGTAAAGGTATCAGGGGATACGGGGCGATATAGAGTTAGGTCACAAATGAGCTATCATCTCACTGAATGGCAGAATAGCCCTGAGGGGATAAATGGCCTCCTTTGCTTCAGCGAGTACTTGGTACAATGACCGGCCTCGTCAAGCTTTTTCCTGAGGGGAGGTATTGAAATGTTTCAGATCGGCAGAGGAGCTACACTGGGTTATGTATAGATACATGCAAACATAAAAATTCAGAACAGGAGTAGGCCATTTGGCCCCTCAAGCCTGCTGTGCCATTCAGTGAGATCATGGGTGATCTTAGTGTGGCCTTAATTCCCACCTACCCCCAGTAACCTATGGTTCCCCCTTGATAGTTGAGAATTTATCTATCTCCCACTGCCTTGAAGATATTCACTGGCCCCCACCTCCACCACCTGCTGGGCAACAGCGTTCTAAAGATCCAGTGCCCCATCTGAGAGATTTTTTTTCTCTCATGCCTGCCTTAAATGGGAGACCCCTTATTTTTAAACTGTCTCCCCTAGTCCCAGTCTCTCCCACAAGAAGAAACATCCCTTCAGCATCCATCCTATCAAGCCCCTCTTCTTTGTTTCAATAAGCTTATCTGTTAATCTTCTAAACTCCAATAGACACAGGTCATGCCTATCCAACCTTTCCTCATAGGATAACACCCCACTTTCCCCCCCATCCCAGCTATCAGTCAAGTGAAACTTCTCTGAACTGCTTCAAACCTATTTATATCCTTTCTTAAATAAGGGGACCAAAACTGTAGCAAAATGTTCCGTTGTAATAAACAGCAACATTTAATTTGCCTTCCGAATCATTTGCTGTACCTGCATGTTAACATTTTTTGTTAAGTGGACACCCAGATCCCTCTGTACTTTAGAGTTCTGCAATCTCATCATTTAAAAAATATGCTGCTTTCGGACAAAGTGGATAGGGAGGAGGCGATGGCCTAGTGGTTTTATTGCTCGACTATTAACCCAAAAACTCAGCTAATGTGCTAGGGACCCGGGTTCGAATCCTACCATGGTAGATGGTGGGATTTGAATTCATTAAAAAAAAGTCTGGAATTAAGAATCTACTGATGAGCATGAAACCATTCTCGATTGTCAGAAAAACCCATCTTGTTCACTAATGTCCTTTAGGGAAGGAGATTTGTTGTCTTTACCTGGTCTGGCCTACATGTGACTCCAGAGCCGCAGCAATGTGGTTGATTCTCAACTGCCCTCGGGGCAACTAGGGATGGGCAATAAATGCTGGCCAGCCAGCAATGCCCATGTCCCACAAATGAATAAAGAAAAATTAATTAAGGAAAACATGTTCACATTTTCCTAAATTATACTCCATCTGCCAAATATTTGCCTACTTCATCCAACCTACCTATGGGCTTTCTAGACTCTTTTGTCTACTTTATGATATAATCTTTTACCTATCTTTGTATCATTAGCAAAGTTAGCAACCACACATTCATCCCTTTATCCAAGTCATTGATATCAGGTGTAAATAGTCGAGGCCCCAGCACTGATTCCTCTGGCACTCCAATCATCATACCTCACCAATTCAAAATAAACTCATTTATCCTTACTCTCTGTTTCCTATATCCATGCCAGTATATTACCTCCTTCCCCAGAGGTTCTTGCTTTGTGCAGGAACCTTTGATGTGGCATCTTGTCATATGCCTATCTGAAGTCTAAGTACAGCACATCTTCAGGTTCCCCTTTATCCACGTTGTTTGGCAATTTTTCCAAAGAACCCTAAGTTAAATAAATTAGTCAAACGCGATTTCCCTTCATCGGCCCTGCTTGATTGCATTGAGATTGTCTACGTTTCATACTATGACCTCATGATATTAGATTCCAACAATGTCCCTACGACAGATGTTAAGCTGACTGGCCTGTAGGTTCCTCCTTTCTGTCACCTTCCTTACTTGAACAGAGGAGTCGCATTTGCTTATTGTCCAATTTAATGGGGCCCCTCCAGGTGTTAGGGAATTTTGGAAAATTGAAAGATTTTGTACTGAAGTCTCTGCAGTACAACTCAGACCTGCAACCTTCAAGAAATTCTGAATACGAGAGGCAGGGACCTTTGCTTTCGGGGTGGGGGGGTGTAGCAAACTGAGAGATACTGATTTTTCCGAGCGTTCTTCCTTTTACAATGGGCGACAAATCTAAATTTAAACTATCGGAGGAATTCTAATAGTTTGACTTGTTTTTTTTTTAAATAAGGCTACACCACAGGATTAATGTTTGCAGTTCCCTGCTTTGGGATTTCATTTACACATTGGACAGCTTTGAGTTCCCAGTCAAATAAATTTGCTGAGCTTCCAGTTGCTTCAGCGAAAATACCTCGATTTCCCAGAGTCTCTTCAATGCAACAGCCCTGTAATCTTGTCAGTTCTGATCCAACCCTTTCCTTGGCCACAGGAGCTTTTTCCTCCAGATTTTTAGATGGGAACTCAATTCCAGGCCATTTGCCCCTGGAGAATTTTGACACTAAGTGAATGCAAGGGCGGATTGAACCCCGGATCCTCGCAGTCAGAGACACTTGGGCCACAATAGTATCCCATCATGGTGGGTAGGTGTAGATCTAGGTGATAATGAGAAATAGAAGATAGGAGCTGGGAAGGCCATTAGGCCCTTCGAGCCTGCTCCACCATTCATCACAATCCTTGTCCAACTCAATAGCCCAATCCTGCTTTTTCCCCATAACCTCTGATCCCATTTGCTCCAAGTGCTACATCCAGCCACTTCTTGAATACATTCAATGTTTTGGCATCAACTATTTCCTGTGGTAGTGAATTCCACAGGCTCACCATTTTTTGGGTGAAGAAATGTCTCCTCATCTCTGTTCTAAACGGTCTACCACAAATCATCAGACTGTCCTGGTTCTGGACTCCCCCACCATTGGGAACATCCTCCCTGTATTTACCCTGTCTGGTCCTATTAGAATTTTATAAGCCGCTATGAGATCCCTCCTCATTTGTCTGAACTCGAGCAAAAACAATCTTATCCTAGTCAAATCTCTTCTCATATATCAATCCTGCTATCCCCAGAATCAGCCTGGTAAACCTTCGCTGCTCTCTCTCAAGAGCAAGAACATCCTTCCTCAGAAAAGGAGACCATAACTGCACACAGTACGCCAGGTGTGGCCTCACCAAGGCCCTGTATAGTTGCAACAACACAGCCCTGCTCCAGTACGCGGTACCTCTCGCAATGAAGGCCAACATGCCATTTGCCTTCTTTACCGCCTGCTGCACCTGCATGCTTACCTTCAGCGACTGGTGCACAAGGACACCCAGGTCCTGCAACACAATCACAACATGCAAAATGGTGGCAGACATCAAGGCCCCTGCGTGTCTCTACAAGGAGGCGGAAAAACCAAAACAGACTTAAATCAGTGCGACTGGCAGCCAGATTTCTAATTTGAGATTAACTGCTTGAAATCTGCCAGAGAGAGGCCGGCGATATTGTCTCCACAAGATAAAGCGGCTTTGTTAAGCATTTCCTCATCTTATGGGACATGAAGAACATGTGATGGCCTGGCAAAAATGGCGGCTCATTCTCAACCTTTCAGTGCATTTCATGAACTTATGCATCGAGAGGAGAGGCTGAATAAACTAGGCTTGTACTCGTTAGAGTTTAGAAGAATGAGGGGAGATCTCATTGAGACGTATAAGATGATGAATGGGATGGATAGGATAGAGGTGGAGAGACTCTTCCCGCTCAAAAAAGACAGTAGGACTAGGGGGCACAGCCTCAAGATAAAGGGGGGGTGTTTAGAACGGAGTTGAGGAGGAACTTCTTCACTCAAAGGGTGGTGAATCTCTGGAATTCTCTGCCCCTTGAAGTGGTGGAGGCTGCCTCGCTAAATATATTTAAGAAGCTGGTTGATGGGTTTTTGATAAGCGAGGGGATTAAGGGTTATGGGAAGAGGGCGGGAATGTGGAACTGAGCCACGACAGATCAGCCATGATCTTATTGAATGGCGGGGCAGGCTCGAAGGGCTAGATGGCCTACTCCTGCTCCTATTTCTTATGTTCTTATGTTCTTAAACCTGACACAGCAAGTTAAGGCTGGTATTTAACTGCACAAGGACTCTTTTCATGAAATTTGGCTATCTGCAATATCAATCAACCTCTCCAGCCCAGAAAAGGAAACAAAGTTCTGGAATCACATTTGTACACGTTGAAAATTGATGTGGAACTACTAACTATTTCTCCATAAAACAAGGCCATTTGTTCCCTTAGGTTTTCACCAGCCCGTCAGCCCCATTCCCTTATTTTTTCCTCATACCCCTTCAGTTTTTTCTCTCCTTCAATTCCTTTCAAAAGCTACTATACATCCTCTCGTTCATCCCTTTCAACCTCTCAAATTGTACCATTTGAAACGTCTCTCTTCATTCTACCTTCCAAAATGTATTGCTCTCACTTTCCTGTGATGATTTTTATCTAACTTGAGCACACCCATTCCAGTAGACTGTCTATGTCCTTTTGAAGTTGACTGCTATCTTCTCTGTTTGCTACAGTTTCAAGTTTTGTGTTATCCTCAAATTTCAGCATTGTGCCCTCTGCCCCAAAGCCCATGTATAGGGAAAATAACAGTGAGTTCCTCCCTTCAGTCCAAAAAACAGCCCTTTGCTATAACTCCCTGCTTTATAATCATAGAGGTTTACAGCATGGAAATAGGCTCTTTGGCCCAGTTTGTCCACACTGTTTTTTTTTAAAACCCCTAAACTAATCCCAATTGCCTACATTTGGCCCATATCCCTCTATACCCATCGTACCCATGTAACTATCTAAATGCTTTTTAAAAGATAAAATTGTACCCGCCTCTACTATTACCTCTGGCAACTTGTTCCAGACACTCAGCACCCTCTGTGTGAATCAGATTTGTATCCATGCTGCTCCTATTCTTTATACCCCTTGGACATCAATTTTGTAACAGAATTTTGTTATATTTATTAGTGTCAAAAGTAGGGTTACATTAACATTGCAGTGCAGTTACTGTGAAAATCTCCTAGTTGCCACACTCCAGCACCTGTTTGGGTACACTGAGGGAGAATTTAGTATGGCCAGTGCACCTAACCAGGACATCTTTCGGTGTGTGGGAGGAAACCAGAGCACCCGGAGGAAATCCATGCAGACATGGGGAGAAAGTGCAGACTCTGCAGAGCCAGTGACCCAAGCCAGGAATCGAACCTGGGTCCCTGGCATTGAACCTGGGTCCTGGAGCTGCGAGACAGCAGTGCTAACCACTGTGCCGCCCGGTGGGTACTTTATCAAATACCTCCCTAAAGCCCATATGCACGATATTAACTGCATTGCACCCACTCCCTCTAAAACCTCAACTAAAAAAGTGAATCAAACATGAGATGAAGGCAAAATACTGCGGATGCTGGAATCTGAAACTGGCCATCTAGATTCGAAACGTTGGCTCTATTCTCTCTCCACAGATGCTGTCAGACCTGGTGAAATTTTGCAGCATTTTCTGTTTTTGTTGGAGTCAAATATGGATTTGCTGCTGACTAATCCATGTTGACTCCTGCCTTTTTAGACCTGGGATGTGATATTTTCAATTCTCCAATCTGTTGTTAGAATTTTATTTCAAATTTATAATGTGACTTGTTTTTCTTTCTCTCGCAATCTTCCCTTTGTTTTCCTCCCTTTATTTTTCTCTCTCTGTATCTTAATTTGATTTTATTCATCTAATTTCCTGCTGGGTATTTTGTTTCTTCTCGGTTAATTGGCTGAGGAGGTATACTGTTGGGCCCATCATCCACTGGGGTTCCAGATGCCCTCTTGCCTCTGTCACCCCGTCGCCCTCAGCTCATGCTCCCAGCAAGTTATAATGCCGAAACTGTTTCGAGCCCAGGGATTATCCTGCAAAAAAAAACTCTTAACTTAACAGGGCACATTTGCAAAATCTGGGCCTTTATGTGGACTTTGACATTCCGCGATTTCTGACTCCTGAAAGCAGTCGTCGCAAGATTAGAGCTTGTTACCAGTGAAAGAGTTGGTGAAAGAACAGAATATTGGAGCCCAGACAGTTAACAATGTCTTTCGGAGCGGGATATTGGAAATCGTACTGCGCTCTAAATGCCTGAGATGAAAGCCCACTTCCCTTTTCATCGGCCTCCTTGTCTAAGTGGCCTTTCTATTGTGTATTTATGCAACCATCAATCACGGGGAGAAATTCTCCCTTTGCCTGAGCGTCTCACAATGTGTCTGCCGCACATTCTAATCCTATTTTTATCAGTTCCTTCCTCAGAGGCAGACAGTTAAGAAAAGGACAGGCACTAAAACAGAGCAGAAATATCTTGACCTCTGACCCCCGTCTCCCGGTATTCCAAGTACAAAGCCTAGTTCCCAGTGCCGAGAAGCGTAGTCACCCCGCCCCCCCCCAAACTTGCCAAGTAAACAGGAGCTCCGCCTGGTTAACACAATGTTCGGGAAGGTGAAGTGCTTTTCTGGGTGGGAGATGGCGCTGACGTCTCGGTCAGGGCTGGAAGTATGGCTCTGAAGCAAAGGTGGTGGTGGAGGGGGAGGGGAGGGGATGGTGACGAGCGCTGCTGTCTCTGTGCCAAGGGAGGACTTTATTCAGGGCTGTGTTCCTGAATTTACTTTCAGGTGAATGTCTGTCTCAGAAAAAATGAGCTTGCCGGTGTTCCGGAGGAGGATTCTGAGTTGGCTCTTGTGATGACTGCTCTGTGGTTTCCATGGCAATCTGGGGCCTTCCATCCTTGCCTGGTCTGCAGACATGCAAGGAGTTCATTATCATAAGTTAGATTAGGCATGATTGGCGATGGAATCCCCAAGGAAGGGCGATCCAAAGACTTATAAGAACATAAGAAATAGGAGCAGGAGTAGGCCATCTAGCCCTGCGAGCCGGCCCCGCCATTCAACAAGCTGATCTGAAGTGGACCAATTCCACTTACTTGCATTCCCAAATCTGAAGTGACACCCACTCCCAGTGGTGCACTGAGGAAGTGCTGCATTGTCAGAGATGCCAACACTCAAATAAAAATAATTCAGTTTCGGCCTTGTCTCCTCTTTCAGATAGGAGCAAAAGATCCCACTCCGTTATGTTGAGTAAGAACAGGGGAATTCTTCCTGACGGATGGAGCTCCTGATGGTGTGACATTACTTCAGTGCTAATATTGTTTTCTTTGAAAAGTGTACGGATTATCTGGTACTTCTCGCGTTGACATTTTTGGGAGCTTGCTGTGCAAAACTTAGCTATCAAGTTTCCTGCATTGAAATAGTGCCTCAAGAGAACTTCATTGTCCACAAGGGGCTTGGTGACATTCTTTATTGTGAAAGGCCCTATAAAAGTGCAAAACTCTAATTCTCAGCACTAAAAGCCTGAATTTGGGGTTCAGGTGTCGGTTGTGGGTCATGAACCCACGCAAGAGTACTCTCAACTGAGTCATACCTGGCATCTGGAGGAGCGAGACTTGAACTCCCAAACCTGTGACTCAGATGGAGGGAATGATGTACTTTTGGTTGTGTCATGCAGAGGAATGTTAAACACTTGCACTTTACATTATATAAAAATATAGACAGTTTCTGCGTGAGCTCAGGTTTCAGCGAATCCCTACACTTCAGAGGGAAGCCAATCGGCCCACGTTTTTACCCTGCTAGTCTCCCTGACATTGACGGGCAATTTACCATGGCCAATCAACCTAACCGCAGAGGAGCACCCGGAGGAAACCCACGCAGACTCGGGGAGAATGTGCAAACTCCACACAGATGGTCACCCGAGGCTGGAATTGAACGTGGGTCCCTGGTGCTGTGAGGTTGCAATGGTAGTCGCTGCGCCACCCTACCACTGTGCCCACGAGGGGATCATTTCTTCGAGGGACCACTGTGCCCACGAGGGGATAATTTCTTCAGGGGTGTGCCATTGATTATTCAGCAATGGAAATGGGAGACTTGAACCTGCTCCCCGCAACTTTCTGACGGGGAAAGAAATATCACTGGGAGTCTTATTTATAGTCTAAACTGGGGGAAAACCCCTGTGAAATTGGATCAGGAACAATCAGTGATGAGATGGACGGTGTTGAAACGTAGTCCTGAGTAAGTGTTCCAGTCTGGCACTGAAGAACCAGGAGAGTTGGTTAGACCTTAACCTTCAGTGTGTTTGTGATGTAAATACTCAGACAGGACAGATCTTTCTGACATGCAATAGTATTGAAACATCAGTCTCTTCAAAAACACTTAGTCTTAAATTGATTCCCTGTCAGCCAGAGAATTTGACTTGCTTTGTGCTTCATAAGTCTTATGAAAGCAACATGACGAGAGGGATTTGGACAAACACGCAAGGTACTGGAGCTATTTACACAACCGCAACAGGGGAGGTTAAGAGAGTTAAGGGATTTTTTTCATTTTGTTATGGAGAACAAGGTGACAGTTGAATATGGAATCATTGAGGTGTATGGGCCGGAGGTCAGAGATGAGGGGTGTTGGGAGGCCATTTCCCCTTGCTTTGAGGGCCCATCATTAGAGGTCAAAGTCTCAGGTTAAGGGATCAGTCAATTTGGGCTGAGAAGAGAAATTTCTCTAGTATTACCAAAAAGAGACGTCTTGTCAAACGTTTTCATCTTGCACTCAACAGGGCAAATGCAAGAATGCCAAATTTCAAATGATCACAACAGTTTGTACTACAGAATGAGAGCGTGCTGATTTGTTGGCAAGTTGACTCTGATTGGCCCAGATGTTGTCACGGAGAAAACAGTGGGGAATATTCTCCCCAAGCTTCCAGGTATTTCAAAACATGCAAGGTTTGTACTGCTGAAAAAATAAATTCTATCAAAGTTTTTTTGTCCTGCATTCATCAGGATAAACACAAGGATAAAATGTCAGGAGAACAGTAAATATATACTGTAGGAGAAGAGAGTGCTAACGGTTGGCAAGTGGATTTTGATTGATAGAAGCAACGGAGAATGTACCAGTTAATGCTGACTAACAGTTAACTGCCAAGCATTGTTTGAAAATTTAAACCAGGCGGCTTAATCCTGACTGGTCAAGGCATTACCCTGTGGAATGAAACAGTGTAAGGCTATCATTTGTTTTCTTCAGGTGAAACTGGTGCAATGTGTGTACCTGTTCTATCTGTCTGTACTGATATATGTAGCTTCCAGTACATGTAAATATGCAATACTGTGAGCCCGACTGACAATTTTAAATTGGTTTTCAGCATAATTTCTAGCACATTGAGGATTAAATAGCAAATGTTGTCCAATCGCAGAATCAGGTACAATGTTGGACCCTGTGTTTTGAGTTTTGTAAGCATAGGCTGGTCAGGTACAGTCTGTATCTTGCCTGTTGCAAACAGTGACTGGGGTATGCCGTTTGATAAAATCCACCAGTCCTTGGGAGACACAGCCTACATAATTAGCATCACATGGACATTGAAATCCATACACCACATTATCAATTTGTTTTATAGGTGGAACATCTTTTTTGCTTAATGGCAGTGTGCTAAAAATGATCTTCAAACAATTGAAGATTGTCAGTCTGCCTCACAGTGTGACGCATTTGCATGAACTTGAAGTTACCTATATTAATATGCAAGGCCCTGTTCTTTGCAGTCAGAAAGAATGTGTACACACATTGTGTCTGTTTCTGCTAAATAAAACTCACTGACTCATTCCTCTTCGAGCAATCAGGATCAAACTGCCTAGTTTAAGTTTCATGCAATGCAGTTAACTGTCAGTCACCATTAGCTGGTGCATTCTCCATGGCAATGCCCCTTCCAGTCAGAGCCCACATGCCAAACAGGCAGCACTTTCTCCTCATACAGTATAAATTGTAATTTTCCCTGTATATTGGTATTCCTGCTAAGTGTCCTGATGAGTGCAAGCTGAAAAGCTTTGACAGGTCTCTGTTTTCAGCAATAATAAAGTTTAGTATGTTGTGAAACAGCCTTTGGCAGGCGGATTGTGCAGGTCCGTTGGAGTGAACACAAGAGCGATGAAGTGGTCGTCAGGGTGTTGTAGGGGTTTGTGGGGGGGGTGGGGCAAGACCATTCGTGAATGTCATTAAGGAAAGGCAATGAAGTTTGATTGGCCCGATTAAAAAGTCAAGAGATCTTGCTGAAGGAGGTGATTGAAGGAAGGCGATCCTCGGAGGGTTGTAGACCATGACTCAGAATCCTACGGTGCAGAACGAGGCCATTCAGCCCATCGAGTCTGCACTGACCATAACCCACCCAGCCCTACCCCAAAACCCCATGCATTTACCCTAGCTAGTATTTACCTGACGCTAAAGACTAATTTGGCGTAGCAAATCCATCTAACCTGCACATCTTTGGATTGTGGGAGGAAACCGGAGCCCCCGGAAGAAACCCACGCAAGCAGAAGAGAATGTGGCAAACACCACACAAGACAGTGACCCAAGCCGGGAATTGAACCCAGGTCCCTGGCATGGTGAGGCAGCGGTGCTAATCACTGTGCCACCATGCCATTCCTCAACGGCAATTCTGGCTGTGTGAGTAGACACAGTCAGAATTGCCGTGGCAATCCCATTATTCCTCCCCATGCTCTCAGAATTGCTTTGTTAAGATGGCGGCGCGGGCTCGTTGGGCCGAAGGGCCTGTTTCCCGTGCTGGGTTGTTCTTTGTTCTTTGTTTTTTTGTAAACCATGTTCTAATTTGCAGTATTATGAGGAGGGGCCAATCTGCCAGTGTTGCTATACCTATTCCAGTAGCGTTTTGCACACAGGCTTACCCCAGCTCCGAGTGGCTGGCATCTTTAACTTATTCGTTTTTCTAAAGCGGCCGGAAGCATCAAATACATCTTGTGGTCACAATTTGCCTAATGACCGCGCCAGATTTAGTTGTAAGCTGTCATGTGGCGGCAGGATCTATGCCTTGCCATTGTTTGCTAATAACTTAAGTGCCATAGAAATAAGAAGAGTAATGATTGCAGCAGCCACCAAAAAATTGCCTTGCTCTGCACTTTGAATGTGCTGCTGTGCACCGTATTCTTCAAGTTGGCACCAGGTTGACACTGATAGATACGGTTAACCTGCCTTTTCAGTGGAGGAATGAACTTGCATTTATTTAACCGCCGTGGCAATCCCATTATTCCTCCCCCAATACAGGAATGTGCGACGCACGATACTGAATTGCTTCGTAAATTATTGCACTGTGCACGCCAGCTTTTCACAGGATAAGATCCCACAGGCTGTAGTTACACAACCCAGTGGATTGACAATCACTATCGCCGTGACAGTGAACCTTGACAGCTATGCTTGGACAGCAGTGCTTGGCCGCATGGACAGTTAGGACTTGTTGGGTGTTGGATGTGGGAGGAATGTTGACTCAGGATTCCGGGGGAATACCCCACTCTTCAATAAGGCGTCAGGATCTTTGACTGGGAGGCGAGAAGTGCGGGGCCACTGCACATGCGCCGATCTCGGCACCTACAGATCAGCATATGCACAGTGGCCCCTCAGTGTCGCGCTGCCCTCAGTGTCGCGCTGCCCTCAGTGTCGCGCTGCCCTCAGTGTCGCGCTGCCAGCCTCCCCAGTGGGGCTAGGCCCTGATCCCTGATTTTCAGTGTGAATCACGCTAGGGCACTCTGCAGTGCTCAGTGTAGGAGATTCATTCCCACTAAAAAAAAATTGGCGGGAGTTGCTCAGTTTCATGCAAATTCAGCACTTAGAGTCTTTTTGGGAGAATCGCCCTGTTGACATGATTTGCTAAGTCACTGGTCTAATAGAGTTTTTATCAGGAGAATATGATCAGAAGTAGGCTTACAGTAACTCTGCAATGAAGTTACTATGAAAATCCCCTAGTTGCCACACTCTGGCACCTGTTTGGGTACACCTGAGGGAGGATTTAGTAAGGCCAATGCGCCTAACCAACAAATCTTTTGGATTGTGGGAGGAAACCCACACTGACATGGGAGAAAGTGCAGACGCCACACAGTGACCCAAGCCGGGAATCGAACCTGGAGCTCCTAGCATTGGGAAGCAGCAGTGCTAACCACTGTGCCACCCTAGGGTTTAGATGTAGATTTTTGCATTATATTTGTGACTGGTTTCATTATCTACATGATGGAAAGGATATAGAGGCATTGGAGAAGGTGCAGAAAGAATTACAAAGACGACACCAAAACAGAGAACTGTAGCGAGCATGAAAGTGGCTGATTCTCTTTCCTCTAGAAAAGAGAAGACCCGATAGCAATTTAACAAAAAATGTTAAGTGGGTTCGAATGGATAGGTGCTGAGACAATGTTTCCACTTGTGGAAGAATCCAAAATTAGGGACAGTGAATATAAGATCCAATACCAATAAATCCCATGGGGAGGTGAGTGGAAAATTCTTCATCCATAGATGGTGCCAATGTTGAAATAGCTACCAGGGGGAGGAGTTGGGGCAAATATTCCAGATGCATTTACGAGAAAGCTGGACAAACACTGAGGGATATGCTAATAGTGACAAATGGTAGGTGTGAGAAAGTGGTGTGGACCTTAAAGCTAAAGCTATGTCAGCTATATAAAACCTTGATTAGGCCCATTTGGATTATTGTGTGCAGTTCTGGTCACCACATTAGCAGAAGAATGTAGGAGCTTTGGGGAGAGTGCAATGAAAGTTCACCAGGATGTTGCCTGGCTGTGAGGAGCGGTTGAATAAACTAGGATTGTTTTTGCTGTAAAGACGGAGGCTGAGGGGAGACCTGATAGAGGTCTACAAAATTATGATAGGCACAGACAGGGTGGATAGTCAGAGGCTTTTTCCTAGGTGGAAGTATCAGTTACAAGGTGGGGGGCATAGGTTCAAGGTGAGAGGGGGAAAGTTCGAGAGAGATGTGCAGGGGAAGATTTCCATGCAGAGAGTGGTGGGTGCCAGGAATGCGCTGCCAAAGGAAGTGGTGGAAGCAGATACACTCGCGACATTTAAGAGTCATCGGGATGGATACATGAATAGAGAGCGAATAGGGGGATATGGTCCGAGTAAAGCAGAAGGCTTTTTAGTTTAGTTAGGGCATCATGATTTGGAGGGCTGAAACGTCTGTTCCTATGCTGTACTTTTCTTTGTTCTAGTATGGACAGCTTGGGCTGAATGGCCTATTTTTGCCTTGTAATTCCCATCTACAATATTAATGATAGTATGTTTGCTGAGAATAAATGTCTGAGAGGTTTGCTCATTGAGTACGGGTGGCTGGTGGTGTTGGCCTGGACTCGATGAAACCACTGCTGTGGTGAAATGTACATTATTTTAACTGCACACAACTTATCTGCTTTCCTAAATGTGAGCAAGGAGAGAGAGAGAGAGAGAGATGGATGGGTTGATTGTGTGCATGAAAGAAAGAAGCAGAATGTTCAAATGAAGCCAAGGAGTTTTTCAGTGAAACAGGGGATTGGCTAACTTCCTGTTGCGAGATATTGACCCGAAAGACCGCCCCCCCACTCCCCCGTTGCGAGATATGAGATACCCAGCCATTTGTCAGTATAACTGAGGAGTTGGGGTATGGGGGTTTATGGGGCAAATTCAGAGGGTGCTCCTGGTAATTTGGCCACATTTGAGGAGGATTGCTCAGTTTGACAATCTCTGCTTTACAATCCCAAAGATTGTGTGCAGCATTCATCAACCAAGAGTTCAGGAAGGAACCTCCCTCTGAATCTCACGCACAGCGTGTACTTGAGATGGTTGCCAGGTAAAAATTGCCATTTAATTTTCTTGCCCTCCTTTCAGTTAATTACCTCCTGAAAATGCGCCTTCGGTCACCAATCCTACCATTTCCATTTGATTAATTGCTTCTTCCAAATCGGTCCTCTTGCATATCGTTGATTTTCACCATGGAGAAGGCCAGGCTTTCCACTACTGAGGCCCTAAGCTCTGGGCTTTCCTCCCTACTTCCCTGCCCCTTTATCTCCCTCTCCAAACAAGGGTTGGATGTGAGCCGAAAGAAATGTGGCAGAGCATGAAGAAGAGGGGACATGTCCTCTCTCTCTGTCCAACCCCAAAAATCACCTCATTTAAGATGCCCCTTAAAGTGTATCCTGATGACAATACTTCTGCTTTTCTGTGCTAACACATGAATCTGTGACAAATCTTAGTTTCTTATCAACTCTGTGAAGTACTTTTGAGTTTTAATAATGCCAAGGGCACCATTCTGCAACCCAGCAGCAGTGGGTTGCAGGTTCAAGTCCGACACTCATAATGAGAACCAAGGCTGTCACTCCACTGTGGTAATGAGGGAATGCTGCGCTGTCAAGGGAGCCATCATCTTATGCTAAGGTGGGTGTAAAGGCTTTTGGAAAAGAGCAGGGGAGTTATCCCCAATGACACAAAAACAAGTCATTATCACATTGCTGTTGTGGGTTTGCTTTGTGCAAATTGTCTACCCTATTCCCAGATGTCACAAAACAGTGTACACCAGTGAAGTACTTTTTGATGTGTTGCCTCTGTTGTAATTAGGAAAGTCATCAGCTAATTTGTGCACAGCAAACTCCTGCTAACAACAATGTAATAATGAGAAGATAACTGTTTTATCTTCTGTTGGTTGAGGAGCAAGTACTGTCAAGGACACTGGGGAGAACGCTTCTGTTCTTTCTTGAGTGGTTATGATGTGGAGATGCTGGCGTTGGACTGGGGTAAACACAGTAAGAAGTCTCACAACACCAGGTTAGAGTCCAACAGGTTTATTTGTAGCAAACACCGCTAGCTTTCGGAACTGGATGTTCCTTCGTCAGGTGGGTGGGAGTTCTGATCACAAACAGGGCATATAAATCTCACTAACTGTCCTGCCTGGAAACAATACACATCTTTTTAACCTCTGCTTAATGCTCTCTCCACTCACGTTGCCTGTACCTTTAAGACTTGATTAGCTGTAAAGACTCACATTCCAATCATTATTCATGTAAATTGAGTTTGTGTCTTTATATGCCCTGTTTGTGATCAGAACTCCCACCCACCTGATGAAGGAACAGCCAGTTCTGAGAGCTAGAGGTGTTTGCTACAAATAAACCTGTTGGACTTTAACCTGGTGTTATGAGACTTCTTACTGTCTTTCTTGAGTGGTGCCCTGGGATCTTTTACATCTACTTGAGAGGGAAGAGAGGTATGAGGAAGTGGTGTGGAGCAAGTAGGGACTGCTTGAGCCGAATGGCAGGTTTCTGCATTGTAATTTTTGTGTAATATATTAATGACACTTTGTTTACTGAGAAAAGATCTGAAAGGTTTTCTCATTCAGTAAAATTTCCTGGTAGTGTTGGCTTGGAGTTGATAAAACCACCACTGTGCTATAGGGGAGGCAATGGCCTAGTGGTATTATTGCCAGAATATTAGTCCAGAAACTCGGCTCATGTTCTGGGGACCTGGGTTCAAATCCCTCCATGACAGATGGTGGAATTTGAACTCAATAAAAAAAATCTGGAATTAAAAATCTCCTGATGACCATGAAACCATTGTTAATTGTCAGAAAAACCTATCTGGTTCACTAATGTTCTTTAGGGAAGGAAATCTGCCATTCTTACCTGGTCTGGCCTACATATGACTCCAGAGCCACAGCGGTGTGGTTGACTTTCAAGTGCACTCCCGGGGGCAACTAGAAATGGACAATAAATGCTAGCATCCCACCCCAGCGACGCCCAAGTCCCACAAATGAATTTAAAAAAAAAACACATCTTTATGACTGTGGGAGAAAATGGGAGCACCAGGGGAAACTTATGCAGACACAGGGAGAACATGCAGACTCTGTCCAGACAGTTACCCAAGCCGGAAACCGAACTTGGGTCCCTGGCGCTGTGAGGCAGCAATGCTAAACACAGTACCGCTGCAATAACTTCAAGAGGCACGTAAAAGCAGTGTTGCTGGACTGGTAATTCAGAGAGATGAGTTCAAATCTCACCATAGCAGGAGAGAAATCATTTTCTAAAAAATCCAGCTAATGAAATAAGGTCTGGAATAAGAATGTGGTGTGTGTAATAGTGACCATGAAACTCCCAGGTTATGGTGAAGAGCTATCTGGTTTGCTTACAGGGAAGAAAATCGGCCATCCCTACCTGGTCTGGCCTGCATCTGAGTCCAAACCCACAACAATGTGTTAACTCTTGACTGTCCCCAGAACCTTCTCAGGAGCAATTAGGGACGAACAATAAACACTGGCATCATCGCCTGACTTAATTTTAACAAAGAGCAGAGACTGACAAGGAATAAATATGATACCTACTGCTGGTATTTTGTTTTGAATAGTATATTGCAAAGAAGTTACAGCATGTAAGGTCCAAATGGTTTACGTAGAAACATAGAAAATAGAAGTAGGAGTAACCCATTCAGCACTTTGAGCCTGCTCCGCCATTCAGCATAGTCACAGCTGACCCTCTATCTCAATGCCAGACTCCAACGCTCACCTCATACCCCTTGACACCCTCTAAGTCTGAAAATCTATCTATTCCTTTCTTAAATATATTCACTGATTTGGCCTCAACGGCCTTTTGTGGTAGAGCATTCCACAGATTCACCGTCCTCTGAGTGAAGAAATTTCTCCTCATCTCAGTCCTAAATGGCCTACCCCGTATCCTGAGACTGTGACCCCTTGTTTTTGATCCCCTAGCCAGAGGAAACAACATCTCAGCATTCAGTCTGTCCAGCCCTGTCAGAACTTTATACGTTTCAATTAGTTTCCCCTCATTCTTCTAAATTCCAGTGAATACCGGCTTAGTCGTCCCAATCTTTCCTCGTACGACAATCCTGCCACCCTGGGAATCAGTCTGGTGAATCTTTGCACACGCCTTTGATGGAAAGTTTATCCTTTCTTTGATAAGATGACCAAAATTGCACGCAGTACTCCAGCTGTTGACTCAACAAGGCCCTGCACAGTTGCAGTAAGAACCCTTGCTCCTGTTCTCAAGTCCTTTCGCAGTGAAGACCAACATACCATTTGTCTTCCTAACTGCTTGCTGCACCTGCGTGCTTGCTTCCAGTGACTGATGTACTAGGTCAGCCTTTTGTACATCAACATTTTGGTAATGGCATCAATCAGGCCACTGAGGTTGGCCAATGGAGCATGAGCTCCCTGATGAAGGATCCCATTGTTGGGCAAATCAGGGAGTCTTTGCCTTGTGCCCAGGAGTGTCAGTTGCTCTGACATCCCCAGAGGTAGACTGCTAACTGCTAGCACTCTGTGTACTGCTGTTAAGAGTTGTAAATAAATTGGGTTTGGTGAAGGGATTTCTGCCTCCGCAGACTTATTATTGATCATAGAACTCTACAGTGCAGAAAGAGGCCCTTCGGGCCATCGAGTCTGCACTGAACAAAATCCCACCCAGGCCCTACTCCCATATCCCTACATATTTTACCCACTAATCCCTCTAACCTACGCATCCCTAGACATTAAGGGGCAATTTCTTAGCATGGCCAATCAACCTAACCTGCACATCTTTGGACTGTGGGAGGAAACCGGAGCACCTGGAGGAAACCCATGCAGACACCAGGAGAACATGCAAACTCCACACACACTGACCTGAGCCAGGAATCGAACCCAGGACCCTGGAGCTGTGAAGTAGCAGTGCTAACCACTTGTGCTACCGTGCCGCCAATTTCCCAACCTGGCACCACGTAAGTAATATTCAGTTTCTCCGCCTGAAGAGGATAACCTCACATTTATCCACGTTATGCTGCATCTGGGTTGTTGTTACTAGCAGCATGTGAGTCAGAGGTCGAGACTGGTCCACTTGCGGGCCTTGTCAGCCTATCCTGCCACAAGTGGAGGCCTCGGGCCTAGCACAGCCAATAGATCCTGTGAATTTTTTTATGTACGACTGAAACAAAAACTTGAGGATAAAGCAAGTCCTGGATAATTGAAAGCCTGGGTAAGGGAAGGGTTTTGGCAGCACATTTTGAATGGAGTAGACAGGACCTCCTACCTGTTCCTTGTATTTAATGAACTCAGTGACTGCAGTGTTCTTTTGTTCAGGGGGAGCTGTCACCTGAACCAGTGACAGGTCATTGCTGCATTGCTTGTGAACTCGCATCTCCACATACACAGAGGAAATAACAAATTGACAGATAAGATTACATGCGCTTGGTAAATAAGGCTCAACTAACTACTCGACTTCCTGCATTTAGAGGCAAACTATAGCCCCTGTATTTACCTGGAATATAAAACCTCGGTCAGAAATGATTGTCTGCCTTTCCATTATTCACCTCTTTGCCTTCAGGCCACTAATTTAATGATGCTCTGTGACATCCGAGTCTCTCTCACTCGTCTCTATTTTTACTCGTATGTACTCAGTACATACTTTTTACAGCCCCCTTGCCTCAGCAATGACACTGCATTAGCATTGGGGAAAATTCGGAGCAGAGGGTTCTTATTTAATGCTGAAGAAAGTTTTTGGGAAACATTTGATTTTTTTAACTTGATGCGTACATAACACGTGGTTTCACGCCAATCGAATAATTCGAGAGCAAATGGGTCTCAGAGTAACCAATTACTTAACCCTTGGGGGCGGCACAGTGGTTAGCACTGCCACCTCACGGCAGCCGAAACCCAGGCTCGATTCCCGGCTTGGGTCACTGTCTGTGTGGAGTCTGCACATTCTCCCAGTGTCTGCGTGGGACACTGGGCAAACAGCCTAAACCGCACATCTTTGGACTGTGAAAGGAAACTGGATCACCTGGAGGGAACCCACACAGACACGGGCAGAATGTGCAAACTCCACTCAGACAGTGACCCAAGCTGAGAATCGCACCCAGGTCCCTGCAACAGTGAGGCAACAGTGCTATCCACTGTGCCACCATGCTGTCTTCAGTATATTGGTTGATATTAAGCTGATCTTTTTCCACACCTTACTATAACTTCATCAGTACATTAGGTTGATTGGGCATGCTAAGGGGATTAGCAAGGTAAATATGTGGGGTTACAGGAATAGGGCCTCGGTAGGATTGTGGTTGGTGCAGACTCAATTGGCCTAATGGCTTCCTTCTGCATTGTAGGGATTCTATGATTTTGCACCTTGTCCTTGCCTTCTCTCCAATGTACTCTATGAATGGTATGTTTTGTCTGTACAGCACGCAAGAAACAATACTTTTCACTATATCCCAAAACATTTGACAATAACAAAGCTAATGAAAATCAAAAATTACTCTGGTAAATCTAGTCAAGGACCCTGACATCCTTCCTAAAATGTGACAAGTTGATGAAGCTTTTGGAAAGGCACGTGGGAATTAGCTTTTCATCACTTTTGCAGCCGCTAGGATGTAAGGGCCGTGCAAGAGAAGTTGCCTTTGCTTCTGATTGAAGACAAGAGAGAGTACAGTGTGGGAAGGAGTCTTTTAAATTTTTCAGCAGAGGTTTTTGTTTCCTGACTGAGGGAAAACACAAAATTACAAGAAAAACAGTGAAGGACTTTCTTCAGCTCAAGAGTTGCCAAGACTATAACCTGCCTAAAGAGATCCCAATCAGAATCTAATCCCTTGTCTGTCAACTTGCCCTCCCTGCCTGCTTGAGAACTTAGCCTCAGCTTGAGAGCATCAAGTGGCCCGGTCAACCCTAAAACTCCGGTTCAAAGCACACAACAGGAGGATCAGCAGGGCAGCTTGGCACCAGATCCTCACCTGGAAAATACGGAAAGAAAATCAAGAGGATTTACATTGATGTAGCTCTTCCCGGGGTATCACAAAGTACCTTACAACCAATGAAGTATCTTTTTTGAAGTGCGGTCACTGTTATAATTTCGGAAACACTTAGAGCCAATTTGCAGAAGCACCCAAAAATAGCAATGAGAAAACGATTCGATAATCTGCTATGTTGAGTGATGATGATTGAGGAACAAATATTGGCCAGGACACCAGGAAGAGCTCCTTACTCATATAATCATAGAATCTACAGCACGGATTCAGGCCCTTCAGCCCACACAGGTCCATGCTGACCAAAATGCCCATCTAAGCTAACCCCATTTACCTGCATTTGGCTGATATCCCTCTAAATCTTTCCTCTGCATGTATCTGTCCAAATGCCTTTTAAATGTTGTCAATGTCCCTGCCTCAACCACTTCCTCCTGCAGCTCATTGCACATCCACCCCCTGTGTGTAAAAAAAGCTGCTCCTCAGGTTCCCATTCATTGTTTCCTCCCTCCTATGCCCTCGAGGTCTCGATTGCCCAACCCTGGGAAAGGCTGAGTGCATTCACCCTATCCATGCCTCTCATGATCTTATACACCTCTATAAGATCACCCCTCCTACGCTCCAAAGAAAGAAGTCCCAGCCTGTCCAATCTCTCCCTATAACTCAGTTCCTTGAGTTCTGGCAACATCCTTGTAAATCTGTCCTGCAGCCTCTCCTGTTTAATAACATCTTTCCTATGGCAAAATGACCAAAACCAAACACAGTACTCTTCTCTGAGACATCAGCGTGGAATTTTTTGTGTTGACCAGTGGGGGCAGATGGAATCTTGATTTAACCTCTCAGTTCTAATTTTCCATTGGCTCCATTACCTTTCATTGCAGTATTTCTGGCAAATCCCCATCCCTTCTTTTCAACCTGATCTGTGCCTCATCTCTGTCCACCCTCCCTCCTCTCCAATTTTGGAGGCAGAGGCTACCACCTCCATGCCTCACAACAGAGGTGTTACTTCAAGTAAATATTGTATGTGGAATATGAACTCGAGGTTGACCCTGGTTAAACACTGGCCTATCATTGACGGGTAAAAGGAACCACTCTGGCCTGAGGTTAGGAGTGTTGAGATTGTTCGGGGAGTTTGAAGGCAATGGGACACATAAGAACATAAGAAATAGGAGCAGGAGTAGGCCATCTAGCCCTTCAAGCGTGCCCCGCCATTCAATAAGATCATGGCTGATCTGAAGTGGATCAGTTCCACTTTCCCGCTTTCTCCCCATAACCCTTAATTCCCTTGTCTGTCAAAAACTGGTTGAAGGATTGAAGGATGAGGAGGGGAAAAAGAGGGGAGAATGCGGGAGGGAGAAAGGGAGAGGGATGGAGCAGACAGGAGGGGAAGGGGTGACACAACAATCATTTTTATTTCTGAGGGCAAAACTTTGCGACTTTAAGTAGTATGGAAGTCCCTTTCTAGACCATTTGATGTGTGAGGGACCCATTACTGTCAGCGTCCACAGTTAAATCTATATTTTTTTAAAGATGTTGGAATTAGACAGAAAGCAATCTTTATCTTCCCCCATTTTGAATTTGATCATTTCTTCCTTGTGACTTTAACATCTTCTGGCAATGAACGATGAAGGGCTTTGCTTCTGAATTTGTCAAAGAATTGACTTGACAGGGGTTTACCCTCTCATTATACATCCCGACAGCTCACATGTATCAGGTTTATAAAGGCAGGCAGTTATTTTGGTTTGCAAGGTAACTTAATCCTAATATTCCGGGACACACAGGCACCAGCTAGTGAGGTTCGTGAATGGTGAGTCGAATGTATTCATGAGCCATTCCTTTCATTTCCATGCAATGGAGAGCGGGTAATGGCACTTTCATCTTCTTGCCAAACCTTTATCCGACAGAATCAAATGTCAGGAAACCTTTCCTGCCTGCCAGCCCCAAGCATTTGAAATCCGTGTGTGTTATTTATTTCAGTAGTGCCTGATGGTTTGTTCCCAGGATGGCTTTTTGGTGTCTGTTACTCCCCATGGGTTAACCCTAGCAGTGGAGTTTATGTTCCTAGTATGTCAGGACTGTTCTGTTTCCCTGTACCAGATTCCTACAATTTCACAACTGCCTGCTAGGTTTCTATAGTCATGGAGTGGGGGTGGGCGAGGGGGGCAGTCCTGACACAAATTATGCTCAAAATCGGAAGGCAGCATGATGGCACAGTGGTTAGCACTGCTGCTTCACAGCACCAGGGACCTGGGTTCGATTCCGGCCTTGGGTCACTGTCTGTGTGGAGTCTGCATGTTCTCCCTGTGTCTGTGTGAGTTTCCTCCGGCTGCTCCGGTTTCTTCCCACAGCCCGAAAGACGCACTGGTTAGGTGCATTGGCCATGCTAAATTCTCCCTCAGTGTATCCAAACAGGCAACTGAGTGTGGTGACTAGGGAATCTTCACAGTAACTTCATTGCAGTGTTAATGTAAGCCTACTTGTGACACTAATGAATAAACTTTAAACCATTTTCAGAAGTGCAATTTCTATCCTTTCCCCTTGAACCTATTTGCCAATCGCCAGTGGTAAACTCTGCCATGTTCGGACAACACTTTAACGTGTCATCTTTTTAAAAGGTTTGTGAACCTTGATGTGTTTAAGATGAGCAATTTGGTGCAATTTGATTAATACAGCTGAAAATGGGCTATCACCAAAAATGAGCAATTTTTAATTGCAATACAGATCGAGTACCTGCAAATCATAGTCTCCTACAGTGCAGAAGGAGGCCATTCAGCCCATCGAGTCTACACCGACCTCAATCCCACCCAGGCCCTAACCCCATAACCCAATGCATTTATCCTACCTAGTTTCCCTGACATTAAGGGGCAATTTAGCAAGGCCAATCCATCTAACCCGCACATCTTTGGAGTGTGGGAGTAAACTGGAGCACCCAGAGGAAATCCACGTAGGCACAGGGAGAACCTGCAAACTCTACACAGACAGTGACCCAAGCCAGGAATTGAACTCGGATCCCTGTGCTGTGCGGCAGCAGTGCTAACCTGTGTGCCACCGAGCTGCCCCATAACAATCTGTACTTGGACTGTGGAATAATCTGATTTTAACTATCCTACAGAACTATGTGCTTGTTATATTAGGATACAGTAGCCAGTATACAGTAGTTTAAAAGTTTCTGAAACGATGCCAAGTATTGTCCCAGCCCCAAAACAAGGCTTGCAAATAGATGCCGTTGCCAGAAATTTAATTAATTTGATCTCGGGATGTAGCCAATTTTTTGAAAGGGGCCAGCACGTCACACAATCGGTTTTAAACTAATCCAAAAGATCGTGGAAATTTTATTTCTACTAAACACAGCTTGTGTTGGAAATTGCATGCACTTTTCACACTGCTTTGGCCAGTTTTGCTCTGAAGGAACTGAGAGGAAATGCCAGGTTATTCTCCCTAACAATAAGGATAAATGTGACATGAGTGGGATTGTTGTGTAAATTCCTAACTTCAAGTTAATCCGTCTGCTGCTGCCATTGCGCTAAAGGGCTTCCAAAACCAAAATTAGCACCAGCTCTACATCAGCATAGAAGGAGGCCATTTGGCTCACTGTTCCTGAGCTGGCTCTTTAACCGAGCTGCCCATTTTGTTCCCTTGACTTTCACACTCTCTGATAAAGTACCTTGGCTGGGATTCTTTTCTTTTTGATATACTAGAGTTAGATTTGGGGAGGTGATGGCCTAGTGGTATTATCGCTTGACTATTAATCCAAAAGCTCTGTTCTGGGGATCTGAGTTCGAATCCCACCATAGCAGATGATGGAATTGGAATTCAATAAAAAATATCTGAAATTAAGTATCTACTGATAACTGATCATAGATCATAGAACCCTACAGTGCAGAAAGAGGCCCTTCAGCCCATCTAGTCTGCACTGACCACAATCCCACCCAGGCTCCACCCCCACATCCCTACACATTTACCCACTAATCCATCTAACCTGTGCATCCCAGGACACTAAGGGGCAATTTTAGCATGGCCAATCAACCTAACCCACACATCTTTGAACTGTGGGAGGAAACCAGAGCACCTGGAGGAAACCCACATAGACATGAGGAGAATGTGCAAACTCCACACAGACAGTGACCTGAGCCAGGAATCAAACCCAGGTCCCTGGAGCTGTGACGCAGCAGTGCTAACCACTGTGCTACCGTGCCGTGTGAAACCATTGTCGAAAAATCCCCATCTGATTCACTAATGTCCTTCAGGGAAGGAAATATGCCGACCTTACCTGGTCTGGCTTACATATGACTCCAGAGCCACTCTCAACTGCTCTCAGACAACTAGGTATGAGCAATAAATGGTATCCAGCCAGCATTGCCTATGTCCCATGCATTAATAAAAAAAAACTTAATTTCTATTACAATGGAAGTAATAACAGAATACATGAAAATATCAGTGGGATTGATATTGACAAAGTCACCTGGATGGGTGAAATGGAAATCATGTTTGCAAAACTTACTAGGGTTTTTTTAATACATAAAGGAGAACCTGTGGATGTGATGTATTTGAATTTTCAGAACACTTTTCATAAAGTCCAACATGAGAAGTTAGTCATATTCGATTTGGGGTGATATATTGAAATGGATTCAGAATCGACGAGCACACATGAAACAGAATAGGAATAAATAGGTCTTCTTCATAGTGGAAAATAGTAACTAGTGGGATGCCACAAGGATCAATGTTTGGGCCCCAGCTATTCACAATATGTCAATGATTTGGACAAGGGAATTAACTGTTACATTTCCAAGTTTACTGATGATATGAAATGAGGTGGTATTGTGAGTGGTGAGGAGGCTTCAAGGCAATTTAAACAAGTTGAGTGAGTGGCCAAACACATGGCAGATGCAGTATAACTTGGATAAATATGAAGTTATCCGCTTTGGTAGGAAAAACAGAATGGCAAGGTATTCTTTAAATGGTGGTAGGTTGGGAAATGTTGACAGACAAAAGGACCTTGTTGTTCTTGTGCACTAGTCATTGAAAGCAAGCATGTGGGTACAGCAAGCAGTGAGGAAGGCAAATGGTACGTTGACCTTCATTGCAAGAGGATTAAGTACAGGAGCAAGCATGCTTTACTGCGGTTGTGTAGGGCCATAGTGAGGCCACACCTGGAGTACTGTGTACAATATTGGTCTTCTTGCCTAAGAAAGGGTAAACTTGCCATAGAGGGAACGCAGCAAAGGTTCACAGATTGATTCCTGGGACAGCAGGATTGTCATGAGGAGAAATTGGGTTAACTAGGCCTGTATAACCTAGTTAGAAGAACGAGAGGAGATCTCATTGAAATGTGTATAATTCTGACAGAGTTAGATAAATTGGATGCAGGGACTCGGGTTCAATTTGCAGCTTGGATCACTGCCTATGTGGAGTCTACACATTCTCCTCATGTCTGAGTGGGTTTCCTCCGAGCGTTCTGGGGTGTTCCCACAGTCTGAAACGTGCTGGTTAGGTACATTGACCATGCTAAATTCTCCCAAACAGACATGGAATGTGGAGATTTTCACCTTCATTGCAGTGTTAATGTAAGCCTACTTGTGACAGTAATAAATAAACTTTAAAAAACTTCCACTGGGTTCTGAGAATCGAACCTGGGTCGCTGCCATTGTTAAGCAGCAGTGCTAACCACTGTGCCGTTGAAGGTGGTGCAACATCAGCTTCTCAAGGGCTATTAGGGATTGGCAACAAACATTGTCATTGAATTGATTTATTCTTGTCATATGCATTGGGATACAGTGAAAAGTATTGTTTCTTGTGAGCTATGCAGACAAAACATACAGTTCATAGGGGAGAAGGAAAGGAGAGGGCACAGACTATAGTGTTGCAGTTACGGATAGAGTGAAGAGAAAGATCAGCTTAATGTGTGATAGGACCATTTAAAATAGGTCCATTGCCAGGGATGCCCACATGCTTTTCTTTTTGCTGTAAAATTCCATGTAGTTTGCTGCAATGTGACTGTTCAGACCACCTGGAAGGTTGTGCTTGTCCATGTGCCTGGACCTTGGGGCAGAGAAGAACAGCTGGAAACACAACCCCCAGCTCTGTAGTGTTTGAATGAGTGACAGAACAGCCAGATCTCACGTCGCACAGGACAGAGGATGATGACAGCTTTTGACTCGCATCTTAAATTCCTTCTCAGCATGAACCATTTGCCGAAAAAGTTGCTGCAGTCAAAACTGAGCAGCCAGCAAAGCTACATTCTAGCCTTCACCTTCTGCTTTTTTTTACAACTGCTGAAGCTAGACCTGGAATGTAACTTCCTCGTTTGTGTAGTAGTTAGTATCGCTGCCTGGCACATGGGAGACCAGGGTTCAATTCCCTAACAGGGAGCTGACAAGTTCCTTACAGCGTGGCTGCATGGTCTGTTTTGACCGGATTCGGTTTCTGGCTTGGGTCACTGTGTGCAGTTTGCATGTCCTCCCCATATCTGCGTGGGTTTCCTCCCACACTCCAAAGATATGTAGGTCAGGTGCATTGGCCATGCTAAATTGTCCCTTAGTGTCACAGGATGTATAGATTAGAGGGAGTAGCGGAGTAAATACGTGGGATTATGCAAATAGAGCAGGGGGAATTGTTTTCGGTGCAGACTCAATGGGCCAAATGGTCTCCTTCTGCAGTATAGGGTTTCTAAGCTGGGTAAATATTTCCACATTCTTTCTGCTGGTGATGTGGGCAACACAGTAGCACAGTGGTTAGCACTGCTGCTTCGTAGCTCCAGGGACCTGGGTTCAAAGCCCAGCTCAGGTCACTGTCTGTGTGGAGTTTGCACATTCTCCCCGTGTCTGTGAGGGTTTCCTCCGAGTGCTCCGGTATCCCCCCACAGTCCAAAGGTGTGTGAGCTAGGTTGATTGACCATTCTTAATTGTCCTTAGTGTACTGGGCCGCATAGGTTAGAGAGATTAGTGGGTAAATATGTGGGGATATGGGGATAGGGCGTGGGTGGGATTGCAGTTGGTGCAGACTTGATGGGCTGAATGGTCTCTTTCTGCACTGTAGGATTCTATGATTTCTATGTTGGCCTGGATTCACTGTCGCACAAGCACTGCTCAGTGAAGGCAGCTGTTGGTTTGGGGAATTTTAGTTTGGTCAGACTCGCTGAGTTCCCTGAACATACTGATCCTAATCTGAACACACTCATGACGCATCTGCTTCAGGTTGCCTTTGCACTGAATTAAACTGAGAAACATAGAAGATAGGAGCAGGAGGAGGCCATTTGGCCCTTCGAGCCTACTCTGCTTTTCATTACAATCATAGCTGATCATCTAACAGCTTTCTTCCCATAACCTTTGATCCCATTCGCACCAAGTGCTATATCCAGCCGCCTCTTGAATACATTCAATGTTTTGGCATGAACTACTTCCTGTGGTAATGAATTCCACAGGCTCACCGCTCTTTGGATGAAGAAATGTCCCCTCACCTCCATCCTAAATCCTCAGACTGTGACCCTTGGTTTTGGACGCTCCCACCATCGGGAACATCCTCCCTGCATCTACCCTGTCTAGTCCTGTTCGAATTTTATAAGCCTTTTATTAAATTTTAGAAGTAGGTACATTCACAGTGCTGTTAGGGAGTGAGTCCCAGGATTTTGACCCAGTGACAGTGAAGGAACAGCCGAGATATTTCACAGTCAGGATGATCAGTGGGTTGGAAGGGAACTTCCAGGTGCTGCCGGTGTTCCCATGTATCTGTTCCCATTGACCTTCTAGATTGTAATGGTTTTATCACCATCAATCATCCTATAATTTTATAAGAGGAATCTCTCGGGCTCCCTTAACGGTCAAATACTGAACAGGGATGTGTCAGATATGGCTCAGTGGGGCCAAAGCAGCCCATGTAATTATCACTCCCTCCACCACCACACACACTCAGCAGCTGTGGACCATCCACAGAATGCACCACAGGGACTCATGATGGCTTCTTAGACAGCACTTTCTAACCCCACAACCACTACAACCTAGAAGGTCAATGGGAGCAGATACACGGGAACAACACCAGCACTTGGACATTCCCTTCCAAGCCACTCACCATTCTGACTTTAAAATATATCAGCTGTTCCTTCACTGCCACTGGGTCAAAATCCTGGGACTCAGTCCCTAACAGCACTGCGCGTGTACCTACACCACATTGACAGCAGCGATTCAAGAAAGTGGCTTACCGCCACCTCCTCAAGAATCAAGGATTGACAATTAATGCTGGCCACATCCCTTGAATGAATTTTTTAAAAAGCCCATTGTCACATTGGATAGTGTTTGTGGGAGCTTGCTGTGCACAATTCCATTACAACACTTCCATTATGTTACAACAGTGAGTACACTGAAGTGCTTTGGGAAGTGATGAGGTTGTACAAGATTGTTCTTTCCCCATGGATATGTGTAAATGATTTAAGTCATATCTCTGAGTCTGTAGATGTGGCTCTAGTCTGCTTTTGTAGAATAGGAACTCCAGTGTTACGTAGGTCTCATTTCAGACCTAATTCCTGATCTCAGTCCCACACCAAACATCAGATCTCAATCCCATTCCTGATCCCCATTCCGTTCTCTGGATCCCAGGCCCTCAGGCAAAATAACCCTTGGAAACTTGGAAAGTCAACCATTCTCGAAGGGTTTTGAAGCAGTGAAAGATAATGTTGATTTCCAGGTTCAGGCATAAGACCATAAGAAATGGACATGTTACCTAAAGGCTTGAAATTGCTCCTGGTGCTGCCACCGACCTTCACTTGCAGTTTAATGGTAGCACTCTTGCCTCTGGAGAAGAAGGTTGTGGTTTTAAGTGTCACTAAAGGGACTTGAATAAGTAATTCAGGCTGACAGTCCCAGTACAGTGCAGAGGGAGTGCTGCACAGTTGGGGGTGTTGTCTTTTTGACAAGATATTAAACTCAGGGCCCGTCCATTCGCTCGGATAGGTGAACTCACCAAGGTTCCCTCAGCACCATATTCCAAGCCACTACCATCTAGAAGAAGAGCTACAGGTGCATGGAAACACCACCACGTGGAAGTCCCCCTCCCAAGCCACTCATCATCCCAACTTGTAAATATATCGGTGGGTCAAAACCCTGGAACTCCCTACCTAACAGCACTGCAGGTGTACCTACACCACACGGACTGTGACGGCTCGAGAACGCAGCTCACCACCACCTTCTCAACGGCAACTAGAGATGGGCAATAAATGCTGGCTTCTCCAGCAGCATCCCCATCCCATGAGTGAATAAATTTTTTTTTAAAGATTTGATTGCATTATTTCGAAGGAAGAACCAGGGAGTCTTCTCATCTACTCTTTATCCCTCAGCTAACATCACTAAAATAGATTGTCTGGGCAGCATAATGACACAGTGGGTAGCACTGCCGCCTCACAGTGCCAGGGGCTTGGGTTCAATTCCGGCCTTGGGTGACTATCTGTGTGGAGACTGCACATTCTTCCTGTGTCTGCGTGGGTTTCCTCTGGGTGCTCCGGTTTCCTCCCACAGTCCAAAGATGTATGGGTTACGTGGATTAGCCATGCCAAAGTACCCCTAAATGGTAGGAAAATGCATAGGGCTACAGGGGCAGGGTGGGGGATGGGGCCTGAGTAAGATGCTTACTTTGGAGAGTCAGTGCAGACTTGATGGGCCGAATAGTCTCCTTCTACATTGTAGGGATTCTGTGGTTCTTATGACCTTGTTGTTTGTGAGAGTTTGATGTAGACACATCAGCTGCCTCATTGCTAATGATCAGTACCGTGACTGCACTTAGCTATGAAATGCTTTGGGAAGTCTTGGAGCCATGAAAGATTCTAGAAATACAAGTCCTTCTTTCTTCTGGTTGCTGTTTATTTTAAAACGTGCATTAAAAATAGCAGAGAAAGGAACATCAAACATACTAAGGATTTGGGCACTTTTAGACATTGACTTCATCTCTTCTATCACTGGACAGACAAGTCCCTTGTCCTCGCCCTCCCTCCAATCCCATGCCTATGATGATCTAACCTTCCCGAGCTCAATGTCCAGTCTGCCCAGTGGCAAACAGTCCTTATCTTCAGCAGCTCAAAGCACGTTACAAGTCTCCAAGAATCATACAAAAACCCTCATTCTTTTGGAGGTTTCTGAAAGAAACCATTGTGCTGCGTGGATTGCGCTTCCGTTTAAAATAAAACATTGTTTCTGATAATATTTTTATAACCAAGACTTCTCATGCTCACGCTACTAAGCAGGATGCTCAATGTTTTTCATCCATGGGTCAAGAGTTAGTCATAGGATCCTTACATTGCTGGAGGAAGCCATTTGACCCATCGAGCCTGGCTTGTTGGTCTAATTCTCGCTTGGGACACTTTATGAATGAGTATGCGCGAGGTCCTGAGTTCAAATCCCTGACAAGCTTTCATTCTGGGGTGGCATAGTAGCACAGTGGTTAGCTCTGCTCCTTCACAGCTCCAGGGACCTGGGTTCGAAGCCCAGCTTGGGCCACTGTCTGTGTGGAGTTTGCACATTCCCCTCGTGTCCGTGTGTGTTTCCTCCGGGTGCTCTGATTTCCTCCCACAGTCCAAAGATGTGCAGGTTAGGTTGATTGGCCATGCTAAAAACTGCCTTAGTGTCCTGAGATGCATAGATTAGAGGGATTAGCGGGTAAATATGTAAGGATATGGGGATAAGGCCTGGGTGGGATTGTGGTTGGTGCAGACTCAATAGGCGAAATGGCCTCTTTCTGCACTGTAGGGTTTCTATATATAAAAAAATCAGGGTTGTAGTGTCATTCCTGACCTCAGCGCCGCCTATAGTAGCTCAGCAGCCCCACTGGGAAGGGAGGGCGCTGCTGAAGTAGGTCAGACATTGAGAGAATCGTAGAAGGGAGTCATGGAATCTGTACAGTGCAGAAGAAGCCATTTAGCCCATCAAGTCTGAAGCGACAGGGTATCCCTCTCCCTTGCCCTATCCCCACAACCCCACACATTTCCCATGACTAATCCAATGAACTTACATATCATGGAACACTAAGGAACAACTTAGAATGGCCAATCCACCTAACCTGCACATCTTTGGAGAGGTGGAATATGTAAACGAAAAGCATTAGCTCTGGCAACCCAGAAGATTCACCCTTAATATAGAAACTTTCCCCACCAACGGGGCTACATTTGTGAGTAGTGTGGCTGCCTGCTATTTTCCCGGGGAAATCCTGCCTCTTTATTTGGGGACTGGGATGCAGACAGCTG
Source organism: Carcharhinus amblyrhynchos (assembly GCF_965287045.1). Classification (NCBI taxonomy): domain Eukaryota; kingdom Metazoa; phylum Chordata; class Chondrichthyes; order Carcharhiniformes; family Carcharhinidae; genus Carcharhinus; species Carcharhinus amblyrhynchos. The sequence goes on from NC_137329.1 coordinate 21,654,588, forward strand.
CTGGTGTTCGAACGTACGACACAGGGTAATGAAATTGCCTGGAGACGACAGCTTCACATCTTTTTCCGGTTTTAAGCTTATTCCAGACTTTTTTTTTATATATAGACACCAGACATTGGTTGTTAATATGCCAGTTCTTTTGGACAGATTCCAGCAAGCCCACCGTGTGTAATTATACTGCAATTAGAATGATAAATGCTGGCAGAGCCTTTCTAAGAGGGATGAAATATTTTAGAAGGGAAACGAGCAAGACAAAAGCTCTTTTCCATTGGCACTGTGTGAGGGACAATGCCTGTGCACATGAAATTTTAAAAAATTGTATGTGTGTGAAGCTTAAGAAATGGGCAGCCAGTGTTTTGGGCCTACTATATTTGAGATCCATTTATGGGACGTAGGCATCGCTGGCTAGGCCAACCTTTGCTGCCCATTCCTAATTGCCCTTGAGAAGGTGGTGATGAGCCCCCATCTTGAAATGCTGTGACCACGTGTTGCCGGTGCACCCACAGTGTGGTTGAGGAGGGAGTTCCAGCAACAGTGAAGAAACAGCGATATAATTTCAGTGGTGTGTGATTCAGAAGGAAGCTCATATTTGGTGGTGCCCCCCGTGCCTCTGCTGTCCTCACTCTTCTTGGTGTTGAGGAGTGATGGGTTTGTAAAGTGCTAGCAAATAAACCTCGGTGAGTCACTGCAGTACATCTTGTAGATGGTGCACACTGCTGCCTCTTTGTGCCAATGGAGTGAGTGAATGGTTAAATTAAAGGGAGGTATACCTTCCTATGCGTGGCAGATATATCAGTGCCATGAATGTGGAGATGCCAGCGTTGGACTGGGGTGGGCACAGTAAGAAGTCTCTCAACACCAGTTTAAAGTCCAACAGGTTTATTTGGAATCACGAGCTTTCGGAGCGCCGCTCCTTCATCATGTGAGTAGAGGTAGGTTTCACAAACACGGCATACAGAGGCAAAGACACAGTTGCAAGATAATGGTTGGAATGCGAGTCTTTACAGGTACAGACAAGGCGAGTGGAGAGAGGGATAATCACAGGTTAAAAAAGTGTGAATTGTCATAAGCCAGAACAGTCAGTAGGATTTTGCAAGCCCAGGCCAAATGGTGGGGGTTATATGTAGTGTGGCACGAACCCAAAATCCCGGTGGTGGCCGCCATCATGCATGCGGAACTTGGCTATCACTAATGTGGAGAGTCAAGGAATTCCACTGGGGGCGGGGGACCTCTCTGTGAGAGAGAAAGGCTTTCCCTCTTCCAAGGTGCGATGGAATTCCTTCAAAAGTGCCTGACCTGCTTAGCCTGAAATTATGACCATAAATTGGAGCTTTGTGAATCTTAAACAAAAACAGAAAATGCTGGAAAATCTCAGCAGGTCTGACAGCATCTGTGGGGAGAGAATAGAGCCAACGTTTCAAGTCTGGATGACCCTTTGAAGGGTTTTGAAATGTTGATTCTATTCTCTCTCCACAAATGCTGTCGGACCTGCTGAGATTTAGCACGGCCAATCCACCTAACCTGCACAACTTTCAGACCGTGGGAGGAAACCGGAGCACCCGGAAGAAACCCACACAGACACGGGAAGAATGTGCAGACTCCGCACAGGCAGTGACCCAAGCTGTCCCTGGTGCTGTGAGGCAGCAGTGCTAACCGCTGTGCCACCGTGTTCAATGCTCTGCAGGGAATTAGTGAAGCTGATGGGTTTTTACAGTGATCTGGTAGTTTTACAGTTACCATTAAAATGACGAACCTTTAATTAAGTGAATTCGCCATTCCCCCAGCTACCCTGTTGAAATCTGGATTCAAGTTTCCGGGTCATTACTTGAGGCCTCGGGGTTACTTGTCCAGTAACATAACCACTAATCAACTGTACTCAGCAGGGAGTGGGATTAATTGGACAGCTGTTTCAAAGGGCAGGCTCGCTGGACTGAATGACCTCTTTCTGTGCTGTATTAAAGAACAAAGGTAATTACAGCACAGGAACAGGCCCTTCAGCCCTCCAACAGTTATTCTACATTCTACAGTAGCTCTTGTGTGTGTTCTCTGGAGCTTATCTGTAATGTTTGGCTGCAAAGCTGGAGGTTTTGCCTGACCAGGGCTGGAAAATCAGCTGCTGGGACTCTCCTTGTAGTGAGGTGATTTCCACAGGCCCTGAGGTGAAGTGTGGGAGAGCCTGTTGGAAGCTTCCCTTGGCTGCCTATTCATTAACTGTCAACATCAAGGAACAGCTGGATCTCCTTCTCAAGTTTACTCAACATTCAAATCGTTCAGTTGTAATTTGCTGATGTTTTGTGCAAAATGTACCATCCTCGGGTGTGTCGAACGCACTCATGTCAAATACACACATTGAGCAGGGCATCAGCCATAGCTCAATGGGTGACACTGCCCCCTGTGGGTGAGAAGATTGCAGAGCTAAGTTGCAGTTGAGCGGCAACTCGCCAAAGCTTCTTTGGCAACATCTCCCAAAATCAATAGCCAAGGGTGACAGAGTGACACAGTGGTTAACACTGCTGCCTCTTAGCACCAGGGACCTGGGTCTGATGCCCAGCTCAGGTCACTATCTGTGTTGCGTTTGCACATTCTCCCCGTTTCTGCATGAGTTTCCCCGGGTGATCCGATTTCCTTTCATGGTCCAAAAGACGTGCTGGTTAGGTGCATTGGCCATGCTAAATTCTACCACAGTGTACCCGAACAGGGGTCGGAGTGTGGCGATTCAGGGATTTTCACAGTAACTTTGTTACAGTGTTAATGTAAGCCTACTTGTGACACCAATAGATAAACTTAATGTACAGTTGGCAAGACCAGGGTCTCAGCACCATCTCTAAGTTCCTGTTTGAATTCCTCACCATCCTGACTTACAACTATGTCCTCGGGTCAAATCCCTTGAGCACTGTCCCTAACAGCGCTGTGAGTGCACCTACTGCCAGATGGACTCCAGCGGTTCTGGATGTTCAAGTAGGTCACCACCACTTTCCCAAGGGCAGGCAGGATGGGCAACAGATTACCATTGATACTCACTGCTGTGAATGATTTTTTTCAACCCAAAACTCGAGCCTGTGAACCAGGCTGACACAAAAAAGGCCAGGTTGAGGGACAGCTCGAGGTACAGCTTTTCTGTGAGACGTGAAACGAGTGCCCAATTGCCTGAATATTAACAGAGCAGGGAACCCTGCCCATATTCTACTCACCACAGTTCACAGCCAACATCACTGACCTAACTGGGATCCACCAGCACTGAGGCCAAATTGGTTGCCAGATTTACCCCACTAACACAACCTGAAAAGTAATTAATTGAACTGGAGCCTGAGCTTCTGGTAAAATAAGATGTTATATAAATTCAAGTTCTTTGATTACAGAATCCCTACAATGCTGAAAGAGGCCATTCAGCCCATCAAACCTGTACTGTCGACAATCCCACCCAGGCTCCATCCCCATAACTCCATCCTGCTAAACCCCCTGACACTGAAGGGCAATTGAGTGTGGCCAATCAATGTAACCCGCGCACCTTTGCGTCTCTTTTGTAGAAACCTTTTGTAAATAAATAGTTGCAAGGCTAATGGGCAAGAGCAGGGGTAAGTGGAACCGATTGGACTCTTTGTTCAAAAGAGCCAGCATCAGCACGATGGGTTCAATGGCCTCTGTTTCTGACCTGTCTTAATTTTCTTTTGAGGGCATTGCTTACACTTGCTCCTTCTCATCCATAATAGATAGTAAGAAGTCTCACAATACCGGGTTCAAGTCCAGCAGGTTTATTTTGTATCACGAGTTTTCGGAGTGCTGTTCCTTCATCAGGTGAGTGGCTCACCTGACAAAGGAGCAGTGCTATGAAAGCTCGTGATGCAAAGTAAACCTGTTGGACTTTAACTTGATGTTGTGAGACTTCTTATTGTGTCCATCCCAGTCCAACGCCGGCATCTCCATATAATAGATAGTGGTGTGGATAAAAGTAATTCCTGTCCTTAAAATGGAGCTGCAGAGTTGCTAATTGAATATTGACTTTGCTAATGGGACATGGCACTGGTACCACATTGCCAACCACTTACACTTGCTGCACCTTCTTGAAGCAGAGACAAGGGATTAAAGAACAAGCTACACGCGGTGCCTCGAATACTATTTCACGGTTAGCAGGATTGTTAAGCAAGCTTATTGATTAACTAAGGGGATTTTCTTTTGAGTCTTTGTTCCTACTTATGCCCAAGGGGCTTGTACTTCATTCCCCACGAGCTCTGTTTAACAGCATCCCAGTAGAGAGTGGAGCAACCAGATCGATAAGTTGCTGCATAATTCCTTTGCGTAATCTTAAGCAAAATGAAGTCCTCGGATTGGTGACCTAAGTTCTTGAAAGGCAAGCGCAGGAGTTCAGGAAATCTCCTGATTCATTGTTAACTCTGGAAGGCTGTGGGAATTCCACGCCTGAATAAATGACCCAGGATTGAATGGTATCTCTTGCGGATGACATGGGGTTCACTAGAGGAAGAAAGGAGAGGCCCTTTCTCAGTTAACAAGTGAAAATTCATCATGTAGATCTGATCTTATCCACAGCTGCTGGTTCGGTTTTTCCTTTACATGAGGGGAAGGTGCATCAGTTTAGGGAGAATGTTGAGATCTCTACAAGTGGGCAAAGTAGTCTGACTACAATGGTGCCAGGAATGAGGGACTTTAGTTACTTGGGGAGACTGGTGATGATGGATTTTCTCTCCTTAGATCAGAAAATATCCTGGGGAAGTTTGGTAGAGACTTGCTAAATCATGAAGGGATTCAATAGGGTATCAATATACATGAAATCTAAAGAAGGACTTTAATTGCTTGGGCAATGCCCAACATTTTGCTATCTATAATGGACAGGATGGTGGGAATTTTGCCGTGGAGACATTATATGGGGAACTTCTCATGCAATCTTTAAAGAATCATAAAATAATTATAAAGCACAAAAGGAGGCCATTCTGCCCATCAATACTTGCCCAATCACAGTGAGACACTGGTTAGCACTGTTACCTCACAGTGCCAGGAACCCTGGTTCGATTCCTGATTTGGATCACTGTCTGTGCAGAGTCTGCAGGTTCTCCCCGTGTCTACGTGGGTTTCCTCCAGGTGCTCTGGTTTCCTCTCTCAAAGACGGCTGGTTAGGTGCATTGGCTGTGCTAAATTCTCCCTCCTTCTGTGCCCAAAAAGGCGCCAGAGTGTGTGGCGACTAGGGGATTTTCACAGTAACTTCATTGCCGTGTTAAATGTAAGCCTACTTGTGACACTAATAAATAAACTAATAAAGCGGTTTCTGGTTTTACTCTGTGGGGGGGGAATTCTTATTCACAGGGTTCCTGGCATAAATTAATGATTGAGTAGAGATGATCAGATGGGGCAGATCCTTGAGGCAGCTCAGTCTGCGCATGAATTGGAGTCCTACCCAGTAGGTGCTGACTGCAGTAATGAAACTGGGTGCAGAGCTTGAACCTGCTGGATGGATGATAGGTCCCTGAGTGGGAGTTGCATAAATTTTACATGAATGTTTATAGAAATCTGTACAGCGTGTTCCATGACCTCAAGGTGACAATGACCAAATCATGTATTTAAAGTTTATTAATGTCACAAGCAGGCTTACATTAACACTGCAGTGAGCTTACTATGAAAATCGCAGTGTGGGAGGAAATCTTAACATTCAGAGGAAACCCACGCAGACATGGGGAGAGTGTGCGCTCCGCACAGACAGTGTCTCAAGCCAGGAATTGAACCCAGGTCCCCGACACTGTGAGGCAGCAATGTTAACCATCGGACCACTGTGCCGTTACTTCAGTAATGTTGGTCAAGTGATGAATGTTAGCCGTGACATGAGGAGCAGTCCCCTGCACTTATTCAAAATAATGCCAGAGAGGCAACTTTGGTTTAATGTCTATTCTGAAACACAGTGCCTCTGACAGTGCAGCACTTTCTCACTGCATCATTCTATGCTCAACCCTTGCATTTATTTGGCACCTTGCCGTTCATTCTGGACACCCCACATCCTTCACAGCTATTGACTCTTGTTTTGAAGTGCAGTTGTTGTTGACTTGCAGGCAAACTTTGTAAGTTGCACAGTGCAATCCCACATACAATAATGAGATGAATAACCAGTGAACCACTTCTGGGTGGTACTTGCTTGAAGGGCAGGATGCTTTCACTGGTTGATCATCCATGAACAAGGCCGAGAGATCTTTTATCTCACAGCGGCTGGAACTGGTCGACAAGGTCTTGGTTTGATGTTGCGGTTGAAGGGCAGTGGCTCTGACAATGCAGCACTCCCTCAGCACTGCATTGAGGCCTGAACCAGGCGGCCCAGGAGGAGGAGTAGGACCCGACAGCACTTCTGACTCGAGCGGGAACAGCTGCGTCAAGCCTGACGTTGGGCGAATAGACGAGTATTGTGTGGAAAGGATTGATGTGGTGCAGCATTCCAGAGGCTCCATTGGAAACAGATGTTGTGCCTGAAACCAGTGCGTGGTACCCAGTCAAAAAGGAGTCATCATAAGTCAATGTTTCCGGCAGAGAAACCTTCCAAATCCATTACAGGTTGTTAAAGTGCAGACTCCCCAAAGGCTGGGGGGCAGCCATTCACTGAGAGACAGAACAGCTCCCTCCATATCAAAAACATGGTGACAGAGCTTTGACAGCCACCTCCTATGAGAAATCTCGCCTTGCTGTCTGCAGAGCTCCACCTCCTCAAAAGCCACGTTACCTCATCAATTCACAGGCCTTAATTTCAAGGACCTTGCAGCCTGCCTCCCTCTCCTTTTCCCTTTTCTCTTGTTGGATTTTATTCTGTGCGGCTAGAGTTTCATCAACGGGGGTACCTTCACTCGACTCGTTATCGACGTAAAGAGAAAGAAGGGCGTGCGTTTCCTTCCTCGACCTCAGGACCTCCCTAATTACTTTGCAGCTAATTAATTTCCTGTTAAAGTGTAATCACTGTTGCAACGTGTGAAACATGGCACCCAACTTCCGCCTAGCAAACCCCTACAAATAGCGGCATGATGATGGCAACTCGGTAATGTGCTTTCGGTGTTGTTGGCCGAGGAATAAATATTGCTCGGAGCAGAGCCTTGCCAAAAAAAAAAGAGTGAACAACAACTTGCATTTGTATAGAACCCTGAACATAGTAAAATGTCCCGGGGTGTTTAATAGCTGCAATTATCAAACAAATTTAGCCCCAAATCATGTAAGGAGATAATGGGACAGGTGAATAAAAGCTTGATTGAAGAGGTAGGCTTTAGGGTACAGCAATGCTGCCAGGAACTCAGTTCAATTCTGGCCTTGAGTGTGGAGTTTGCACATTCTGCCCATATCCACGTAGGTTTCCTCCAGGTGCTCCAGTTTCCTCCCACCCTCCAAAGATGTGTGGGTTAGGTGGATTGGCCATGGTAAATTGTCCCTTAGTGTCAGGGGAGGTGAGTAAAGTAACCTCCCCTGACACTAAGGGGATAGGGCCTGAGTGGGATTGTGGTCGGGACAGACTCGATGGGCCAAATGGCCTTCCTGTGCACTGTCGGGATTCTGTGATTGTGACGGAGGAGTTGGTTTAGGGAGGCAATTCTGAGTTTAAGACCCAGACAGCTGAAGGCTTGGCTTCCAAGGAGGGGGGAGGTGGGCAATTAAAATTGAGAAAGCTCAAGAGGGCAGCATTGGGAGATTTCAGAAAGGTCCGCGTGTTTTAGGGTTGCGGAAGTTACAGCAGGAGGAAGGGGTGTGGCCATCGAGGGATTTGAAAACGAGGAGTGTGAATTTTCAAAGCAATAACTGTTCAGTCAGATAAGATACTCCAGGAGCATTTCCACTTGATGTACTGAATTGCTATTTTATATATAGTGCAGCTGTAAATCTGCTGGTAGGTCCGAGTCCCTCTGCATTGAAGAAGCCTATTCTATCAACCTTCCCCATTCGGAGGCTGTGCTAAAAGACACTTGATCAATTCATAAAAAGCCTTGTACTGCTTGGCTGCCCCTGGTCACAGGGAAACACTACTCCATTTACTCGGGGACACCAGACAGCATCTAATCCTCTCATAACCAGCCTGGCAGCTTAGCTTCCTGCATTTGGCGCCTAAATTGTAAAACTCTGGAATATAAAAACACAGGCACAGATGCTTTGCTGAGAGCCTGCTGGCCTCCAAAAGGAATTAAGTAACACTAGTCTGAGCCGGGGGAAAACCAAAGCCTTCAAACTTCATTGTGCATTTTGACTTTAACCCGAGGGCCCATCTGCTTGCTCAGGTGGATGTAAAAAGATCCCACGGCATAGCATCACTGCAGTGCAGAAGGAGGCCATTCAGCCCATCGAGTCTGCACCGGCCACAAGCCCAACCAGGCCCTACCCCCATAACCCCATGTATTTACCCTAGCTAGTCCCCCTGATACTAAGGGGCAATTTAGCATAACTAGTCCACCTAACCCGTCCATCTTTGAAGTGTGGGAGGAAACTGGAGCACCTGGAGGGAAACCCATGAAGAGATGGGGAGAACATGCAAAATCCACACAGACAGTGATCCAAGCCTGGAATTGAGCCTGGGTCCCTGGTGCTGTGAGGCAGCAGTGTGAATCACCATGCCACCGTGAAGAAGAGCACGGAAGCTCTCCTTGGTGTTCTGTCCAATAACCATCCCGTGATCTATATCGCTGGACACAGATTATCCAGTAATAATTATCTTGTTTGTGAGACCTTGGTGTGGGAAATTGGCCACCCTATTTCCTACATTTCAACTCGCGACTACACTTAGAAGTACCTTGTTGGGTGCAAAGTGCTTTGGGATGTCTCTAGATTGTGGGAGGTGCTGTAGAGATTTTTCATTTGAGAGTGTGATACCCAATCATGGGGGGAGGTTCAGTTCAACCCAATTTGAATGCAGACAATGTTTCCATCTAGTACGTGCACTGGGATCCTCTTTATTCTTAAGAATGAAATCAAATTGAAAATTTTCCACATTTATCTGTGGCATAACAATTTGAATTTATATATTCAAGGTGGGAGTGTCCAAGGTACCTTCAAGGATAAGAGCAATGTAAATTTATTAATGGAAGTGATAACCCCTCTTTCTCCACTCCACCTCCAAGATTATGCTGAGTTAGAAACTATAGTTGGTACACTTTGAAACAAACTAATGATTTATTTTTGCAACAGACACAAGTACAAGGGAGATTTGATTTATTTTCGTCACATGTATTAACATACAGTGAAAAGTATTGGTTCTTGCACACTCTACAGACAAAGCATACCGTACATAGAGAAGGGAATGAGAGAGTGCAGAATGTAGTGTTTACAGTCATAGCTAGCATGTAGAGAAAAATCAACTTAATGCAGGGTAAGGCCATTCAAAAGTCTGATGGCATCAGGGAAGAAGCTGTTCTTGAGTCGCTTGGTATGTGACCTCAGATTCTTGTATCCTTTTCCTGACAGAAGAAGATGAAAGAAAGAACGTCCGGGGTGCGTGGCTGCTTTTCCAAGGCAGCGGGAGGTATAGACAGTGTCAATGGATGGGAAGCTGGTTTGCATGATGGACTGGGCTTCATTCGCGACCCTTTGTAGTTTCTTGCAGTCTCAGGCAGAGCAGGAGTCATACCAAGCTGTGATACAACCAGAAAGAATGCTTTCTATGGTGCATCTGTAAAGCTTGGTGCGAGTCGTAGCGGACATGCCAAATTTCTTTAGCCTCCTGAGAAAGTAGAGGTGTTGGTGGGTTTTCTTAACTATAGTGTAAGGGATTGTTGACATGATGCCTTTTCACATAATTGCATGGTGCGATAAAAAGGAAATAAATTAGATCAGTTAGCCTAGTTGAAGTTGCAGCGTAAAGAACTCAGTGATGTAGCACCTCACCTGGACTTTGCATTACAAAAATTGTAAATTGTTTCCTAAGAGAAGCTGTGTTTGTTAAAGCTTTTCTACAATTTGGACTAGGCACAGTCAGGGCAAAGTATTGCCAAAATGGAACTGGATGGAAATTGAGGAAGGATATGGAAGAAGGAAAGAAAGAATTTTTCACAACCTCAGAATCTATCGAAGCTCAATGAAGTACTTTTGAAATGTAGCCACTAGCCAGAATTTTATCGGCATGCCTGCTCCAATTCCCGGGAGCAGAAGAGGCTCGGGGAACGGCATTCTCCATTGGCCTCAGGTGGGATCATATGAACCTCGGCTGGACGTGCCGGTAAAACTCCACCCGTGGTTCGTCCACACTGCTTTTCCTCGCATATATAACATGAATGACAGTATGGTCCAGTTCTTTTATAAGTGATGGGCTATTGCAGGATGAACGTTGGCTGGGATCCTGGGGAGAATTTCTCTGGTCAGAACAATACCATGGGATCTCAGAGGGCAGATAGGGTTGATAGTCCATCCGAAATATGGAGAGAGTGCAGAACAACCCTGTGATGTTTCAAGAGGTATGTGGCCTTTGCAATGGTGAGGGAGAGGAGAGGAGAGACCTTCGAGTGTAACAGTTTAAGAAGTTGCAGGTGGTAAGAGATTGGCAACGTGTTAACTAGGGATCACAAATCTCAGATCAACGCAACAAGAATTAAAGGGAGATTTAAAGGAATCCCTTTATCCAGATGATTGGAATTATCAGACATAAACTTCTTTTGCGATAGACAAATCACTAATTTCAAAGGGAATTAGATGCTTACTTCAATTTTCAAGACTATGTGGGGTGTGAAAAGGAGTGCAATTAAACTAGGTGAGATATTAAAGTGTGTCAGAATTCTGTAGGATTGGACTGAGTTCGATGTTAACGTGTATAGGGAATGAACAGAAAGTTGGAATAGGCTAGCTCAATATTATAGGGCATGGGAATGAGCAGAAATATGGGAATAGACTGGGTGGAATATTGAAGGGTGTGTAAGTGAGTGGGATCTGACTGAATGAGATATCAGAGTACGGCAAGTGTCCAGGAGTGAGATTTGATCGGATGGGACATTAAAGGTTATGGGAGTGAGCAGGACAATGAGAATAGATGGATATTAAAGGTTGCGTGGAGTGAGAGATTGGCATTAGATTGGGTGAGATACTAAAGCGTGTGGGGAGCATGGAGGGAAAAGGGAACAGATTGGGTGCAATATTAAAGGAACTGGGGTATGTGTAGAATGCTGGCATTAGACTAGTTGGGACATTAAAAGGTGCGGAGTGAACAGGAAAGTGGGATTAGACTGGGTTGTTTACATGGAGAAAGACACCAGTGTAGACTCATTGAGTTGAAGATCTTGTTTCTGCGCTGGTCCATGGTATAACTTGCCGGATAGAATATCACTGTTTCCAAACAATGCTTCTGATCAGGTTTATCATTTATTATTTGTGGGACGCGATTTATTTCATTCCTCAGGATCTTTTTCCCAATTATTTTAGCAACACAAGTGACTTTGTGAGCAGTCTTTTGCCTGGATAATACATTGAGATGGGCGAGAGAGCACTCTTCCTCAATACAGGAGTCTCACTAACACAGAATGCAATTGTAGGCGGGGGCCGGGGGGGGGGGTTGCTACTGCTCTGTAGAGTTAATTATGTTACCTGCACTTATCTCTCAGTTTCTTGGTCTGTACCCCTCTAATTCCCTCCCTCCTTTCCGTACCCACCCAGATGCCTCTTAAATGTTGCTAATCTGTCTGCTTCCACCGCCTCCTCTGGCAGTGCATTCCAGGCATGCGCCACTCTCTATGTGGAAAACGTCCCCCGCACATCTCCCTTAAACTTTCTCCCTCTCGCCTTGAACCTGTGCCCCCTTGTAATTGACACTTCCACCCTGGGGAAAAAAGCCTCTCGACTATCCATCCTGTCTTTGCCTTTCATAATTTTATAGACCTCTATCAGGTCTCCGTCTTTCTAGCGAAAACAATCCTAGTTTATTCCACCCCCTCCTCATAACCAACGCCAAGTGTTCGCTGATGCTTCTGTCAGAATCCTGTGCAGGTGGGAAGCAAACCTTTCCAGCATGGCATACTTATTAAACTTCGTCTTGGCATCAAAGCCAGCCTTGCGAGCTGTGCCCAGCTTCAGCCACCCAATATTCCATCAAAAAAATCCCAGTCCTCTCGCTGTATGTAAATAGCTGACAAATCCAGGCCCTCCTATGGACGTAGGCCCACTGGTTGCTCTCCTGGGTGAAATAAGAAAGTGCCATTAACATGCTCCTCCTCATTTTCCCTGACAGCTTGATTCATTATTCCACCTCTGTGCGTGACCTCTGCACTGTCACGACAAGAAGGCAAGGACAAAATGAATAGTTTGTGTGCATAATGGGTTACCCTGCTCATCAGATTTCATAAGTCAGTCGGGCTGCTCTCCGATGAGGTGTTTTTTTCCCTTTATGTTGTGTGTGGTGGAGTGAATAAATATGCTAATGCACCAAAGCGTGTGGCACAAGGAACACGGCCAGCAATCTCTTTCCGCTAAGCCAGTGCTTGGGTCCCAAGTTGGGTGGCGAGTGGTTGAGAGGAGAGATTGTAAGTGGAGCAATGACAGTGGCTGTGAACATATTGATTTGTATTCTAAGGTTTTGCCATTCTGTAGCCGGGAACCGGAGAGATTTTATCTTTGTGCCGCAGGCTTTAGAGTAATTTTTCTCCAGCCCAACACCAGCTGGACAGGTTTGCTGTTTGACAGTCTGAAGAATACCTCGGAGAGAGGTAACTCTGTCCTAAAGTTGTTTGAATAAACCAATTTGCCATCATTAAATACCAGCATTTTTAAAAATCTCGGCACATTACTGCAGTTCGCCCCTGATTCCTACAGCTGTTTATTTAAGTGAAAGAAATATTGTCCAGGGCGTAGACCTTTTCTCATTCCTGATTGTAATTTTTGCGATTCTGTTTCATCATTTATGGTACTTGGAATAAACTGCATTGGTTTTAAAAATACACCAGGCTGATTAAGCACATCAGGCTATGCTGGGATGCCCAATCTGGAATATAGGGTAAGACTGACCTTCATCAATGCTACCACGCTAGTAATCTGGTGGCACAGTGGTTAGCGCTGCTGCCTCACAGCGCTAGGGACCCGTGTTCGATTCCCTGCCTTGGGTCACTGTCTGTGTGGAGTCTGCACATTCTCCCGATGTCTGCATGGGTTTCCTCCAGATGCTCCGGTTTCCTCCCACAGTCTAAAAGATGCGCAGGTTAGGTGGACTGGCCATACTAAACTGCCCCCTATTATCCCAAGATGTGCATGTTAGGCCGATTGGCTATGATCAATGCGCAGGGTTACAGGGATAGGGTGAGGGAATGGGCCTCGGTAGACATTCGATAGGCTAATTGGCCTCCTGCTACACTGTAGGGATTTTATGAGTAGTTTGGATCCCATTGTGACAGTTTGAGAATCTGAATTAAATTTTCAAAAGCTTGAACACAGTTATGCAATTTTTAAACAAAATGACCCATCTGGTTCGCTAATGCCCTTTAGGGAAGGAAACCTGCCATCCTTACCCAGCCTGGTCCTATATGTGACTCCAGTCCCAAACCAACATGGTTCTTAAATGGCCTCTGAAGTGGTACTGTGATCTATTTAGTTGTGTCAGGTAGTTTCTACTGTGGTTCATGAAGGCAGCTTACCACCACCTTTTGAGGGCAGTTAGGGCTGGCCTAACCAGTGACACCCATGTCCCAAAGACAAAATGCACCAACCTACCAAAATCATTGGACATTAACAGAGCACTAGACCGAGGGGAGGTAATTATGAACCATTCCTGCTTAATTATCTCAATATACAAATGTTTTGTAACAGGGCACTTACTGGCTGGTGAATGAACATAAGAACATAAGAAATAGGAGCAGGAGTAGGCCATTTAGCCCTTCGAGCCTGCCCCGCCATTCAATAAGATCATGGCTGATCTGTCGTGGCTCAGTTCCACATTCCCGCCCTCTCCCCATAACCCTTAATCCCCTCGCTTATCAAAAACCCATCAACCTGCGTCTTAAAAATATTTAGCGAGGCAGCCTCCACCACCTCAATGGGCAGAGAATTCCAGAGATTCACCACCCTTTGAGTGAAGAAGTTCCTCCTCAACTCCGTTCTAAACCGCCCCCCCCTTTATCTTGAGGCTGTGCCCCCTAGTCCTACTGTCCTTTCTGAGCGGGAAGAGTCTCTCCACCTCTATCCTATCCATCCCATTCATCATCTTATGTGTCTCAATGAGATCTCTCCTCATTCTTCTAAACTCTAACGAGTACAAGCCTAGTTTATTCAGCCTCTCCTCATAGCTCAACCCCCTCAACTCCGGCATCAGCCTAGTAAACCTCCTCTGCACTCCCTCCAAGGCCAAAATATCCTTGCGTAAGTGCGGCGACCAAAACTGAACAGGGCTTTATGCAAGTTAAGGTAAAAGCAACAGTTTTCTATTAAATTTACAGTGGGTGGAAGATAGGAGGAGACTCCCCTTGCTTCAGTATCTGTGGGTCTTGGGTTCAAGTCCCACAGTAAAAAGTCTGACAACACCAGGTTTAAGTCCAACTGATTTATTTGATAGTAAACTCACAAGCTTTCGAGGTTAAGCTCTTCTTCAGGTGAATGGAGAGTTCTGGCCTCAGAGCATACAAAGCACAGACAGTTTACAGATTACTGATTAGAATGCGAATCTTTACACCTAACCTGCTGTTCAAGTCGTAAAGTGGCCGACAATGTGTGTGGAAGGAACACTGATCGCAGGTTAAAGAGATGTGTATTGTCTCCAGACAGTACAGTGAGTGAGGTTTTGCAAACCCAGGCAAGTCACGGGGGTTACAGATAGTGTGACATGAACCCAGGACCCCTGTTGAGACCGTCCTCATGTGTGTGGAACTTGGCTATCAGTCTCTGCTCAGCGACTCTGCGCTGTCGTGTGTCGTGAAGGCCACCTTGGAGAATGCTTACCCGAAGGTCAGAGGCTGAATGTCCATGACCAGTGAAGTGTTTGCCAACAGGAAGGGAACAGTTTTGCCTGGTGATTGTCGAGCGATGTTCATTCATCTGTTGTCGTAGCATCTGCATGGTCTCCCCAATGTACCACGCTTCGGGACATCCTTTCTTGCAACGTATCAGGTAGACAATGTTGGCCGAGCTTCAAGAGTATTTACCGTGTACCTGGTGGATGGTATTCTCATGTGTGATGATGGTATCCGTGTCAATGATCCGGCATGTCTTGCAGAGGTTGCTGTGGCAGGGTTGTGTGGTATTGTGGTCACTGTTCTCCTGAAGGCTGGGTAGTTTGCTGCGAACAATGGTCTGTTTGAGGTTGCGTGGTTGTCTGAAGGCAAGAAGTGGGGGTGTGGGGATGGCCCTGGCGAGATGTTCGTCTTCATCAATGATATGCTGAAGACTCCGGAGAAGATGTCGTAGCTTCTCCGCTCCGGGGACGTACTGGACGACGAAGGGTACTCTCCATTGTGTCTTGTGTTTGTCTTCTGAGGAGATTGGTGCAGTTTTTCACTGTGGCGCATCGGAACTGTGGATCTACGAGTCGAGCGCCATGTCCTGTTCTTATGAGGGCATCTTTCAGCGTCTGGAGGTGTCTGTCACGATCCTCCTCATCTGAGCAAATCCTGTGTATACGGAGGGCTTGTCCATAGGGAATGGCTTCTTTAACATGTTTAGGGTGGAAGCTGGAGAAGTGGAGCATTAAGAGATTGTCTGTGGGCTTGCGGTACAGTGAGGTGCTGAGGTGACTGTCCTTGATGGAGATGCGTGTGTCCAAGAATGCAACTGATTCTGGGGAATAGTCCATGGTGAGTCTGATGGTGGAGTGGAATTTGTTGATATCATCATATAGTTGTTTCAGTGATTGTTCACCATGAGGCCAAAGGAAGAAAATGTCATTGATGTATCTAGTGTATAGCATCGGTTGAAGATTCTGTGCAGTGACGCAGTCTTGTTCGAACCTGTGCATGAAGATGTTGGCATATTGAGGTGCAAATTTGGTCCCCATGGCTGTTCCATGTGTCTGGATGAAAAACTGGTTGTTGAAGGTGAAGACATTGTGGTCCAGGATAAAGCGGATGAGTTGTAAAATTGCATCTGGAAACTGGCAGTTGTCAGCATTGAGTACTGAGGCAGTCGCAGCAATGCCATCATTGTGGGGGATGTTGGTGTAGAGCGCCGAGACATCCATTGTGACGAGGAGTGTCCCTGGTTCAACTGCTCCGTGTGTGCTGAGTTTCAGTAGGAAGTCCGTAGTGTCGTGACAAAAGCTGGGGGTTCTTTGTACAGTGGGTTTCAGGATGCCCTCGACGTAGCCGGAGAGGTTCTCACACAGAGTCCCATTGCCCGATTTGATGGGACGGCCAGGTGTGTTTGCCTTGTGTATCTTTGGGAGGCAGTAGAGATCTCCAATGCGGGGAGTGCGTGGAATGAGAGCACGGAGGGTGCTCTGAAGGTCTGGATCAAAGGTCTTGATCAGATTGTTGAGTTGACGAGTGTGTTTTTTGGTCAGATCTGTGGGTAACTGTCTGTAGTGTTCCTCATTGTTTAGTTGTTGGTACACTTCTTTACAGTAATCCGTTCTGTTCAGTATGACGATGGCCCCTCCTTTGTCTGCTGGTTTGATGACAATGTTGTGGTTTGTCTTGAGAGCATGGATGGTGTTGCGTTTTCCTTCAGGAGAACAGTGACCACAATTCCACACAACCCTGCCACAGCAACCTCTGCAAGACATGCCGGATCATCGACATGGATACCATCATCACACATGAGAATACCATCCACCAGGTACACGGTAAATACTCTTGCAACTCGGCCAACATTGTCTACCTGATACGTTGCAAGAAAGGATGTCCCGAAGCATGGTACACTGGGGAGACCATGCAGACGCTACGACAACGGATGAATGAACATCGCTCGACAGTCACCAGGCAAGACTGTTCCCTTCCTGTTGGCGAACACTTCAGTGGTTACGGGCATTCAGCCTCTGACCTTCGGGTAAGCATTCTCCAAGGTGGCCTTCACGACACACGACAGCGCAGAGTCGCTGAGCAGAGACTGAAACCTAAGTTCCGCACACATGAGGACGGTCTCAACAGGGATCTTGGGTTCATGTCACACTATCTGTAACCTCTGTGACTTGCCTGGGTTTGCAAAACCTCACTTACTGTACCGTCTGGAGACAATATACATCTCTTTAACCTCTGATCAGTGCTCCTTCCACACACGTTAGCCACTTTACGACTTGAACAGCAGGTTAGGTGTAAAGATTTGCATTCTAATCAGTAATCTGTAAACCATCTGTGCTTTATATGCTCTGTCTGAGGCCAGAACTCTGCATTTACCTGACGAAGGGGCTAACCCAAAAGCTTGTGATTTTACTATCAAATAAATCGGCTGGACTAAAACCTGGTGTTGTCAGACTTATTGCTGTGTTTACCCGAGTCCAACGCCGGCATATCCACTTCAAGTCCCACAGCAGGGCTTGGAACTGTCCATCTAGACTGACAGTCCAGTGCAGTCCTGAGAGTACTGTACTGTTGGAGACACTGCCTTTCGTATGAGACGTTAAACTGTCAGACGTCTTTCCTCTCAGGTCAATGGAAAGTTCTCATGACACTATTCAAGGAAAAATATAGGCAGGGAGTTCTCTTAGAGTGCTGGGAAACATTCCTTGATCATCCACAAACAGGTTAAGCCCGCATCCATTCATATGCAGCCTGTGGGACCTTGTGTAAAGACTAGCCGTCACGTTTGCTGAATTAACAGTACTTCAGTGTAATTGATTGGTTATGAAGCCCTTTGGGATGACTTGCGGCCCTGATGCATAGCTGCTTAAGTTCAAGTTCTTCCTGTTGCTTGGTCCGTGTGTGAGTAATAACTGGGACTCTGGCCAGTCTGCTGATTGGGGTTATCCGCCAAGCATGAGCAGTCAGGCACATTGCCTGACTTGTTCCTGTAGAAACCATAGGCTCCTGCACTACCCTGAGGAACATTGACAGCAACTTGCTTTGGCCTGTCTGGCTGTCTGTCTGTCTCTGCTCCAGGCTAGACAGCAGTGGTATGGAGCTGACACACTGGTAAGTTAGAGATGGAAAATGAGGGAATGTACAGTATACTTGGTTGATAAGTAAGTTGTAAAATTTTAAAGACAGTGGTTAGTAACACACAGATTAATATATTTTGATAGCATGGTAATACTGAGAGTTAGATATAATGGTTTTGTTTTTACTGAATATAATTTAAACACTAACGTACCAAATTTAAGTGATCAAACAAATTGTATGTTTGTGAAATGTGAATTTTGGATTGGCAACACTCTGTACAGAATTTCCTTCCTAAATCACTCTTCCGAAAGGATGCTGTTTAAAACTTGCCTCTTTGACTAAGCTATTGGGCACCATATTAATATCTTCCCATGTCAAACATTTATCTCGATTACACGCCTGTGATTTGCCTTGTGCCATTTGTTCTATGTTAAAAGCATTATATGAGGAGTATTTGAGGACTCAGAGGGCAGGATTTTCCAACCACGCTCACCCTCAAACCTGGAAACTCCCGCCCAAGATCATGGACATTTGCATGGTCCGTGTCCCGCCTGCTAAGATTTCCATGGTGGGCGGGATGGGAAAATTCCACCCTGAGTCTGTACTCGATGGAATTTAGAAGAATGAGAGGACGGGAGGATCTCATTGAAACTTGCAGAATACTGAAAGGCCTGGATAGAGTGGATCTGGAAAAGATGTTTCCATTAGTCGGAGAGATTAGAATGTGAGGCTTTCTGTAAGTTAGATCTCACCTTGAACTCTTGCAAAAACTATTGCAGCAATCAACCTTTGAAGAAAACAGCTACCTTAAGCCCACCGCCGAAATTGGGAGTGTGAATTATGCAGCATGTTCATAAGATATAGGATCAGAATTAGGCCATTTGGCCCATCGAGTCTGTTCCATCATTTGACCATGGCTGATATGCTCCTCATCCCCATTTTCCTATGATTGTAACACTACATTCTGTACCCTCTCCTTTTCTTCTCCCCATGTATTCTATGAACAGTATGCTTTGTCTGTATAGCATGCAAGAAACAATACTTTTCACTATAAATGTAACAACACATGTAACAATATTAATCAAATCAGAGTTAAGGGACAACCCTTTAGAACTAAGACAAGGAGGAATTTCATCAGCTAGAGGGTGGTAAATCTGTGGAATTCATTTCCACGGAAGGCTGTGGAGGCCAGGTCATTGAGTGACTTT
This sequence comes from Carcharhinus amblyrhynchos, assembly GCF_965287045.1. Classification (NCBI taxonomy): domain Eukaryota; kingdom Metazoa; phylum Chordata; class Chondrichthyes; order Carcharhiniformes; family Carcharhinidae; genus Carcharhinus; species Carcharhinus amblyrhynchos. Next base: position 21,673,747 of record NC_137329.1, read on the forward strand.
AAGACAGAGATAGGTTTGCGACTGGTAAGGAGATCAAATGTTACGGGGAAAAGGTTGGAGAATGGGGTTGATAAACTTATCAGCCATGATCAAATGGTAGAACAGAGCCAATGGGCCGAATGGCCTACTTCTGCTCCTATATCTTATGGTCTATATAAATGCAGATTGTTGTTGGTAAGCACAGTGTTGACAGTGTATGGCTGAGATTGGGGTGAGGGTTGGCACATGGTCAGATCTCACCTTGAACTCTTGCAATATTTTATTACAGCAATTCAGGCTTTGAAGAAAACTTTAAGTTCACAGCCTAAATTGGGAGTGTGAATTATGCAGCATAAGTTCATAAGATATAGGAGCAGAATTAGGCCATTTGGCCCATCGAGTCTGCTCCATCATTCAATCATAGCTAATATGCTCCTCATCCCCATTTTCCTGCCTTCTCCCCATTCAACCCATTATCAATTAAAAATTTAACTCCGCCTTAAATTTACTCTGACCCAACATCCACTGCACTTTGAGGTAGCGAATTCCACAGATTCACAACTCTTTGGGAGAAGTAATCTCTCCTCAACTCTGTTTTAAATTTGCTACCTCATCCTAAGACTATGACCTCTTGTCTTAGAATGCCCCACAGGAGGAAGCATCCGTTCTGTGTCTACTTTATCCACACTTTTTATCATCTCAATTTGGTCTCCCCTCATTCTTCTAAATTCCAGAGAGTAAACTGTTCACCCTCATGTCTTCTTATGAAACGTGTCTGCCCATTATTTTAAAACAGCTCAAACAGACACATCACACGAGGCCTGTAAATGTCTGTAGCCTAATTCCCAAACACAAACGTGCCGGATTTAACATTAAATTCAGAGTCACGAGCAGCAGAGTAATGAGGGAATGCTGCATTGCCAGCGGCACTGTTTCTCAGGTGACACGTTCATCCTGAGGCCCCATCTGTCTTCTGAGGTGAAGATAGTAGATTCCAGCAGAACTCTTCTGAAAAAGAACAAGGACTAATATTTAACCCTCACAACTTTTTAAGGGGAGAAAAGAACTATCTTGTTCCTGTTTGTGGGAGCTTGCTGTGCACAAGTTGGAGCCATTGGGCAAAGATCCAAATTAATTCTCACAGAGTGAAGCTGAACTGAGCTGTCAAAGAACAAAGAACAAAATCAGCCTGGGAAACAGGCCCTTCGGCCCAACGAGCCCACGCCGCCATCTCAACACCACCTCTCTACCCATGACCCCTATCTAATGTTTTATGGCCATCCAGATTGAGGGAAAACTGATTTAGGGACAATTTATTCCTGCCAATCAGCCTAACAGCACATCTTTGGGGTGTGGGAGGAAACCGGAGCACCCGGAGAAAACCCACGCAAGCACGGGGAGAATGCGCAAACTCCCACAGACGCCGGCCCAAATCCATGTGTCTGCACAGCAATCAGCGATAGTCACTGAGCTGTCGTCTTGCCCAGTATCTTGTCCAGTTTAGGCACACACTAACGACATGAAGCACTAGGCCAATCTCAAACAACCAAGAGCAGCCCCAGTACGACCCATCGCGTGTATGCCCCTCGTTGGACACGAGGTGGACCGACTTAAAACCTGTGAATGAAAAGAGAAAAACATTATTATCATACTATACCCATTTACATTTCTAAGGACACCCCAATGCTAATGACCCTTATTTAAAGGTTCTCCTATATCCACCCATCTCCAACTCAGTCATGTGCCTGTCTAAGTTACTCTTAAAGGACTCTAGCGTGTTTGCCTCCACCACCTTACTTGGCAGAGCATTCCATACCCCCACTACCCTCTGTGTGAAAAACCTCCCTCTAATATCTGTGTTGTACCTCTCCCCCCTCACCTTAAGTCCATGGCCCCTTGTCCTACGTGACTCTATTATAGGAAATAGCTTACCTCTGTTTACTCTATCTATACCCTTCATAATCTTATATACCTCTATTAGATCCCCCCTCAGTCGGCGTCTTTCAAGGGAAAAGAGCCCCAATTTCTTCAATCTTTCTTCATACCCCAGTCCTTCCATACCAGGCAACATCCTGGTAAAACATCCTGTCGTCAGCTAAATGGAATGTTCTGCATTGTGTGTGTGTGTGCACGTGTGTGTGCGCGTGTGTGTGCGTGCGCGTGTGTGTGTGTGTGTGTGCACGTGTGTGCGCTTGTGTGTGTGCGTGTGTGTGTGTGTGCGCGCGTGTGGTACAGGGGTGGCAGGGTTCAGTGGGGAAATGTTTGTGTTTCACTCGTTCACTCCTGGTACTTTACCAGCTCAGCTTACTGAAGGACAGAAAGGCTCGGGAGCGTTTCCTATGCAATAATCTTCAAGCACCTTAATAATACAAACAGTGCCTCTTAGCTCTGCAGAGGTAATAAATGCCAGTGACCCTGAGAAGTATTTGTTAATCCCTCCACGCAGGTCTGAGCAAATCAGCCTCTCACAGTTTAAAATACGGTGCGCCTTTTTTGCAGTTGTTAGTTTTTAACTTGATTCATGGCGTGTCACACCTTTGTAATGCTTTGGACATGGAGCAGATGGGCATCAGTAGCACCATCCGTCAGCAATAAGCCACAGCCAAACCCTGAGCACAGCTTCAGAATGAAGAGCAAGAAACAGTATAGCGCTGAGCTGGTGGAGAACCCAGACTCAGTCCCTTGTCTTCATTGAATTAGCTCTGGAATTGCTCCAGAAGCCTTGCATTGGAGAGGATTGAGGGGGAGAAAGCAAGAGAGGGTTCATGTTTCCTACAAAGACAGTGCCCCCTCTTCACTTTCTAAAAAGTGGGAAAGTTTAATCATTAGTGGCGAACAGAATTCTGCCAGTGTAGTAGTGACTGAACGAGTCAGCTATTTGATGTTTCTTTTTATTCCAACAGGTTTATTTGATAGCAAAAGCCAGTAGCTTTCGGAGCGCTGGCTGACCCTTCATCAGGTGAGTGGGAGAACTCCCAGTCACCCGACGAAGGGGCAACCAGCGCTCTGAAATCTAGTGGTTTTTGCTACCAAGTAAACCTGGTGGTCTTTAACCTGGCGTTGTGAGATTTCTTACCGTGTTTACCCCAGTCTAAACGCCGGCATCTCCACATCGTTTTATTCATGCAAGGGACATGGGTTTCGGTGACTGGCCAGCACTTATTGCCCATCCCTAGCTGATCTTGAATAGCAGCTGAGAGTCAACCATATTGCTGTGGCTCTAGATTCGCATGTAGGCCAGACCAGGTAAGAGTGGCAGATTTCCTTCCCTAAAGGACATTGGTGAACTAGGGGAAAAACTGGGGTTTTTCCGACAATCGACAATGGTTTCACAGTCATCAGTAGATTCTTAACTCCAAATATTTTTTATTGAATTCAAATTCCGCCCTCTGTGTGGCGGGATTTGAATCAAGGTCCGCAGAATATTAGCTGAGTTTCTGGATTAATAGTCTAGCACTAATACCACTAGGCCATCACCTTTTTAATGATGCATCAGATTGGATAAATTTTTAAGGTGCTATTTCTGAGGCTGATCTGGAACATTCTACAGCCAATGTGGTCCTTCATGAAGTGATGTCAGTGTTGTAATGTATGAAACGCGACATGCAATTTGTGCGCAGTAAACTCCTTCAGACAGCAAAGTGATAATGACCACATTATCTGTTTTATTGATGTTGGTTGAAAAATAAATATTGGCCAGGACAATGAGGATAACACCCTTGCCCTTGAATGAATATTACGACTGGATCTTTTCATCTACCCAAGAGAGCAGACAGGACCTTGGTTTAACATCTGATCCAACAACAGCACTTGTAACAGTGCAGCCCTCCATCGGTACTGCACCGGGAATGTCAACTTGGGTTATGGGCGCAAACCTCTGGAATGGAACTTGCTGACTCAAAGCCAAGACAGCTATCTACTGAGAGCCATGGCTGGCATGAATTGGGTTTAGTAGTATAGTGTTTCTCTCACTGGATCAATAATCTAAGAACATGCATTCATATTCACCCTCAAGCTAGTCTGAGATTTTGACTTTTTTCCAGTAACAGTGACTGTATCAGATTGTCAGTCGTGCCCTTTAGGGAAAGACATAAAGTCAGAGGTTTACAGCATGGAAACAAACCCTTCTGCCCAACTTGTCCATGCTGCCCCTTTTTAACCACTAAGCTAGTCCCAATTGCCCGGGTTTGGCCCATATCCCTCTATAGCTATCTAACCCATGTAGCTGTTTAAATGCTCTTTAAAAGACAAAATTGTACCCGCTTCTACTGCTACCTCTGCTAGCTCATTCCAGATACTCACCACCCTCTAAGTGAAAAAGCTGCCCCTCTGAATCCTTTTGTATCTCTCCCATCTCACCATAAACCTATGCCCTCTAGTTTTAGACTCCCCTACCTTTGGGAGAAGATATTGATTAACTAGCTGATGTATGTCCCTCATTATTTTATAGACCTCTATAAGATCACCTCTCAGCTTCTACGCTCCAGAGGAAAAAGTCCCAGTCTATCCAGCCGCTCCTTATAACTCAAACTATCAAGTCATAATAGCATTCTCGTAAATCTTTTCTGCACTCTTTCTAGTTTAACAATATCCTTTCTATAATGGGGTGACCAGAACTGTACACAGCACTCCAAGTGTGGCCTTACCAATGTCTTGTACAACTTCCAACTCTTGTATGAGATGTTCTGACCAATGAAACCAAGCATGCCTTCTTCACCACTCTGTCCATCTGTGACTCCACTTTCAAGGAGCTACGACCTGTATCCTCGATTTCTTTGTTCTATAACTCTGTCCAACACCCTGCCATTAACCAAACAAGTCCTGCCCTGGTTCGATCTACCAAAATGCATCACCTCGCATTTATCTAAATTAAACTCCATCTGCCATTCGTCAGCCCACTGACCTAATTGATCAAGGTCCTGTTGCAATCCTAGATAACCTTCTTCACTGTCCACTGTGCCACCAATGTTGGTGTCATCTACAAACTTGCTCACCATACCGCCTAAATTCTCATCCAAATCATTGATATAAATGACAAATAACAGTGGGTCCAGCACTGATCCCTGAGGTACACTGTTGGTCACTGCTGGATATTGACCAATATGTAACTGCAGTCCCATACCAACCCCATTCTTGGCCTGATAAACCACATGGATTTACCAAACTGCTACCAAATAGGTCCACCTCCACCGTGTTCTGAAGAATATCTCTGGACAAACAACAAATGCCCACTTTGCAGTGATGACCCTGGGAATTAATTTTAACAGTAGTGGAATTGTTAACCTTGTAATCCCATCAAGTGGGAATGTTCTCAGGAGTTTTCAAAGGAAAATCACTCCCCGAATGTGGAGGGTAGTGTGAATAATTATTGTGCCCTTCTACCCACCCATGTTGGTGGAGTTGCCAGCTGACTTACTGTAGAGCTTGTTCATTGTGCAGGATTCTCAGGTGAGAGGCATTCTGCACCAATTTGCAACTCTTACAGGACTGCTGCTCAGAATGAAATTGGTCACACAGAGCGATTGGAGAGGGTATGTCATTACAGATGTGGCTCTGTATTTAATGTCTGCCTCTTCGAGTATTCATACCTACATTTGGTCTGCAAATAAATCAAATTTGTAAACTTTAAAGGGTAAAAGTTTAGGATCGACAGTTGAATGGTTTTAGAGAACGGATTCTACCCTCCATTTACAACAGCTCTTTAAAATGGGATCCAAGCACTTCACTTTCTGAGGCAGGACCCTGTAGTTGAGCCAGCGCCTCACTCTACGTTTGGTGTTTGTGTTGGAGATTTTCAAGGAGGTTGACGAGCCTGAATTGCACTCAACTCAATTAGTCCGACTCTTAGAACAGTCCATCGAGCCTGCACCGACAACAACCTCACCCAGGCCCTATCCCCTTGCAATCCTTACAGTGCAGAATGAGGCCATTTGGCCCATCGAATCTTTATCGACCACACCCCATCTAGGCCCTATCCCCATAACCCCACATATTTACCCTGCTAGGCCACTGACATTAAGGGGCAATTTAACATGGCCAATCAGCCTAACCTACACATCTTTAGATTGTGGGAGGAAACGTGCAGACACGGGGAGAATGTGCAAAATCCACATAGGCATGTAATTGAACCCGGGTTCCTCATGCTTTCAGGCAGCACTGCTCACCTTGGGGAGCCTTGGGGAAGATCACCAGAATCCCTGGGTAGCCATCAAATAATAGCCATGGCTCAGTGGATATTACTGTGACATCTGAGACCAGAAGGTTGTGGGTTCAAATCTCATCCAGACTTTTAAGCGCGAACGATCAGGGTTGACAATGGAGGGGCTATCTTTCAAATGAAATGTCAAAGTGAGCTTGTGCCTGTGCCCTCAGGTGGATGTGAAAGATGCTACAGCACCATTTGAAGAAGAGAGTGGGATTATCCATGGTGTCTTGACCACCATCACAAACAGTTTACAAGATCATTATCGCAGTACAGTTTGTGGGGGCTTACTGTACGTAAATTGGTTGTAAAGTGTTTTGGGATATGCAAGGCCAATCTCTGCCATTTCTTGAACAAATAAGCTGGAGCATTAAAAATAAAGTCTGAAGAAAACTCGTCTATTCCGCAATGTCGCTGACAGCAATGTTCTGAGAGATTGATTCCTGTAGGGTGGCACGGTGGCACAGCAGTTAGCACTGCTGCCTCACAACGCCAGGGACCCAGGTTCAATTCCAGCCTCGGTTGACTGTCAATGCACGTTCACCCCCGTGTCTGCGTGAGTTTCCTCCCACAGTCCAAAAGACGTGCTGGTTAGGTGCATTGGCCATGCTAAATTCTCCCTTGGTGCACCCGAACAGGCACCAGAGAGTGGCAACTAAGGCATTTTCACAGTAGCCTCATTGCAGTGTTAATGTAAGCCTTCTTGCACCAATGAGTTTAAAAAAAATAAATAGACTCCAGGAAATCCCGGTGGGTCTAGGGATCTCCTGAAACCCCAGTCAGAAATCTCCTCAAAAATATGAACAGGATTTTGGTGCCTTATCAGTGAGTAATTGGACATCTCTGGTAAATATTTAAATTCCCTTTGGGACAAGCTGACAAGTGTTTTCACACATTTGGGAATTAATTGTCCTAATCCTGAGAGACAACATCAGCTAAGCAAAGAAAGCCACAAATCTTTCAGCTTTCCTTTTTAACCCGCTGCCCAGTTGTTCCCCCTTTTGGACCTGCACAGTTGGGTCATGTGTTAGTTCACAGAGAAACATTATTATAAATGAGCTGCGATCGATTCAGCATAGCAGGGCGTGAGCAGAGCACACATTTAGTTGGGAATTGCATCAGTGCTTTGATTTAATATGTGTGAATATTCAATTACTTGCTGCGGTCATTAATATGCTATTCAATTACTTAAATCATTAATTGGGACAGCATTGGTCTTTGTCAGTTCCATCTAATGTAATTATAGATGCAAAGAGTGAAGGTATAGTTAAAGTGATTATGGTAAGGTTATTGAAGCATTGTGGAGGTGTGATTCCAATCTCTCTCACAATTTCATCCTGTATAATTAGTCAATCTCCTATTGAACTGTGTCATCTTCAAGTGAAACAAGATGAGAGGAGGATGATCAGAATGGGTGTGCAGGTGTAACTTCATCAGCATTTCAAGTTCAAACTTTTAGCCGTTAATTTATAGACTTAGAAAGAGGCCATTCGGCCCATCGAGACTGCACTGACCATAATCCCACCCAGGGCCTACACCTATATACATGTTACAGAGGAGATGTCAGGGGTAAGTTTTTCATTCAGAGGGTGGTGGGTGAGTGGAATCGGTTGCCGTCGGTGGTGGTAGAGGCGAGCTCCTTGGGGTCTTTTAGGAGACTTCTGGATGAGTACATGGGATTTAATGGGATTGAGAGTCATAGGTAGGCCTAGTAGGTATGGATATGATCAGCGCAACTTGTGGGCCGAAGGGCCTGTTTGTGCTGTGGTTTTCTATGTTCTACATCCCAACATATTTACCTACTAATCCCTCTAACCTATGCATCTCAGGACACTAAGGGCAATTTTAGCATGGCCAACCAACCTAATCCGCACATCTTTGAACTGTGGGAGGAAACCAGAGCACCTGGAGGAAACCCACACAGACACGAGGAGAATGTGCAAACTCCACATAGACAGTGACCCAAGCCGGGAATTGAACCCAGGTGCCTGGAGCTGTGAAGCAGCAGTGCTAACCACTGCACTACCGTGCTGCCCGAGTTTTATAGTTGAAACATAAAACTCCTGTGGCTGCATTAATAATAGGAGAGTAAATGTATTGTGTATATTTATTGTGCTGTGTTTACAGCCTTCCACCATGTAAGCATCCCAGGAACCCCTTTGTGAATATTGACATAGCATCATAAACCCCCAGCTTCTTCTTGGATTGACAACTTGGTTTGATCAAGTTTCTGACAGTTTCATCATATGATCTCTGACCCAAACAGCCACACCCAGTGAAACACTCAGTGACACGATGGTTAGCACTGCTGGCTCACAGCGCCAGGGAGGCGCTGGGTCACTGTCCCGGCTTTGATTCCCGGCTCGGGTCACTGTCTGTGTGGAGTCTACGTGTTCTTCCTGTGTCTATGTGGGTTTCCTCCAGGTGCTCCAGTCTTCTCCCACAGTCCAAAAGATGTGCTGGTTAGGTACATTGGCCATGCTAAATTCTCCTTCAGTGTATCTGGACAGATGCCAGAATGTGAACTAGGGGATTTTCACAGTAACTTCATTGCAGTGTTAATTACTGCAAGCCTACTTGTCACACTAGTAGATAAACTTAATAAACTTAAAATGCATAGCTGGCAAGACCAGGGTCTCACCACCATCTCTAAGTTCCTGTTTGAATACCCACCATTCTGACTTGCAACCATGTCCCTGGGTCAAATCCCTGGAACTCAATCCCTAACAGCGCTGTGAGTGTACCTACTGCCAGACGGACTCCAGCGGTTCTGGATGTTCAAGTGGGTCACCACCACTTTCCCAAGGGCAGGCAGGATGGGCAACAGATTACCATTGATACTCAGGTGCTTTGAATTTTCTTTTTCTAGGGGACTTTTACAGTAACTTCATTGCAGTGTTAACGTAAGCCTACTTGCAATAGTAATAAATAAACTTTATTTTTTTCCTCCAATCTCCAGTGCTTTCAGACTAATCAGCTGAAGTGTTAAAGAAAGCTCATTTTGCGCATAATGACACAAGAGAGATTGATTCCTGGAGACACCAGCCAGTCCTAGAGTCTTTGCAGACTCCTGAAACCTCGGTCAGAAATCTCCTCAAAATATTGACAGGATCCCGGTGATTTATCAATGGGTAATTGGGCATCTTCTGTAGATATTTAAATTCTCTTTGGGGACGAGCTGACAAGTTTCTTCACACATTCTGGAACTAATTGTCCTAATCCTGAGAGACAAAAAGCAAAGGAAACCAAAGCCTTCATTGCAGCAAATGTATAAATATCTTGTCCGTCTGGGCATTACAGTAAAAACGGCACCGCTTTATTTATTCACTGAAGGAAGAGCTGCCATTTCTATTAGAAATTTTCAAAAGATCCCAAAGTATTTGGCAGCCAGTTGAATCATTTGAGGATGTCGCCAAGGTTGTGATGTTGGTGAAGGGATAAATCTAAGGGAAGGACACCAGGAGGGAACTCCCCTGTTCCTATTTGAAACAGCAACTTTGCAATCTTTGGCCTTCATTTGAAAGAGTGGATGGGATTCGATTTAACATGTTATTGAAAGAAAGCACCTCTGACATTGCGCTGCGCACTCAGTATTACACTGGGAATCCTGGAGTGGGACTTGAAACCACAAACTTCAGGGGGGAGAGTGTTACCCTCCAACTGTCAACAGTAACACGTTATATATTAGCACACCGACCGTCACTGGAATAACAATGACTCTGAAGACATTGAACACCCTTTGAGGAACCTGCGTTGCTCCTTTGGTTTTATTCAAATTGTGCACATAACGTGACCCGGCGGTGACAGTGAGCACTCTCCCCGATCACTGCTGTAAAATATCAGGCCGGATTCTCCGGCCTCCCAGCCACGCACTTCCCACCAGCGGGAGTTGGCACGTTGCTTACTGGCAGCGGGGTTCTCTGGTCCCACCACTGTCAAGCCAGTAGCATGAATGTCCAGCCAAATTCCAGCCAAAGCCTTTTCGCTGCAAAGTCATTCCTGTAGTCTACATCCTTTTGAGTGAAACTTCATAGCTCAGGCTGTCCATCTGCATTCAGTGAATTAAAATTAAAATTAATTTTAATTCACTGAATGCTAAAATTAAATGGTAAAGCCTTAGCTGATTCATTTACATCGAGAGAAGGAACGGTTTCAAAACTTTCAGTGAAAGAAACATTTTGTTTTCCTTTTTTTCATCGTGTTGGTGGTTAAAATCATAGAATCCTACAGTGCAGAAGAAGGCCATTCGGCCCATCGAGTCAGCACCAGCCACAATCCCAACCAGACGCACTCTCTACAACCCCATGCATGGCTAGTCCCCCTGACACTAAGGGGCAATTTAGCATGGCCAATCCACCTAATCAACACATCTTTGGTGCGTGGGAGGAAACCCCCGTAGACATGAGGAGAACGTGCAGATTCCACACAGACCGTGACCCAAGCTGGGAATCAAATCCACGTCTCTGGCACTGTGAAGCAGCAGTGCCAACCACTGTGCCACCGTGCCCATGAAGCTGGAGGGGCTGAAATGAAGAGAATATATTTGTTCCAATATCCAGAAATGATGCTTAGTTTGTGAATAATCTAGTTCAGCGTAGATGGGGTGTCAAAGAATTTGGTCTTTCCATTTGCATCCTTGGTTTCAACCTCCTCCATGGCCTCACTATTCACAATCTTTGTAATCTCCTCAACAACCTTCTGAGATCTCTGTGCTCCTCTAACTCTGGCCTCTCGAGCATCCTCTGATTTCAATCACTCTACCATTCAGTTGCCTGGGCCCTGTGCTCTGGAATTCCCTGCCTCAGTCTCTCTCCTCTTGCCTCTAACATGTCCTTCAAACACCATCACCAGGCGTTTGATCATGTGGCCTACCATCTCCTTTGGTGGCTCAGTGGCACAATTTGTTTTTAATCACACCCTCGTGAGGTGCCTCGAGATTGTTTTAGTACATTAAAGGCACTGTATAAATACAAGTTGTTGTTGCTGTTGTGCCTGTTGGCTACAGCCAGTTGCAGGTGATCTGGGGCAGCATGGTGACACAGTGGGTTAGCACTGCTGCCTCACAGCGCCAGGGATCTGGGTTCGATTCCCGGCTCGGGTCACTGTCCGCGTGGAGTCTGCATGTTCTGTCCGTCTCTGCGTGGGTTTCCTCCGGGTGCTCCGGTTTCCCCCACAGTTCAAAGGTGCACGGGCTTGGTTAATTGGCCATAAAATAAATTGACCCTCATCTCAGGGGGATTAGCCGGATAAGTATGTGGAGTTACGGGAATAGGGCCTAGGTAGGATTGAGTTTGGTGCTGACTCGATGGGCTGAATGGCCTCCTTTTGCACTGTGGGGATTCTCTGAATCTTTGATGGGAGTGGATGCCAGCCCAGAAAGCTGGCTGCACGGGAACAATGAAAGGTGAACAGAGACGGTGGAGGAGTATAGCTGGGTTTCATCAGAGTATCAAATGCAACCACGTAATGATGTTTAAAAAGTGTGGGATTCCCTTCAAGGTACTAGCAAAATATTTTTTCCCCACCTGAACAGTAACGTTTGCTCCACAGTGCAAATGCAATTTCTCAGTTTCGAGAACACACGTTGCACTGGACAGTGAAAAACTACAGTTGCCGTGCACAGTGGAATATTACCTGTGTCAGGGTAACTAGATCACTCTTGTCCTACATCTCACTTTACGCAGTGCCAGCTTTTTCATCCAGTCTTTGAACTAATATTGGACATGCCGCACCACAATCCTTTTTGGGAAGTTTCTGTTATAAAACCTATCGGAAGCACAAAAGGACTCAGGAGTCCTAGTTCAGGATTCTCGTATGGTTAACTTGCAGACTGAGTTGGTACTAACGAAGGCAAATGCAATGTTAGCATTCATTTCAAGGATACAAAAGCAAGAATGTATTGCTGAGGCTTCATAAGGCTCTGGTCAGACCACATCTGGAGTATTGTGAGCAATTTTGGGCTCCATATGTAAGGAAGGATGTGCTGGCTCTGGAAAGGGTCCAGAGGAGGTTCACCAGAATGATCCCAGGAATGAAAAGCTTGACATATGAGGAGCGTTTGAAGACTTTGGGTCTGTACTGGGTGGAGTTTGGAAGAATGAGGGGGGAATCTCATTGAAACTTATAGAATACTGAAAGGCATGGATAGAGGGGAAGATGTTTCCATTAGTAGAAGAGACTAGGATTCGGGGGCACAGACTTAGAATAAAAGGATGACCCTTTGGAACCGAGATGAGGAGGAACTTCTTCAGCCAGAGGGTGGTGAATCTGTGGAATTCATTGCCACAGAAGGTTGTGGGGACCAGGTCATTGACTGTCTTTGAGACAGAGATAGATAGGTTCTTGATTGGTAAGGGGATCAAAGGAAAAGGCAGGAGAATGGGGTTGAGAAACTTATCAGCCATGATCGAATGGCGGAGCAGACTTGATGGGCCGAAGGGTCTAATTCTGCTCCTACATCTTATAGTATAAACTCTCAAAGTCCTTGGGGTTTTGCACTTTCATTGAACCACCCCTTAACCTTGGGAGAGATTTTCCGTATCTCCTGCCACATATTTTGTGGAGGCGATCTGCCATTGGCCAATCTTCTGGTTCCACCGCTGTCAATGGCGTTTTCCATTTTATCACCCCCCAACCTCCGCAGTCCAAGATAAAGGACGTCAGTTGTGGAGAGACCGGAGAAGTTGGAACTGTTCTCCTTAGAGTATCTCCTTAGAAGATTAAGTGGAGATTTGATCAAGGTGTTTGAATGGTTTTTGATGGAATAGATTGGAGAATCCGTTTCCAGAGTAACCAGTTGACAGGGATTTAAGGTAAATGGAAAGAGAACCAGAGGCGATATGAGTATTTTTTTCCCTTCAGCAAGTTCCTGTGATCTGGAATCTTTTGTGGCTTGGAGAAAGAGCAGGAGAGTGAGAATAATTACATCACTCTACCAAAGGGCCAGTATATTTCTGATGGGCTGAACTGCCTCCGCTTGTGCTTTGTAATTCTGTGATTTGAGGTATTTTGGTACTGCTGCATTGTCAAGCCGTAATTTTGGTATCTATTCTCTGATACTGTGGACCTTTCCTATATTAGCATTGAGTAATTATTCAGGATATTAGCGTTTCCTACATTCCAATCACTAACATCTCAGCGTCAAATCTTATTTCAACCCCTCCACTTCCTCCAAAATCAAGGCTTCATGTCCCACTCTTTTTTGCATTATCCCAACCGTTTTGTTTGTCTCCCCCAACCAGTATGACCAAATATTTGCGTGTACCTGCCTAAAGCCAGTGGAAATGCTTACCCTAGATACTTGAATGGTCACCACTCCAGGTGTTCACATCTGGGTTCATATCAAAGCATGCAACTGCCCATCAGCAGTGTCTGTGGACAGATGAGGGGCGCAAATACCTGACCCCACCTTACTGTCTCAAAGGAAAGACAGCACCTTCGCCAAGTGAGCCGATGGTGTGGAAACTGTTCGGAGATCTTATATGAGTTGTCATGCTATTTAGGAAAGTTGGGTGAAAGAGGTAGAGAAGGGCTGGGGGTGCGTGAAGTTGCTGGGACTGGGTTTCTGGGTGGAGCCGTGACTTCCTCGTGGAGTTTTGATGCAGACCAATTTTTAATTTTTTTTTATTCACTTGTGGGAATGGATATCGCTGGCTGGCCAGCATTCATTGCCCATCCCTAGTTGTCCTTGAGAAGATGATGAGCTGCCTTCTTGAAACACTGCAATCCATGTTCTGCGGGTTGACCCACAGTATCGTTAGGGAGGGAATTCCAGGAGTTCGACCCAACGATTGCAAAGAAACGGCGCTATCTTTCCATGTCAGTTGGTGAGTGGCTTAGAGGGGAACTTGCAGTGGTGGCGTCCCCATGTACTTGCTACCCTATCCCTTCTAGATGGAAGTGGTAATGGGTTTGGAAAGTGTTGTCTAAGGATCTTTGATGTATTGTTGCAGTACATCACGTAGGTAATACATAGCACTGCTACAAAGCGTCGGTGGTGGAGAGAATGGATGTTTGTAGATATGGTGCCAATCAAGTGGGCTGCTTTGTCCTGGATGGTGTCAAGCTTCTTGAGTATTGTTGGAGCTGCACCCATCTGGGCAAGTGGGGAGTGTTCCATCGCACTCTTGACTTGTGCCTTATAGATGGTGGACAGGCTTTGGGAAGTCAGGAGGTGAGTTACTGGCTGCAGTACGCCTAGCCTCTAACCTGCTCTTGCAGCCAATTTTGGAGATTATATAATAGAATGAGGGACTGTCACGGTGATTGGCTTTTGTAGATTGTTTTTGCTGCAATGTGATTACGAGGAACTCGTTTTGACAGAATGAGATTGCCAAGATAAATGCATTTGTCCTGTGATTCTCACTTAAAGGAAACACCTCAAAGCATTTAGCAGGCAGCAGCGTGGCGAAGGAATGTGGAGAGAATAGATCAAAGGAGCAGTCAGAGAGTGTTTCATATTTTAGCAAGCTTTTGAAGATAAGGAGGAAATCAGCAAGGCAAAATAACTTCTGGGAAAGAAGGTCAAGAGGAGAGAAAATTAGAAAACAGAACAGCACAAAAATTTAAACCAATAGGCAACATAAAAGGAAGATGCCAGCAACTTGGGGCAGATGGTATGCTGAAGGTTCTGTTTACCAGTGGTGTCAGCTGTGGCTCAGTGGGTAACACTCGCCAAGAGGTTATGGATTCAACTCCCACTGCAGAGATCTAGGCCAAATTCCCGTGGGGGGGTGTGGGGGGGGTGGGGTGGGGGGTGGGGGTGGTGCAAAACAAGAGCTGGAGCTGTTTCTGTTCCCCAAACTCACACTTGGTCACCAACCTAGAATTTTGCCTGGGTGCTACCTGTATTGGCATGGGGACCATGGCAACCAGAGGCCCTGTAGCCTCAGAGGAGCATCCGACTGCAGAATTAGGCAACCGAGAGGGCACCTTTCAGTCACTTTCTTAAAAAAAAACTTTGCTTAAAAAAAACTAAGAAATAGCTGGGTCACCATTTAAGGGAGGGGGATTTCTCCTCCCGTGTTTCTTTAGAAGGAACTCTTCAAAATGCAGCTAATAAAAGTACAACAAAACTTATTCCAATTTATAAATCAAAAAAAGGGTTTAATAAAGAATCATTAATCCAAACTTGGGGCCTTGCCCTGGGCCACTCCGAGCTCTCCCTCAAATCTACATAGTTCCTTATTTATCATGAATTAGCTGGTCAGCTGACTATTACATCACTCTGCAATTGGTTTACTGGGTCAGCTGACCCTTACATCTTGTTCCCATTGGTCACATTACGTCCAATCAATGTTGTTACCGAATACTTTCTAACATCCCGGGCAGCCTGTGGCTTCAATCCCCATCCAAGCAGACTGGGTGGGCCTAGAGGCCTACTTCGTGTGCTGGCCACCCAGCCTGTCACCCTGGTGACAGCCTATAGGCTGTTAAATGGAGCTGATTGCATCAGGAAGCTGGAAGCCAACAGGAAAATCCCTATCAGCGACCTTCATCCCTGCTTAACAGGGCAGATATGGAGCTCGATTGCCTGCCCACCTCTTGAGGACAGGTGATCTTTCCCATGCCTGGAATCCACGTTGATCAAAATTGCCAATGTCAGAGATTGAGAACACGGCTGAGTGATTTTCAGGCACCTTCTTTCATCCATTCCCGAAAACTCAGCTCACAATTGAAACTAAACCATGGTGCAGGGCTGAGGGAGTGCCACAGTGTTGGACACTTCTAGATAACATGCCCACCCAATGCTTCATATACATTCTCAGGCAGATGTAGAAGAACCCATAGCTTTATTTAAAAAAAATAGGAGAGTTCTCCCTGGAGTACTGACTAATGGGTAGCGTGGTGGCACAATGATTAGCTCTGCTGCCTCACAGCGCCAGGGACCTGGGTTCAATCCCTGGCTTGGGGCAGTGTCTGCACATTCTTCCCATCTCTGCATGGGTTTCCTCTGAGTGCTCTGGTTTCCTCCCACAGTCTTAAAGATGTGCTGGTTAGGTGCATTGGCCATACTAAATTCTCCCTCAGTGTACCCGAGCAGTGTCAGAGTGTGGTGACTAGGGGATTTTCACAGTAACTTCATTGCAGTGTAAATGTACTTGTGATGCTAACTCTGCCTCTGTGTCTCATCTTTTTGATCTGGCTAAGCTCTGTCTAGGTGAATAATGACTTTTGGGTTCAGTTGTACATTTTTATGAAGCAATATTCCTGCATGATGTCTGGACTTGTGCTAATATTTCATTTCTCAGTAGCTTTCAGTGATGGCTGAGGGTCCCAACTCAACCTTCACTGTGCGACATCCCTCAGTCACACCCCACTTACACGCTGGGTGGGGGAGTTACTCAAATACCTCACATTATTGCCATTGCTTGCTCTGTCTTGCAGGACACCATGGTTTAATGGCTGGGGCTTCAACCTGCCCAGAGGCCAGTCTTTGCTGGACAAATGGAATCTAATTCCGGAGGGTATCGATATTCTCATGACTCATGGGCCACCATTGGGTAAGTGGTGAAAGCTGCTTTTTGTTTTAATGATAAATCCGCATGTCGCTCAGTGGGGAAGCACTTTTGAACTGCCCCGCCCGCTGCAGGAATCGGAGCGGAACGTGGAAAGGTCCGTTGACCTCGAGCGGGAGTTTATGGTTTTGGGATGAGCAAGGTCATTAAATCCCACCCTAAGTCTCTCAGTCAGATTGTGCCCCGCAGTGGAGACTTGCAGGCATAATCCAGCTGTGACTCCCAGTGCAGTAAAGTGGGGGTGCTGCACTGTCTGAGGTGCTGACCTGTAATTGAGATGTTTAACTTGAGGTCCAGATGGTGTGAAAGATTCCGTGGCACTTTTTCGAAGCAAATTTCCCTGGTAATCCCTCAGTCAATATTACTTACACAGCAATGCGATGACGGTTATTTCATCTGTTTATCCGCCTAATGAATTACTTCTGAAGTGAAGTTAGGTCACTGATTGCAGCCAATTTGTGCACAGCGCGAAAATCACTGGCCGTGATCTTATCACCGTTCACGCCAGCAAGATTTTCCAGCCCCGCTGCAGAAAGCGGAGACTGGGCGCCAAATTCTCCCACCTTGCTGCCGGAGCGCAGCGTGAAAATCATGCCCCGTGAATCACATGACTAGTTCACTGATTTTAGGCATTGGTTGGGAAGTGAATGTTGCACTGCAAGATCCCACAAAAGGTAATGGAATAATGACCAGATAATCTGTGTTTTGTGCTGCTGATTGGGGGATAAAGTTTGGCCTAGACACTGAGGGGGATCTCCATTGCCTGTCTTTGAAACAGTGCCATAGGATGTTCTGTGAGAGCAGGCAGGGTTCCAGATGAGAAATAATGGTTCCAATACCACATCTCCTTCTACAGCGTCAGTCTGGATTATGGACTCAAATGGGACTTGAACCCACGACCTCCTGATTTAGAATCAACTGTGTGTTACCAACTGAGCCAAGACTGACACCTCTGCTGTGTGAAACTGGGATTGCCCTCTTTGTGAAAACCTTCATCTTGTTTCCATATTTAGCAATGAAATGACACACCCATAGAAATCACACAATTGGAAGTACATGTTGACATCATCTGCTGATAAAACACTCATTTTTCAATTAAAAAGGAAGACCTCTTAGATGGGACTTTAAATTTCTCTTGCCAGCTCCTTCTAATAGAAACGTTGGGGACATGTCTGTTAGATTGTTCTACTCGTCCTGTAAAGTGAGATACAAAAAGGAGAAATAAAACTAGTCATTTTGAACACTGAAAAAAACTACCCAGCAGAAAAGACCATTCTGTCCTTTTGCTTAAAGAGAGCTCCTAACTCCATGGTAACATTCCCATATCTGAGTCAGATGATGGCATGTTTCAAGCTGCATTCCGGAAAGTTCTGCTGCATAGAGACTGCCACTTCAGCTCTGAATTCTGGATTGACGTCCGGTGGAACATTGGTGTCTGGCGGGTAACTCCTGCCCCCACTGAATAGATTATGTCACCCTCTACATAGGATGACACTAAGGGCAAGTTCGCATAGCCAGTCAACCTAACATGCACATCTTAGAGTGTGTGGGAGGAAACCAGAGCACCCAGAGGAAACCCATGCAGAGACAGGGAGAATGTGCAAACTCCACACAGACAGTCACCCAAACCGGAATTGAACCTGGGTCCCAGGCGCTGCGAGGCAACAGTGCTAACTAATTGTGCTGTCAACAAGGTGTTATATTCGTCAACGTGGTGCCAGTGCATTGCACATTGCAGTCCATCACACTGTTAATCGGCCTGTGGATCCCAACACTTCTGTTCTCTGAGGGAAGATATGAAAACAGCAAAAACTTCTGATTGTTGAGAATTTGCTGAAAGCAATGATACTTTTTGGACTTAACAGCTTGGCACGATGTTAACAGATGCATAAAGCAGTGTGTGCAAGGATCCTTTCCTTTAGGGAAAAAATGTGTACCCTCTAACATGAGAGATCCCGTTAGTTTCTGCCA
Organism: Carcharhinus amblyrhynchos; assembly: GCF_965287045.1. Taxonomy (NCBI): domain Eukaryota; kingdom Metazoa; phylum Chordata; class Chondrichthyes; order Carcharhiniformes; family Carcharhinidae; genus Carcharhinus; species Carcharhinus amblyrhynchos. The sequence continues at coordinate 21,692,416 of NC_137329.1, forward strand.
ACCAGGCTTTTAATTAAAGAGCACATTTCCAGTATAAATAACAGGTCAGCACAGTGTGACTCCATTATTAATTCAGTGGTGCCATTGGAAAGGAATCCTGTTCTGTGGTAAATATTTCCATTTTTGGTTTCAGGTTTTCGAGACTGGGTTCCCAAAGAGTTGCAGAGAGTTGGCTGCGTCGAGCTCTTAAACACAGTGCAGAGGCGAGTACGGCCAAAACTACACGTCTTTGGAGGAATTCACGAGGGTGGGTGACTCTTCTTATTCCCAAATTGCATTTTTATGGTTCTTAGGATGTGACAAGACCATAGTTAGTGCCCATCCCCCAAGAGGGTGGTAAGCCAGCATTTGTTTCATAGAATCTGTAGAAAAGGCCATTTAGCCCATCAAGTCTGCACTGATTGCAGATACTCTGATAGAGTATCTTACCCAGGTCCTCTTCCCCATCCTATCCCCCCGAACCCCATACATTTCCCAAGGCTAATCCATCTAGCCTACACATTTTAGGACACCAGGGGGCAATTTAACATGGCCAAGCTAATGGCCACCTCTTTGGACTTTGGGAGGAAACTGGAGCACCCGGAGGAAATCCATGCAGATACGGGGAGAACTTGCAAACTCCACACGGGTACTCGTTGGTCACAGGTATAGTGCCAGAGGATTGGAGGATAGCGAATGTTGTCCCATTGTTTAAGAAGGGGAACAGAGACTTCCCCGGGAATTATAGACCGGTGAGTCTTACTTCTGTTGTGGGCAAAGTTTTCGAAAAAATTATTAGGGATAGGATTTATAGTTATTTAGAGAGTAATGAATTGATTGGGGATAGTCAGCACGGTTTTGTGAAGGGTAGGTCATGCCTTACTAATCTTATTGAGTTTTTTGAGAAAGTGCCCAAAGAAGTGGATGGGGGTAAGGCAGTTGACGTGGTATATATGGACTTTAGTAAGGCGTTTGTTAAGGTTCACCATGGAATGCTTCTGCAGAAAATGCAGATGTATGGGATTGGGGGTGATTTAGTTAATTGGATCAGGAATTGGCTAGCAGATAGGAGACAGAGGGTGGTGGTTGATGGAAAGTATTCGTCATGGAGTTCGGTTACAAGTGGTGTGCCTCAGGAATCTGTTTTGGGGCCACTGCTGTTTGTAATTTTTATAAATGATCTGGATGAGGGTATGGTTGGGTGGATCAGTAAATTTGCTGATGACACGAAAGTCGGAGGAGTGGTAGATAGTGAAGAGGGGTGTCATAATTTACAGAGAGACTTGGACAAGTTGCAGAGCTGGGCCGAGAGGTGGCAGATGGAGTTTAATGCGGAAAAGTGTGAGGTAATTCACTTTGGCGGGAATAACAGATGTGTAGAGTATAGGGCTAACGGTAGGACTCTGAATAGTGTTGATGAACAGAGGGATCTAGGTGTATGGGTACATAGATCCCTGAAAGTTGGGAATCAAGTAGATAAGGTTGTTAGGAAGGCATACGGTGTCTTGGCGTTTATTGGTAGGGGGATTGAATTTAGGAGCCGCAACGTCATGTTGCAACTGTACAAAACTCTGGTGCGTCCGCACTTGGAGTATTGTGTGCAGTTCTGGTCCCCACATTATAGGAAGGATGTGGAGGCATTGGAGAGGGTGCAGAGGAGGTTTACCAGGATGTTGCCCGGTATGGAGGGAAGGTCCTATGAGGAGAGACTGAGGGATTTGGGGTTGTTTTTGTTAGAACGAAGGCGGCTAAGAAGGGACCTTATTGAAACATATAAGATGATGAGAGGTTTCGATAGGGTGGACAGTGATAGCCTTTTTCCTCGGATGGAGAAAGCTAGCACGATGGGGCATAGCTTTAAATTAAGGGGTGGTAGTTATAGGATGGATGTCAGAGGTAGGTTCTTTACCCAGAGGGTGGTGAGGGATTGGAATGCCCTGCCTGATGCAGTTGTAGATGCGCATAGTTTGGGGGCGTTTAAGAGATCCGTGGATAGGTTTATGGATGGAAAGGGATTGATTTAGGTTAGAGGGTCATTGCTGTTTTAATTGGTCGGCACAACATCGTGGGCCGAAGGGCCTGTTCTGCGCTGTAATGTTCTATGTTCACCCAAGGCCAGAATTGAACCTGTGTCCCTGGAACTGTAAGACAGCAGTGCTAACCACAGTGCCACAAGGCCACCCATCGTTTTTATAGTGTCTCCTTTTTTTACCAGACCCATTTGTAGTTCATGGTTAATTAAGGCAAGGAATTGGTGTCGACAGATCGGAGCAGCCAGATTGTTTGCCTTACGCGTACGTGTTAGTGAGAGCTATGATTCAGTGGGGAGCACTCTCACCTCTGAGTTGAAGGGATGAGTATTGAATTCCCGCTGCTGATAATCTAGGCTGGCAGTTCTAGCGTGGCACTGAAGGAGCGCTGCACCATCAGTAAATATCATCCTTTGAGTGGGACACTATATTGAGGTGAGGTCAGACGTGACATTGTTTGGAAAAAGATCCGAGGAGTTCTTCCCAATGCCCTGGCCAATATTTATCCTTCACTCCGTATCCTTAAAACAATTTTTCTGGTCATTGTGGCTTTACAGTCGATGAGATCTTGTTGTGTGTCATTGTTTTTCCTATAAAGCACTCCAAGAGTACCTCACTTGTTGTAAAGTGCTTTAAGACATTCTTAGGTCATGAGAGTCACTCTGTAAATGCAGGTCTTTTTCTCTTGTTGGGATTTTTATAACCAGTTTGTATATAAGTAAAATTTTAAAGTTTCTTTATTAATAAGTTTAAAAAATAAAATAAATTTCTTTATTAGTGTCACAAGTAGGCTTACATTAATACTGCAATGAAGTTACTGTGAAAATCCTCTAGTTGCCACATTTCAGCGCCTGTTCAGGTACACTGAGGGAGAATTTAGCATGGCCAATGCAATTAAACAGCACGCCTTCCAAACTGTGGGAGCACCTGGAGGAAACCCATGCAGACACGAAGAGAATGTGCAAACTCCACACAGACAGTGATCCAAGCTGGGAATCGAACCCGGGTCCCTGGAATTGTGAGACACCTGTTTATTAGTGTCACAACAGGCTTACATTAACACCACAATGAAGTTATTGTGAAAGTCCCCTAGTGGCCACACTCCTGCGTCTGTTCGGGTACGCTGAGGGAGAATTTGGCATGGCCAGTACACCTAACCAGCACGTCTTGCGAAGAAACCGGAGCACCTGGAGGAAACCCGTGCAGACACTGGGAGAATGTGCAGTCTCTGCACTGACAGTGACGCAAGCCAGAATTGAACCCGGGTCACTGGCGCTGTGAGGCAACAGTATGAAACACCGTGCCACTCAAGTATAAGATTACGAGGAGTATGGACAGGGTGAGTGGGGAGTAGCTGTTCCCCTTGATTGAAGGGTCGGTCACGATGGGGTGTAGTTTTGGGTGAGGGGCAAGAGATTCAAAGTGGATTTGAGAAAAGAAAACTTTTTCACTCAGAGGGTGCTGGGAATCTGGAATGCATTGCCTGGGAAGGGAGTCAAGGCTGGAAACCTTTAAAAAATATTTGGATGAGCTCTTGAAATATTGTAATCTTCAGGGGTACGGGACAAGTGCAAGAAAATGGGATTGGTGCACCTTCAGTGACAGATATTGTCAGTGCAGAGTTAATGGGCTGAAGGGCCTACTCTGCACTGTATGGCTATGACTCTAGCTTTCCTTTTTCTGATGTGTGCCCACAAGATACCAGCTTCGCAGCTTTCCGCAGTGGCATTTGAGTTCACAGCCGCTAGATTACTGACTCATTACTATGACAACCGTACAAAAACGACAACAGGGCTAGTGGACTCTATTTGACACTTGAACCCTTACCCAGTAATATTAAAAAAAAAAGAAAGCTTCCGTTTCTATGGTGCCTTTCAGAGGCTTAGGATGTAAAGTGCTTCAGAGCCAGTTAACATGTTATTTGTAGTAATCTGTAGGAACAGAAGTAGGCCATTCAGCCCATCAGGTCTGCTCCATCTCACAATCAGATCGTGACTGATCTGATGTGATAATCCCCAACTCCACTTTCTTTCCTTATCCCCATAACCCATGGTTCCCTTACTGATTAAAACTCTCTCTATCTCAGCTTTGGATAGACTTAATGACCCAGCCTCCGCAGCTCTCTGTGGTTAAAAAATCTGCAGATTGACTACCCGCTGAGGGAAGGAATTCCTCCTCATCACCAGGTTAAATGGGCCAGCCAGTCACAAGAAACACAGCAATGCGGGAAACACAGCTGCCAATTTGCACACAGCAAGAGGCCACAAACTGCAATGCGATAGAAGCAAGGTAATCTTAGTTGAGGGATACATATTCCCCAGTGACACCGGAGAGAACCCTCCCCTCAGTATTTTTCAGGAATGGTGACCATGAAATCTTTTAGAATCCATCTGAGAGGGCTGGTGGGGCCTTGGTTCCACGTTTCACCTAATGAACGGCTCCCCACACGGGGTTTGGAATAGTAAATCACAGATAAAACTGTGTGCTTTTTTTTTAGGGAAAAGAACAGAATTCAACTGGCAGGTTTATTCTTGTTGACATTTACTCAGGTGAAAGGCCAAGTTGAGAATGAGGTGGTGAGGGGTGCCATTGGATGTAGATTTTGAAAATCTATGGGAGGAATTTTCCAGTCACGCTTGCCTCGAAACCGACAAATAACCACAGTGCCACCCAACTATAAGATTATGAGGGGTAGGGACAGTTTGAGTAGAGAGCAACTGTTCCGCTTGGTTGAGGGGTCGGTCATGAGGGGTTATAGTTTTCGTGAGGAAAAGGGCTGGATTTGAAGCCCAGAAAAGAAGAATGGGACGTCGCAGTGGTGGCGGGATGTGTAACTATGGTGTTCGCCCTTGTCCAGCCATTTTGTGGGCCAGGCCCAAGGCCTAAGGTAACCAGGAAACTTGCTGATCGGGGTATATGGAAAATTGAGCGGTCCAGCTGACTGCCTGGGTTTGATAAAACGTACACTAAAACCAGATTCCCTACCTGCTTTTAGTGTGGTCTGCAAATATGGGAATCTGGAAATGTGGGAATATGTCTGCAAATATGGGAATTTAGCATGGCCAATGCACCCAACCAACACATCTTTTGGACTGTGGGAGGAAACCGGAGCAGCTGGCAGAAATCCACTTGGAGAGCCGGTGCAGACGCAATTGGCCAAATATTAGGGATGGGCAATAAATGCTGGCCAGCCAGCGATGCCAGTGTCCCATGAATGAATTTTAAGAAATTAGGACTGGAATACTCTTTCACAAACTTTAATCTCCATGTCTTCCAAGAATTCATTTAAGGAAATTCTGTTGAATGGTATAAATTAAGATGACCATGGATTGCACCCATTATGTACCTGCTGTGAGAAATCCCAGATGGAAAAGCTGGAAGGGGAACCTTACAAAGTGCCAAGTAGCAATTACCATTGCTGAAAATTAACAACAACAACTTGCATTTTATAGTATCTTTAGCACAGGAAAGTATCCTGAGGAGCTTCACTGGAGCACCTTCAGACAAAAAGAATCTGACCATTGAGTCCAAAATGGAGGTGCTGTGACAGGTGACCAAAGAGGTCAGTTTTAGTCAGGGATGGAGAGGGGTGAGAGATGGAGAGGTTCAGGGAAGTAATTCCAGAGCTTGGGGTCCAGGCAGCTGAGGTTACGGCTGCCAATGGCGGAGAGAAGTCAATGGGGCGATGGACAAGAGGCCAGTGTTGCAGGAGTGCAGAGTTAATAATTAATCAAAGTTAATATTTAAAGTAGAATTCAAAGTTGTGCTCGGAGTGGCAAACCTGCCACAGTGGACTGAACTGTTGGCTGATTTTTGTCAAAATTAATTTGTAAACACAATGCAATCGACTCTGTCACAGGGTAATTGTTTAATGTCAATTGGAATGTTTTCTCAAATTGCTGTGATGGTGACTCGAATTCTAGTCAGTCTTTTTGTGACGGAGTGCTTTTACATTCCACGCTAGAGACATGGGAAGTGCTGAGGAATCACTTTGTCCTGAAACAAATGACTGTAGGCAGCTAATCGTTTGATGTCATCTTCGTGGTGAGGTTCATTTGCATTTCCAATCATACACAAACACACACACACATAGAAATGCATGCGCCCACACATGTGCACACAGATATGCGCGCACAGAGACACATATGCATGCACACACAGATACACATGCACATACAAGCGCACACAGACACATACACATGCATACACACAAGCACACCACATGCACATGCATACACACCCACGCACATACACACACACATACGTGCACACACAGACACATGGACACACATACATATGAACATATGCACACATACATGCATGCAAATACACACACACAGGTGCACACACACATGCACATACACTCACACGCAGACAAATATATATTTGGTAGCAATTCCTGTTATGGAGATTAGTTCTTAAAATGTCAAACCCTTTCACATAGGGACATACTGAAGGATCTAACTGCCTGGCAGATTCAGCCAGCAGCTCCAGGGACCAGCAGCCAGCTGATGTGCGAGCTCCTTCTCAGGCATCACTTGTGCAGCATCTGATATTTAAGGTTTGAGGAAAAAATGCCAAGCTGGAAACCTCCAATTTCTCAAATGTTCATGGAGAAGGCAAGCTGCTGTGTTCCCAGGGCTGTATACCTAGCCTGCTGTAAAGGAATAGAATTGACTATTCACCTTCAACCATGAATTGACCAAAGGCAGCCATTGATCCAGCACTAAATACATTTACCTGATCACTGCTCTTCACAGATAATGTCTAACCTCATCATACCTACATAGGAACAGGAGGAGGCTATTCAGCCCTCAAAGCTGTTCGACCATCTCACTCTTCTAAGCTCCAGTGAATCTCATAAAAACTTATAAAATCCTAACGGGGATACACAGGGCAGATTCAGAAAGAATGTTCCCAATGGTGGGGAAGTCCAGAACTAGGAGTCATTGTTTGAGGATAAGCGGTAAACCTTTTAGAACTGAGGTGAGGAGAAATTTCTTCACCCAGAGGGTGGTGAATGTGTGGAATTCATTACCACAGAAAGGAGTTGAGGCCAAAAAGATGTCCGATTTCTAGAAGGAATTAGATATAACACTTGGGACTAAAGGGATCAAGGAATATGGGGAGGAAGAAGGGATCAGGATATTGAATTTGATGATCAGCCATGATCAAAATGAATGGTGGAGCAGGCTCAAAGGGCCAAATGGCCTACTCCTGCTTCTAGTTTCTATGTTTCTATATCCATAAGTTTAAAAAGCATTACTAATGCTGTTGTACATTGACAATTGTTCTGGCAACATCTCAATTTTTTAAAATTCTTACTCTTGTTTCCAGACCAGGATCTTGCACACTCCAGACCTGCCAACTCCACAAGATCTCTGCATTCCAATTTTGTCCTCCTGAGTCTCCCCAATTTTAATTGCTTCACCATTGACACCCATACATTCAGCTGCCTGGCTCCAAAGAAGTGGCAATTCCTCCTTGTATCTCACTGACCCTCCATCACTCCTTCTTTAAGAGCGTCCCTTTTGAAAATGTATTTGTTTGTGAGATATGGGTGTCACTGCCTAGGCTAGCATTGACAGCCCATCTCTCATTGCCTTTGAAAAGGTGCTGTTGAATTGCCTCCATAAACCTCTTATCCCCACATTCCTATTTTCAGACGCTTCTTAAAATCGATCTCTCTGACCAAGCTTTAGGCTACCTATCCAAATAGCTTCTTATGTGGCTCGGTGTCAGATAACGTTTCAGATGTTTGACAACATTAAAAGCGCTATATAAATACAAGTTGTTGTTGTACAGGGCTCCGCTTGTATGGAACTTTAACAGTGGCAGAAACTGACTTAAAATTGAGTTGGGCCGTCTTGTTGAAGTTGTACAAGACATTGGTAAGGCCACACTTGGAATACTGTGTGCAGTTCTGGTCACCCTATTATAGAAAGGATGTTATTAAACTAGAAAGAGTGCAGAAGAGATTTATTAGGATGCTACCAGGACTTGATGGTTTGAGCTATAAGGAGAGGCTGGATAGACTGGGACTTTTTTCTCAGGAGCGTAGGAGGCTTTGGGGTGATCTTATAGAAGTCTGTAAAATAATGAGGGGCACAGATCAGCTAGAAAGTCGAAAGGTAGGGGAGTCAAAAACCAGAGGACAAAGGTTTACGGTGAGAGGGGAGAGATACAAAAGTGTCCAGAGAGGCAATTTTTTTCACACAGAGGGTGATGAGCGTCTGGAACAAGCTGCCAGAGGTAGTAGTAGAGGTGGGTACAATTTTATTTTTTAAAAAGCATTTAGACAGTTACATGGGTAAGATGGGTATAGAGGGATATGGGCCAAATGCGGACAATTGGGATTAGCTTAGGGATTTGAAAGAAAGGACAGCATGGACAAGTTGGACCGAAGGGCCTGTTTCCATGCTGTAATCCTCTATGACTCTAAAATGAAGTGGCTCCTCATGTAAAAGAGTGATTGGGGGGGTTATTGTACAAAGGCAACCACAGACTGCTCGCCAAGTCATTTCCAGACTAAAATCTGTTGACGTGCTGTGTCTAATGAATCAGTGGACAAGCAGAATTAATGACTATAGCCTCATATATTGAGGTAGCTTCTCACATGGGATTTATCGGGGGGGAGCGGGTGTCCCTTGGGAAGTGCCAACTTGATAGTGCCAGCCTGGCACCCTGGCCATGTTCACTGGGCACTGGGCAGTGCCTATTCCCACTGGAGAGGCCAGCAGCATAGGGGGGGGAGGGACCTGATAAGGGGACCAAAACTGTTGCAGTAAGCAAAGCCTTTGATTCAGGCTTGGCATACTTTTCCTAGCTTTCAGATCCGGTGTGCGCCAATTGGCCCTGTTTCCCGACAAACTAATAATGATCAGAGTTCACCCAGCCCATTGCGTTGCTGGCCTGGAGAGGTCCAGGAGGCCAGCAATTAGAGGGTGTGGGGGTCGGAAGGTCAGCAATGGGGGGTCGCGGGGCTGGCCAGCAATCAGGCTGGTCAGAAAGTGGGGAGGCAATGCGGTCCACTGCACATGGGTTGATCCCAGCTCTGACAGATCGGCGCATGCACAGTGGCCCGTTCAGTGCTATGCTGTTGGCCTCTCCAGTGGGAATAGGCCCTGTCCACAGATTTCCAGAACGAATCACGCTGAGGCACTCTGTGATGCACAGTGTGTCTGAGATTCATTCTGGAAATCACGCTGAAGAAACCAGCAGGATTTTCTCTCAGTTTCCCACACACTGGAAACTTAGAATGTTGTTGGGAGAATCCTGGTCCACATCTCAAAGCTGTTGGTTGTGGAACACTGAGTCCCTAAGGATACCTTGAGAAGCAAGATAAATGTAACTTCTCTTTAGGTGATAATCAGGGACTGATGACTTACAATGGATGAAGTCATTCATTAATTATTATAGCACCTTTCATAACATATTGTGTAAGTAGGAAGAGAGACAATTCAAGATTAGTCTTGCAATACATCTATGGATTTGTTGCTTAAGGGCATGACTTTACAGCAATTCTATAAAGTTTTAATCATACCCTTCCTTTAGGTATTTGGGAAAATGGGAAGCTCCTAAAAAATACCCTTCTTCATCCCCAGGAAGATAAAATTAAAGATTAAAACTAATCAGTTGAAGTTCAATAGACAGAGTTTCCATATTGAGGCCTTCAATGAAACAACCCATTGCAAACATTGCTTTGTTTGATTAATCTCAAACACTTTGAAGAATTACTTTGTTTTTACACAACGGCTGGAATTTTACCACCTCTCCTGCCCCGGATTTTAAGGAGTGTCTTAAAGAAGGACAAAGAGGTAGATATGGCTGGAGAGGAATTTCAGAGCTTAAGACCCAGGCAGCTGAAGGCACTGCTGCCGATGGAGGAACGATACACATGATGCCCAGTTGGAGCAAATTCGCTGCCACCTACACCACCCACTAGCAATCCATGTGCCATCATGCCTCGCATCTGCATGTGACACCTCCCAACCTGCAGCACCCTTCCCCAGAAAACTCCAGAAAAGTTCAAGGTCTCAAATTCTTCATTGTTTTTGGGGGGGGCAGACTGGTTAGCACTGTTGCCTCAGGGTCCTGCCTTTGATTCCCATTCTTGGGTGACTGTGTGGAGTTTGCACGTTCTCCCTCTGTCTCTGCGTGGGTTTCCTCCGCATGCTCTGGTTTCCTCCCACAGTCCAAAGATGTGCAGATTAGGTGGATTGACCATATTAAATTGGCCCTTAGTGTCAGGGGCATCAGCTAGGTTAAATGCATGGGGGTTATGGGGATAGGACCTGAGTGGAATTGTGGTTGGTGCAGACTCGATGGGCCAAATGGCCTCCTTCTGCACTGTTGGATTCTACGAGAGCTCTGGAGAAACCTCTTTACTGAGGGAGTGGAGAGCATCCTGGGATGAGTAGGTTAGGAGGATTAGCGAGATAAATTATGGGGATGGGGGAGGGCATTATGTGTGGGGGGGGGCGTGGGGACTTGGGTAAGATGTTCTGTTGGAGAGTGAGTGCAGACTCGATGGGTCGAATGGCCACCTCCTTTACTGTAGAGATGTGAGGGAAAACTCTTTTTTTAACCCAGAGGATGTTGATGGTCTGAAATGCGCTACCTGGGGAGGAGGGGGGTGGTAGAGGCCAGTTGCCTCACATCCTTTATAAAGCATCTGGATGAACATTGGCACATTATAATATTCAAGGCTATGGGCCAAGTGCTGGCAGATGGGATTAGATGGGAGTTCAGGTGTTTCTAATGTGTTGGTGCGGTCTGATGGGCCGAAGGGCCTCTTCAGCGCTGTATGATTCTATGACTTCACTCGGGGGAGGTGAGTGTGAAGTGGTTTGGAGAGGGCTGGAGGTGCTGCTGCCCCTGTGGTACGGAGCACAGGATAATGATTTGGGGTGTGCCTTCATGGAGCTAATGCCAATGTGACCCTTTCTCCGACACAGGTTATGGGATTATGACAGACGGCTACACCACATATATAAACGCCTCCACTTGTACAGTCAGCTTCCAGCCAATTAATCCGCCAATTATCTTTGACCTTCCGAACCCTCAAGGCTCCTGAGAATTGCTCCTTGCACCAAGATGGAGGTTCTATAAACTGCCATGTCTTTTTCTAATGGAAAGTGTGACTTTAAAAGAAAAAAAATAATAATTCTGTTAAATGTTTTCTCTTGTATGACCTGGTTTTTTTTTTGTAAAAATGCTGGTACAAATCGTAGCGATTGTGCTGTTAATACAGATTGGTTCTCATAAGATTAATGAAGCTTTGTGACTTTGTGAGAGCTCAACTTATGAAATTCTGTTTGCATCTGCTGGTTAAACTGTTAAAAGAAATAATCGCAGTCATTAAGTGTCAGCTTTGGGTTTCAACTGAGTTCGGATTTCTGGGCGTTGGAAGTTTCTGAGGAGGCCAACTTAACTAACACGGGCCTTGAAGTGAAGGTGGATGATTATAACCAAACAAATTCCTTCTGAAATTCCTCCCCTCGCTCTCCCCTCCCTCTCACCATACCTCGACAACACCCCGCTGTTCTGTACCCTTTTAGAAAAGTTACCAACCAATTTTAAGTCAGTGTCTCAAGGCTAGTGCTGAGGTAGTGGATGAAGTATCTCCTCAGAGGCCGGTGTACCTTCACCAGATTCCCTTCATTTACAGACTTTTCCTGTGATTCTGTGAAACATCTCCACTCCTAAGAGTGCTTCTGCTACAAAGTCAGAATCCGGAGTGTGGGTGGACCTGACACTCCTGATTATATGCACGGGGTGAGACTCCCTGATTGGGCAGGCAATCGTTACCTCAGTCAGAGAGCTCCTACTCCCAAGAGGTCCACCTCATGGGCCTCGCTGAGGTTGTTACAGCGGAGAAAGGCATTTTAGACGGATCAATCCTGGCTTAGGTATTCCTACTTTGGGATCATCCACCACTTCATGCCAGCATTTTCTCTCGGCCCTGAGTCAAACCTTTCAATCTTCTGCTCCCCGTGTTTCAATTCTAAAAGTAAGAAAGCCCATAATCTAAACACTTTAATGAAGATAAAGGTGTCCATTTATTGTATGAGCTTTTTTGTGCAAAGTGTTTGCTTCTGAGTTGCGGCCTTCTTTGAGATTCCTGGCTAAAAGTTTGACCAGTTACTGTGATTATCCCAAAATAATATTTACCCGGGGAACAGACCAGAAGCCTGTCACTGTTTAATTTGCTGAATTGAAGGCAGTCGATGGCCCGGTGAAGCTGAGTGTCGGCGGCCTGGTGATTAGGCCACTGGATTCACTGCCAGGTGAGTTCTTGGTCCTTGAAGAGCCTCCTGTCTGGTTTCTGAACTCGGGCAAGGCAATTCCTAGTGAGAAAGGGGTCAGAAAAATCAGAGGGTGGATCATGCCCCGTGTTCCTGGATGCAAGCTTGAAATATTTGTAGTTGGGAATGAGATGAGGGGAAAGTGAGTGGGGGCAGAGGGACGTTCTGAGGGAGAGTTCAATTACCTCAGAGAATGCGGAAAATATTATTTACTTAGGCCCATCAAATCTGTCCCCGTCCAGATAATGGTAAACCGTGATCATTATTCACCCATAATCCCTGTTGTCTTCTGATTCGGCACTTCCACAAAAAATTATTTGACTAACCTGGCAATAATCCGCAATTAATCCATTAACAGCATGAATCTCTTCCGCACCCTATTCAGGTGCCAATCTATCGCTCCTTTATTTTTTTTAAACAATCCGCACGAAATACAGTTCAACCTCATCATCAAGGGCGCAGTGTCCCTTTATGGAGATGACGTCACTTTCTCTGCCAGGCCTCAGGCTTTTTGTTCCCTGGCTAGTTTCAATCTTAATGTCTTAGGGCTGCTTTCCGTAGTGGGGGGGGGGCTCACTTTGAATGGGGCCTCAATGACCCAGCAGCTAATAATATTGGGTGATCACAAGCCCTGTGACAAACCCAGGAAGTCAAACCTCAGCTTTGAATGGCCAGAGACTTATTTTGTGAACCGGTGAACTGATTTCTTGCGGCCCATCTTGAAAGTTAACCTCTTATACTTTCTACGTTCCTTTACTGCCGTTCGTGGCTATCAGGAGTTCAGATGTTAAAAGCCCCACAGCATGGTTCAAAGAAGAGGTTCCTCTGCTGTTTTGGCTGCCAGTCTCTCTCAACAATTAATACCTAACACTGTTACATCATTATCCACAGTTAGGCCATTCGGGCCAACTTGAACAGGCTGGCAAAAAATCATCCTGACTCGAAATGTAGGCTCTATTCTCTTTCCACAGACACTGTCAGACCTATTGAGATTTTCCAGCATTTTCTGCTTTTGTTTCAGATTCCAGTATCTGCAATATTTTATCTTTATACTATTGAACAGGTTGGTGTTTATCCTCCACACAAACCTCTTCCTGCCCTCCTTCATCTAACACCATCAATATATTCTCTGTTTCTTTCTCTCTCATGTGTTTATCATAGAATCCTTATAGTGCAGGAGGACGCCATTTGGCCCCTTGTGTCTGTATTGACCACACTCCCACTCGGGACCTATTCCCGTAATCCCACACATTTGCCTTGCTAATCCCTCTGACACTAAGTTCAATTTAGCATGGCCAATCAACCTAACCCGCACATCTTTGGAGTACGGGAGGAAACCATTGCACCCAGAGGAAACCCACACAGATACGGGGAGAATGTGCAAACTCCACACAGACAGTGACCCAAGGCCGGAATTGAACCTGGGATCCTGGAGCTGGGAGGCAGCAGTGCTAATCACTGTGACACCATATCTTCCCCTTCATTGCATCAATGCTATTTGCCTCTACTAAATCTATTTTGCTCCGTTTTCAATATCTCTATATCCTTTCCATAATATGGAGACCAGAACAATTTACGTGCTTCGAGTATGTGGTAACCAGAATGATATCAAAGTTCATAACTTCATACATCGTATATGTTCATATGTCATAACTTCTCTGTATTTTAGTTCTATCCCTCTAGAAATGAACTCCATTGCTTTCTTTGGGCGCGGTCTTACTGCCCATTCACACCACACTCCCACTGCAGCAAAGGTGGAGAATTTGACAACAAGCCAAATCTCTGTTCACTGCCGCGGGATGGGAAAATCCCACAAGTGTGAATGGTTGGAAAATTCCGGCCTTTTCTTTTCATTGCCTTATAATATGTGCCGCTACTTTTAGTGATATGAGTACTTGTAGGCCAGGATTCCCATATCTTTGTTCCGTACTCCATTTAGACAATTCCTTTCTAAGGAATACATGGGCTCTTTCTTCTTCCAACCACCTCTCGTTTATTTATGTTTGCCAACTGCGCACCCATTCTGTAAGTTCAGTAGTCTTGCTCTATTTTGCCGCAGCCCTCTTCCATATTAACTGTGCCCACACTGCTGAATTTTACGTCATTCTCCAATGTTGAAATTGTACTTGAGACGATGATCTGAGGTGCTGCTATCTGGATGGAGAATCGGAAGCTACCAGAACAAGCATTCAGAAGCAAACTTCATTGGCCAACGACGGGAAGAATTTTGATTGAAAAATCTGAAGCTCTGGCAATACAGCTGGATGACCAACCTGTCCTTGGAGAGGAGTCCTAATCCATACTCTGTTTGCTAATTCGTGCTTTCATAGGAACATAAGAACTAGGAGCAGGAGTAGGCCACCTGGCCCCTTGAGCCTGCTCCACCATTCAATAAGATGATGGCTGATCTTTTGTGGATTCAGGTCCACTTACCCGCCTGATCACCATAACCCTTAATTCCTTGACTATTCAAAAATGTATCTATCCTTGCCTTAAAAACATTCAATGAGGTAGCCTCAACTGCTTCACTGGGCAGGGAATTCCACAGATTCATAACCCTTTGTGTGAAGAAGTTCCTCCTCAACTCAGTCCTAAATCTTCCCCTTATTTTGAGGCCACGTCCCATAGTTTCACCTGCCAGCGGAAATAACTTCTCTGCTTCTATCTTAATCTATTTCCTTCATAATCTTATATGTTTCTGAAAGATCTCCCTTCATCCTTCCGAATTCCTATGAATATTGCCACAGTCTACACAGTCTCTCCTCATAAGAATCTGCAGTCAAAGAAAAGTCAGTTATTTCTGATTTTCATTGAAATAGAATCTATCTTGTACAGAAGAAGACCATTTGGCTCATCAAGCCTGCACCAACAACAACCCCACCCAGGCCCTATCCTCTTAACCCCATGTAATTGCCCTGCCCCTGACAATTTTGCATGACCAATCAACATAATCCACACATCTTTGGAGTGTGGGAGGAAACCGGAGCACCCATGCTAATATGGAGAATTTGCAAACTCCAGACAGATGACAGTCACCCCCAAGGCTGGAATTGAACCCAGGTCCCTGGTGCTTTGAGGGAGAAGTGCTAACCGCTGGGACACCATGCTGCCCACAAATGCTTGTGCTCAGACAGAGTCTGCAATGTCTATCAAATAAAAGTTTATTTATTAGTCACAAGTAAGGATTACATTAACACTGCAGTGAAGTTACTGTGAAATTCCTCTAGTCACCACAGTCTCGCGCTTGTTCAGGACAATGCATCTAACCAGCACATCTTTCAGAATGTGGGAGGAAACCGGAGCACTTGGAGGGAACCCACGCAGACATGGGTAGAACATGCAGACTCCACACATACAGTGTCCCAAGCCAGGAATCCGAATCCAGGTCCTTGGCGCTATGAAGCAACAGTGCTAACCAGTGTGCTACTGTGCCACCTTTGGATGTATATGAGCAGATTTGCATATCCTAATCTCCAGGAAATCTTCCCATCACCATGATCTACTATGCTAAGTTGAATGTCTATGAAGGGATAACACTCAACATTGTCCTCCGCATTTCAGTTGGACTGGAAGCTGCTGCTGAGCTTCTGATTGTTTGAGGAAAACGTGGAAAAGAGAACATTTTGCTTATATCTGTAATTAAGATCTGACTTAATAAGAAACTCTCAGAGCCACTCTGTTCAACCCATGGATTCTTGCAAGCCAGCCTTTTTGATATTGGAGAACACATTCATTGAAGGGCTGTTGGTACGGCGAGTTAATGAACTATTGGTTAACCAGTACTATTGACTTGCGATGACATAATCCAAGATTGATTTCTCCTTAAGGTAATTGCCGAGTTCTGTGCTTCAGGTTCCATCTTGTTTAATATTGTATCCAGGTTCTTCTGTATAGTTGCAAAGAAGGAACTCTGTGATGGTCAACTGAGGCAATCACTTGTCTTAAGTACCCACGAAATAACAGTAGGTTATACAGTCCCTAGAGCCTGCTCCGCAATTCCATAAGATCATGGCTGAACATTTACATCAACTCTGCTAGCCCTCACTCTTGTCCTCCGTACCCAAAAATCTGTCAGTCTCAATCTTGAATATACTCAATGATTGACCATCCACATCTCTCTGGGATAGAGAATTCCCAACATTCACACCCCTTTGAGTGAAGACATTTCCCCTATTCTCAGTCTCAGGTTCAGGGTTTGGCCTTTAAGACTATGACTCCATCCAGTTCCTGACTATCCAGTCAGGGGCTACCTCTCCATATTTACCTGTCAAATTGTCTAAAAATGTTATACGTTCCAATGAGATCACTCTCCCAATTGCCAGAGAATAAATTCCCATTTCGACTGATTTTCTCATCATAGGATGATCCCCAGGAATAAATCTATGTTGCACCTCTGCTGAGGCAAGTATACCCTGCCTTGAGTATGAAGACCAAGGTTGTCCACAGTACTTCATGTGTAGTCCCATCGGAACCCAAATGATTGAATGGATGGAGGTCGAACTAAATAGAGATGGTTTACACTACCAGTTACCAAGGAGAGAACTACCTACAAAACTAGGGTCAATGGGAATCAGGGGGATCCTCCACTGTTTGGAATTATACCTGGCACTAAAGAAGATGGCTGTGGTGGTTGGAGATCAATCATCTCTATTACTAAATTCTCAACTTTTCACTTATCAGAAGACAGATGCAGGTTCTGTCCTGTAACAGGAGGAGAAAACCATTGGAAACCCAGAGGAACAGTAATTTATCTAATTGGGTAGTGTTTTTTAAATTATCTTCCACACATTGAACGCTTGCTCTGCAGTTGCACCACACTGCAGCACTCCTCCACACTGCGCTCCCCAACCCCTTACCCACAAACATTGTCTAGTTTAGACATTAATGCAAGCTGGGTATTTTTTTGCTGTGGAAGTTTTATTTAACCTCCCAGTTATGTTCTTCTGACCTGCACTCTTCCGGCAAAAAGAAAAAAAAAGTGAGCTTGGACAATCGCAGAGTCGGGCAGGCTAGGTCCCGAGAATGTAGCAGTGGTCCGGGAATAAGTAAATGCCCTCATACTTTCCCCTATCAGAGAGTGTGGATCTAATCCGTTTGCTTGAAAGTTAATCAGTAACTTACTTAAAACTGGGAAGATTCCTAAAATCAGGAAGAGTGGGATTGCTACAAAATCAAATCTTGAATAGTGTCCCTCGATTCCAGCAAATTTTTCACAATGCAATATCCCAACCACATACTGACAGATGCAGTGTCATTTGTGTAGGCCCTGAGGAAGGTTAGGTTCAGGTCAGATTAACAGAACTCAACAAAATCTTATTAAGAGTCATAATTCCTCAAGCAAACTTCTCTTTCAAAGAACCAGCATTGGCACTACCGGCCAAATGGCCTCCTTCGAAACAGTCTGTCTGAAACCCGGGCTTTCAACATTTTGAGTGACTTTCAATTTTCATGGGATCACGGAATCATCCCTACTGTGCAGAAGGAGGCCATTCAGCCCTTCAAGACCACAATCCCACCCTATTCCTGTACCCCAGATATTTACCCTGCTAATCCCCCTGACACTAGGATCAATTTTTCATGACCAATCAACCTAACCCTCACATCTTTGGATGCGGGCATCACTAGCAAGGCTGGCATTTATTGTCCATCCACTCGATGCAACAGAGCCGCTTGCTATGGCCACTTCAGAGGGCAAGTTAATGGTTAGCCACGTGGGTGTGGGATTGGAGTTACTTATCAGCCCAGAGTGGGTAAGGATGGCGGTGTCCCTTCCCTGGAGGACATCGGTGAACCCATGGACTTATAATGACAAAGGCAACACATTTCATGGTCACGTTTGCAGATGTAGATTTCCATAAACCCTCTGATTAGTTATTTAGGAAATAAATAAAATCTCAGACAAATGAAATGGATGGAACTGTGATTCGAAGAGGTATCTGATGCCACCTTTTGCCAATTCTTCAATGAAATCTGTCTTTACGCAGCCAAACCCGGCCCCTGTAATAAAGAAAAACCTGCTGTGCTTCACTCGAGCTTTGCTAAGCTGTACAATAAATGCACACCTTCACTTTCATTATCGCTTATTTATTCTTGTAACTGCTGGTCTTTTTTTTTATTATTGTTTTTTGCACTGTGTATAAAAGCAAGCTCGCTCGCGCACACAAAAAAAAGTTAATTGCCCACTAACTTGTTTAAAGTTGAGCATTATAAATGCTGGAGGGCTTCTTTTATTTTCTCTTGATTTTCCTCTCTCTGTTGAACGGAAATTAGTGAATAGAGTTCTTTTGTTTCCATAAAATTATTGTGATATATATTTAGCAGCCTTTATATCTAAATAAAACTGCAAGATTTTTACTTAAGAGTTTCTCGTGCTTATTTGCCGCTGCCTTTCAATGCGACTTTTTGTAGTTTGCCTTCTGTGGACCAACTGATATTCAGTCATCTATTCAATGCTTTGTCATCATCTTCTTTACACATAAGCGTTACAATTCCTTTTGTAATCAGCTGCCTTCTCGGCATTGAAATTGAACTCTTTTCTCCCTTCGCTCCACAACCTAATGAAGTGTCGAGAACTCGAGGTCAAGGTACAATTTTTCTCTTCACAAGGATGGAATACACTTGGCTTAGAAGAGGTACAAAGAACCTTCAATAGATGTATTCCAGTGATGAAAGGAGGGAATCGATAGAATAGACCCATATTCTTTGGAGTTTGGAAGAATGGGAGACATGTAAAATTTTTAGAGAACTAACAGGATAGAGGGTCATTTCCCCGAATTGAAGGGTCCTGAACCAAGGGTCACAGAGTAGAGACAATGGTAGAGTTGGATCTTATGGCCTCGCTCATCCCGAATCCATAGAACCATAGAAAATTACAGCTCAGAAACAGGCCTTTTGGCCCTTCTTGTATGTGCCGAACCATTTTTTGCCTAGTCCCATTGACCTGCACTTGAACCATTTCCCTCCACACCCCTCTCATCCATGAACCCGTCCAAGTTTTTCTTAAATGTTAAAAGTGACCCCGCATTTACCACTTTATCCGGAAGCTCATTCCACACCCCCACCACTCTGCGTGAAGAAGCCCCCCTAATATTCCCTTTAAACTTTTCTTCTTTCACCCTTAACCCATGCCCTCTGGTTTTTTTCTCCCAGAGCCTCAGTGGAAAAAGCCTGCTTGCATTCACTCTATCTGTACCCATCAAAATCTTATACACCTCTATCAAATCTCCCCTCATTCTTCTACGCTCCAGGGAATAAAGTCCTAATCTATTCAATCTCTCTCTGTAACTCAGCTTCTCAAGTCCCGGCAACATCCTTGTGAACCTTCTCTGCACTCTTTCAACCTCATTTACATCCTGTAACTAGGTGACCAAAACTGTACACAATACTCTAAATTTGGCCTCACCAATGCCTTATATAACCTTACCATAACTATCTGTACCATCTGTAAAGGATCTTCCCATTGTCCGCGCCCCTCACCCCGTCCCGATTCCCATGGCAGGCAACCCGGTAAAATCCTAGACATAGAGTCATACAGTGCAGAAAAGGCCTTTCAACCCATTGAATCTGCACCGACAATACCTACCACTAAAGTCCGTTTTACTACATTCAATTACATGAAGTCCCACTCCAGACTTCAGCACAAAATTCAAGGCTGATACTCAATGCAGCACTGAGGGAGTGCAGCATTATTGGAGGTGCCATCTTTCACATGAAAAATGAAACTGTGGCCCCCATCGCCTTCTCCGGTGAGCAGAAAGGAAGACATTGCTCTGTTTTGAACAAGCGCAGGGAAATTTTCTCCAGTGTTAATCTTCAATCCACAATAATAAAATGATTACCTGCTCACTATCATCTTGTTTGTGGGAGCATGCTGTGCACAAGTTAGTTGCTGTGCTTCTACCATTGCAACTTCTAAAGTACCTCATTGTCTATTTTTTTGTTCATTCAAGGGAAATGGGCAGCGCTGGCTGGCCATCATTTACTGCCCATCCCTCATTGGCTGAGGGCAGTTGACAGTCAACCATATTGCTGTGGCTGTGGAGTCACATGTAGGCCAGACCAGGTAAGGACAGCAGATTTCCTTCCCTAAAGGACATTAGTGAACCAGATGGGTTTTTCCAACAATGACAATGATTTCATGGTCATCAGTAGATTCTTAATTCCAGATAGATTTTACTGAATTTAAATTCTATCATCTGCACGGCGGGATTCGAACCCAGGTCCCCAGAACATTAGCTGAGTTTCGGGATTAATAGTTTGGCGATAATACCACTAGGCCATCATCTCTCACTACTAGGCCATTGCTTAGAGATGTCTGTTTATCAGGAAAGGCTCTCTATAAATGCAAGTTTTCTTTTCCATAGACTCATAGAATCCCATCGAGTCTGCACCAAACACAATCTCACCCACACCCTATCCCCATAGCCCCATACATTTACCCCAGCTAATCCCCCTGACACTAAGGGGCAATTTAGCATGGCCAATCCACCTAACCCTCACATCTTTGGCCTGTGGGGGGAAACCGGAGAGAATGTGCAAATTCCACACACACAGTGACCCAAGCTGGGAATTGAACCTGGGTCTCTGGTGCTGTGAGGCAACGGTGCTAACTACTGCCTTATTAAAGAAACCTTATGAGTTGTTTCATTCCTGTTTTAAAGGGTTAACCACCCATCAACGTAAAGGATGGAGGAGATTGATATAAAGGCACTAAAGGGCTGACTAGGGTCCAGCTAGAGTAGCCAGTAGGAATCCTCATTGCCCATGTTGCGAAATCGCAGTTCAAGGACAGCAGCAGCGTGTACTGGGAGAAACAGCCCCCAGACAGCTGAGTGTCATTTCCAGATTACTTGTCACTCTCACCCTGTCACTTCCTGTTTCCAATCATTCACACTACTGCAGTTGGACTAACATCTGCTTCTTCGCAAAACTGGAAGCGAGTGTGAAAGCAATGAGTTGTCAAACAAAATTTACTTCAGATTGGAGATCATCTCAGGAATGTCAGGGAGGGAGCTTTTTGAGACATAAACACCGGTGAATTACAGTGGTTGCATTTTCCATCGACCGCTGGTCCCCTCTGTGCATTTTCTGTTTGTATGGTATTGGATAAGATGTTAAACTCTGGCTCCAGCTGATTGCTCAGGTGGACATAAAAAATTCCACGGCACTATGCCAAAGAGGGTTGGGGGGAGTCCTCTCCAGTGGCCTGGCCCAATATTAAAAGATTATCACATCATTTATCTCATTTCTGTGTGTGGGATCTTGCCATGCACTCAGGGGCTGCCACCTTTCTCTACGTTAGAATGATGCACTTCAAAATTATTGGCTGTTGGATGGCTTGAGGACAGAGAATTCTCCATCTAAAACTTTTTTTAAAGTTTATTAGTGTCACAAGTAGGCTTACATTAACACTGCAATGAAGTTACTGTGAAAATCCCCTAGTTGCCACACTCTGGCACCTGTTCAGGTACACTGAGGCAAAATTTAGTACGGCCAATGCAACCTAACCACATCTTTCAGAGGTAATACACTTGGGTTGGGCTAACAATTCAAAGTTTAGACTATGAATGGTAGGAACCTGGAAAGTACTGAAGATCAGCAGGACCTTGGAGTGCAAATCCACAGATCCCTGAAGGTAACAGTAAGAATAGAAGGAATAGGAGCAGGAGTAGGCCACCCAGCCCCTCGAACTTGCTCCGCCATTCAGTAAGATCATGGCTGATCTGACAGCGGGTTCAATTCCACTTACCCGCCCGCTCCCCATAATCCTTAATTCCCTTATTGGTTAAAAATCTATCTATCTTTGACCTAAAAACATTTAATGAGGTAGCCTCTACTGCGTCATTGGGCAGAGAATTCCAAAGATTCACTACCCTCTGGGAGAAGAAGTTCCTCCTCAACTCTGTTCTAAATTGACTCAATGTGGGTATGCCGGCGTTGGACTGGCGTAAACACAGTAAAAAGTCTGACAACACCAGGTTTTAGTCCAACCGATTTATTTGATAATAGACTCACAAGCTTTCGGGGTTAGTCCCTTCGTCAGGTGAATGGAGAGTTCTGGCCTCAGACAGAGCATATAAAGCACAGACAGTTTAGAGATTACTGATTAGAATGCGAATCCTTACACCTAACCTGCTGTTCAAGACCTGAAGTGGCTGACAATGTGAGTGGAAGGAGCACTGATCACAGTTTAAAGAGATGTGTATTGTCTCCAGACAGTACAGTAAGTGAGGTTTTGCAAACCCAGGCAAGTCACGGGGGTTACAGATAGTGCGACATGAACCCAAGATCCCTGTTGAGACCGTCCTCATGTGTGCGGAACTTGGCTATCAGTCTCTGTTCAGCGACTCTGCGCTGTCGTGTGTCGTGAAGGCCGCCTTGGAGAATGCTTACCCGAAGGTCAGAGGCTGAATGTCCGTGACCACTGAAGTGTTCGCCAACAGGAAGGGAACAGTCTTGCCTGGTGACTGTCGAGCGATGTTCATTCATCCGTTGTCGTAGCGTAAATTGACTCCCCCATATTTTGAGGCTATGCCCCCTAGTTCTTGTTTCCATTGTAAGTGGAAATACCCTTGCTGCTTCTACCCCGTCTAGCCCCTTCATTATCTTATATATCTCTATAAGATCTCCCCTCAACCTTCTAAACTCCAATGAGTACAGACCTAATCTACTCAATCCCTCCTCATAAACTAACCCCCTCATCTCCGAAATCAACCAAGTCCAGAAACGATGCAGATGGAATTCTTGCCTTTATTAATCATAGAATACAAGAGCAGGAAGGTCATGCAGGAACTGTATAGAATGCTGGTTAGGCCACAACTGGAGAACCCCAGGCGGTTCAGATCACCACATTATCGAAAGGATGTGATTGCAGTGGGGAGGGTGCAGAGAAGATTCACCAGGATGCTGCCTGGGCTGGAGGGTCTGAGCTATGGGGAAAGATTGGATAGACTGGTGTTGATTTCCTTGAAGCACCAAAGGTTGAGAGGAGACCTGATAGATTATGAGGGCATTGATAGGGTAACAAGAAGACACTTTTTTCCATTAGTAAAGGAGTCAATAACCAGGGGTATAGATATAAGTTAAGGCTGAGAGGGGAGTTGAGGAGAAACTCTTTCACTCTGACAATATGGGAGACTGGAATTAACTTCCTGAAAGGGTGATTGAGTTAGAAACTCTTGCTACTTTTAAGAAGAATTTAGATATTAACTTGCATTGCCACAACCTTCTGGGCTATGGGCCAAGCGCTGGAAATTGGGATTTGTGTAGTTAGATCTTTGTTAACCAGTGTGGACACAATGGGCCAAATGGCCTCCCACTGTGCCCTAAACATGTATGAATCTATAAAAATCGCAGCTGGCCTTGTAGAGACAGAGGCCAGGAACTCATGCACCTTCTCAGCCATTGTCTTTCTCTGCAGCAAATGTGGCAGACATTGCCATGGCAGAGTGCAGCTCCTGTGCCACATCAAACGATGCCCAACAAAGAGTTGGACTGAGAAGGCACCTGATTCACTAGCTTCTGACTTGTCTTGGGTTCTCTTCATGAGCTTTCTGTTTCTGCTCGCTACTTCCAATGCCCTTCCAAACAATCAGTTCCGAGAGCTTATAGCCCTCAACAATTGTCTGTATCATTGTCCACCATCTTCATAATGGAGGCCTCCTTGCACTGAAGACATGGGCGTCCAAGAGGCTGTGACCCTGTACCCAGTTCACTGTGCTTTAGAGCTTTAGTTTGAGAAGGTGCACAATGTTGACAAATCAAGAAAGGGTGCCGAGGCAGGTGACCGTGGAACTTACATCCAGCGAAGTTTCAGCATCTTTCAAAGAAGCTGCAAAAAACAAGCCATGAAGAAATTGTGTGAGCCACTACAACACTCAATGGATAGAATATTTGGTTTAAATAAAGATGAACCAGTCACAATAAACAAAATCCGTGAGGACGGCATCAGGAGGGACCTTTGAGTGATTATGCAGCAACAGCTTTCAAGGTGGTAGAGGTTCCTGATTCCTCTCGTTGTAAATAACAAATTAATCCAATGGGAGGGAAGACATAAACAGAAGATTATTTGACATAAAACTTGACGGTTGTTGAGAAAAGTAGTGCTAACTTTTACTCCAGGGGTTGGTGAACTATCTATTTCTCAACAGTACCTCAGGCAAAGAACAAAGAATAGTACAGCACAGGAACAGGCCCTTCGGCCCAACAAATCTGAGACAAATACATCTCTAATCTAATATTTTCTTACCTCTACATTGTCCATATCCCTCTATTCCCTACCTATTCATGAATCTATTTAGTTGCCTCATCAACATTGTTATAGAATCTGCTTCCCCCACCACCTCCTCCGGCAGCGCGCTCCAGACATTCACTACCCTCTGCGTGAAAAACTTGCCCTTTACATCTCTTTTAAACTTTCCCCCTCTCACTTTCAACCTAAGCGTCCTGAGTAATTGACCGTTTGACCCTGGGAAAAGACTCTGACAATCCACTCTTATCCAAGCCTGTCATAATCTTGTAAACCTCTTTCAGGCCCCTCCCTCCTTCATCCTGCAGTGCTCCGATTAAAACAATCCTTGTTCAACCTTTCTTCATTGTCCATATCCTCCAAACCAGGCAACATCCTGGTCAATCTCTTCTGCGCCCTTTCCAATGCACCAACACCTGGCAGTGTGGTGACCAGAATTGTCCACAATACTCCAAACGCAAGCTAACTAATCTTATACAGCTGCAACATGATTTTCCAATGTCTCAACTCAACGCCCCGACAGATGAAGGACAGCATGCCATTGGCCTTCTTGACCATCTTATTATTTCGCACTAATACTCTTGTAATATAACAGAAATGATGCCTTACTCAGATGTTTAGTATTGTTTTAAATTCACTTTGTCTTTCTTCCGAAGCTTTCAGCTATGATATGCCACCCGGCATTTTACCACCATAGAGATTCTGTATAAATGTTAGTTTTGTTGTGATCGTACCTTAACTACTGCTTGCAGCCACATTGGAGCTACAGTATAACAGCAGTGAAAGAGACCATTTGACTGATAAGTGAAGTTGCCCTACCTTGCTCCCTGCTCTCCCTGGGAGCAGTGTACCCTGATCTATCCAAATGCTCTTAAAAGATGCAATCATCCTACTGGTACACTGTTGAGGCTAATCAAATCTTTCTGTGGAGTGGAACTTGGTCAAAGAAAAACTGAAAGTGCACCGGACATTCTGATATCTGTGAAGAAAGAACTTTCATTTCTATAGCACCTTTCACAACCTCAGAATGTTTTTACAACAAATGAAGTACTTTTCGGTAAGTATTAATTGATCTATTATAATAAATGTGGAGTCAGTTTTGTGCGGTCCCACTAACAGCAATACAATAATGACCAGATTTCACATATTAAGGTGTTAACTGTAAGAAACAGGTGAAATGTACTATTGACCAAACATTATTTTTATAGGCGACTTATATTTTAAAATACAGAACACAACTTTTATCACAATTGAAACCTCTCCTTTATCAGATAAATGTCCTTTAGGGTAGATAGTCAACTCTCAGCTTCCAAGAATTTATCCCTGTGCTTTGCCTTTTTCAGCCATTCTATAATCCAAGAACTGTGGTTCGTGGTGAGAGTATTCCTAGAAAAATCTTCCAGTCTCATTTCAATTCCACACAAATTTGGTCTCATAAATCTAGGCCCATGCTTCCACCCACATTCCAGCACAATGAAGCATGGAAACTTTTGGCCTCAAGTTGTGTTTTCTCTTCAAAACTCTGACATTCTAACCATATCTGTAAATTTTCAGAGCTATCTTCGAAATCCTTCCCTATCAAAACTAATTTCCATGGCAATGAACCTTGTAGCCAAATAGAAATGCTGACTAGCTATCCTGGAGAACCCAACTCTCCTTCACATTGAAACTAAACAGGTGATTTAAAGCATAGCTGCTGACAATCTGACATCCTCAACACTTCTCTGGGACCTTAGAGACTCACAGTCTATCTAATATTAGCGTACAAGCTGCTACCATTGCCTGCAAGCCATCAACTTTCAAACCGTGTACCCTCCTACAAGTAAAACCAGTCCAAAGATGAGCGGGTTAGGTGGATTGGTCATGCTAAATTGACCCTGGTGTCAGGGGATTAACAGGATAGATGTGTGGGGTTACAGGGATAGGGCCTGGGTGGGATTATGGTCAGTGAATACTCAATGGGCCAAATGGCCTCCTTCTGCACTGTAGGGATTCTATGATAAAGCTATATAGGCCCCCTTTGCTCGTTGACAATTAAATCACTGAGGTTTGTTGTCAGGTTGACTTCAGAACAAGCCAGGTGACCCCTTTCATTTGACTTTAACTTAAAGACAGTATAACAATCTTATAAACTTCAGAATGTTAACCATTTTTCAATGATGTTAACTGAAGGAAAAATATTCGTCCAGGACACTGGGAAAAGCTCCCTGCTCTTTTATTCAAGAGTCTCTGTGGAATCCTATACTTCTACCCATGACAACAGACAGGCCTCAGTTTAATGTCTCATGCTATATATGGCATCCTTGACAATGCTGCATTCTGTCAGTACTACACTGGGAGAATCAACCAAAGTCTGCAGGGAAAGGCATTAAATATTTCTTTCAACAGTTCAAAGCATTGCGACTGCCATCATTATAGGTCAGTGTTCAGGCAAGTGAATTTTTAAACTGTCGATAGGAATCTCATGGCCTTATTATCTTTTATGCACTTCTGCAGAATATGTGGATGGTCGAGAATGTGCAGGTGGGGACATTGCTGGAGAGGCTTTGGCTGTTTTGAGCTACAATGTAACTGTAATAGGCCAGCTATGTTCTCCACAGTGCAAAGAGATACCAAATAACTGTAATGGCATAGTGGTAATGTTATCCTTAAGCCTAGGTTAATGTTCTGTGATCCAGGCTCAAAACGCATTGTGGCACCGAATGAAATTAATAGTTTCAATAATGACGAGAGAATAGAATCCTACAATGCAGAAGGAGGCCATTCAGTCCATCCAGCCTGCACCAACCACAGTACCCCCCCCCCCCCCCAGGCCTTATCCCGTAACCCCATGCATTTAACCTAACTACTCCCCCTGATAATAATGGGTAATTTAGCATGGTCAATCCACCTAACCTACACATCTTTGGACTGTGGGAGGAAACCGGA
Source organism: Carcharhinus amblyrhynchos (assembly GCF_965287045.1). Lineage (NCBI taxonomy): Eukaryota > Metazoa > Chordata > Chondrichthyes > Carcharhiniformes > Carcharhinidae > Carcharhinus > Carcharhinus amblyrhynchos. Next base: position 21,719,907 of record NC_137329.1, read on the forward strand.
GAATCCAGAGGGAACCCATGCAGACGAGGGAAATGTGCAGACTCCACACAGATAGTGACCCAAGCCAGGAATCGAACCCTGGCACCGTGAAGCAGCAGTGCTAACCACTGTGCCTCTGTGCTGCATGCAACTATCATTGATTGTTGTAAAATCACATCTGTTTTACTGGTGCTTTCTAGGGAAGGAAATCTGATACCTTTTGCTGGCTTACATGTGACTCCAGAGCCATAGCAATGTGGTTGATTCTTAACTGTCCACTGAAATGGCTTTGTCTCCCAGCCCGGCAATGCCTCAATTTTAAAATCCTTCAGCCTTTGTTTTCACATCCCTCGCCCCCTCACTATTTCCTCCAGCACCCCTTCCAATCCATCCCCAACACTCCAAGATCTCTGCACACCTCCAATTCTGGCCAATTGCCAGAACTTCATTGTCCATTTGCTGTCCAGGCCTGAACCTCTGGAATTTCCTCCCAAGACCTGTAGGCTTCTGCTCTTCTAAGTCAAATCTGAAAAAGATCAGTCCTTGGATCAACTTTTTGTTTCCTCTCCTAATAAGTGACTAGGTGCCCAATTTGATTACAATGGGCAACTTTTTTCAAAAAGTTAGGGATAAATCTCTGGAGGCTGAGGGGTGATCTTACAGAGGTCAATCAAATAATAAGGGGCATAGATTAGCCAGATAGTCAATATATTTTTCCAAAGGTAGGGGAGTCTAAAACTAGAAGGCATAGTTTTAAGGTGAGAGGGGAAAGATACAAAAGAGTCCAGAGGGGCAATTTTTTCACACAGAGAATGGTGAGTGCCTAGAACAAGCTGCCAGATATAGTAGCAGAGGTGGATACAATTTTGTTTTTTAAAAAGCGTTTAGACGGTTACATGGGTAAGATGGGTATAGAGGGCTATGGGCCAAACACAGGCAATTGGGGCTAACTTAGTAGTTAAAAAAGGGAAGCATGGACAAGTTGGGCCGAAGGGCCTGTTTCCATGCTGTGAACTTCTATGACTCTATGGCTCATCACCACAGTTACACCTTGGTGAAGCACCTTGAAATTTTTACACTGTCTTAAAACCGCTATAGAAATGCAAGTTGTTGTTGACATGGCAAAGCGCTTTTCAGGGTCGGGGTAGAGGTCCCTGGAGGGGTCATAAAAGGCACCAAATAAAAACATAAGTTCTTCTGTCACGGGGAACAATGGAGCAGCTGATTAATCACAAGAGGTCACTGAGTTCAGAGCTGGCTTTATGTTCTGAGATGCTGGTAGAATCTGCTTTGGAATCAGGGCTGGGCCTGTAACAGCTGAAGCTCGGGGCAGGCAGCTTCATTCCATTCAATAACCCAGCAGATGTGGCTGGTGATATCAGCATTGCTTTTTATGGCTCAGGAAACATTGCCATAACTGATCCTTATCTGTAGTGGGATGGTTTTGCTTTTACTGCAGGAAGTGTTTTTTTTTGTACATTAGATTGGCGGTAATTGGAGTGGTCCCTCTCGCTCTCTCCAGACCCTGGCCCTCCTCCTCATCCTCTCTTTCTCTGCTCCCCTCCTCCCTCCCCATCCCCACTTCACTCTTCCCCACCCCCTCTCCCAGCATCATCACCCTTCAGTGCACCCCCTCCTTACCTTCTCCCCCTTTCTCATGCCACCTCTTCTTTTCCCTGTCCTCTCCAACTCCCCCTCCCCTTTGAGGCTTTCCATCACCCTCCAGATACATAGTGCCCAAAATAAGAAGGGCATGTAAATGAATGTTTGGTTACTAAAGCAATCAAAGGACACAAAAGTCAGTCTTTAACTGAAATAATAACTCTGGAAGTTGCCATTCAATGATTAAAACAAGCCCTTATTCCCTTCCTGATTTACAGTGGAAGGGACTTGCTTCTCACTAACCCCTGACTTCCATCCCACCCGATGGAAACCAACTTGGAGGCGAACAAGAGAGAGGCAGTTCAAATGGAGTAGGGGGAGGAGCAGGAAAGGAGGGGATTTACCCACTGTTTTCTATTCCAATTTGAAATTGGACCCCTCTTTCTGAACAAGTGGGGTCCCTTTAAAAAGATGTAGATTGGGCTCCAATGATGACATCTGGAGAGCAAAGTGAGAATGGAAAGCAGTGATGGCTGTACCAGCCTTCAAAACCTGTGGGGATTGGATTGTGGGCTGAAGGAGAGCCAGCCGGGTAAGGCATTTATAATAAAATCAGAAAATACTCAGCAGATTAGTGCAACAACTGTGGAGAGAGACACAGAGATAATGTTTAGGGTCCTTGACCTTTCATCAGGATTGGAAAATGTTCGAAGAGGATATGGCTGAACAATAAAAGAGGAGAGCTATGATAGAGTGGAGGCTAGGAGAGATGTTTTTTAATCATTTGTAGGAAATAGACAACACTGGCTGGCCAGCATTTATTGCCCATTCCTAGTTGGCCGAGGGCAGCTCAGAGTAACCACATTATGTGGCTCTGGAGTCACATTTAGGCCAGACCAGGTAAGGATGGCAGATTTCCTTCCCTAATGGACATTAGGGAACCATTTTTTCTGACGTTCAACACTGGTTGCGTGGTCATCAGTAGATTCTTAATCCCAGATATTTTTTGTTGAATTCAAATTCCACCACCTGCCGTGGTGGGATTTGAACCCAGGTCCCCAGAACATTAGCTGAGTTTCCAGATTAATTGTACTAAATGACAATCCATCACTCAAATCAGCATCCCATCTATTGACTCTATTGGCAAAGCAGCCAGTATAATTAAGGACCCCATGCACCCTGGTCATTCTCTCTTTCTCCTTCTTCCATCGGGAAAAAGATACAAAAATCTAATGTCATATACCAACCAACTCAAGAACTGCTTCTTCGCAGTTGCCATCAGACGTTTGAGTGGACTTAACCCTCCTTCTGCACTGTAGGATTCTATGGTTTTCCAACCACAAGTGTCCCAAGACCAGAAATTCCCACCCGAACTCAATGGGCTTTTGAATGTCCACCAAATTTTCCGTCTCACCCGCTATGATTCCCCTACGGGTGAGATGGGAGAATTATAGCAAATATGTTTTAGAGATGTTGTTGTGAAATTACGGTTGACCAGGATATCAGGGAAAAGTCCTTGCTCTGTTTTGAATACCTCCACCTGACAGCAGATGATGCTCTTTAGCATCTCATCTGGGAAAAAGACACCTCTAACAGTGCAGCACCCCCTTACCGCTGCACCATGTTGACTTTCTCGCTCAAGTGTCTGGAGTGCGATTTGAACCCCTGACCATCTGATTTGAAAAATTGAGTGCTTACAAATGAACCACAGCAGACAAACCCGCTAACAGTAAATTTTTCACATCATGAAGAAACCGTCCAGCCAACTGAGCTAACCGACACTGAGAATTCAAGGTAGGACTGGAACGAGCATAGAAGATATAAGAACAAAGAACAAAGAACAAAAACAGCCCAGGAAACAGGCCCTTTGGCACAATGAGTCCACGCCGCCATTTTAACATTACGAGTCCCCCCTTACACCCATGACCCTTATCTATGCTTATGGCATTCCACATTGAGGGAAAACTAATTTAGGGACAATTTATTACCACCAATCAGCCTAATAGCACATCTTTGGGGTGTGGAAGGAAACCAGAGCACCCAGAGAAAACCCACGCAAGCACGGGGAGAATGCGCAAACTCCCACAGACACTAGCCCAAATCCATGTGTCTGCACAGCAAACAGTGATAGTCACTGAGCTGTCGTGTTGCCTAGCATCTGGCCCAGTTTAAGCGTACACTAACCACATGAAGTACTAGGCTATTCTTGAACAACGAAGAGCAGCCCTTGTACGACCCATCGCGTGTATGCCCCTCGTTGGACAACAAGGCGGACCATCTCAAAACCTGTGAATTAAAAGAGAAAAACATTAGTATCATTCCACATCCTCATACATTACCAGGGACGTCCCAAGGCTACTGAACCTTATTTAAAACAATCTCCTATATCCCTCCATCTCCAACCCACTCATGTGCCTGTCTGAGTAACTCTTAAACAACTCCAGCGTACCTGCCTCCACCACCTTGCTTGGCAGAGCATTCCATACCCCCACTACCCTCTGTGTGAAAAACCTCCCTCTAACATCCGTGTTATACCTTGCCCCCCCTCACCCTAAGCCCTTGGCCCCTCGTACTGTGCGTTTCTAACATAGGAAAAAGCTTACCACTGTTTACTCTAGCTATACCCTTCATAATCTTATATACCTCTATTAGATCTCCCCTCAGTCGCTGTCTTTCAAGGGAAAACAGCCCCAGTTTGCTCAATCTTTCCTCATAACCCAGTCCTTCCATACCAGGCAGCATCCTGGTAAACCTTCTCTGCACTCTCTCCAGCGTCTCCACGTCTTTCCGGTAGTAAGGCAGTTAAGAGGAAGAATGGGAAAGGTAGGATGGTATCTGGGCTGAGAGTAATGTGGCGAAATCGGGGCCGGATTCTCCTGTCCTGCCCACCAAGGAATTGTAGAGAGAAGGCCATACAAAGGTCCATTGACCTCAGGCGGGATTCTCCAGTTTTGAGGTGAGCGTGGCCACAGAAACCCACCCCGGAAATGAATGTTCCTGTTTGAGCAGAGAGTGGATTAATAAAAAATTAAATACAGTTGTTTAAAGTTATGAAGTGTTTAGACCAACTAGATAGGAAGAAACTTTTTTCCACTGGTAGAAATATTTGTAACCTGAGGAAACACGATAATTGGCAGAAGAGACAGAGGGGAAATAAGGACATTTTTCTTATTATGCAGCAAGTTGCTGTGACCAGGTAATTAATTGACTAGTGCTTTCAAAGAGCTGGGACAAGGAAGGTGGGCTGAATGGCCTCCTTTTGTGCTCTATCATTCTATGATCATAATGGCAGCAGATAGTTGGCAATGGAGAAAGAGAAATTGGAGAGTTTGATTTTGAGGACACAAAAAATAACTGTGGATGGAAAAGGGAGGAGCAGCATGGAGGCACAATGGTTATCACTGCTGCCTCACAGTGCCAGGGACTCAAGTTTGATTCCCCGCTTGGCTCACTCTCTGTTTTGAGTTTGCACATTCTCCCTGTGTCTGTGTGGGTTCCCTCCGGGTGCTCTGGTTTCCTCCCATAGTCCAAAGATGTGCGGGTTAGGTGGATTGGCCATGCTAAATTTCCCTTAGCATCAGAGGGACTAGCTAGGGTAAATGCACAGGGTTATGGGGATAAGGCCTGGGTGAGATTGTAGTCAGTGCAGACTTGAGGGCCGAATGGCCTTCTTCTGCACTGTAGAATTCTATGATTCTATGATTGATGGGTGAGGATGAAGGCAATTTGAGTCCCATTCTCCTACACTTCCCTCAGAACCCTTCCCTATTCCGCTGCTGTAGCCTGCTACCAGAAAAATACCCAACTCTTAGCAACCCTCAGCATCAACTGACTCTACTCAGTACAGTCACCTAAGAACCCTTTCCCACATCTGGCTGAAACCAAGAAGTCGCTTTCCATTTTCCCAGTCTTTTTTCCTCACTTCCTCAACGTAGGATTGCCTTCCAATTCCAATCAGGATAATATATTCTGGTGTCGAATGGGCTGAGTTTGTTTGCTGTGTCTGCTGGAGTACGAGATCTGCATGCGGTATCAGTGGGGAATTCTGTTCCAGCCACAATCATTGTTCTGAAGCTGCTGACTCCATTTCTCTGCCTGGTGTTCTTTGGAGCTGAACCCAGCTGTTCATAACCTCGTGGTATATTTCACCCTGATTTGAACATCCTCTACAAGACCAAAACTGTCCATTTCCATCTCTTTAACTTTACCCAGTGTCATTCCTGCCTCATCTCATCTGCTGCTGCAACCTTCGTCCATGCTTTCACTCCCGCTAAATTTGACTATTCCAGTGTTCTGCTGGCAAACCTGGATCACTGTCTGTGTGGAATCTGCACATTTCCCCCATGTCTGCGTGGGTTTCCTTCGTTTTTTTTCCTACAGTCTAAAAGACGTGCTGACTAGGTGTATTGGCCATGCTAAATTCTCCCTCAATGTATCCCAGAAGGTGCCGGAATGTGGTGATTTGGGAAGTTTCACAGTCACTTCATTGCAGTGTAAGCCTATTTGTGACGCTAATAAACAAACTTTAAATTTTAAACTTAGAATTGAACCACAGCTGACAAAGCCACTAACAGTAAATTTTCTACACCACGGACTAGACAGCCAGTCATGCATCCTCCATAAACTGTAGCCCATCCATAAACCTGCTGCCCATTGTCCTAACTTGGACGAAATACAGTTCATCCATCCCCCCTGTGCTTGCTGAGCGAGGTTGACTTCCAGTCAAGCAGCTTCTATTATTTTTAAAATCCCCAGCCTTGTTTCCAAATCCCTTGATAGCTTCACCCTACTGCTCACTCTCCAACCGCCTCCAGCCCTACAACCCTCGGAGAACTCTGCACTCCGCCAATTCTGGCTCTTGGCATGTTCCCCCATCTGAAGTCCTTAGTCCGTAAGATATGCAGGTTAGGTACATTGGCCGTGCTAAATTTTCCCTCAGCGTATCTGAACAGGCACCGAAATGTGGCGACTCGGAGATTTTCACAACAACTTATAAGAACATAAGAAATAGGAGCAGGAGTAGGCCATCTAGCCCTTCGAGCCTGCCCCGCCATTCAATAAGATCATGGCTGATCTGTCGTGGCTCAATTCCACTTGCCCGCCCTCTCCCCATAACCTCGCTTATCAAAAACCCATCAACCAGCGTCTTAAAAATATTTAGCGAGGCAGCCTCCACCACTTCAACGGGCAGAGAATTCCAGAGATTCACCACCCTTTGAGTGAAGAAGTCCCTCCTCAACTCCGTTCTAAACCGCGCCCCCCCTTTATCTTGAGGCTGTGCCCCCTAGTCCTACTGTCCTTTCTGAGCGGGAAGAGTCTCTCCACCTCTATCCTATCCATCCCATTCAACATCTTATACGTCTCAATGAGATCTCCCCTCATTCTTCTAAACTCTAACGAGTACAAGCCTAGTTTATTCAGCCTCTCCTCATAGCTCAACCCCCTCAACTCCGCTATCAGCCTAGTAAACCTCCTCTGCACTCCCTCCAAGGCCAAAATATCCTTGCGTAAGTACGGCGACCAAAACTGCACACAGTACTCCAGCTGCGGCCTCACCAATGCCCTATACAGCCGCAGCAAGACCTCCCTACTTACATATTCAATCCCCCTCGCTATGAAGGCCAGCATCCCATTCGCCTTCTTGACCACCTGCTGCACCTGCAGGCTGGGTTTTTGCGACTCATGCATTGCTGTGTTAATGTAAGCCTGCTTGTGGCACTTATAAATAAAATTTAAACTAAAAGGCTGTGCCTTCAGCTACCTCATAAATTTTTTCCAATGACTTTCTTTTTGTAATGGTCCTCCAGGTTGAGGGCAGCATTTTGTCAAGATCATCATGTTTGTTGGAATAATAATCCCATTGTAAACACTTAAGAACACAAGGCCCTGGGTATTTATTGTCAATCTTTCTCTACACACTAGCTATGATGTAATGCTACATTCTGCGCCGTTTCCTTTCGTTCTCTATGAACAGTATACTTTGCCTGTATAGCGTGCAAGAAACAATACTTTTCACTGTATCCCAATACATGTGACAATAATAAATCACATCAATGCTCTAGAATTTCCTGCCTAAAGTTTTGTTTTGCCTTATCAATCATTATTTCCTCCTTTAAGATGCTCCTTAAAACTATCTCTCTGGGCAAACTTTTGTCGTCTCTCCTAACATCTCCAACTGTGACTCGATGTCAAATTTGATTTGCTAGCATTTTGTGAAGTGCCTGATGGTATTTTACCACATTAAAGTCACTAAATGAATGCATTTGAACACACCGCATCTATTAAATGTGGAGGATCTGTACGCTTCCTGTAAAAGGAAGAGGGAATTTGCATTAATTTTGTAGAGCTTTTCACTACCTCGGGACATCCCGAATCAATTTGCATTCGATGAGGTTCTTTCTGAATTGGAGTCATGTTTGTAATGTAGAAAACGCAGCAGACAATTTGTGTGCAGCAATCTCCCCTCCATCCTCCTGCGCGCCCCCCACCCCCGCTCCCCACACACACACACACACACACACACACACAAACACACACACACACAAGCAGGATGTGATTATTAGGCAGCTTCCCATCTCCAAAGATGTGCAGGTCAGGTTGATTGGCTATGATAAATCGCCCCTTAGTGTCAGGGGGATTAGCAGGGTAAATGCATGGAGTTATGGGGATAGGGCCTGGATGGCAATGTTGTCGCTGTAGGCTTGATGAGCCAAATGGCCTCCTTTCGCACTGTCGGGATTCGATGGGCTCATTGCATCGTCCCCTTTTTTGGGCGCATAAACTTGGTAAAGTTGGGTGTGAGGTGAGTAGAGCGATCTGCACCCCTGCCTTCATGCTGGTTCCCCCTGTACCAAGGCCCGAAAATGGCCGAAATGGGTGCGACAGCCCTTTGAATGCATTTGCATGCATTTAAATTGACTTAATGAGCTGGACACCCAAACTTATCGGCATTCTCCCTTTACCACCATGTTCGCTCATCCAGAATCAGCACAAAGCGGGCATGCTCCATAGAAGTCCAACTTGGGTGCTCGAGTTAGTGAGGAGGTAAGTGCCAAGTGTCCAACAGCTCTCTGCTTGAGATCGGTGAGGGTGGGAGGGAGGTGGGTCAGTTGCCATTCTGCCTGAGATCAATGGAGGGGAAGGGGAGTCCGTTGCTACTCTGCCTGAGATCAATGGAGGGGAAGGAAGGGTCCACTGCCACTCTGCCTGAGATCAGTGAGGGGGAAGGGGGGGGCACACTGCCACTCTGCCTGAGATCAGTGAGGGGGAAGGGGGGGGCACACTGCCACTCTGCCTGAGATCAGTGAGGGGGAAGGGGGGGGCACACTGCCACTCTGCCTGAGATCAGTGAGGGGGAAGGGGGGGCACACTGCCATTCTGACTGAGATCAATAGAGAGGAAGGAGGGTCCTGCTGCCACTCTGCCTGAGATTGGCGAGGAGGATGGAGGGAGGAACATGTGATCAGTCTGGGTGGCATGGGTGAGGGATAAGGGTCAGTAATGTTGTGAGGAGGGGCCAGGAGGAGGCATTATCTGTCCTGAGAGGGATGTGGCAGGGGAGCAGCATTCTATCTTTTTTCTCTACACATGCACAGTAGGAGGCTCCGATCAGAGCTGCAGGGTTTCGGGCACGTTAAGTCTCACCCACAGGCTTGTGCAGCGCGATTCGGAATCGCTGATATTTTTTCAGGCAGAGTGCATATGGGGGCGATGGAGAACCGGCCTAAAAGTCGGATCTGAACCACTCCCAGTTTCAGGTCCGCCCAGCGCTGAGAATGAAGATGGTAAAATAGGGCCTGATGAAGCAATGATTCCCCTTTAAGGAACTACTTGATGTCCTGGACAATCGTGTGTCAATCACAGCAGATCAGCAATTAACCGTCTTGTCACGCAAACAGTGTCGCGTGGGCGAGAGAGAGAGACCCTTCTGCAAGAGGCAAATGAGGTCTTTGGAATGAATATAGTTTTGTCTGAAGGCCTTGAAATATTATTCAAATATTAATAGTCATAAAACAAATAGAAATGACCTTTCGGTATCCCAGCATTCTTATCTCAGGGCCAGCACTATATTTTGTTCTGATGTATGGTAAACCTTCTGTGGAAATAATTGTACCTGCCTCTGAAGCTGGTTTTTTTTAAAAGGCCAAATGGCAAGAAAGAAAATAGATCATAAATGCATCATGGAAGGAAATAAGGTCTTTGTTGTTTGTACATCAGCAGTTTAACTGGTGTAAAATGACAGCCATATATCAAAGAGGCAACAATTCTTGACATAAACATTTCAAGCTGTACAATTGACATGAAAGTGACGTGGATTTCAGCCTTGTTTGATTCCAAGGTAGGTGCTGCTCAATAAATACCCAGGACCTTGTGTACTTGAGTGTTTACAGTGGGATTATCTATCCAGCAAACATGATGTTCTTGACAAAATGCTGCCCTCAAACTGGAGGACGGTTACAAAAAGGAAGTCATTGGAAAAAGTTTTTGCTCTTGACTTAAGGAATTGAAAACATTTGTCAGCAAATTAAGCCGATAGATATTCGAGAGCAAGGGTCTTCCTAATGCTTTCAGTCACCAAAATTTTTCCAAGGTTGAGCGGAGGGGGTTGCGTTTTTGGAAAGTAACCATCAGATCAGAACAGATCCTGGTTACGAGCTTAAACAAATAGATAGGGTGGTAAAGAAGGCATGTGCCATGCTTGGCTTTATTGATCGGGGCATTGAGTAAAACAGTCGGGATGTCATGTTGCAACTTTATAAAACTTTGGTTAGACCGGGCTTACGTTCAATTTTGGTCGTGACATTATTATTTATTTATTTTATTTACTTACTTACTTATTTATTAGTCACAAGTAAGGTTTACATTAACACTACAATAAAGTTACTGTAAAATTCCCCTAGCCGCCACAGTCTGATGCCAGTTCGGGTCAATGTGCCTAACCAGCATGTCTTTCAGAATACGGAAAGAAACCAGAACACCCAGAGGAAACTCATGCAGACACGGGCAGAATGTGCAAACCACACAGACAGTGACCCAAGCTGGGAATCAAACCAGGTCCCTGGCTCTGTGAAGCGGCAGTGTCACCACTATGACACCGCGCTGCCCCAGGAAGGATTATGCCCCAGGAAGGATGTGGAGGCTTTGGGAAGGGTGCAGAAGAGGTTTACCAGAAGGGTGCCTGGATTAGAGGGTATGAGCTATAAGGAGAGGCTGGACAAACTTGGGTTGTTTTCCCTGGAGCGGCGGAGGCATAGGGGAGACCTGATAGAAATCTATCAAATTAGGAGAGGCATGGATAGGGTTAACAGGCAGGATCTTTCTCCCAGAGTTGAAATGCCTAATACTAGGGGGCGTGCACTTAAGATGCGAAGGTGAAAGTTCAAAGGAGATGTGAGTTTACACAGAGATTAGTAGGTGTCTGGAACGCACTGCCAGGGATGGTTTATCTGCCAGGGAAAGTAGATACAATAAGAGTGTTTAAGAGGCTTTTGGAAAAGCAGATGAATATTCAAGGAATAGAGGGAAAAAGACAAAGGACTTGTTTAATTTGGCGTTATGTTCAGCAAAACATCATAGGCCGAAGGGCAGTTTCCTGTTCTGTACTGTTCTATGTTAATCTGTACTCATCTGCTGGTAAAGTTAGAATGGGGATAACCTGGGCCCAAGGGTCTGATTGGCCATTCCTATGTTTCAAAGCAAACCCTTTAAGGAGGTCCAGTCCCCGATGAGTACAGTTCAAAGAAGAGTTTGTGTATTGCAACATTAATGAAGAAACCAATGGCTAACAAAAGCCCCCTGGACACAATATCCACCAACCTCCACCACTGGAGCTCTGCAGCGGCACTGCACTGGAGAAACTCACCTTGGATTCTTCAACAACATACACCACAGTCACTGAGAAATACATCAACAGCAATGAGATGGGAACACTGCCATCTCCAAGAGGTCTTCCAGGCCACACATCAGACTGACCTGGTCATATAAACACTGTTCCTTCATCATTTCCTGTGTACCCTAGATATAGGTCACCCTATTATAGAAATAGTATTATTAAACTAGAAAGAGTGCAGAAAAGATTTACAAGGATGGTACCGGGACTTGATGGTTTGAGTTATAAGAAGAGGTTGGGTAGACTGGGACTTTTTGCTCTGGAGCGTAGGAGGCTGAGGGATGATCTTATAGAGGTCTATAAAATAATGAGGGGCATACATCAGCTAGATAGTCAAATCTTTTCCCAAATATAGGGGAGTCTATAACTAGAGAGTTTGGATTTATGGTGAGAGAGGAGAGATACAAAAGAGTTCAGAGGGACAATTTTTTCATGCCGAGAACATAAGAACATAAGAAATAGGAGCAGGAGTAGGCCATCTAGCCCTTCGAGCCTGCCCCGCCATTCAATAAGATCATGGCTGATCTGAAGTGGATCAGTTCCACTTTCCCGCTCTCTCCCCATAAACCTTAATTCCCTTGTCTATCAAAAACCTATCTACCCATGACTTAAATATATTTAGCGAGGTAACCTCCACCACTTCAACGGGCAGAGAATTGCAGAGATTCACCACCCTTTGAGTAAAGAAGTTCGTCCTCAACTCTGATCTAAACAGTACCCCCCCCCCACTTATCTTGAGGCTGTGGGGGGAGGACAGTTTATATCAGAGTTGACGAGGAACTTCTGGGTGGTGATAAGGGTGGTGAACATCTGGAACAAGCTGCCAGAGATAATAGTCGAGGAGGGTACAGTTTTATCTTTTAAAAAGCGTTCAGACAGTTACATGGATAAGATGGGTAGAGAAGGATATGGGCCAAATGCGGGCAATTGGGACTAGTTTAGTCGGTTAAAAAAAAGGACGGCAGAGACAAGTTGGGCCAAAGGGCCTGTTTCCATGCTGTAAACTTCGATGACTCTATCCCTCTATTTCTGGGTCACATTCCTAGCTTTCCATACCAAACGCCATTGTGGAAACAGTGTCAACAGAAGTTCAGGAAGAAGGCACACCGCCAATAGTCTTTGAGGACAGTGGAAGATGGACAGTCATGCAGCTATGCCAGTGATGCAAGGCTGAGTCTTTCAAAACTGCCATCAATAATTCAACCCACACCACAACGCAGGATGTTTTACCGCAGAGTGAGATCAAACACAGCATTCGAAGCAAACTAAATAAACTTGTGAGGAAAAACATGTAAAAGGATAGCGTTCGCGAGTAGGGAAATGAGAATGAGAGTAGATAGTTTCAGTAGGGAAGGAGCTCATGCATTCCATTGACATTGGCACCAGTTGACAGCCGCTATCCCTAGTGAGTTTTTACTGATCCTTTTGACTGCAGGATCTCTGTAGCCAGGATAATTGGTGCCACTGGGGAAACAACAAGCTTTATGGTGGACTGCTGTTGAATGCAACCTGTAAGGCCGGCCCAGCAAAGATGATGCCACGCAATTAGAATTAATAGCGTAGCCAAGGCTTTTAGTTTCAAGCCCTTGAACGAGTGGAAGGGGACAGCACAAACATGCCCATAAATATTGCGGATATGTGGAGTCAGGAGTCCAGCTCATTAAACATCAGTGCTTTGATTCAATGTCCTGAGGGCTGTTGGATTTACTCTCACACTTTGATTAATCAGACTTATTTGAATGTCTGGGTGACGTTGCCAAGCTGTTGCAGCTGTTCCTTCATGATCCGGTCGGAGACTGGATGTTGTGTTTAGTCTGTCCCCACTCTCTCTCTTGCCCTCATGGAAACTTTACCTCATCTACACATGTGAAAGATCGACCAGCACTGGCACTCCATCAAAGGCATTCAAACATTCCTGCTATGCCTTTGTGAGATGATTTTCTTTAACAGGCCTGCAACCCAGAGCAGAGAGCAATCACCCCTTTCCCTTTCCCCTGCAAGTTTTCTTTTTCTGACCCTCATTGGTTTCAAAATTCCTGAACTTTTTGTTTTGGTTTCAAGACTTCTGCTCGCCACAGATGAAAGACTGAATTTCCAATTTGTGCATATCTTACATAATCACCAACTCACTAAAGTCTCGCCTGCTTCATCGGACCACCTGGGACCTACCTAAAACTCCAACAGAGACTCCAGTCACTTTCCTGCACTGTCAAGGTTGGCACCCACAAGGAATAGTATTTGCTTGGCATTATTATTACCAACATTCATTACACGGAATAAAGATTTTACTTCCCGCATTTACTTGTAGTATAAAGATGGGATGGGATATGCTAATGTATGACGTAGATGATGGTGCATGACTGATTTCAGTGTTAGGCTCTCAGGAGAGAGGTTGGACTCCATGGCTAGGAGCAACGTGCCTACTCTGTAAGCTGTTAAGATTTAATATTAACAAACAAGTGTTAAGCAGATACCAGAATCTGTCTACAGTCTGTCTAAGAATCAAGTCCCATGCCTTGAGTCTAAGGACACATCTCAGAACAGTACTGACCAGAATATATATGAGCCTAGCACTGAGGAATGCTACAGGTATTATACTATAGTGGTATTATTTCTGGACTCACGTTCATGTTCATATCCCATTGCAGCTGTTTATGAATTTCAATTCTGTTTAGAAAAGAAATCAGTAAATAAAAAGCTGGTAGCAATACAAGTGGCCATAAGGCTGTTGGATAATTATTATAACCCCAACTGCTTCCCCGTAACGCTGTTTAGAGAAGGAAACCATTGTTTGGCCTCGTTGTGAAAACTCTCCGTGCTTCTTTGATTGAAGTGATTTCAAGAAGAAATTAAATATAGCTCTTGGGGCCAAAAGGATCAAGGAATATAGTGTAAAGGTAGGATCAGCATGATGCATTTAGTGATCAGCCATGATCAAAAGAAATGGCGGACAGGCTCAAAGGGCCGAATGGCCTACTCCTGCTTCTAGTTTCTATGTTTCTGTGTAAACCCTTACATGGATTTAGGTCACCTGCTCAGCCTTTCCCATTCAAGAGAAAAGCGACGTATCCTGTTCGTCCTCTCCTGATAGATAAACCCTCACAGTCCAGTCATACAGTCATAGAGACATAGAAATATACAGCATGGAAGCAGGCCCTTCGGCCCAAATCATTCATGCCATCCAAATTTCCGAAACTGACCTAGTCCCATTTGCCTGCATTTGGCCCACATCCTTTCTCATCCATGTACCTGTCCAAATGCCTCCACCACCTCCTCTGGCAGCTCATTCTATATCCCCATTATCCTTCATGTGAAAAAGTTGCCCCTCAGGACCCTTTTAAATCTTTCCCTGCTCATCTTTAACCTACGCCCTCTAGTTTTGGACTTCCCTTCCCTGGGGAAAAGACCTTGGCTATTCACCTTATCTATACCCCTCATGATTTTATCAGCCTCTATGAGGTCACCCCTCATCCTCCTGCGCTGCGAGGAAAAAGGTCCCAGCCTATCCTACCATCTTCTTATAACTCAAATCTTCCAGTCCTGGTAACATTGCTGTAAATCTTTTTTTGCACCCTTTCTAGTTTAATAACATCCTTCCTATAGCAGGGTGATCAGTATTGCATGCAATATTCCAAATGTGCCCTTACCAATGTCTTGTACAATTGTAACATAATACCCCGATTCCTGTACTCAATAGTCTGACAGATAAAGGGAAGAGTGCCAAATGCCTTCTTCACCACCCTTTCTACCTGTTTCGCCACTTCCAAGGAACTATGTACCTGCACCCTCCAGTCTCCCTGTTCAACAACACTCTCCAGGGCCCCACGATTAACTATGTAAGTCCTGCCCTGGTTTGTCTTACCAAAATACAACTCCTCGCATTTATCTGAACTAAACTCCATCTGCCATTCCTCAGCCCACTGCCCCAGTTGATCAAGATCCCATTGCAGTAGTCTTAGATTACTTTCTTCACTGTCCACCACATCGCCAATTTTGGTGTCTTCCATAAACTTACTAATCATGTCTCCAATATTCTCATCCAAATTGTTTATATAAATGACAAACAACAGCGAACCCAGAAGATATCGTCCTTTTCTCCAGCCTGGAAGATTTGCTCTGCTTGGTAACTGAACCATACAATCTTTCTATAGAACTGAAGAAGGTTAGAAACCTGATGAATTATATAGTTGGAGGAGGTGGGACAGAATAGAAGGACAGGAATAGGTTGGAGAAAGTAGACATTGACAAAGTAGTCAATGGAAACAAGACAAAGGGGTTGTGGAAGAGTCATATGGACTTGAAGGGTAGAATTTTCCCATCCCGCCTACCATCGGAATTGTAGTGTGTGGGACAAGCAACACAGAAAGTATCTTCCTTTTCTCCAGCCTGGAAGGTATCCTCTGCATAGTGGCCGAACCCACTCATACACTAAAGGACATCAAAACAAAGATACATTGCAAAGCTTTCCCAGTTATTCTACAATGTGCAGGAATGCTCATTCTTCTGGATGTGCTGGTATTAAAATAGTGGGATCTAGATGATGCCTTCACCGTTCCTACAAGCTGTGTTCACCCTACCATTCCACCCATACCACTGATGTGATCTGACCAATGAAGGTTTAATGTAAATCCAGAAGTGACAAAAAACAACCTGACTCAGGAGTTACACAAACAGAAAATACTGGATACACTCAGTGGGTCTGGCAGCATCTGTGGAGAGAGAAACAGAGTTAACATTTCGAGTCCACAGGCCATGCAAAGGTCCGTTGACATTGGGCAGGATCTTCCTGCCTTGGAGTGAGCGCAGCCGGAAAATCCTATCCTTAATGTTAACTCTGTGTCTCTCTGTCCACAAATGCTGCCAGATCTCCTGTGTTTATCCAGCATCTTCCTGTTTATAGTTGAGATTTCAAGCATCTGCAGTATATTGCTTTCATCTGACTCCAGTGTAGATTGAGACTCTCAGGATTTGAACTACTCACATTGTGTCAATTCAACACCACTTGGGAATCTTTCAATTTCAGTCAGGGAGTGGTTAATCTTTATGAAAGAGGTTCCCTAGGGAGATGGTTGAAGTGGTCAGCACTGATTCGTTACATTGTTGGAGTACCTTGCACAATTGTGGTCTCCATATATATGGAAAGATATACTTGCAGCAGAGGCAGTACAGCCTCTCCCTTGTTTGGTTCCTGGGATGAGAGGGTTGTCTGGTGTTGAGAGACTGCGTAAGTTGAGTCATTATTCTCTGGATTTTAGAAGAATACAAAATTTTAAAGGGGCTTGTTAGGCAATATAAGACTCAAGAAGCCCGTGTCTCAGTTTAAAGACATAACTTTATTTAGATCAGCGGCCGCTAGGAGACCATTAAAGGGTCTGAGGTAGAGCATATAGGCCTTTCTGATGAAATCTGACATATAAAGTTCAAAACAGATCAATTGCAGATTTTTCTTATCAATTACTCCTGCTTTTCAGTGGCTTTAAATCAATCATCTTCAATATACACAAATCAACAATAATACTTGTCATAGACCTTAACCAATCACAACTTACCCTCTGGTATAACAGCATTTTATTAGTCCACAGAATCCGGAAACTAACACCTGTCTTGGCTGACCCCATTTCCCATGTTGCCTAGTAACCTCAAATCCTAGCCCAAAGTTCAAATGAATGTTTGCATGGGTTCCCTCCTAGTTCATTGTCAAACCAGATTAACACATGACTCCATGACTGGGCATGCATCCATCTTGTCTGGACAGTGAATAATCCGTATTCATTAAATATGATTAAGTGTTCTAAATGTTCTCACCATTTGAAAATGTACTGATAAATCTTGCATACATTCTCTGGAAATATGGCTTTGCCCTAATGCCTCTCACTATGATGCTTCACAGCAAAGCGCTCTTCACTAAAGTAAACAATACACCTTAAAAAATACATCAGTACATTCAAAATATCAGCATATGTGTTTTAAAATCATAATCACTTGTCTAAATCTCTTACTGCCTCTCATATGTACAAGCTGCTTCCTTGTTAGCTCATAGGCTTGTTTTAAAAGTCATTTAACTAAATGTTAGTAGTAATGCCAGTGCCTTAATGTCTAATGGTTTAAAAATCTAACTAACAGGAACACAGTTTCAGGATGAAGAATTTATCATGTAGGACTGAGATGAGGAGAAACCGTTTGATTCAGAGGATTGTGAGTCTTTGGAATTCTCTACCCCCAGGATATTCCATCCTTGAGTATGTCCAAGACTGAGATATACAGATTTTTGATTTCTCAAGGAATCAAGGGAGCAGGCATGAAAATGCAGCTGAGATCAGCCATGGTCATACTAAATGGTGGAGAAAGTTCAAGGGGTCGGATGGTCTACTCCAGCTCCTAATTTTATTCATTCATTCGAGGATATGGGCGTCACTGGCTGACCAGTATACTGATCCCTGTGTAAACCGGGATCCTGAGCAGGCCCGTTGATGTATTATTCCAGTTGGGACCTGTTTGTGTTCACCACAGGCTTGTGTTCTTTGCTTTACTTTATTTTGCACAATAAAGCACTGTTCCTTAATAGCCAACTCCTGGAGTTCCGATAAAAATCATGTGACAATGCTTCTAGGAGTATGTCTAACCAGAATTGCCAACCTGGTGCTTACACATGTATGTAAGCACACACCTACATAAATGGAGTTTTCCAGGGGGGTATAATAAATTTAGTCAGGGGAGGTGGAAACTAGGTAAACACACTAACCTTTCAGTCAAGAAGTGACAGCACGGTACCTACACTAAACTCTCCTTTCATGATTGTTTTCATTTAGCTCCATTCACTTGTCTCAGCCCACAGATCATTCGTATCCTGCTTCCGGCAGGGAAAGAATACAAACATTATAAAGTACAAGTCAACACAAGCACGTGTCTTGGCTGGACTAGCCAGTGAACCTTACGGGTGAAATCTGTTTGCTTAATTCCTAGTTGGGAAACAAGCCAAGGGCAGAAACAGGTTATGGGGAATTGTTGATATCCTTTTGTTCAAAGGCTCAGGGCATTTTCTGAAAGAAAGATCAAATAGCAGCATTCCCATCACTGAATTGGCAGCAGCGTTCTTGGAATCTTAGATACGAAAGAAATAGTTCATTCGTATGCATATCTTGTATATGTTTAATGTTCTTATCTGTCACGATATGCACCATTGTCCTGAATCATCTATCTGTCTGTCATCTATTTAATTATCTGTCTATCTGTACATCTTTCTCTATGCCTCTCATCTATCCATCATTGTTTTATTATTCATTCCAGGATGTCAGCTTCGATAGCTAGGCCAACATTTGTTGCCACCCCTAACTGCCCTTGAGAAGGTGGTGGCGAGTTTCCTTCTCGAACCGTTCCATCCATCTGGTGTTGGTACACCCAGGGTGCCGGGTAGGGAGGGAGCTCCAGGATTTTGACCCAGCGACAGTGAAGGAATGGTGATATAGCTCCAAATCAGGGTGGTGAGTGACCTGGGTGGAGAAGTTGCAGATGGTGGTGTTCCCATGGACGTAGTGGCCCCTTCTCTCTAGGTGATCAAAGGTGTGGATCTCAAAGATGTTTTCAAAGAAGGCTTGGCAGATTTCTAAAGAGTGCCTTGTAGTTGGTACACACTGTTGCCACTGTGCAATGGAGTGAATGTTTAAGAGAACAGATAGGATGTCAATCTAGCGGGCTACTTTGTCTCGGGTGGTGTCTCACTTCTTGAGTGTTGTTGGAGCTGCACGCATCCAAGCAAGTGCAGAGTTTTCCATCACACTCCTGATTTGTGCCTAGTAGATGGTGGACAAGCTTGTTGGAGACAGGAGGTGAGTTAATTGTCACAGAATACCCAGCATCTAACCTGTCCTTCTAGCCACAGTGTTTATATGGGTGGTCATCCAAAATGGATGAGCTGTGAGCTCAAATAAAAATAACTGTGTTGATTTGATAGCCATTATAGAGACTTGGTTGCAAGCTGCAACTAATGAGGTGCCACAGGGTTTGGCCCAGAGGCTCCAATTATTTACAATCTATATTAATGACTTGAATACAGGGATAGAAGGTACTATAGTCAAATTTGCAGATGACACTAAAATAGGCGGGGTAGTAAGTTGCAATGAGGAAAGAAGAAATCTACAAATGGATATAGTTAGGTTAGGTGAGTGGCTCAATCTGTTGTAGATGGGGTTTAAGTGTGAGGTTATCCATTTGGTTGGAAAAATGGAAAGGCAACTTATTACTCATATGGAGAAGGACTTTGGGGTGCTTTGGTGCAGAGAGATCTGGGTGTTCTTGTGCATGGGTCGGAGAAAACAGATATACAGTTACAGCAGGTAATAAGAAAAGCAAATGGAACTTATAGCTAAAAGAATAGAGTACAAAGGCAAGGAGGTGTTGTTGCAACTTGTGACGTTAGTGTCCCTTTAAGAAAGGTTTATTTAAAAACACGATTTGTGCAGCTCCCACAGCTTCAATGATGTCATTGTTAACCACGATGAGTCCTTTTATTGCTTCTACAATAGCTTAAGTGGGGGTTGTTTATATTTACTCTGGGATTAGTTTTACAATCCAGCAGGGTTAAGAGAAAAGGTCATGAGTTTTTGGACAGCCCCAGAGAATTTAAGGTCTCGGTTTTAAGAGTTCTAAGGCTACAGTTTAGTTGAGTTTAGCAGGGGCATCAAGCAAGAAAGAAGCTAAGTCCCTGGGCCCGATTTTACCATCAAGTTGTGCCTGTTTTCAGACGTGAAACTTTGGTAAGGTCGGGCTATGAGGCGAGTAGTGCGATCCATGACCGCCTCCACGCCCATTCCGCCTTTACCAAATGCCTAAAAGGGTTGGTACTATGCCCGAAATGGGCACAACATCAATTTAAATGCATTTGCAGGAACTTACTTTAACTTAATGGGCTGGGCGTCCAAACTTACTGGCATTTCCCCCTTTATCACCGCGTTTGCCCTTCCAGATGCAGCGCAAAACAGACACGGTTCGCAAAGGTCCGATTTGGGCGCTCCAGCTATGGAAGAGGTAAGTTCAGAGCTTCTGGTGGCTCTCTGACTCAGATCGGTGGTGACAGGGTGGAGGGTAGTGGGAGGGAGAAGTGCAGGGGAGGGGGGAGGGAGGGGGATCAGATGGTTCTCTGGTGGGGGGAGGGAGGGGGATTAGACGGTTGTCTGGTGGGGGGGAGGGAGGGGGAATTAGATAGCTCTGTGGCGGGGGGAGGGGGGGGGATCAGATGGTTCTCTGGTGGGGGGAGGGAGGGGGATTAGACGGTTGTCTGGTGGCGGGGAGGGAGGGGGATCAGACGGTTGTCTGGTGGGGGGAGGGAGGGGGAATTAGATGGTTCTCTGGTGGGGGGAGGGAGGGGGATCAGATGGTTCTCTGGTGGGGGGAGGGAGGGGGAATTAGATGGTTCTCTGGTGGGGGGAGGGAGGGGGATCAGATGGTTCTCTGGTGGGGGGAGGGAGGGGGAATTAGATGGTTCTCTGGTGGGGGGAGGCAGGGGGATTAGATGGTTCTCTGGTGGGGGGAGGCAGGGGGATCAGATGGCTCTCTGGTGGGGGGAGGCAGGGGGATTAGATGGTTCTCTGGTGGGGGGAGGGAGGGGGATCAGATGGCTCTCTGGTGGGGCTGAGGGAAGCAGGTCAGAATGCTCTCTGGGGGGGCGGTGTAGGGGAGGGAGGTGGGTCAGATGGTTCTCTGGTGGGGGGAGGCAGGGGGATTAGATGGCTCGCTGGTGGAGGGGGATGGGGGGGTCGGTCATCACTCTGTGTGCGGTCGGTGGCGGTGGGGGAGCAGGGCAGGGGGCAGCGATTGGATTGGGTAGTGGGGACTGATGGAGGGATAAGAGGGATAGTTATGTTATGGGGTGGGGCAAAGTCTGTGGGAGACGGGGGGGGGGAGGCATTATCCAGCCCAGGAGTGATTGGCAGGGGAGTGTTTTTCTATTTTTTTTACTGTGCGTGGACAGTTGAAGGCTCCGATCGGAGCAGCAGTATTTCGGGTGCGTTAAGCCCTGCCCACAGGTTTCTGTGGCGCGATTCAAAATCGCTGCTATTTTTTCAGGCAGAGCGCGTTTGGTGGCGCCTGAGAACAGGTCTAAAAGTTGGATCTGAAACATTCCTAGATTCAGCACTTAGAATCAAAATGGTAAAATCGGGCTCTCTGTCTCCCTGGTCTATTTGGAAAATCTGCTGGTTATCTCAAGGCAACATTTTGCCTTCCAGAAGGAAAGTACAGCCTTCAAAAAGAAGTCAAGTAAGATTTTAATCTACGCTGTGGTCAGCGTGTGGAAAAGGTTTTGTCTATGAAAGGTTTTGGTTTGGTGAAACAGCTTTGACATTCAATTAAGAGTTAATACATTATTGTAGTTGTTTTCTTTCAGTTTTTTTATTGTAATGGTTAAACAGTATTGCTAATTTTCCTTCTATGCATGTTAACTACGTTTGATAAAAGCTCTCTGAAAGGTTGTTGAATCATACCTGAAGTGAAACATCTCATGCTCAAATTCAAGATGCAAAACTTTGTTCAAGCAGGTTTTCTAAAACATTTTGGGTCTTCTAACCTGATTTATAACAAACAAGGCATTGGTGAGACCACACCTGGAAACCTGTGTACAGTTTTCGTCCCCTTATTTGAGAAAGGATGTAGTGGCACTAGAAGCAGTTCAGGGAAGGTTCACGCGATTGATTCCAGAGATGAGAGGTTTGTCATATAAAGAGAGATTGAACAGTTTAGGCCTATATACTCCGGGGTTTATAAAATGATAAAAGATATTGACAAAGTGGAAGTGGAGCGGATGCTTTCTCTTATGGGCTAATCTAGAACAAGAAGTTGTGGCTTTAGGATAAGGCATGTCAGATTTAAAACACAGTTGTTGAAAAATTGTAGAATCCCTAAGTCGCAGAAGGAGGCCATTTGGCCCATCGAGCCTGAACCAACAACAATCTCACTCAGGCTCTATCCCCATAAACTCATTTATTTACCCTGCTAATCACCCTGACACTAAGGGATAATGTAGCATGGCCAATGCACCTAACTTGCACATCTTTGGAGATGAGGAGAAACTCCTTCTCTCAAAAGGCCGTGAATCTGTGGAATTCACTCCCCAAGAGTGCCAGGGCATTGAGTACACTGATGAAGGAGATAGACATTTTTTAAATTATTAATGGGACGAAGAGCTATGGAGAATGGACAGGAAAGTGGAGTTGAGGCCACGACAAGATCAGTCATGATGGTATTGAATGGTGGCTCAGGCTTGAGGGACTGAATTGCCTACTCCTGCTCCTAGTTCTTATGACAATAATTGGGACCTGAATATTCAAGGGTACATGACATTTTGCAAAGACAGGAAGCTAGTTAATTAAACTGTTAATTAGGGATGACATTTGTACATTAGAGAGGATGGTCTTAATTCTGAAGGTCAAGATGTAGAATCAGTTTGAATAGAAATAGAAATAAGAAATAGAAAAGGTCAGAAGTCACTTGTAGGAGTAATTTATGAGCCTCCTAACGGTGACTACACTGTAGGGTAGGATGTGTCGTGGGAGAAAGATTCAGTGATAACCATGGGTGATTCTAATCTACATATAGATTGAACAAATCAGGTTGCCAAAGATAGCCTGGAAGAGGTGTCCATAGAATGCTTTCAGCATCGTTTATTAGAGAAGCATATTCTAACAGTTAACCAGAGAGGAGACTATTTGAGAACCGACAATGCGCAATGAGGCAGGATTAATTAATAATTTCATGGTAAAGGTGCACCTAGGTAGTAGCGATCATAACATGATTGAATTTTGCATGTTTGAGGGAGAGTAGAGTGAGTCTAAGACTAGTATTTTAAACTTAAATAATGGCAGTGATAAGAGTTTGAAGACAGTATTGGTTAAAATGATCTGAGAAATTAGCTTAAAGAATGAACTATTAGAGATGTAGTTTTGGACATTTAATGAAATATTTCAGAAAATATATTTCAGCAAGAAAGAAAGACACTAGGGGAAGGATGCAGCATCTGTGGACAACTAAAGAAGTTAAAGATAGTAACAAATTGAAAGAAATAGCATACAGTTCTGCAAAAGTTAGTGGCAAGGCAAAAGATTGGAAAGAGTATAAAGAACAGCAATGGATGACTAAAATAATAAGTAGGAAGAAATTCAAGTATAAGAGAAAGCTAGCTAGAAATACAAAAATAGATGAAGTTTCTACAGGCATTTAAAAATGAAAAGAGTAACTCAGGTAAGCATTGATCCTGTAGACATGATGTGTGCGGGTAACTGTCCGTAGTCTCCCTGGCTATTCAGTTGTTGGTACATTTCTTTGCAGTAATCTGTTCTGCTCAGTATGACGATGGCCCCTCGTTTGTCTGCTGGTTAGATGACAATTTTGCAGTTGGTCTTAAGAGCGCAGATGGTGTTGCGTTGTGCTTGGGGCTATCTTATGAGTGTGGCTGATGAGTCTGGCATTGATGCACCTCCTGATGTCGAGTTGAGGGCAGCGGCCTTCCGGAGGGGTCCAATTCGATCCTGTCCTCTTCGGTTGCTGCACTGTAGATCTGTCTGTCGGCTGTTCTGAGTGTTGGTTGTCTCACTGGGTTTGCTGTTGATCTCTTGGGGTTTGTGGAAGATCTCCTGCAGTCTCATTCGCCCGATGAATTCCTCATTGTTTGCCGTGAGACCGATAGGGTCCATTTTCGTGGTGGGGCAGAAATTGAGCACTCAACTGGTCTGGTCGAAGGGTTTGACAAGTTGACAATGGACTTTCCTGTAATGGTACTGTTTTCTGCTGTGGTACCGGGGGAGGCTTGGTTGTTTCTGGTGGTGATTCCAAGTTTCTCAAGTTTCCTGTTCCTGGTGTGCATAGTTCCATTCACTTGTCTACTTGTCGGCGTCTCACAGCTGATCTGCTGTGTCCTGAGCACAAGCTGAGAATATGGACTCCATCTTGGTTTCAAGGTCATGGCATCTGCTATGGAGCTGGTGTATGTGCTGGTTGAGGAGTTAACGTAGGGAATTAATAATGGAAAATAAGAAAATGGCGGATGAATTGAATGTAAAACCAAAAGGGAGGGAGGAATTTAAAACAATTATACAATCACCAGGCACTGAGGCTACAATAAGATCAGCTATAATCTTACTGAATATTGGAGCAGATTTGAGAGCTTAATGGTCTAACTCCTCTTTCTATTTCATATGTAAACACAACTATCTATCTTCGTGCAGGGTATGACTCCAACAAATAGAAATCATTGCCCCTGATTCCCATTCACTTCAATTTTTCTAGAGCTCTTCGATGCCACACTCAGTCAAATACTGCCTTGATGTGAAGGACAGTCGCTCTCAAGAAGCAGCTCCAGAGGTGGATGAAGGCTGAGGTCTATCAAAAACCTATGATCTAAAGAACAGACGGTGGGTGGAGAAAGTGCAGGAGATCCGCCAATCAGCCAACAACTATGATGCACAAGGTTTCTTTAGCACACTCAAGACCGCCTACAGCCTAAACACTTAAGGCCCCAGCTGATGAAGCACGGAGAGGTGCTCATCAAGAACGGAAAGGCAGTTATCACTCGCTGGAAGGAGCACCTCAGGGTCTCCTGAGCAGACACTCTGTCTTCAACGCGAGTGTCTTTGACTCTGCCACCATCTCAGCACAACCCCAACCCAGCACAAGGTAGAAAAGGCCATCTGACAGTGAAAGTACAACAAACCACCAGGAGCAGTTGGAATCCCCACCTGAGCACTAAAGCATGGCAGAGAAACACTATTGGCCCAAATACATGACTTCATTTCCCTTCTCTGGACTGAGAAGATGCCAGGAGATCCATAATCATGACCACCTTCAGGAAGGTTGACCATTCCAACTGCAGAGGAATTTCTCTGTGGTGGGCCACAGGGAAGGTTATCGCAAGAATCCTCTTTAATCACCTTCTCCCTGTGGTTAAAGAGAGCCTCGCAGAGTCACAATGTAGGTTCTACCCACTACGCAGCACAATGGACATGATCTTCACTGTGCGGCAACTACAAGAGAAATGCAGAAAACATCACCAACCCTTGTACACAGCCTTCTTTGCCCTCTCAAAGGCCTTCTACACTCCAAGGGATAATGGAGTATTTTTCTCCATCTCGGCTGCCCCCAAGTGTTTGTCACCATCCTCTGTCTGTTCCACAATGACTTGGAAACTGCGATCCTGACCAATAGATCCATCACAAACCCAATTCACATTCAGGCTGGGGTCAAGCAAGGCTGTGTCATCGCATTGGACACCCTCCCTGATCTTCTTTGTTGCAATGCTCCACCTCACCCTCAGGAAGATTCCCGCTGGAGTGAAGCTGAACTACAGGACAAACGGGAGTGTGATCAACCTCCACCATCTGCAGGTAGCTACAAGCTCATCCCATCCTCTGTCTTTGAACTGCAGTCTGCACATGATGATTGCATGTGTGTACACTGGGAGGCCCAAGCTCTAAACCATCAACACCTTCATCAAGGTATGGCCTTACACTAAACATTTGTAAAACAAAGGCTCTTTACCAACTTGCCCTTGCCACACAGTGCTACCCTAGGTATCAAAATCCACTACGAGGCCTTGGACGATGTGGACCACTTCCCATACATTGGGAGACGACTGTTAACAAGGGTAGACATGGGGGTTAACATCGTCTTCAGTCTGCCAACAAAGCCTTCAGATACCTGAGGAAGAGAGTGCTTGAAGATCAGGAGCTCAGACTGAGTGCCAAACTCTGTCTATACAGCAGTAGTGATACCCACCCTCCTATGTAACTCAGAAATGTGAACTATATACAGCAGGCACCTCAAAACCCTGGAGAAGTAACACCAGCACTGCCTCCACAAGAGCCTGCAAATCCATTGGCAGCATAGACACATCAACGTTAGTGTCCTCACGCAGGCCAACATCCCCCAGGACCAAAACATGGACCTCGGCTGATCAGCTCCAACAGGCGAGTTGCATCATCCCCATGCCTGACACAAAACTCCCAAAATAAACACTCTACTTGGAGCCTCAACGCAGTAAACAAATCCCAGGAAGGGCAGAGAAAACACTTCAAGGATCCGTCAAAGCCTCCTTGAGAAAGTGCAACATCTTCACTGACACCTGGGAATACCTGGCCCAAGACTGCTCGAAGTGGAAGATGAGAATTTGGGAAGGGGCTGAACATCTCAGGTTTCATTATCGAGAGCTGAAGCCAGGCATCAAGAGTGAAAGTAGTGTGTGGCAACCCGGGCACCCCACCCACCTGCTCCTCCAACCAGCGTCTGTCCCACCTGTTACAGAGACTGAAAGCAAGTCATTCTCAACTCCAGGGGACTGCCTAAGAAGAAGGAGAGACCAAAATTAATGAGATCTTAAGCAGAATGACCCTAGCGGAACCCAAACTGAGTTTGGATGAGCGGGCTGTTGTTGAGTGAGTATCACTCGATAGCACTGTGATAACACTGTCAATGTGATACCTTCCATCAACTTGCTGCTAATTGAGAGTGGACGGACAGAGCAGTAATTGACTAAGTGAACTTGTTCTAATTTTAGCAGGTAGGACATACCTGACCAATTTGCCGCATTATCGGCAGAGACTAGTGTCATAGCTGCATTGGGACAGCTTGGCTAATGATATGGCTATTTCTGGAGCACAAGTCTTCAGAACCACAGATGGGATGTTGTCAGGATTCAAAGCCTTTGCTTTATCCAGTATTCATAACATCTCATGGTATCGTATGGAATGTTGAATTGGCTGAAAGCTCATTCATGACACTGGGGCCTTTAGAAGATCGAGGTGGATCATCCTTTGGCACTTCCGTGTGAAGATGGTTGCAAATCATAGAATCCTACAGTGCAGAAGGAGGCCATTTGGCCCATCAAGTCTGTACAATCCCACCCATGTCCTATCCTCATAACCTCAGGCATTTCCCCTAGCTAGTCTCCCTGACACTAAGGGGCAATTTAACATAGCCAATCAACCTAACCCGCACATCTTTGTGCTGTGGGAGGAAACCAAAGCAGCCAGGGTAAACCCACACAGACATGGGGCGAATGTGCAAACTCCACAAAGACAGTGACCCAAGCTGAAATTGAACCCAGATCTCTAGCATTGTGAGACATCAGTGCTAACCATTGTGCCACCGTACCATTTCAGTTTTGTCTTTTGCACTGACGTGTTGGGCTTGTAGAGCCTCTGTCTCCCATTAATTGTTTAATTATCCATCAAGCAGGAGTGCAGAGATTTGATCTGATCCCTTGCGCCTGGGATCACTCAGCCCTTCTGTAATATGCAAGTATTGTATCTTAACTAGATAGGCATTTTTTAGGTCTACCTGGTTCTACTCCTGGTATTCTTTCGCACATTCCCCATTGAACCAGCGTAAGTTCCCTTGTTTAGTGGTAATGATAGAGAGAGGGATATGCCAGGTCACGAGGTTACAGATTGTGGTGGAATATAAGTCTGTGGCTCCAGATGACCCACAGTGCCTCATGGAACCCCAGTTTCTAGCATGAGAGTGGTCCCACATTGCACAATCGATGATGTCCTTAATGTGAAGGTTTCAGCGCCAGGAGGACTGTGTGATGATCAGTCCTAACAGTACTGTCAAGGACAGATGCATCAGCAACAGGTAAATTGATGAGGAAGAGATGAAATCAGTTTGATGGTTCTTTTACCATCTGCTGCAGGCCCAGTCTGGCAGATATAGTTTCAGTCTCGGCCAGCTTCGTCATCAGCCGTGTTGCCACAACTTGTTAATGGACTTAGAAAATGCTCACCCAGAGTATATTCTGTGCCTTTACTACCATCAGTGCCTCTTCAATATGATTCATCAGCCAGGGGAGGGTATTGGATAATAATCAGCAGGGTACATCCACGCCCATTTGTGACCTGATGCCATGAGATTGCCTGTGGTTTACTCAATGTTAATGACTCCCAAGACCTCTCTATCCCAACTGTATAATCACCATACCACCATCTCTGGTGGGTCTGCTTTTAAGCTGCATTGGACATGCCCAGGGATGGCGATGGTGGTGTCTGGGACATTAGTTGTAAGGTATGATTTGGTGTGCATGACTATGTCAAGTTGTTCCTTGACCAGTCTGTGGGACAGCTCTCTAAACGGTGAGGAGGGTGTTGGAGGATAGCCTCGGCAAGGCATGCCTTTGACCTTTCTGGTGCCTAGTTCAATGCTGGGTGGTCCATCCAGTTTCATTTTTCTTTACCTTTGTCATTGCAGTTTAGTACAACAGAGTGATTTGCTAGGTCATTTCAGACAGCAGTTTTAAAAATCAACCATATTTCTGTGAGTGTGTGTGTGTGGATAAAGTAAGGAGAGCAGATTTCATTCCCTGAAGGATAATAGTGAACCAGATGGGTTTCATGATGATCATTATTGTGACCAGCTGTCCATCCACCACTGTGTCTCTATCTTTCAATATCTTGCATCTTGGCCATCCATAGATCAGCCAAGGTAAATCGGCGATCCTCTGTTCAGGTGGAAGAAGAAATTCAGACATGACCGCTTTTGAGGCATGGGTTTGAAGGTACATTCCTGGTGGGGTGAAGCAGCAGTCTACGTTCTTTGAACATGGGGTCAGGAGGAAGCACTCCTTTCTTTTGTGGTGCTATTTTCAGGGAAGCAAGGGTGAAAAATGACCTTCTTGGTAGCAGGCAGTCTCATGGTTTGATTTCAGTGAGCACAGCTTACACTGGCTACCTCAGAGCAAAATAGTTTGGCAAAGCGAATGATGTCTACTTCAGGTATTGGCCGTTACAATGGGAAGGTCTGGAGATGGTTGACAGTCATCCTGGTACAAATGTCTCTTTGATTTGATTTGATTTGGTTCATTATTGTACATGTACTAATATACAATGAAAAATATTGTTTTTTGCACGCTATACAGACAAAGCATATCATTCATAGAGAAGGAAAGGAGAGAGTGCAAAATGTAGTGTTACAGTCCTAGCTAGAGGTAGAAAAAGATCAACTTAATGCAAGGTAAGTCCATTCAAAAGTCTGATGGCAGCAGGGAGAAGCTGTTCTTGAGCGAGTTGGGACGTAACCTCAGACTTCTGTATTTTTTTCCTAATGGAAGAAGGTGGAAGAGAGAATGTGTGGTGTGTGGGGTCCTTAATTATGCTGGCTGCTTTGTTGAGGCAGCAGGAAGTGTAGACAGAGTCAATGGATGGAAGGCTGGAGCACATGACGGATTGGGCTACATTCACGGCTTTTTGTAGTTCCTTGCAGTCTTGGGCAGAGCAAAAGCCGTACCAAGCTGAGATGCAAGCAGAAAGAATGTTTTCTATGGTCCATCTGTAAAAGTTGGTGAGAGTTGTGCCAAATTTCCTTAGTCTTCTGAGAAAGTGGAGGCGTTGGTGGGCTTTCTTAACTATAGTGTCGGCATGGGGGGACCAGGACAGGTTGTTGGTGATCTGGACACCTAAAAACTTGAAGCTCTCGACTCTTTCTGAGTGTGGGACTTTGACCCCATGACTTTTTCGGCTCAAAGACTCTGACCATACAGCCTCCTCGTTAATAGACAGTGTCAGCGTCTTGCCATGTGGGTATAGGAGACACCTATAAGACAAGAATACAATGAGAATCAAAACTTGTATGAATCTGAGATATGCTGAAAATTCAACCGCTAACACTGACTGCACTGCAATCAAGTATCAATGAGGTATAGTCTCAGATTTCAGGAAATATGCAATTTCTACAACCAACTCCCCCCCACCCCGCAACCAATCCCACCTTTAGTGATTTATGATGTTGGCCCTGAGACCATTTTCCTAAATTCCCTCCTGCTTTATAACATAATTAATCACAATGCTTAACTGTGCTGCAAAAATAAATGAAAGAAGTGCTTGTTTGAAAGCATGCCTGATGGCTACCATTCCAATTCCAGACATTAATACAAGCAGAACCCTTTCAGCTGCAAAAGTTGGTCTTGTATCAAGGAACATGAGTAACACGAGGTGGGGGGCGGGTAGGGGGGGGGGGGGGGGGGGGGGGGTGGGGGGGGTGCGGGGGGGAGCTCACGCTCGGAATGGCAGAATGATCCCTTACACACCTCCCCCCCCGCCGCCCCTGCCCCCAGTTGGCCACCTTGCTTCATGATTTTCCATTGGGCTAGGATGGATAATCAAATGGGTTTAAAGTTTAATGTTAAAGTCTACTTATGAGTGTCACAAATAGGCCTACATTAACAGTGCAATGAAATTATTGTGGGATACTATAGATTCAGTCTGAAGGAGAAGTGGAAACCCAATTGTTAAATAACAGACTGCAATGTTAGATTGATGTGCTGGCCACTTGCTTAATTCCCAATGGGAGTCTGGGAGAAATTTCACTGAACTTTCTTTCTTTGGCATTTCCATTATGATTAATAGCATTCCACACTTCCTCACTGAGCCAGAAAAAGCTGCAAATTGTTCATGATCTCTTAAAAGGAGAAGGGTTGATGAGCCAAGTACCCCTCTTATATCAGGCAGCTTATACAATGAACAGTTTATCCACTATCTTTTGCCCTGCTTCACCTCCTCTGCTGCTGAAACTATCATCCATACCTTTGCTACCTGCGGGTTCATTATTCTCACACACGCCATCCTCCATAAACAGAAGCTTGTACTAAACTCTGCTGCCCTAGTGCATGCCCAGTTACATTCACATAGGGTGGCACGGTGGCACAATGGTTAGCACTGCTGCCTCACAGCGCCAGGGACCCGGGTTCAATTACTGGATTGGGTGACTGCGTGGAGTCCGCACATTCTCCCCATGTCTGCATGGGTTTCCTCCGGTTTCCTCCCACAGTTCAAAAGATGTGCTAGCTAGGTGTATTGACCATGCTAAATTCTCCCTCAGTGTACCTGAAGAGGTGCCGGAGTGTAGCAACGAGGGGATTTTCACAGTAACTTCATTGCAGTGTTAATATAAACCTGCTTGTGACAAATAAATAAACTTACTTACTAGTGCCGCCCTGCTTACTGGCACTTCTGGTTAAGCAATGTCTCAATTTTCAAATTCTCATCTTCATTTTCAAATCCCTTCACGCTCTTGCTTCTTTTTTTTTATTCGTTCATAGGGAACTGGGCGTCACCGGCTGGGCCAGGCATTTGTTGCCCATCCCGGAGGGCATTTAAGATTCAACCACATTGCTGTGGATCAGGAGTCACATGTAGGCCAGACCAAGTAAGGATGGCAGATTTCCTTCCCCAGAGGTCATTAATGAACCAGATGTTTTTATTTTCTGACAATTGATAATGGTTTCCTGGCCATCACTACACTTCTAATTCCAGATTTTTATTGAATTCAAATTTCACCATCTGCTGTGGTGAGATTCGAACTTGGATCCCTACAGTATTACACTGAGTCTATCTCTGTAAATTCCTTCAACCCTCCAACCTTCTGAGACATCTGTCCTCTTTCAAATCTGGCCTCGAGTATTTCCAGCACTCCTCCATCTTCACAGCGATGTCTTCAGTTGCCTGGGTCCTAAGCTCTGAAATTCTCTTTCTAAACTTTGCCACCTCCGCACTGGCTTGTGGGCGGCACGGTGGCACAGTGGTTAGCCCTGCTGCCTCATAGCGCCAGGGGCCTGGCTTGGATCACTGAGCGGAGTTTGCACATTCTCCCCATGTCTGCAAGGGTTTACTCCGGGTGCTTCGGTTTCATCCCACAGTCCAAAAGGCGTGCTGGCTAGGTGGAGTGGCCATGCTAAATTCTCCCTCAGTGTAACTGAACAGGTGCCGGAGAGTGGCACCAAGGGGATTTTCAGTGTAACATCATTGCAATGTTAAAGTAAGCCTACTTGGCACTAATAAATAAGCTTAAACCTCTGTTTCCTCCTTTAGGTTGCTCCTTAATAGTTACCTCTTGGGCAAGAGTTTTGTCAGCTGTGTTAATATCTGCTACGTGGCTCAATGGCAAATCTTCTTTAATAACCTTCCTGTTGGGATGTTTTATCCTCTTAAGTATATTATATAAGTGCAAATTATTGTTGATTTTATGAAGTTACTGCCAGGGAGTCACTTGATCTTGCTGCACTTTTGTAGAAATTTTCAGGAGAAACAAAAGTAATGCCCCAGATGTTATTCACTGGAAGTCTCTACTCAGCCATGGTTTCCCGTCCCTTTTGATTGGCATGTATTAGTTTTCAATTAAGTACGCTGTGTCTTGTCACTTTCATTGTTATTCATTCTCTGAATGTGGGCATTGCTGGCAAGGCCCAGTTTTTATGATGCATCCTTAATTAGAATTCATAAAATAGAATCCCAGCAATGAAGAGGGAGGCTATTCAGCCCATCGAGTCTGCACCAACTCTCCAATAGATCATCTTACCCAGGCCCATCACTCTCCTCTGCCCTCTCCCTATAACCTGCACATTTACCATGGCTAATTCACCTAACCCACACATCTTTGGACACCGAGGGCAATTTTAGTGTGGCCAATCCTTCTAACCTGAACATCTTTGGACTGCAGGAGGAAATCAGAGCATCCGGAGGACATCACGCAGAGATGAGAATGTGCAAACTGCACGTAGACAGTCACCCTAGGCCGGAATCGAACCCGTTTTCCTGGTACTGTGAGACAGCAGTGCTAAACACTGTGCCACCCTGCACTTCAGAGGATGGTGGTCCACCTTCTTCTGGAGCTGCTGCAGTTTCTATACTGGAGGCACTCCCACGGTGCTGTTAAGAACCGAGCCCTTGGATTTTGACCCAATGGCAGCGAAGGAAACAGCCAACCAGGCCAAGATGCTGCGTTACTTGGGAGAGGAACTTGCAGCTGGTGGTGTTCCCCTTGCACCTGCTGCCCTTGAACGACTAGGTCATAGAGGTCATGGATTATAATGATTTGCAGTTGATCTGACCTGCCCTCTTTAAAACCATCTTGTTGAGGTTATTCATTGTAACTGCATTAAATTGCAATCTATCAGTGGCTAGTCATAAGCCTTCTTGAAACATTTTTTGCATCTCACAATGTATTAGACTTTGAAATTAGGTATCTGGT
Organism: Carcharhinus amblyrhynchos; assembly: GCF_965287045.1. Taxonomy (NCBI): domain Eukaryota; kingdom Metazoa; phylum Chordata; class Chondrichthyes; order Carcharhiniformes; family Carcharhinidae; genus Carcharhinus; species Carcharhinus amblyrhynchos. Next base: position 21,753,376 of record NC_137329.1, read on the forward strand.
GCATTATATACGGTGCAGTAAGTAAATCTGGAGTGTGACGTTAGTGTTAAAAGACAGAGATTGATATCCTGACAAAAATATGCATCAAGTGTACCCAGCAAATCCTTAACCTTTCACCTTAATGCCTCGTCAAGGAACTGTCTTGGGTCTATCACTCAGTTTATGCCTAGGAGGTAAGTTTGACTCATTAAGCTGTTTTACATCCACGGGTTTGGATCGCATTACCATTCACGTTACCAAGCTCCCTTCAGGATCTGCAGGAATCACTGGGTAAATTAATTAACCCCTTCTGACCAATTATTAAAATGGATAGACAACCGAGGCAGAACTAAGGATAATGTCTGGCCGTGAGGTTGAGGAGAGAGGGATCAAATTAAAATGCAGAACCTCCACAGGTAATGATCTTTGGATTAATACCCTGCGCCATGTGCAAATTGGCACAGAGGTAAACAGATTAGCAGGTTAAATGTGTGGCTGGAAAGGTGGTAAGGGAAGGGGTTCCTGGTGCACTGGCACCAGTTTGGGAAAGATGAAGGTGATCTGTGGGGACAGGCTCTATCGAAACTGGACTGGGACTGGTGTCAGTTGAATCAGATAACTAGCAAAATCAAAAGGGCTTTCAATTAATGAAAATGGGATATGGGGTGATGGGATCATTCAGGAAAGGGTAAATTTAAAAGCAGAATGAGAGTAGTCAAGAACTAGCACATTCACAATTTGAGTTAAAAATAAACAGTGCAGGTCAGAGAACAACAGAGAGTTTATCAAAGCTAATAGCCATTATTCACGCCAAGAGAAAGAAAGAAAAAATAAAGCTACGGCCATTTGTGGGGCACATTTGTATTTACTAGAAGCTACATATATTAATACACAGGGCTCCATTCTTCGCACACAGAAAGAACAGATACATGCATTGCGCCTGTTTCAGCTCAACAAAATAAGTCACAGCCATTTTGCTGGTTCGTGCCATACTTTTTTTCAAAAACTCTTGCCATTTGTTGGTAGTTGCCCATAGCAACCCTGAAGAATCGCACAGGATGGAGGTAGATCCTGAGGAATCAAACAGGATGTGGTTTTGAATCTCAATAGTGGGCCTGAAATAGGCCTTGGACTACTTGTTTACATGTAATGTTTTAGAAGGCAATCCAACAATAGGTTGATGGTCTTTCAGATATCTGTTGAACTTCTAGCTCTTATTTGATGTTGTTTCCTAAAAAATAAGCAAAATGTGAATAATTTTTTCCCCAGAAAATTAGCGCAAACGATATCCTGTTTACGTGTCTGTGTGTGTGTGTGTGTGTGTGTGTGTGTGGGCTAGAATTTTACAAATCAGAAAGAGGCCCTTCAGCCCATCATAACTGCACCAGCCACCTTTCATGCAGTGAGTTTCAGATTCCTAGAACCCTCTGGGTGAAAATGTTCTTCCTCAAATCCCCATTAAATCCATGCCCCTTCCCTTATGTCTGTGTCCTCTGGTCATTGATCTGTCTGCTAAGGGGAATGAATTCTTCCTATCTAGCCTATCTATGCCCCTCAAAATTTTTTACACCTTGATCAGGTCCCCTTCAGCCTTCTCTGCTCTAAGGAAAACAACCCAAGCCTAACCAGCCTCTCTTCACAGCTGCTGCTTTCAGGGATCTTGAGACATGCACCCCAAAGCCCCTCTGGTCCTCCTTACTTCCTCATGTCCGACTGTTTACCTTTTATTGTGGATGCCCTTGCCTTGTTAGTCCTCCCAAAATGTATCACCTCACGCCTTTCAGGGTGATGTGGGTGTGTGTGGACTAATGAGGCTAAGAGACATGCATGTGTAATACAATATATTAAAGATTTTCAGTTTCTGCACATCTCCTGTCAACTTCGCACATTATTAAATGCAATCCATTCATAGCATTGTAAACTAGAAGCATGCTCCCACTGGTGGGAAGGGGTAATTACAAGTGCGACAAGTTTACACAGGTAGATATGGGCATAAATGTGCACTGGAATTCATAAGGGAAAAAATAACAGCATGCACACTTAAGATTGGTAATATATCATTGAAAATAACATATATAAAAATAAGTTGATGTAAAACCACTGATGTCTTTACCACAGAAGGAGATCCTTCAGCCACTGTCTTTGCTGGAACAATCCAAATTTCTGTTCTTGCCTTGTAGCCTTTATCTGAATGTATGGAAAATAAAGTGCCTTAATAGAATGTGGTGATTGTCTCTTTAAGGATCCATCTGCAGAGTAAGGTTCACATAACCCTGGAACCAATTGGGGAGCATGGTCAGGGATGACACTTGTGAGCTGACTGGCAGCTATGAGGCTGTAAGCCTCTGTATTGTAGCTGGTTGTAAATAAACATTGCAGTTGTCATTTACATAACTAGTGAATTATTACACTGGCAACGAGGGTAAAAGAAAATGACTCTATCCCAGGATAGTGAGTATAAAGTCACGTTGAAGTTCAGTTTACATTGAGAAGCAGAAGAGCGTTTGCAAATATTCCCCTATTTGAATCCATCTGATGTCTCTGTGGGGGACTGGACACAATACATTGGATGTTTAGACTACTATTTTCAGATCAATAGAGTAGAAGAGGACGGGGAGAGAAAGGCAATCCTTCTGAGTGCATGCTAGACAATGGCCTTTAAATTGATATGTAGCCTCACACCCCAGCATGCCCAGCTCCAAGTCATTGACACAGAAAGTTGATTTGGTGAAAATGTGGTGATTAACCCTTTAATGATCCATCTGTAGAGTAAGTGTAAATGACCCAGGGACCCAGTAGAGAGCAGGGTGGGGGAATCACCTTGGTCAGCTTGGGTTTTTGTTCCAGAACCTTCTCAGAAGCTGACTGGCAGCCATGAGGCTGCAACCCTCTGTATTATAGCTATATATAAATAAATATTGCAGTTGTTATTTATCTAACTGGTGAGTAGAAATTATCATATGGAGCCTTTCACAACCTTAAGTATCCCTATGCGCTTTACAATGTACTTTTGAAGTATCACAGAATCATAGAATCAAACAAAGCAGAAGAAGGCCATTTGGTCCATTGAGCCTGCACCGACCACAATCCCACCGAGGGCCTATCCCATAACCCGATGCATTTACCCTAGCTAGTCCCCCGACACTAAGGAAGAATTTAGCATGGCTAATCCACCTAACCCATGCATCTTTGGACTGTGGGAGGAAACTGGAGCACCTGGAGAAAACCCATACAGACACGGGGAGAATATGCAAACTCCACATAGACAGTGAACCAAGCCGGGAATTGAACCCGTGTCCCTAGTGCTGTGAGGCAGCAGTGCTAACCATTGTGCCACCATGCCACCCCTTATGCCACAGTGCTGCCTCCAAATACTGTAATGTAGAAACAATTTGTGTACAGCAAGATCCCACAGACAGCAATAAGACCAGCCAGATAATCTGTTTGAGGTGTTAGCCAGGACACACTGAAATAATGTAAAGTACATGAGGGTTGAATTTTTCTCTGCTTTGTTTGTTGTGAATGCAAAAATCAACCCAATCTGCACGAAATAGTGCAAAACTTTGAATACAGGCGAGTTTCCATGGTCTGTTACACTGCTTTGGGAGACCTGAATCAGGCCCTACCCCCACACTGGTATTCCAACATAAAAAACAGAAAATGCTGGAAAATTTCAGCAGGTTTGACAGCATCTGTGGAAAGAGAATAGAGCCAACGTGTTGAGTCTGGATGACCCTTTGTCAGAGTACAAACTGAAGCTAAAACAACAGTCTGTGCAACACCCTAATGATGCCAGAAACATTCACTGACAAAGTTGATTTGGTGAAAATGTGGTGATTATCCTTTAAGGATCCATCTGCAGATTAAGGGTCACATGACGCAGGGACTCAATCAGACAGCAGGATGGGGAATTACCATGGGCTCTGACAAAGGGTCATCCAGACTCAAAAGGTTGGCTCTATTCTCTGTTCAGAGATGCTGTCAGACCTGCTGAGATTTTCCAGCATTTTCTGTTTTTGTTTCAGATTCCACCATCTCCAAGATTTTGCTTTTATCTTGGCATTCCAACAATTTTGCTCTTCAGTTTGTGCTTATTTATGAAGGCACACTTTAAAAACTTCCCAAATCAAAAAAAAAGTTTAATTTGGCACGAAACTAGTTAGCGTGCATTATAGGGATTTTAAATCCAGTTACTTACAAAACCCCCGAAGTAAAAATACTTACTTCCACTCACAAAATAAAACTTGACCACTTTCTTACATAGAAATAAAAAGTAATGATCCTGTTGCTAGGCCTCTGTTGGTTGGAGGAATATATCATGTTAATTACGTGGGTGGCACTGCTGCCTCAGCGCCAGGAACCTGGGTTCAATTCCGGCCTTGGGTGACTGTGTTGAGTCTGCACGTTCTTCCTGGGTCTGCGTGGGTTTCCTCCGGGTGCTCCAGTTTCCTCATGAAATCCAAAGATGTGCAGGTTAGGTGGATTGGCCATGTTAAATTGCCCCTTAATGTCATGGAGGTTAGCAGGGTAAATACGTGGGGTTATGGGGATCAGGCTGAGTTGAGTAGTTGTCGGTGCAAACTCAGTGTACTGAATGGCTTCCTTCTGCACTGTAAGGAATGTACGGATTTGATTTTAGCAGATTGCTGACATATCACTTAACTGGCATAATTTTAAAGGCAATTTTGGGTGCAATTCTGCCCCCTGTTTTTTTTTAATAACTAACCATCAGTGGGGAACTTTTTATTCAAAACCTACATATTCTTTTGGCTGCTTTTTGTGAATTTGGAATGTAATTGGGAAAAAGGGGCAGGAGTTTGAAATTAGCTTGCGTCGACAGAATTATCTAGGCGTGGGAGGGAAAGTCTGCAATAACCTTTCACACCGGCAGGGACCTTGAAAGGTTTGTATTTATTTAACAATTAGAGTGCCGTAAAAATCAGCAATCAAGTACACAGATGCTTACAAGCTAAAACTTACGCCCTGACAGGAAAAGAAACACAGCAAATTTATTGTGCCTGCTAACTCAATGCGGTGCTCTTGCCCTGAGTGTTCAGATCCATCTCCATGCAGCAATCATGTAGACAGCAGCTGTTCCTTCATCTCCCATCAGTAACGACTAAAGGCCAATTCAAGGTCGCAGCCAGGTCATGAATCTAACAAGAGTCCCTGATGAAATGATATCCCATCCGCCCGGCAGTGGCACGACACTATATAACAACGCATTTCAGGAGTGTAACTCTCGCAAGCCAGCACAATAATCTGTGGTTTCCTGAGGGAGAGGGGAGTGGAATATAAACACCACAAAACGGGCACATTCCCAATTTCTGAACATCTTGTCCGTGGCTCTTTTTAAAAAGAAAAAAAATACGTTCACTACATTCTTCAAGCATGGCAGAAGTAGTTTAATAATTTAAAGTTAAAGTCAAAGTTTATTTATTAGTCACAAGTAAGGCTTACACTAACACTGCTTGAAGTTACTGTGAAATTCACCTAATCGCCACAATCCAGCGTCTGTTCGGGTCAATACACCTAACATTTTTCAGAATGTGGGAGGAAACTGGATCACCTGGAGGAAACCCACGCAGACACGGGCAGAACATGCACACTCCACACAGGCAGTGACCCAAGCTGATGTTTTAATTTAGTATGTGTTCAGTGATTCTTTTCACAATTAACCCCATTAATGGCAAGGAAATTATGATGGTCCAAGTTATTGCCTGAGCTTCCTTTGCCTGTGGCAGGCATTTGACTTTGTTCAGCCCGACTGTCTGTCCCTCCACCACGGCTACATTTACAGCCGGATATCCCTGGAGAGAGTGGATGCAGAGTCCAAGGGCACCATTGAGGCCTTCCATACCCGTTGGGCTTCGCAGGGGCTGTAGCGATTCTTGAATCACATTGTGGATTGATGTTTTAAGTTTCCTTTACGCTTTGTCTTTTGGTTTGTGTGAGTCCCTTCTTTTTGGGGGCTGCCCTTCGTGTTTTGTCCCTGAGTTTGTTTGATTTAGTTTATTTGATTTGGCTAGAAGGGAAGTGGCAGACATTGGATTCCTCTGTGCCAGGAGGGATGAAATAACTTGATTTCAATTAGCAAGGTCAGGGTGGAATTTCCACTCAGTCTAGTGGGATTTTTGCAATGAAATTCACCCTAAACCATGTGTAACCATGGCAAAAGATTGTGAAAGTTGCCTTCAGCGCATCTCACGTTTCCACAAACTTTTGTGTTAGTTTCAAAAGATATTGTGCTGGAACATAAAAGAGGAACATACAAAGTATAAATAAGTATAATGAATAAACTGGGCTTGTACTCATTAGAGTTTAGAAGGATGAGGGGAGATCTCATTGAGACGTATAAGATGATGAATGGGATGGATAGGATAGAGGTGGAAAGACTCTTCCCGCTCAAAAAAGACAGTAGGACTAGAGGGCACAGCCTCAAGATAAAAGGGGGGCGGTTTAGAACGGAGTTGAGGAGGAACTTCTTCACTCAAAGGGTGGTGAATCTCTGGAATTCTCTGCCCGTTGAAGTGGTGGAGGCTGCCTCGCTAAATATTTTTAAGACGCGGGTTGATGGGTTTTTGATAGGAGAGGGGATTAAGGGTTATGGTGAGAGGGCGGGAAAGTGGAACTGAGCAGCGACAGATCAGCCATGATCTTATTGAATGGCAGGGCAGGCTCGAAGGGCTGGATGGCCTACTCCTGCTCCTATTTCTTATGTTCTTATGTTCAAAGTAGGAGCAGGAGTTGACCATCTTGTCCACTGTTCAGTACGAATATGGCTGATCACTGGCCTAATTCCACTTTCCCTCCATTCTCCATATCTCTTGATTCTTTGAAAGGCCAAACATCTGTCTATTCCAGTCTTAAATATATTTAATCTTGGAGCATCAATACTCTGGGATAGAGAATTCCAAAGAGCCACAACTCTTTAAGTGAATAAATTTTCCTCATTTCAGGCTTAAATGATTGGCCCCTTATCCTGCAAATATACCCTCTTGTTCTATGTTCTCCGGCCAGGGAGAAACAACCTCACAGTGTCTCCTGAGCCCCTTCAGAATGGGGGGAGATGGTCGTTCTCGTATATCTAAAAAAGTTGCATGCTTGCTTTAGGAGCTGATCACATGATTTGATGGTGATGTCGTTAGGATGTTGCACAGGCTGCTGTTTTAGTTTCAGTTTGTACTCTGTGCAGGCAATTGGTCCTAAAATAAATCTGTTGTTTTTAGTGTGCAAACTATATCTTTTCTTTTTGTTTGAAACCTATAACCTGCAACATAGTTAAGATATCACGGTGGTACAATGCTGGAGTCATTGGACTAATCATCCAGAGGCCTAGGCTAATACTCTGAGGACATGGATTCAAATCCCATCTCGGGCAACTGGTGAAATTTGAATTCAGTTAATAAATCTGGAATGTGACCATTAAAACTATCGTTGATTGTTGTAAAAACCCATCTGGTTCACTAATGAACGTTAGGGAGGAAAATCTGCCATCCTTACCTGGTCTGGCCTATAATGTGGCTCTAGAGTCACAGCAATGTGGTTGACTCTGAACTGGCCTAACAAGCCACTCAGTACAAGGGGAATTCAGGATGAGTAATAAATGCAGGGCCAGCCAGTGACATAAGAACATAAGAAATAGGAGCAGGAGTAGGCCATCTAGCCCTTCGAGCCACATCCACATCCACATCCCGTGAAAGAATAAAGAAAAAATAAATCTTGTATGTTTCGATGAGATCACCTCTCATTCTTCTAAACTCGAGAGAATTTACTCAGCCTCTCATCACCATACAATCCTCTTATCCCAGAAACTGATTTAATGAACACAGGAGCAGGCTGATGTAATGTGGCAGGATTAATTTATGATTAGTCTCCTCAGTTAACTGACAAGTTAACAGCATTACAAAGCCTGTGTCTGCACTTGTAACTAGTCTTGTTTTCAGAGCTGACACAGTCTCACCCTCATGATGTGCAGGTAATCTGGTTTACCTCCGGACAATTTTACCTTCCTGTGATGAACCAACATCTGTACTGATGCTCATGAATTCCCTACTACTGGATAGATACCCTTACCTACCAGGTGCTCACTGCAGATGTTTTATATCTCAACTACTTTGATGTTTAGGGAAGTTATAACTTTAAGTGATTCATTTATATCACTTATAATTGTGTCTAGCTGGTCTAACAGAGAAAACCTAACTTCTGCAACCATGGATTCTGTCTGTCTTTAGAAATGCTCATATATAAATGCTCTCCTACATTGCACAGTGGCTCTGTAGTTAGCACTGCTGCCTCACAGTGACAGGGATCCAGGTTCAATTCCCAGCTTGGGTTACCGTCTGTGTGGAGTCTGCACATTCTCCTCATGTCTGTGTGGGTTTCCTCCAGGTGCTTCGGTTTCCTCCCACAGTCCAAAAGATGTGCTGGTTAGTTGTATTGGCAAGCTAAATTCTCCCTCAGTGTACCCGAACAAGTGTGGATTTTCACAGTAACTTCTTGCAGTGTTAATGTAAGCCTGCTTGTGTCACTAATAAACTTGAACTTAGAGGGTGGGAAAGTGAAGTTTGACATTGAGAAGCAGGCATGATCCTATTGAATGGCAGAGCAGAGTCATAGATCCGTATAAGTTAATCCTGCTTCTTTTTAATGTTCTTATGTCCCAGGATTTACCTTTGACCAGAACCTTAACTGGACCAGCCATACAAATACTGTGGTGATACAAGCAGTGCTGAGGCTGGGAACTCTGGGGTGAAGTGGACTGAGTGGGCAAATACTTGGCAAAAGCTGGATATGTGTGGATGGATAAGTGTGAGGTTATCCAATTTGGTGGCAAAAACAAGAGAGATTATTATCTGAATGTTGGCAGTTTAGGAAATGGGGAAGTGCAACGTGACCTGGATGTCATGGTGGATCAGTCACCCAGGGTTGGCATGCAGGTACAGCAGGTGGTAGGAAAGTTAATGGCATGCTGGCCTTCATAGTAAGAGGAGCTGAGTATAGAAGTAAGGATGTCTTACTGCAGTTATACAGGGCCTTGATGAGGCCACACCTTGAGTATTGTGTGTAGTTTTGGTCTCCTAGTCTGAGGAAGGAGACAGTGCCAGGGACCCAAGTTTAATTCAGGCCTCAGATGACTGTGTGGAGTTTGCACATTCTCTCCATGGCTGCATGGGTTTCCTCCAGGTGCTCTGGTTTCTTCAGAAGGAACTCTTCAAAAATGAAAATACAACAAAACTTATTCCAATTTATAAGTCAACGAAAGGGTTAATAAAGAAACATCACTACCCCAAACTTGGGGCCTCACCTTGGGCCAATCCAAGCTCCCCACAATTCTACACAGTTCCTTATTTATAGTGAATCAGCTGGTCAGCTGACTATTACATCACTCTGTAATTGGTTCCATGGTTTACTGGGTCAGCTGACCCTTACAACTTGCTCCCATTAGTCACATTACATCCAATACAAAGTTGTCACCGGTTACATTCTAACATCTTCCTACAGTCCAAAGATGTGCGAGTTAGGTGGATTGGACATGTTAAATTGACCATTAGTGTCAGGGGATTGGTAGGGTAAATATGTGAGGTTACAGGTATAGGGCCTGAGTGGGATTATTGTTGGCACAAGGTCAATGCACTGTAGGGATTCTATGAAAGTAAACATACCCATCTGAGAAGAGTGATGAGTTCAAGACGCATTAAATAGTTCTGTGAACAAAGGTTCAGTCTAAACTTCCCCATCATAGAATCCTAGAACCATACAACAGAGAAGCAGAACAGATAAATACAAAATACTGTGGATACTGGAATCTGAAACAAAAACAAAAAAATGCTGGAAAATCTCAGCAGGTCTGACAGCATTTGTGGACACAGTAAAAAGTCTGACAACACCAGGCTTTAGTCCAACCGATTTATTTGATAATACTCAAATAAATAGGTTGGACTAAAACCTGGTGTTGTCAGACTTTTTACTGTGTTTACGCCAGTCCAACGCCGGCATTCCCACAGCATTTGTGGACAGAGAGAGTAGAGCCAACATCTTGAGTCTGGATGACCCTTCGCCAGTGCTAGACTCAAATTATTGGCTCTTCTCTCTCTTGCCACAGAAGCAGACCATTTGTGACTCTGCCTGTTTATTGAAAGAATTATCCAATTAGAACAAAACTCCATGTCCATGTGGGTTTCCTCTGGGTGCTCCGGTATCTTCCCACAGTCCAAAGATGTACAGGTTAGATTGATTGGTCATAGTAAATTGCTCCTTAGTGTCAGGTGGGTTAGCAGGGTAAATGTGTGGGGTTACAGGGATAAGGCCTGGCTGGGGTTGTTGTCGGTGCAGGCTTGATGGGCCAAATGGCCTCCCTCTGCACTGTAGGGTTCTATGATTCTATAACAGTACAGCACAGGAATAGGCCCTTCAACCCACCAAGCTGGCACCGACACATGACACCTTTCTAAACTAAAGAACTTTTGATTCTACACGGTCAGTACCCCTCTATTCCCTGTCTGTTTATCTGTGAAGATGCCTTTTAAGCATTGCCATTGTATTTGCCTTCACCAGTTCCTCTGGCAGTGCATTCCAGGCACTTACCACCCTCTGTGTAAAAAACTTGCCTCCCATATCTCCTTTCAACTTTACCCCTTTTACCAGGTCCCCTAGTAATTGACATTTCTAACCTGAGGTCTCACTTCCTCTGTTCCCTCCCCACAGTCCTGCAGTTTTTCTCCTTTCTTTTGGAATAATTATCAAATTCCTTTAGCAATTTACTAAAGACTCTGCTTGCACCCAGTAGCGTATTCCAATAATCGCTGCAAAGGAACGTTCTCCTCACTTCCACCCTGGATTTTTTTTTGTCAATTATCTGTGCCCTCTGGTCACTGACCTGGCTGCCACTGGAAAGATTTTTTCCTTATATTTACCATCAAAAATCCTTTATAAATTTGAATGCTTCTATTCAAATCTGCCCTGAACCTTCCCTGCTCTAAGCAGCACAAACACAGCTTCTCCCGTCTCCCAATAACCAAAATCCCTCATGCTTCTGTAGAGTCCCTTTTGCCCTGTCTCTTAGGCCATGACATCTTTCCTGAACTGGGCTCTCCTAAGTTTGACAGATTACTCCAGCTGAGGCCTAGCTAGCATTGCCACGTTGGTAGATTTGACAGTCCGTTTTGAAGATAATTGCTCTAGTTTGGAAAAGGCGTGGGCAGAAAGGAGAAAGACAGTTAGTCATCTTGGACCAGAAATAATGAAATTGACAGGAGGCACTGAGCCTCAATGCTTTGGCTTCGTTATGGGTGCAAGAGGAAAATGGCTGGCAAAGAACAATTGCCTTACAAAGTTCCTTAACATTGAAATGTTCCAGACCTTCGCCCAACAGATTTCAAGACTCACTTTGCCTTTAGCATTGGAACTGTTACAAATCTTTAATGATAAGTGAGAAATTTAACAGATAAACTTGAAAGCCAGGTCATCGGCTTGAGTGACAACCTGGCCTTGAATGCCTGTGTAGGAGACCATATATAGACAATTGTGGTGGACACCATTATTCCATGTTCATTATATATACAGGTTTGGCAATATTGATTATTTTGTTAACTTTTAGTTAACATTTGCAATGTTCAATCTCTGACATTTGGATTGTACTGTAATGTTTTGAAATTTAATAAAAGCTTGACTCACACCATAGACCAATCAGTCCCATCCCACAAAGAGCCATAGGCCAGTGTACTGAATCATTCGAACAACCAAACTGAAAGGCCCCCCCCGAGTGGATAGGACGAATGTATAGAGTAAATATGACATCCAACTGATAGGACCCATATAACCCGTGCCTCAGTTTAGATCAGCGATGCCCGACCTTTGCCTGTGGTTTCGCTAGAGGTAGAGAAACACATTGACAAACAATGTAAAGACTCGAACAAGGCACTCAACTGAGTGTTCCAAAATAGCATAACCTCCTTGTTTATATATTCTACGCCTCCATTGACAAAGCCAAGGATCCCATATGTTTTTCTTAACAGTCTTATCAACTTGACCTGCCACTGTCAAAGATTTGTGTGTGTGAACCCTTAGATCGCTACATTCCTGCAGTCTTTTTAGAATTTTATCACTTAAATGTGAGGAGTTTTCCTTGTTTGGTGAATATGTGCTGGAATCCTTGTATAACATTGTTTGAAAAATTATGCTTACAGTTTCAGTCAAATAGGATCAAAAATACAAATGGACTAAGTTCCAACAAGAACTTCATTACCAGGACTGGATTCTTCCATTCTGGAGTTTAAGTTCGGTGGCAGACATGGAAGTGGGAGTGGTTCCCAGGTGGTCTACTCCTGCTCCTATTTTCTATGTTTCTACACTCAGAGGACTGCTGGAGACCAGGCCACAGCTTAGACCTATGTAGCTCATGAGCCTTTGGACTCGGCACAAAGGAATGTTGGAAATACAGAAACAAGAAGAGGAACATCAGAGGTAGAGTGGCCATAGGCAACGCCTAAGCTGGACCATGGGCTGGAGAAGTCCATGTGTGATCTGTCTGCCAGTGTGGCTCCTATATGCAAGTACCTGGCTGCCTTAGTGGAAAAGGTGCTGCACGCCTTGGAGACTGAGTTCAGTAGAATACACAGTGGCTGCCAGACCTACACTCCGTTACTCCAGCCGTGGGTACGCTGCAGTGGTGGAGCAGTGGCTAGGCAAGGCTAGCAGGGAGAGTGATGGGGGAAGGGAGAGCACTAAGATCATCTCCAGATGCCACTTCTCATCAAGGCATCAAGAAAGTGCCATCAGATACTCAAAGGGAGGAGGAACGCTAGCCAGGCACCCCCGGCACTCCCTCTTGCCAGTGACACCATCGCCCCCCCCCAGCAGGTCAACTTGAGGATGGTGCGCCTGCATCTGAATAGGAGTTCATTTATTAGTGTCACAAGTAGACTAACATTAACACTGTAATGAAGTTACTGTGAAAATCCCCTGGTCGCCACTCTCTGGCGCCTGTTTGGGTACATTAATGAGAATTTAGCATGGCCAATGCACTGAACCAGCATGCCTTTTGGACTGTGGGAGGAAACCAGAGGAAACCCATGCAGAAACAGGGAGAACATGTAGACTCCGCACAAACAGTGACGCAAGCCGGGAATTGAACCTGGGTCCTTGGTAGTATGAGGCAGCAGTGCTAACCACTGTGCCACCATGCCAACTGTAAAATTTGGAGGGAGATAGTAATTTCGGTCAGGTGGTTTTTAAGGAGCATGGACGACATTCCCATACATGAGGAAGGTCTTTCCAACATCGTCCACCAGCTAGCTTGAACTGCCTTTAACCAACCTTTAAAGTCCTGAGAACTTAATTCCTGAACGTCATCCTGCCTGTCTTTAGATAAAGGCAAAATTCAGTGGATGCTGGAATCTGAAAAAAGAACAGGAAATGCTGGAAAATCTCAGCAGGTCTGACAGCATCTGTGAGGAGAGAATAGAGCCAACGGTTCAAGTCTGGATGACCCGTCATCTGGAAGGTTATATCCTAGATGTCCACTGGAGAGCTGAGGAATAGATCTGTTTATAGATTGAGTGGGTAGATTTGAACATCCCAGTCAGGTTGCCAACCTTCTAGGATCAACCTGGAGTCTCCAGAGATTAAAGGCTAATTTTCAAGATACTACTGCAAGCAAACACCCAATGAGAAAATCACAGAGACATTATAAGAACATTTCTTTGAACATTTTTGATTTTTAGTTTGAAGGGTGTTGCTGATGTGGTGAATAAGTGATAAGACAGTTGGAGGTGGGATGTCGTGAGAGGAAATCTCCAGGAGTAAATCCTCCCAGAGTTGACTAAACTATCTCTACCCCTTGGTGGAACTGTGTGAGTGGGAGCAATTAGGGTGGTAAGGGGGGGATTACACTGTGCTCCTGAAGTATTCTAGTTCTCTCGGGATGGTTTCCCCCCTAACCTGGGAAATGGAACAGGACTACCGCCTGTCACCCGGCAACAATGGGGGAGGGGGGGTAACCTCTTCTACATCGATAGGTTGCAGGCCAATGATGAGATTAGCACCACAGCAGTGGGAATTAGACACATTTACCACCCCCCCCCCACCACTCACCTCAACTAATGTACAATGTTCAGCATTATTCGCGACTCCTCAGATACTAAAGCAGTCCATGTTCAAATGCAAGAAGATCTGGACAATATCCAGACTTGGGCTGTCAAGTGGTAAATAACTTTTGCGCCACACAAATGCCAGGTAATGTCTATCACCAATAAGAGACACTCTGGCCACCGCCCCTTGACATGCAGTGGTGTTACCATCACTGAATCCCCACCTCTCAATATCCTTGGAGTTACCATTAACCAGAAACTCAAGTGGACTCAGCACGTGAACACAGCAGCTACAAGAACAGGTCAGATGCTAAGAACATAAGAACATAAGAAATAGGAGCAGGAGTAGGCCATCTAGCCCCTCGAGCCTGCCCCGCCATTCAATAAGAACATGGCTGATCTGTCGTGGCTCAGTTCCACATTCCCGTCCTCTCCCCATAACCCTTAATCCCCTTGCCTATCAAAAACCTATCAACCCGCGTCTTAAAAATATTTAGTGAGGCAGCGTCCACCCCTTCAACAGGCAGAGAATTCCAGAGATTCACCACCCTTTGAGTGAAGAAGTTCCTCCTCAACTCCATTCTAAACTGCCCCCCCTTTATCTTGAGGCTGTGCCCTCTAGTCCTACTGTCCTTTCTGAGCGGGAAGAGCCTCTCCACCTCTATCCTATCCATCCCATTCATCGTCTTATATGTCTCAATGAGATCTCCCTTCATTCTTCTAAACTCTAACGAGTACAAACCTAGTTTATTCAGCCTCTCCTCATAGTTCAACCCCCTCAACTCCAGTATCAGCCTAGTAAACCTCCTCTGCACTCCCTCCAAGGCCAAAATATCCTTGCGTAAGTGAGGCGACCAAAACTGCACACAGTACTCCAGCTGCGGCCTCACCAGTGCCCAATACAGCTGCAGCAAGACCTCCTTACTTTTATATTCAATCTCCCTCGCTATGAAGGCCAGCATCCCATTTGCCTTCCTGATCACCTGCTGCACCTGCAGGCTGGGTTTTTGCGACTCATGCACAAGGACCCCAAGGTACCCCTGCACCGTCGCATGCTGCAGTTTTTCGCCATGTAAGTAATAGTCCTTCCTACCATTATTCCTACCAAAGTGGACAACCTCACATTTGCCAACATTAAATTCCATTTGCCAGTTCCTGGCCCATTCGTCCAGCCTATCTAGATCCTTCTGCAGACTCTCCACACCCTCCGCACAATTTGCCGTTCCACCAATCTTGGTGTCATCAGCAAATTTCGACACCATATGCTCAGTTCCCTCCTCCAGATAATCTATATAAATGGTAAATAGCTGAGGCCCCAGCACCGACCCCCAGGGCACTCCACTAGTCACCAACCACCAATCCGAATAGCACCCATTGACCCCCACTCTCTGCCTCCTATTTGACAGCCAATCCCCTATCCACGCTAACACCGTACCCCCAACTCCATGCCCCCTGAATAACCTCTTGTGAGGCACCTTGTCAAATGCCTTCTGAAAATCAAGAAACACCACATCCACCGGCTCTCCTCTATCCTCTATCCACCTCCCTAGACACATCCTCATAGAACTCCAAAAATAAATAAAATGCTAGGGATGCTGCGGTAAGTAACTTACCACTTGATTCCCCAAAACCTGACCAAGGCACAGGTCAGGAGTGTGAGAGAAGGCTCTTCACTTGCCTGGATAGTGCAGTTCCAACAACACTCAAGAAGTTTGACACCATCCAGGACAAACCAGCCCGCTTAATTGGCACGACAGCCACAAACGTTCACTCCCTCCATCACTGACTCTCAGTAGCAGCAGTGTGTACCATCTACAAGATATATTGCAGCAATTCACTAAAGATCTTAGACAGCACCTTCCCAACCCACTGACACTTCCATCTAAAAGGACAAGAGCAGCAGATACAAGGGAACACCACCATCTGCAAGTTTCCTTCCAAGCCACTCACCATCCTGACTTGGGAATATATCACAGTCATTGGGTCAAAATCCTGAAATCCCCTCCTTCTGCGCCAATCCAGAGCTCGTGGACTGCAGCGATTCAAGAAGGCAGCTCATCAATACCTTCTCAAGGGCAACTAGGGTTGGGCAATAAAAGCTGTCCAGCCAGTAACGCCCACGTCCAATGAATGAATAAAAAAAAACTATGTTGGGACTCCTGCCTGAAAGAGGCTAAGATAAAGTGGGGAAGGAATTACAGGTACAGGTTGAATCTTGGATCAGGAAAGCCAAGATCACCTTCCTGGGCCCACAAAGGCACCTTCCCAGTCATTGTTTTGATCTCCCATCACGATGATCATCCTGAATCCCTCACCCACCCATTTTCTTTACTTATCTCGTTGGAGATCTTTTCTGTGGGTCTGTGTCAATGGTATGCTTCCCCCCTCCAACAAACCCCCCTTGCCCACATCCACTCCCCCCACCCCTTCACCACCCCCATTCCCAGGTTCTCTTCTCTCACCTACTGGTCATTTTTGTCAACTTTGAGTCAGGATCCACATCAGGGAGTGACAATAAGGTGTGCAAGTTCAAATGCTCTGAGGTGAGTGTGGGAGAGGTGAGGTTGATGCTGGCTGGATCGCTGCACACTTTGCACTACACAAAGCCCCCATTTTTCACCTTTATCTGTAAACTTAACCTGGGGAAGGAGAAGGGACGATCAGCCTCAATGTCCCCAAGAGATGAAATATCAGCCAGTTATTTCTCCCAGTTAATATCTGGTGACCCCTGGTGGATGGATACAGACATTGGCTGATAATAAACAACAACATCCTATATTTATATAGGACTCTTTAGCTTAAATAAATGTCTCAAGGCACTTCATGGGAGCATTATAAAGCATAATTGAATATAGGGCTATGCAAGAGCAGGATCTTACCTAGATTTTCTCAACATCAGTGTCATAGACTCTTTCTCAGATAGTGTCGCCCTTACACTGAGGATATTGGAGAAATATTCCAATTATTGGTGGAAAGCCTGAAGCCACTTCCCACAGGATGACAGAATTTACCTGTCAAAGTCACCATTCCATTCTTTTTGCCACAGGGCCCTTCCAGGCTGGTAACTTTTGCCACATTAGTCAGGCAGCTTCTCATCCAGAAGATTGCTGATGTTGTATTCCCAGATACTGTGCAAATTATATCCTCCTTGATGGATTCAGGCAGAGTGAGGGAACTATTGATGTCTATTATTCTCATGAGCACAAGAAGCAATAATGTTCCGGGGATCCTGTTCAAATCCTGCCGCGGCAAATGGTGGAATTTGAATTCAATAAAAAATATGTGTAATTAAGAACCATGAAATCAATGCCAATTGTTGGAAAAACCCAGCTGGTTCACTAGTGCCCTTTAGGGAAGGAAGTCTACCATCCTTACTTGCTCTGGCCTACATGTG
Organism: Carcharhinus amblyrhynchos; assembly: GCF_965287045.1. Taxonomy (NCBI): domain Eukaryota; kingdom Metazoa; phylum Chordata; class Chondrichthyes; order Carcharhiniformes; family Carcharhinidae; genus Carcharhinus; species Carcharhinus amblyrhynchos. The sequence goes on from NC_137329.1 coordinate 21,770,839, forward strand.
ACTCCAGAGCCACAACAATGTGGTTAACTCTCAACTGCCCTTGAGCAAATAGGGATGGGCAATAAATGCTGGCCAGCCAGCGATGCCCATGTCCCTATGTGAATGAAAAGAAACACTATTGGCTCCTGAATTTTATGAATAGGAAAGACTTTAACTGCATTAATGCACAGCTAGTGTGCAACGTCAATTCTATTTTCCCAGATACCCAGGGTGATACTCTTTCATCATGAAAGAAATCCATCATGTTGGCTGCTGTGACTTGTTATCCTACATCTGATGTGGATTGCTGATTAAGAAATCCCATCCAGTCACGGCTGATCACTGCAGTAAGGCTTCTGCAAACAGAGGAGGAACAACAGATATAATGAAGGCCATGCCACTACAGGAATTGTGATAGAGTAGGCTTCAGAATTCTCAACTTTTGCTTTAGAAGTCTGAATAATCTAGTGAATCCTTGCAGTATCAAGGAACATTTTAACTTGCTGCCTTCTGTCTATTTGGATAGTTCCTCAATAATCAAATAAGATTGTTTCTCAGCACAGAAAGAAAATAGGGCCCTAATTTTCAATATCTAAGGGGTGGTTTGAAAACAGTGCATTTCAATGGCCTATCTGGGGAGGCGATGGCTTAATGGTATTACTGCTGGACTATTAATCCAGAAAACTCAGCTAATGTTCTGGGGACTCAGGTTTGAATCCCGCCACAGCAGGTAGTGGAATTTGAATTCAATAAAAAAAATCTGGAATTACGAATCTACTGATGACCATGAAACCATTGTCAATTGTCGGAAAAACGCATCTGGTTCACTACTGTCCTTTAGGGAAGGAAATCTGCCATCCTTATCCAATCTGGCCTACATGTGACTCCAGGGCCACAGCAATGTGGTTGACTTTCAACAGCCTTCAGGCAGCTAGGGATGGGCAATAAATGCTGGCCTGCCAGTGACACCCATGTCCCACGAATGAATTTAAGAGAAGTGTCCTGGCACCGTCGGGATGCACTGGTGTTATGAAGAGGAGGCTGATCTCCTCTCTGAGAACTGACATTCAATCACTCAAAGGGAAGTACCTCGCTTCATGCTGTGTGTGAGAAGGGATAATATCTGTCCTTCAGCAACTTTTAGCAGTTAAATCAAAATAATTACCTGAGGTTCTCTCTGTTAAAGCAACAACTTTATTTGTCTAACTAATAGTGAACAAGTTAACTAAAGTATTAACAAACTGAATAAAACACTATTCTAGTGGAATGTTGTTTAGAGAAATATAATTCCCACTTATTAACAAAAAAATTCTTTGTTGATTTCTTCTGTCTTCACTATCGAGATGGGATTTTCTTTTAAGACATTAATGTGGCTTTTACACTGGCAGTAGTTGGCTGTGCCTCTCTCTCTAGCTGTGAGCTGTGGCAGAGGCTGGCTGGTGGAGGCAGTTGCTATCTGGCTCTCTGGAGCTGGGAGCTGTGGCTGTCATACCAAAATTCCCACAATATGATTGATATACAGGTTACCAGAATATCAAATTCAAATCTGATAGGCTACCTTCAAACGCTTAGTTTAAACTGATTGGTTAAAGTTCAAAAACAACCTGTTGTCTTGGCAGCACTACTGCCAAGCCTCGTAATACAATGTTTCACTCTGTGCTCTCTATGTACTTGCATTTTGCACCTATATCTCTTTTCAAAACACCATTTTTTTTAACAGAACCATGCAATTTTACAACTCGTAGCATTTTACAATTGTTTTATAATTTTACAAACACTAACTTCACAACATTGGAATTTTCAAAGCAAGCGCAGGGGGGAGCTTTGGAACAACACACCTCCAATTAAGAGGCTGTGACAAGCTTATTTATGAGTGAGGAGGGCCAGAAGATGATTTTAAATCACAGATTATTGCACCCAAACAGTTTGGCATGCATTGTTGAGTGAAATGTGGGGATCCATTGGTTAATGCTTATTCTGAGAACAAAAAAGCCTTTGGCAATGCAGTTATTATAGAAAGAACAAAGAAAACTACAGCACTGGTAAAGGCCCTTCAGCCCCCCAGCCTGCACCAACCATGCTGCCTGACTGAACTAAATCCCACTACCCTTCTGGGGTATCCTTTCATTCCCATCCTATTCATGTATTTGCATTAAAAATCACTATTGTATCTGCTTCCACTACCTTTCCCAGCAGCGAGTTCCAGGCATCCACTTGCCTTGTACACCTCCTTTAAGCCTTGCCCCTCACAGCTCAAACCTAAGCCCCCTAATAATTGACTCTTCCACCTTGGGAAAAAGCTTCTGATTATCCACTTTGTCTACGCTCCTCATAATCTTGTGGACTTCTATCAGGTCGCCCCTCAACCTCCGTCTTTCCAGTGAGAACAAACCAAGTTTCTCCAACCTCTCCTCATAGCTGAGGTCCTCCATACCAGGCAACATCCTGGTAAATCTTTTCTGTGCCCTCTCCAAAGCCTACACATCCTTCTGATAATGTGGCAACCAGAATTGAACACAATATTCCAAGTGTGGCCCTAACTCAGGTTCTATAAAGCTGCAGCATGACTTGCCAGTTTTTAAACTCAATGCCTCAGCCGATGAAGGCAAGCATACCGTATACGTTGTTGACTATCTTCTCTACCTGCATTGCCACTTTCAGTGACTTGTGTATCTGTACACCCAGTTCCTTCTGCCTGTCAATACTCTTAAGGTTTTGCCATTTACTTCGTATTGCCTCTCACTAATACGTCCACTTATTTCCAAGTAGGAGTAAATCCTGTATTGAAAAATCCTCTCCAATAATTTCCCTACCACTGATGTAACACTCACCAGCATGTAATTCCCTGGATTATTTTTGCTACCCTTCTTAAACAAAGGAACAACATTGGCTATTCTCCAATCCTCTATGACCTCCCCTGTAGCCAGTGAGGATACAAAGATATATCTCAAGGTCCCAGCAATTTCCCCCCTTGCCTCTCTCCGTATTCTGGAGTATATCCCATCAGGCCCTGAGGATTTGTCTACCTTAACGTTCAACATGACTCAAACTATCTACACACCCTTCCAGATTCATTATCCACCAAGTCCTTCTTTTGGGTGAATATTGACACAAAGTACTCATTTAATACCTAGCCCATTTCTTCTGGTTCCACGCATTGACTTCCTCCCCTGTCTTTGAGTGGGCCAACTCTCTCCCTGGCTACCCTCTTGTTCTTTATATATGTATAAAAAGCCTTGGGATTTTCCTTAATCCTGCTGGCCAATGACTCTTCGTGACCCTATTTAGCCATCCTTACTCCTTGCTTAAGTTTCTTTCTACTTTCCTTGTATTCTACATTTGCTTCATGTGTTCCCAGCCTCCAAGTTTTGACAAATGCTTCCTTTTCCTCTTTGACTAGGCTCATGGTGAAGCCTTCTTTGACTAATCCTTTTCCTCTTTGACTAGGCTCATGGTGAAGCCTTCTTTGACTAATCCTTTTCCTCTTTGACTAGGCTCACGGTGAAGCCTTCCATTGTTTGCTGGAGCAGACGAGTGAAGGAGCAGAGAGACAGATAAGAAATTACCTGTTAAAAACCTGTTTAAATAAGTTTAAAGCACTTTCGTAGTAAGAACTTACCTTGTAGAACTGTTTAAATCATTTAAAAGCATTTTTGCGGGCTTTTTGTATTTACCACTTTAAGAATTCTAAGGGAGTGGATAGCAGGGAGTTGTGGGGGAGCAGGCTTTAAAACAGCGCCAGGTTTAAAAGGAGGCCTGGTGTAGACAGCGGGCAGCGTCGGAGCAGGCAGCGGAGTGAGTGGGAAGCAGAGTGAGCTATTAGGGCTTAGGATCAAAAGGGCTTAGGAGAAAAAGGGCCAGCTAAGTTCATGTTGAAATTTTCAATATTACTACAGTGAATAATGGAGGGGCATGTGATGTGTTGTTTCTGTATGATGTGGGAGCTGGTGGACCCCAGCGTCCTTCCCAGTGGCCATGTCTGCAGTAAGTGCAGGTTGCTGGAGGAGCTCCAGCTCAAGGTAGATGAGCTGGCCTCTGAGCTACAGACACTGAGGCTCATCAGGGGGAGAGAGGGTGCCATTGTCAGTGGGGTGCAAGTGACATCCACCCCCCCTAGACTGGCTAACTCTAACGGTCAGGAACAAGAGGGGGCTGCTGAGCGGAGGAAGGGGCTGGGGAGCGGAGGAAGGGGGGTGGGGGTGCGGAGGAAGGGGGGTGGGGTGCGGAGGAAGGGGGGTGGGGTGCAGAGGAAGGGGGGTGGGGAGCGGATGCCTCAGCCTCTCAATCTGCATAACAGGTTTGAGGTTCTTGCTTCCAGTCTGGACGAGAACGAGGGAGGTGAGGTCGGTGAGCAAACTGCACACAGTACAGTGATGCAGCAGGACATTGGCAAAGAGAAGGTAAAAAGGAATGGAGTAGTAATTGGGGATAGTGGGGTTAAGGGTATTGACACTGTCCTTTGTCACAATGACAAAGTGCACAGAAGGGTGTGTTGTCTGCCTGGTGCTCGGGTCCAGGATGTCGCATCTGGGCTGCAGAGGAACCTGGAGTGGGAGGGTGAGAATCCGGTCGTTGTGGTACATGTGGGTGCCAACGACGTAGGCAAAATGCGAACTGAGGATCTGGGGAGGGAGTATGAAAAGCTGGGAATGGAATTAAAAAGTAGAACCGACAAGGGGGTTATCTCTGGGCTACTGCCTGAACCGAGTGCAGACGGGCGTAAGGTTGATAAGATTAAGGAGGTGAACGGGTGGCTCAGGGATTGGTGTGGGAGGAATGGTTTGAATTGATGGGGCATTGGCATCAGTATTGGGATAGGTGGGACCTGTTCAGGTGGGATGGGGTTGGTCTGAACCGTGCTGGGACCAGAGTCCTGGCAAATCGTGTAAATAGGACTGTAGACAGGGCTTTAAACTAATTGTGTGGGGGGGGCGGGGGGCGGGGGGGGGGGGGGGGGGGGGGGTGCGAGGGTAGGTGACATTACGAGGTCTAAAGTTAAGGAGAGGGTGCAGGTAAGGGAAGAGGCCAAGGATGTCCCAATAATAAAGGGAGTAGGGGGCGTGAGTATGGTTGGTGGCATTCGGGCAAATAGGGTACAGGTGAAGGCTGGGATGAAGGCACTTTATTTGAAAGCACGAAGCATTCGGAATGAAGTGGATGAGCTGGTGGCGCAGATCAGCACAAATGGATATGATCTGGCGGCTATTACAGAGACGTGGCTGCAAGGTGACAGTGACTGGGAGCTGAATGTCCAGGGGTATCAAATGTTTAGGAAGGATAGGCGGGAGGAAAAAGCGGGGGGCGTAGTTCTGCTGATTAAGGATAGCATCACGGTGGTAGCAAGGGATGATATTGGAACCAAAGAGCAGAACGTGGAATCGTTGTGGGTGGAGATTAGGAACAGCAAAGGGAGGAAGACGCTGGTGGGTGTCGTCTATAGGCCCCCGAATAATGATCTGGAGGTGGGGCAGGCTGTAAACGCGCAAATAAGTGCGGCGTGCAGGAATGGAACGGCCATAATTATGGGAGATTTCAATCTACATATTGATTGGTCGACCCATGTTGGACGCGATGGACTCGAGGAGGAGTTCTTGGAATGCTGCCGGGATAGTTTCCTGGAACAGTGTGTGTTGGAGCCGGTGAGGGAGCGAGCTATCTTGGATCTGGTGTTATGTAATGAGGTGGGTAGAATTAGGGACCTTGCGGTGAAGGATCCTCTTGGGGAGAGTGATCATTGTATGGTGGAGTTTCTGGTGCAGATGGAGGAGGAGAAAGTGGGTTCCCGGACACGCGTCCTTTGTTTGAACAGAGGGGAGTACGGTAGGATGGGAGAGGAATTGGCGAACGTTGACTGGGGGAGCGCGTTGGAAGGTAGGTCTGCTGAGGGGCAGTGGAGGATCTTTAAGGAGATCTTTCTTGGTGCTCAGCAGAAATTTATTCCGATGGTTAAAAAGGACCGTAGGAGGAGAGGTAATAAGCCGTGGATAACGAAGGAGGTGAAGGAAAGTGTTAAATTAAAAGCGGAGGCGTTTAGAGTAGCTAAGAGTAGTGGGTGAGAAGAGGATTGGGAGAGGTTTAAATGTCAACAAAGATTGACAAAGAAGTTGATAAAGAAGGGTGGGAGAAACTATGAAGCTGGACTAGCGCTTAATATAAAAAAGGATAGCAAGAGTTTTTATAAATATATAAAAAGGAAGAGGCTGGCAAGGGTGAACGTTGGACCCTTAGAGGATGAGAGGGGGGACTTAGTGGTAGGGGATGGGGAAATGGTTGAGGTCTTGAATAACTTTTTTGTTTCGGTCTTCACAGAGGAAGACGTGAATAATTTGCTGGGTGTTAGCGATGGAAAGGTGGTAGGACTGGAGGGTCTCAGTGACATTATTGTTACTAGAGACGCGGTGCTCGACAGACTGGAGGGACTGATAGTGGACAAGTCCCCAGGACTGGATGGAATGCATCCGAGGGTTCTGAAAGAAATGGCAGAGGTGATAGTGGATGCCTTGGTGGTTATTTTCCAAACGTCGCTGGATTCCGGGGAAGTGCCGGAAGATTGGAAAACGGCTAATGTTTCGCCGTTGTTTAAGAAGGGTGCCAGGCAAAAGGCAGGGAATTATAGGCCGGTTAGTTTAACGTCTGTTGTAGGTAAAATGTTAGAATCTGTCATCAAGGAGGAAATAACGAGGCGTCTTGAGGGGAATTGCTTGATAGAGCAGACGCAGCACGGTTTCGTTAAGGGGAAGTCGTGTCTGACAAATTTATTGGAGTTCTATGAGGATGTGTCTAGGGCGGTGGATAGAGGAGAGCCGGTGGATGTGGTCTTTCTTGATTTTCAGAAGGCGTTTGACAAGGTACCTCACAAGAGGTTATTGCAGAAGGTAAGGGGGCATGGAGTTGGGGGTAGGGTGTTAGCGTGGATAGAGGATTGGTTGTCAAATAGAAGGCAGAGAGTGGGGGTTAATGGGTGCTATTCGGATTGGCGGCTGGCGACTAGTGGAGTGCCCCAGGGGTCGGTGCTGGGGCCTCAGCTATTTACCATTTATATAGATGATCAAGAGGAGGGAACCAAGTGTATGGTGTCGAAATTTGCTGATGACACCAAGATTGGTGGAACGGCAAATTGCGCGGAGGGTGTGGAGAGTCTGCAGAAGGATCTAGATAGGCTGGGCGAATGGGCCAGGAACTGGCAAATGGAATTTAATGTTGGCAAGTGCGAGGTGGTCCACTTTGGTAGGAAAAATGGTAGGAAGGACTATTACTTACGTGGCGAAAAACTGCAGCAGGCGATGGTGCAGAGGGACCTCGGGGTCCTTGTGCATGAGTCACAAAAACCCAGCCTGCAAGTGCAGCAGGTGGTCAGGAAGGCGAATGGGATGCTGGCCTTCATAGCGAGGGGGATTGAATATGTAAGTAGGGAGGTCTTGCTGTGGCTGTATAGGGCATTGGTGAGGCCGCAGCTGGAGTACTGTGTGCAGTTTTGGTTGCCGCACTTACGCAAGGATATTTTGGCCTTGGAGGGAGTGCAGAGGAGGTTTACTAGGCTGATGCCGGAGTTGAGGGTGTTGAGCTATGAGGAGAGGCTGAATAAACTAGGCTTGTACTCGTTAGAGTTTAGAAGAATGAGGGGAGATCTCATTGAGACGTATAAGATGATGAATGGGATGGATAGGATAGAGGTGGAGAGACTCTTCCCACTCAGAAAGGACAGTAGGACTAGGGGGCACAGCCTCAAGATAAAGGGGGGGTGGTTTAGAACGGAGTTGAGGAGGAACTTCTTCACTCAAAGGGTGGTGAATCTCTGGAATTCTCTGCCCGTTGAAGTGGTGGAGGCTGCCTCGCTAAATATTTTTAAGACGCGGGTTGATAGGTTTTTGATAGGCAAGGGGATCAAGGGTTATGGGGAGAGGGCGGGAATGTGGAACTGAGACATGACAGATCAGCCATGATCTTATTGAATGGCGGGGCAGGCTCGAAGGGCTAGATGGCCTATTTCTTATGTTCTTATGTTCTTATAATATCTCTCGTTATCCAAGGTTCCCACAATTTGCCATCATTATTCTTCATCCTTACAGGAATGTGCCGGTCCTGAATCCCTATCAATTTACACTTGAAAGCCTCCCACATGCCAGATGTTGATTTGCCCCCAAATATTGTCCCCAATCTACATTCTTCAGATCTAGTATTGGCCATTTGGCCATTTGGCCACTTTTCTGTGTCATGGGGCTGTTGTCCCTTTGATCATAGAATCCCTACAATGCAGAAGGCGGCCATCTGGCCCATCGAGTCTGCACCGACCATAATCCCACCCATCCCTATCCCCGTAGCCCCACGTATTTACCCCGATAATCCCTCTGACACTAAGAGGTAATTTACCATGGCCAATCAACCTAACCCGCACATCTTTGGACTGTGGGGGGAAACCGGAGCACCCGAAGGAAGCCCACACAGATGCGAGGGGAATGTGCAAACTCCACACAGACAGTGACCCAAGCCGGGAATCGAATTCGAGTCTCTGGTTCTGTGAGGGAGCAGTGTTAACCATTGTGCCACCATACTGCTTCAGTAGTGAGGACTTTGCAGGGCTGACAAGCCTGAATTTGCTGTCATTTCCAGTGCCTAGGTCAATGTCGGGTCATTTGATACAACTGAGTGCCTTGCTGGGAAAGTCAGAGTCAACCACATTGCTGTGCATCTGGAGTCACATGTACACTGGACCAGGTAAGAGTGGCAGATTTTCTTCCCTAAAGGAAGGACGTTAGTGAACCAGATGGGTTTTTATGACAATTGACATTAGCTTCATCATCAGCAATAGACTTCTAATTTCTTTTTATTGAATTCAAATTTCACAGTCTGCCATGATTCGAACCCAGGTCCCCAGAGGATTACCCTGGGTCTCTGGATGACTAGTCCAGTGCAAATGCCACGATGATACTGCCTTCTTTATGATCTTACAATTAGTTAGATTATTTTGGAGTGAAATCAGGAAATATTTTGTGGAAATCTGGAAGTAATAGCTGGATGTTATAGCACACCTGCCAGCATTGTTTTTGGTGGGGGTGTGGGGGTTGGGACATAAAATATAAGAATAAGCTAATTCACCACTTTCTCATCCAAGCCTGAGCTATCCCCCATTTCTTGGGGGTTTGGGGAGGCACCAAAATTGCCAGCCCACCTGCCATATGAAAACAAATAATTAAGAATCAACTGAATTTGTTTACAAGCTAATTGACCCCAATATTAAACTGCCCATGCCATAATACCCTTGGCAACAGTGGGAAGCCTGTTGTTTCAAAGTTTTCTAATGGGCAGGAAGAAAGGGGGGGGCACTATCTTCAGTCGGGTGTCCTTTCCTTCTGGGGGGGGGTGTCCTTTGCTTCGGGGGGGGGGTGGTATCTGCTCGAAGATAGTACCATTCCTCCCTCCTTCTTCCCCAGCTGTACCTCAAATCTCATACCTTTACCCTTTCGTTCCCCACCCCTTCCTCAGGTGCCTGATCCCACACCACTCAATATCCCTGATTTACCTGAGCCGGGGGGTTAATGGGGGTCTTCATCCTGGGCCTGCTTGCAGGAAATGCCCACCGCTGGGCTCTGATGCTGCAGGGACTGCAAGAACTGCCAGCCTATCTGACTGACTGGCAGCTCCCGAGGGCAGGTTTTCCTTCCCATGAGGAATGGAAGATCCACATTTTCCTTGTTGTTGCTGTAGACTGAGTGGTCACATGAGAACGTGGTGACGCAGCTACAAAAGAGGTCATGTGGTGGGAGTGTGGGAATTGTACCTGGGGGGTGCGGGCAGAGCACAAGTGTTGTAGCTGCGGAGCTAGTGAATAAACAGCGTTGTTGAAAATCCTTGATGCCAGTGATTTGGGAACCGACAATATTTTCCATGGTGTCAGAAGTTGGTAGTGTGGCACAAGGACTGACCCACTCATCCATGATTAAATATCACCGATAGTAGGAGAAAGTTGCAGGAGTGCTGTATTTAGTGTGGCCTGCACTCTGTAACAAATCAAAAAAGTTACAGGCTTTACTCCATTAGCCCTGAGGCCATTGAAAAATTTGACTTGTTTGTTGCCAGACAAGGAGAATGAAGCAGATCCCAAGAAATTCCTGAAACAATTCAAGAACATTCGCCCCCAGAAAAAAATATAATCCTTGATCAGCATGTGTTCAATTCAATGAGCCAAAGAGCAGATGAGTCAATAAAATTTTACGTGGCCACCCTAAAAATGTTGGCAAAGCAATGTGTTTTTGGAACTCTCATTGAAAATCTAATCAGAGATTGAGTAGTTTGTGGGATATAGAGTGATTTAGTCCGCAAGCAGCTGGTGTGAGAGAAAGACTTAACATTACAAGCAGCTATCAATATCTGTATGTTTCAGAGAAAAGAAGCAGAGGTTTTGAGCAGGAAACCAAAGTGTTTGCAGTACAGGGGGTGCCTTGCTCCAACTGCAGTGGCCAGCACCCACCAAACAGAACAGCTTGTTTTGGGTATGGTAAAAGATGCAACAAGTACAGGAAATGGAACCATTTCACTAAGTGCTGCTGATTCAGGCCACGATGTGGGAATGCCGGCGTTGGACTGGCGTAAACACAGTAAAAAGTCTGACAACACCAGGTTTTAGTCCAACTGATTTATTTGATAATACTCACAAGCTTTCGAGGGGACTGCCTCTTCATCAGAACTCTCCATTCACCTGACGAAGAGGCAGTCCCCTCGAAAGCTTGTGAGTATTATCAAATAAATCGGTTGGACTAAAACCTGGTGTTGTCAGACTTTTTACTGAATTCAGGCCACAACAGTCCTCTGTCATCAGCAGCATAACAATGGTTCAATCCTCCAGGGATAGTAGTGTCAGTAAGGTGAATGAATAGGACTTCAACCAAAGCACCAAAGCTACAGAGCCTTCAACAGCATTCTATTGCAAGAGCATTGCCACCATCACAGAAAAGGGTGAGATCTTTACCACCATCAATATAATCAGCAGTAATGCCAGACTTAAAGTCAAGACTGACACTGAAGTGAAGGGTATCATTCTAACCAGGCAAAGGTTACAGGAAATAGACTCTTATGCAGCCTTCCCATAAAATCCAGCCTGATGCCTCTCAATAGGCTGTGAGTGATAGGGGTTAATTGTTACGATCAAGATTGAAATTGATAAATTTTTGTCAGGTAAGGATACCAAGGGATATGGAGAAAACATGTGTAATAGAGTTGGGGTACAGATCAACCATGATCAATTGAATGACAAAACAATCTTGAGGGGCTGAATATTTACTTTCTTGGGAACCATGTCATGCATAGCAACTAAGCAGCTTGCCTCTCTCAAAGCTGACAGATGTCTGGATCATGCAAATAAAACCTGATGTGCAAATCAAGGAAATTGCACCTAGCAATCAGGAAAAGCAAGTAGTTCTTTCTACATAATTAAAAAAAATGTCAGGAGTGTGACGGAGCATTGGGTTAGACATTTATTATTCATCTACAATCTAGGTTCAAATCCAGGGCATGACGTACAGCCCTCAACCGGCATAAAAACAGGATTGTGCCGAGTAGTGGTGGGACATCCAATTTATTGGGAACTTCACATGAATATGCAAGGATTGCTAACTTTTAACCTGGTTAGTGTGAACAGAAGGAACAGAGGGAGGAGACCATTCAGCCCCTTGAGCCTTGTTCTGCAGACTTTCAATCAGATCTTTGTTCATCTGTATCTCAGCTCATTTATCCACCTTAGATCCAGGTCCCTCGACATCCTTACCTATGAACAAAAAATTGTTGATCTTCTCCATGAACAGCCCCAGCCCCCCACAGGCTTTTTGTAGTTAGTAGTGGGGTGTGGAGGGAAACAGCTGACTGTTCCTGCAGAGGGAAAGAGATGGAACTTGCTTGGGATCACAACCTTGCTGCTGCTCTTGTACCAATTACTCTTTAATTGCATTATACCATCTGAAATAGATCTGTAATTGGAAAAAAAACACTTTGACATTCTCTGAAACTCGCAGAGACGTGTACTATTTGCTCTTTATTCAAATGTAAATTTTCCCTATTATGCTTTCAAAGAAGAAAAATCATGCAAAATTGAAATGTCAATAGCAATTTCTGGCAGGCAGACGGCACCAGCGCTGGGTTCCTTATCTTCCAGTCATTGCTCTCACATCACCGTAAATCAAGCTGTGTAATTAGCATGGAGGAGGTGCAATGTGGCAGGAATCTCGCTCCCAGATCCTCAAGGGTACACATCAGGCTTGCCATCGCTGTGTCTCAAATCCAAAAAAAAACCAACCGCCGGCTGTAATTGTTTGATGAATGGACTTTTCACTTTGCAATTGGGAAGCAGATTGAGGGGTAAAAGTGAGTCTGACAGCGCTCTGCAATATTGTGACACACGTTCTGTCTGTGCCTCGTCGCGTAGATCAAATGACTGGCCCTGATCTTTAGCTGCCTAATCCTTCGGGTCGGGAAGGCAGATCGGTGAACAGCAAAACCAGTCGAGGCCTCGATAATGTCAGTGTGCTGCCAGGCGGGTTAACAGGAAGCAGAGTGGCTAACGGCACATGTGGGCATTATTCCATTGCCACGCTGTGCGGTGCCCATTTCCACCCCCCCTGCTTGTTTGATGTTTTCTGCTGCTGACAGTTCCCTCGCGACGTGGGAAAGACAGGAAGAAATATTTACATTACAAAGCACCTTTTATGATGCCTCAAAGTCTCTTTCAACCAATGAAGCACCTTTGTGCAGTGCAGTCACTTATAATGTAGGAAAGGCGGCAGTCAATTTGACACACAGTAAGATGCTATAAAAAGAAATGGCAGGAGCACCAGATTTCCATTATGTTGATTATAAAGTCATAGAGGTTTACAGCATGGGAACAGGCCCTTCAGCCCAATGTGTCCATGCTGCCCCCTTTTTAACCACTAATCTAATCCCAATTGCCCACTTTTGGCCCGTATTCCTCTACACTTTACCCATGTAACTGTCTAAATGCTTTTTAAAAGACAAAATTGTACCCACCTCTACTACTACCTCTGGAAGCTCGTTCCGGCCACCACCCACTGTGTGAAAAAATTTGCCCAGTGGACCCTTTTGTATCTCTTCCCTCTCACCTTAAATTTACGCCCTCTAGTTTTAGACGCCCCTACCTTTGGGGAAAGATATTGACTATCTAGCTGATCTATGCCCCTCATTATTTTGTAGACCTCTATAAGATCACCCCTCAGCCTCCTACACTCCAGGGAAAAAAGTCCCAGCCTACCCAGCCTCTCCTTATAACTCAAACCATCAAGTCCCGGTACCATCCTAGTAAATCTTTTCTGCACTCTTTCTAGTTTAATAATATCCTTTCTATAATAGGATGGGCAAAACTGTACACAGTATTCCAAGTGTGGCCTTACCAGTGTCTTGTACAACTTCAATGAGACGTCCCAACACCTGTATTCAACTCCGTGAGGGATTGACTAATTGGGGGATAACTATTGATGGCAGGAGAACGCACCTGTTTTTTGAAATAATGGCATGGAAACTTTTTTTTACACCCACCTGAGGAGACAAGGCCCCGATTTAACATCTCACTTGAAAGATGGCACTTTTTCCAGTGCTGCCTCAGCTCTGTGCTGGAGTGTCAGGTTAGATTTTGCACTCCAGTCTCTGAGATTTGGGACTTAAACCCACAACTTTCTGGCTCAGAGGTGAGAGTGCTACCAGCTGAGTCACAGCTGACACAAAATGAAATGGGCTTGACAGAGAACACCAGAGGACAGGGTCATGTGGCAGGCAGAAACTGGGGAGCAAAAAGCAATGCCTCACCATAACAGAGGATTCATCCAAAGTGCTTCCACCACCAGTGAATCTTAAGTTGTTATTTAACAGTAGCAGCCACTATTTAGGCAACTTCATCCTGTGGCAAGGTGAATGACCAGTTAATTGATTTGTGGTGCCGTTGATTCAGGGAGAGATGCTTGCCAAGACACCACATGGGTAAAAGAAAGAATGAACATCCCAAAGAGGACATCCCAAAGTGTGTCACAAACAATGGTGTGCATTTTAATTGTACTCACTGTTGCAATATATGAAATTCTGCAGCCAAGTGAGGCAGTCCCATCCCTCACTCAAACAGTGATCTGGGAACCCTGCAGTTCCATTGAAGTTCTACTCGTCTCAGGTTATCATTTTATCAGGCTGGGGGATTGAGAGAAGGAGCTATTGGGCCAGCGAGAGAAATCATGGTTCCTGGTGCTTATCCTATTTCTGGGCTTTTTATCTCACCCCACCTCTCCCCTTTCATCTTCCTCTGCCTCTCCTTCAATCATGCATGCCATTTTCTCCCCTTCTAAGGTTCACTAAACAATCACAGAAAGGTCCTTGTAAAATGATACCTTCCATTGTTGGCATCTGGTTATAAATATTATCTGATCTGTATGTACAGAGGGCTCATTAATATGAACAGCAGCAACAATATAATACTAGTCCATGTGCACCCTATAGGCGATCCCACTGCAACTACTAAACAAATCAGGGAGTAGCATTTTTCCTTTTCTTTTAAAAGCCTGCTAGAAAATCACTAAGTGTCCAAAGGTCAGCAGCATTGCAGCAATTGTCAGGGGAGCGACCTGAAAGACTGGCTTTAAAAAAGAAAATCAGAACTGTCAGCCTGATGACTCTGATTTATTTTTAGAGATTGTCTTTCTGGTCTGCGTGGACACCATTTACAATCCTCCTAAATCTTGGGCCCTGCTGTTTGGCAACATCTACAACCCAACACCACCACCACCCCCCCTTCAATCCCGCCCCCATCTAGCTTCCTGACTGTTGGCAAAATAAGTAAAAGTGAAATGGGAAGGAACTTTTTCATGAGTGGTTAAAGTCCGGAATGCACTGTCTGAGAGTGTTTTGGAGACAACTTCAATTGCAGCATTAAAAAGGAATTAGACTGTTACCGGAAAAGGAAGAAGGTACAAGATTATGGTTAACATGAGGTGGCCAATTATTTTCGAAAGCCAATGAAGGCAAAATGGGACAAATGACCCCCTCCAAAAACTCTGATTCTATTAATGTTTTGGGGATTTACCTTATTTTTTAAAAATTCTATCATTGGACATAGGCGTGCTGACTCGGACAGCATTTATTGCCCATCCCTTTGTCCTTGAGGGGGCAGTTAAGAGTTAATTGCTCTGGATTTGGAGTCATATGTAGGTCATACCAGGTGGTGATGGCAGATTTCCTTCCCTAAAGAACGTCAGTGGACAAATCAATATCAGACTTTTAATAACAGATTTTTTATTGAATTCAAATTTCACCACCTGCCAAGGTGGGATTTGAACCCGGGTCCCCAGAACATTATGTTGGGTCTCTGGATCACTAGTCCAGTGACAACAGCACTGGGCTACTGCCTCCCCTCGTGAGACGCAGAATTCCTGTCCATTCTACAAGGTACTTGATGACCAAGGATTATAGACAGCCTAAACTGGGCTTGACCAGTCCTGGCTTTGGATAGGGGCCTGATGTATCAATGGCTGGTGATTGGAGGGGGTTAGGGCCTGTGCAAGGCAACTGTTCCCTCCACAAGCAAGTAACAAGTGAAATTTTCACTGGCATCAAAGACCAATGTAGAATTCCAAGGATAGCCTCTGCAAAATAAAACTTCCTTATTTTACAACTCAGGTACTATGCAGAATTGGAACATTGTCACCAGACCTTGTCACTGTCGCTGGGCCAAAATCCTGGAACTTCCTCCCTAACAGCACTGTGAGTTGCATCTGTTCGAGAAGACAGTTCACCACCACTTTCTCAAGAAGAATCAGGAATGGGCAATAAATGGTAGCCTTGCCAGCGACGCCCACCTCGCTTTCTCCAATTAATTCTATTCCTTCCTTCACATTCCCTGTAGCCCTTCAGATTTTTGACTTCCAATTCATTTTACTGCTGAGCTCTGTTGCCCCCACACTTTCAGACAGCACATTTCACATTATGACTCACTGTGTCACAAGATTTTTCTTCATTTCCCCTCTGGTTCTTTTGCCAATTACCATAAATTGGTATCGTCTGGTTCCCAACTCTTCAGCCAATGAAAACAATTGCTCCTTTATTACTCTTTCATAGCTTTGAACAATCTCCGTTAAATCTCCCTTTGTACTTTAGTTTGTTACCATCTACAGTAAAAGTAATTTGAAGTTTAAAATACCTACAGTTTAAGTTACAACTAGCCCATGTCCCACTGAAAGTCCTTAATTAAAAGCAAGTTAGTGCATTCAGAGACCTTGTTGTAAAACAATTACTCAAATTACTTGACACAGTCTTTGTATATTAAGCATATGGTGTTCCTATTTAATCACCAAAGTACAAAGCAGAAAGATTACAGAAATTGAGCGCAATTCTCACTGAAAATATTTGCGCATTATTACTAAAAAGGTTTTTGTGACGTTGAAAAAAATTAAGCAATTAAATCCATTTATCTGGCCCACTGCAGCATAGAAAATGTTAGTTGATTGATTAATGTCTAGGTAGGGATTCTTAGTGGAGATGTTTACCTACTTTAATTAAATGACTGTGTTAAAATTGTGCATTGAGCAACATTACAGGAGAATGGTTGGACACTAAAAGCATTAACTGAAATTTCAAGGCTTCCATGGGTGCCTCTAATCCAAGGAAATACAATCACTGGAAATAGCCTGTGGAACCATCAACTGGTTGGTCTTGTTTATATCATGCTTGGGTTTGGAGCACTAGTCATTATTCTTGAGTGAAGTCCACAATTCTCCACACACCCACTTCTTAATTTAGGCACAACCTGAGTCATATTCACTGCAAGAATATAACCTGGAAGGGTATTAAAAAAATACAAAAAAAAATCTGGAATTAAGAATCTACTGATGACCGTGAAACCATTGTCGATTGTCGGAAAAATCCATCTCGTTCACTAATGTTCTTTAGGGAAAGAAATCTACCGTCCTTACCTGATCTGGCCTACATGTGACTCCAGAGCTACAGCAATGTAGTTGAATCTCAACTGCCCTCCAAGGGCAACTAGGGATGAGCAATAAATTATGGCCAGCCAGCAATACCCATGTCCCACGAACGAACAAAGAAAAGGTATCACTTTGTGATTATAGATCAACAGGACTTGTGAGTAGTCGCTGATAACACTATGAGAGCATTGGTTCAGAAGAAAGTGGTTATTAATACTTGGCCATATGGCTGTTTCTGTGTTGCATGATTCTTTTAGATCTATACTCTTTCCTCAGGTACCTTGATGATTGTGCTTTAAGTCCCACTTCAGAGACTTAATCACATAATTCAGGCTGACACCCCAGTGCAACATTGAGTGCTGCAAACATTCATTTGAGGTGTTAATCCAAGGCCCCTTTTGCCTTCTGAGTTGGACATAAAAGATCCCATTGCACTATTTCAACAAAGAGCAGGGGCATTCTCTCCAGTGTTCTGGCCAATATTTAACACCTAACCAGTATCACCACAGATTATCTGCTCATTATCTCACTGTCGTTGGGAGGAGCCTGTTGTGTGCAAATTAGCTATCGTGTTTCCTACGATACGTCAGCAATTACACTTCAAAAGTTCTTCACTAAATTGCTGTTGGGGCATTCTGGGGTTGTGAAAGGTGCTATAGAAATGCAAGTTACATGAGGTATACGAAGGGTATTGGATTAAAATGAGAAAATTGACACTGATATTGTATAGATCAATGATGAGGATGGAATGGAGAGTAGTTTTGGTCGCCATTCCTCAGAAAGAATAAAAATTTCCTAGAAATGGCACAGTGAGTCTAATGTGTTGAATTGCTTGTATTTCAAGTTTGTATTTCCCCTGTTGAATTATAACAGTTCACGGCACAGCAGGAGATTACTCAGATTATCCTACTTGCGCTTGCTCTTTCTACTTGCAATCCTAAAATAAATTGAACTCTTCCCATCACCCTCTATTTCAAATAGTTATTCAATTTTGATTGTAATATGTAACCTATGTTCCTTAAAACAGAGCTCTGACCATAGCCTCTATAAGCATTGGTCCTACAATTGGCTAATTTTTCTTTACAGCTTTAAAGTTTTTACCTTTATAGGTTAACACTGTCCTTGGAGGAAACAGTAAGAAGTCTCACAATGCCAGGTTAAAGTCCAACAGGATTATTTGGAATCAATTTGGAATTGATGTTCTGGAATTGATGTTCAATTTGGAATTGATGCCTGGTGTTGTATGACTTCTTAATGTGCCCATCCCAGTCCAAAGCTGGCATCCCCACATCTTGGAGGAAATACACAGGCAAGTTACAAGTTATGGGTGACACAGTGGCACAGTGGATAGCACTGCTGCCTCACAGTTGTTAGCACTGCTGCCTCACAAGTGCCAGGGACCTGGGTTCAATTCCAGCTTCAGGTGACCATGTGGAGTTTGCACGTTCTCCCTGAGTCTTTGTGTGAATTTCCTTTGGGTGCTCCAGTTTCCCCCCACACTCCAAAGATGTGCAGGTTAGGTTGACTGACCATGCTAAATGACCACTAGTGTCAGAAGGATTACCACTAACATATACATGGGGTTACGTGGATAGGGTCTGGGTGGGATTGTTGTCAGTGCAGGCTTGATGGGCTGAATAGCCTCCTTCTGCACTCTAGGGATTCTATGATTCTACGTTGTACAATGCTACACCAGAAGCTTGCACCTGGATTTATCACCTAGGTATTGAAATTTACTTTGTAGTTATGCTATTATCACAAGAAGGAGAAGGTCGAAAATGTTTGCCATTGCTCTTAAGATTTTCATTCATAAATCTCTCTGCAACCAGCCTGCACAACCTTGTCGTTGACTGGATGCAAGGCATATTCCCACAGGCAAAGGGGGAAAAACTGTGGGATCACACTTGTCTATCTTCCAGCAGTGGTTTAAAAGTGGTTCACCTGCTCTCCCCCTCTGCCTTTTATGGATCGATTTGGATTTAAAAGAGGAAGGGACAGAGCAAACATTAAAAATAACAAATGTTTTTCAAGCTTGTTGCCAACTCTTTGAACTGAATCATCAGAAAGAGGCTTGCACCATTGTTTTCCTGGGTGTGTTAACCCAGTTTCTCTTGAGCACACTGAATCATGCCATTCTATTCTTCAACAGAAAGCTGTGCATCTTTTTTTTGTGACTTAACAACTTGTTTGGGCAGATTTATTCAATGAACACAACTGGGGTGGGAGCCAAAACTAGCCACACTGATCCAACACCCAAAACATTGGTTTATTACTTTTATTTCAGATTTCCAGCACCTGCAATGTATAATGCTTTAATTACATTGGTTAATAATACTGTTCTGTTAATACTATACTGTTAATAATAGTACTGCTTGGCACCCAGTTGGAGTGCTGTGTACAGATTTGGGTGCTCCACCTAAGTAGAAGGAGTCAAAGTAGATTGTTTTCAAGGACTTTATTTGAGATTTTCTTGAGGGCTTTTTTTTTCTTACATCCCCAAAAGGTGTCCTGGGGCCTGATGCAAAGGGATACCTTACCTCTCCATAGGCCACCCAAACAAATCCACAAAGTTCAGACCTGCTTTTACTCAATCTAATCTGCACACTCCAGGTTTCACATTCCTGACCTACCCAGATCCCATTTCAGTGAAGGTGACTGATGATTTAAATGGCTTGCTGCATCCATAAACTGCACTTGCACGACATGTGCCCCAGTCCTATCCCCCAGCCCACGAAAATGGTAAGTGCCGTGTTCGGAGGTGGCACGATTTCCTGACAGTTCTGCTATTTTTGGCATTACGGCAAATGTGTCAATGCTATAACACCGTGTTCCATTGCCCATCCCAAATTACCCTTCAAAAGTTAGTGGTGAACTGCCTTCTGGAAAACAACTTCAGAAGACAGTTAACTTGAGTTTGGAAGCACATATAGGCCATACCAGATAAGGATAATTTATTTCCCTGAAGGACATTAGTGCATGATATAGAGTCATAGAGGTTTACAGCATAGCAACAGGCCCTTTGGCCCAACCTGTCCTTGATGCTTTTTTTTAAACGCCTAAGCTAATCCCAATTGCCTGCATTTGGCCCATATCCCTTTATACCCATCTTACCCATGTAACTGTCTAAATGTTTTCTAAAAGACAAAATTGTATCCGCCTCGACTACTACCCCTGGCAGCTTGTTTCAGGCACTCACCACCCATGTGTGAAAAAATTGCCCCTCTGGACAATTTTGTATCTCTCCCCTTTTACCTTAAACCTATGCCCTCTAGTTTTAGACTCCCCTACCTTTGGCAAAAGATTTGACTATCCAACTGATCTGTGCCCTTCTTTATTTTATAGACCTCTATAAGATCACCCCTCAGCCTTCAATGCTTATGTTGTTCTTTTACAAGACCCAGTTTAAGTTTATTTTATTAACTGAATTTGAGATCCCTTGTGAGAAGGAGATTCCTGTCTTCTGATCATTAATTCAGGTCTCTGCATTACTCTGCTACTGCTTCCTATCATGAACTGAACTGGTATCAAATGTAAAACTATCTTAGCACACACCTGTCTTCAGTACTCCATATAATAGATCCTGATTTCCACTAATTTCATTGCCTACCACCTCAGCCCCAGTAGTCATTTGCTTTTCAGTACTTCCCCCAAAGATAGGCTGCATTCATATTGCAAACTAGAGTCAGCATCAGGCAATTCTATAGTGGAAGGTGTTACACAAAGTTGAACTGAAAACGCAGCAAAGTCTGGAGAGGTACTCTGCTGTCTTGCTCCCAATTCACTCCAGGGGCAATGTGGACTGGACAGGTTTCAATCTATTGAGTAAGGAAACTATATTACACACGTAAAACCAAATACACTCTGATTTGATTTGGTTTATTATTGTCACATACAATTTCTTGCACACTCTACAGACAAAGCATACCATTCAAAGAGAAGGACAGAGTACAGAATGTAGTGTTACAGTCTTTAGCTGGGGTGTAGGGAAAGATCAACTTAATGCAAGGTAGGTCCATTCAAAAGGCTGATGGAAGAAGGGAAGAAGCTGTCTTGAGTTGGTTGGTACGTGACCTCAGACTTCTGTATCTTTTTCCCGGCGGAAGAAGGTGGAAGAGAAAATGTTTGGGCTGCATGGGGCCCTTAGTTATGCTGGCTGCTTTACCTGGGCAGTGGGAAGTGTAGACAGAGTCAATTTATGGGAGACTAGTTTGTGCGATGGATTGGGCTACATTCACGACCTTTTGTAGTTTCTTGCGGACTTGGGCAGAGCAGGAGCCATACCAAGCTGTGATACAACCAGAAAGAATGGTTTCTATGGTGCATCTGTAAAAATTGGTAGTGCCAATTATTGTAGTCTACAGTTTTTTGCGCTCTCTACAGAAAAGGCATACTGTTCAAAGCTGATATGCCAAATTTCCTTGGTCTTCTGAGAAAGTAGAGGCGTTGGTGGGCTTTCTTAACTATAGTGTTGGCATGGGGGAATCAAGACAAATTTTGGTGATCAGGACACCTAAAAACTTGAAGCTTTCGACCATTTCTACTTCATCCCCATTGATGTAGGCAGGGGCATATCCTCCACTATACATCCTGGAGTTGAAGACAATCTCCTTCGTTTTGTTGACATTGAGGGAGAGAGTATTGTCATCACAACAGTTCACCAGATTCTCCATCTCATTCCTGTACTCTGTCTCGTCATTGTTTTGAGATCCAATCCACTACGGTGGTGTCGTAGCACTGAACTTGAAAGAAGGCCAGCAATAAATTTCGGGGCAAAAGACTTAAAATTAACAGAGGTGTAAGTAAATAAGGTAAATGTTTGAAAGAGTTTGAACGGATGAAGTTTGGAAGGCGGTGGGGTTGACAGTCATGAAACACTTCGCTGACAGGGATTGTGATGTGCGTGTTTTACTCATACATACTCTTAGCCTTTACGATTGTGTCACCCTCCTCTTTCCTGGGCTGAATGGCAATGACTCAAACTCAGGCTTGTGGGGATCACCAGTACTGTGCCATCACTGTGTGAGTCCAGAGCTGGGCTTGTTCTAACTCTCTCATGTACATTGATTTTTGTAGGTGTTTTAGAGGCTTTAGAGGAAAATCTACCCTCTGTTCCCAAGAACTTTGCACATCACTAAGGAAGGAGATACTTGTTTGGAGGGAATACAACAAAGGTTCAGTTGATTGATTCCTGAGTTGAGGGGGATTGTTTTCTGAGGCGTGATTGAGTTGACTACATTCCCTAATGTTTAGAAAAATGAGAGGTGATCTCATTGAGACATATAAATTTCTTAAGGGTCTCGACAGGGTGAATGCCAGGAGATTGTTTCCTGTGATTGGGGAGTCTCGGCCTTGGGGTCCTGCATAGCCTCAGAATACAGGGCCAGCCATTTCTGACTGTGATTCGGAGAAATATCTTCCTCTGAATTTCAGAATTGCCTCTCTCAGGGAGCTGTGGATGCTCAAACGTTAAGTATTTTCAACACTTGAAGTCAATAGTTTTTTTGGATACTAAAGGAATTGAGGGATAATGTGAATAGGGTGGAAAAGAGGTAGAAGTTCAGCCAATGATTGACTATCATAGAATCTTACAGTGTAGAAGGAGGCCATTCAGCCTATTAAGCCTGCACTGACAACAATCCCATCCAGGCCATATCAATGTAACGCCACATATTTACCCTTCTAATCCCCCTGACACTAAGGGGCAATTTAGCATGGCCAATCCACCTAACCTGCCCATGTTTGGACTGTGAAAGGAAACCGGAGCATCCAAAGGAAACCCATGCAGACATGGGGAGAATGTGCAAACTCCACACAGACAATTACCCGAAGCCAGAGTTGAATCTGGGTCCCTGGCTGTGAGGTAGCAATGCTAAGCATGGCAGAGTAGGCCCAATGGTCCAGATAATCATCTATTGCTACTTTTCTCATGTTCTTATGTTCAACTGCAGCTCCCGATAATGCACACCCATTTTTTTGGCGGTGGGGTGCTTGGTGTGGGTGGGGGGACAACTCAGGCGAGAACAAGCAACAGGATCAAAGCTTAATCTTTCCAGCCTGCATAAAATAAGTCCTATATATATTTTTCACTATTTTGTTCCCTCATGCAGAATACCATTCTGAGAACACCATTCTGAGAACACAGGCGTAGCACGTCCTAATCGTGTTCCCCCCATATGATACTTTAGGAACTGATATTTAATTGGCTGTAAAGGGCGTCACGACATCCAAGGTGCTATGGAAATGTAAATCTTTCTTTATTGTACATGGTGGCTTACATTAACACTGCAGTGAAGTTACTGTGAAAGTCCCTTAGTCGCCACACTCCAAAGCCTGTTCGGGTACACTGAGGGAGAATTTAGCATGGCCAATGCACTTAATCAGCATGCCTTTTGGACTGTGCGAGGAAACCGAATATCCAGAGGAAACCCACACAGACAAGGGGAGAACATGCAGATTTGCCTGTTAATACCCTTAGCAACTATTTGCAAACTGTACA
The DNA here is from genome assembly GCF_965287045.1 of Carcharhinus amblyrhynchos. Lineage (NCBI taxonomy): Eukaryota > Metazoa > Chordata > Chondrichthyes > Carcharhiniformes > Carcharhinidae > Carcharhinus > Carcharhinus amblyrhynchos. Next base: position 21,794,278 of record NC_137329.1, read on the forward strand.
TACTCGAGCTTTTTTACAGGTTGCATGGTAATTGGTAATTATATAGATTTCGTAGTTTTCAAGATGATTTGATTTATAAAATATAAGAAGCAGCATTAATGGTAATTGAAGGTGAAAGCATTACGTGCGGTGGAATATTGCAATTCAGCACCCTCTAGTGGAATTGCTTAGGCTCTGCCAGTTCCCTCTGAGTAAATCTCAGTTTAAGTTTATTTATTAGTGTTACAAGTAGGCTGACATTAACACTACAATGAAGGTACTGTGAAAATCCCCGAGTCACCACAACCCAGCTCCTGTTCGGGTATACTAAGGGAGAATTTAGCATGGACAATGCAACTACCCAACGTATCTTTCAGACAGTGGGAGGAAATTGGAGCACCCAGTGCAAACCCACGAAGACACAGGGAGAACATGCAGACTCCGTGCAGACAGTGACCCAAGCCGGGAATCGAAACCGCGTCCCTGGTGAGGCAGCAATGCTAACCACTGTGCTACCATGTACAAGAAGATGATCTACATTCCCGCAGCACCTTTTGCAATCTCTGAATTTCCTGAAGTCCTGTACAGCCAGTTAAATATTAATTGAAGGGTCTTTTATTTATTCATTCGTGGGACATGGGCATCACTGTCTGGCCAGCATTTATTGCCCATCTCCTGTTTGCCCTTGTTCAGAGGGCAGTTGAGAGTCATTATTGTGGCTCTGGAATCGCATATGGGCCAGATCGGGTAAGGACGGCAGATTTTCTTCCCCAAAGGACATCAGTGGAACCAGATGGGTTTTTCCGACAATCGACAACAGTTTCATGTTCATCAGTAAATTCATAATTCCAGAGTTTTTTATTAAATTCAAATTCCACCATCTGCTGTGGCGGGATTCGAACTATATGCATATTTCTTCCTAAGTCGTAAAAAGAGCTCCATAGTTTGTAATCAAAGCTGATATTTGCTCTTTTGATGTGGCTGTGGTACAGGATTGATTGGCAATTGGCCACGGTAACCACTGAGCTAGAGAAGGGAGGTGAACAGGTAGAATTTAGGCTCCTGGCCACTGACCACTGACACCTTGCTGGGAAATTTATCATGTGAATTGGGGACACAACATTAAAATCAGAGCCAAAGTTCAGAAACACTTCTTCAGGCAAAGGACTGAACTCTCTCCCGCAATTTTACAATGCAATTATCAGTACAGGTTGGGAGGGGTAACGATGAACATCCTAGTATTTTTGCTCACTCATAAAAGAAATAAATGGCCTTATGTTAGATGTATATCAGTTGTGTGAAGCATATCTTTTGGCACAATATATGTCAGACAAATGGATATATATTATCTCTTTTATGCTAATTTGTGCAAATGCAGCTTGCAAACAATAGATCCATCTGGGTTGTTCAGCTGTTCTTAGTTTGCCTGTTTCTGAAGGTTAATACAACGGCAGAGGAAATAATATTTTCAATAATTTTTAATGTACAACAATGGGATATTTAAACTACAGAATCAGACTTCAAATGCCCATGGTATTAAGCATGTGTACCTGCTTAAATTAAATCTTCTGCTGACACCTAGTGAGCATTAATGTAACCACAATACTGCAAGAGATTCCCACGTTAAAGAGATTTTTTGACAATCAAACATGACCTCTTTCCTTGTCCATGACCACAGGAGCATAGGAGGAGAAGTAGGCCATACGGCCCCTCGAGCCTGTTTCGCCATTCACTAAAATCTGATTGTGGCCTCAATTCCATATTCCTACCTACCCCGATAACCTTTACCTCACTTGCTTACCAAGAATCTATTTAGCTCTGCCTTAAAAAAATTATTCAATTACTCTATCTCCACCGCTGTTTGGGGAAGAGAGTTCTGAAGAATGCTGCTAATACTGGAGTCCCCTGCCTTGACCCTGCACATTTCTCATTTGAATTCTGCCCCTTGGTGACATCCTTGAAAGACATGAAACCCATGTGTGCCTCACTAATACCTCTCCTGAACCATCCTGTTTCTGGACAAGACTACTTGTCCAACAACATCAATTCTGGATGAGGCAGAATTTCCTCTAATTGAACCAAGAGACGAATAAAGTTAAGGGCCAGAATTTTCCCGTTCCGCCTGCCACAGGAATCAGATCAAGCGAGGAGCAGACCATGGGGAAAGGTCTGTTGACTTTGGGCAGGATTTTCCAGTTTCGGGGTGAGTGCAGCCGTAAACTCCCACCCAAAGTCTTTGGAATCCACTAGAAACATTGTTCCCTCCTTACTAATTTAATTCCCATCTCTTGCCACTGCCTCAGGCTGAACCAGACTTTTCATAACCTTTCTATCCTATTTGACCAAGCTGAGTTTATAATCCTACAACACTTCCCCAAACATCATCAATCTTGCTGATTTGCAATGTAAATGCACTACAGTCAATGGCAAATCTGTTTCCAGAATGAAGATTGAACCCTTAGAGGCAGAAATCTCACACGATTTCAGTTGATGCTGACATCGCATGTTTCTGTCCCTGCCTCAACACGAGTCGATGAATCCCTTACCATGCTTTTGTTCAAACTTGACCATTCTAATGACCTCCTTAGCTTGCCATCTTCCACCCTACATAAACTTGATCTTGTCTAAAGGTCAACTCTCCATATTCCAGCATGCACCAAGATCTCCACCCATCGCCTGTATGATCGCTGATCTACACTGATACTCAGGCCATCACAACCTCCAGTTTAAAATTCTCATCTGCCTGGTACTTTTTCCTACATTAGTGATGTCATATCATTGAAAGTTGCTGTTGACATAAGTTAAGAGTATTTAATCAACAAAAAAGTGATGGTAGGTATTACTAAATTGATCAACTACTCCAGAAATCAGCATTGTGAGGCCTAGCACCAGAACAATTTGGGGTAGGAGTTGAGTATCGGTGCATATCTTTGATGCTGATTTGCAATGTAAATGCACTAGAGTCAATGCCAAACCTGTTTCCAGAATGAAGATTGAACCCCTAGAGACAGTAATCTCACATGATTTCAGTTGACGCTGACATCACATGGAGTGAACACCGCGAAGGTGCTCAGCTAATATAGATCTCCAGGCCTGTAGTTAAAACAACTTTTACGTCAATTTGCTTCAGTGAGCCGATGCATTCCCTGTTGGGAGGCAACTTTGCATCCATGATTTTCCTTGAATAATGCCAAGATATTTTTGACAGCTACCTGGGAGGGAAGGCAGGACTTCAATTTAATGTGTTATCCAAAAGACAGCTCCCTCTACCACGCAGCACTCCTTCACCACTACACTGGGAGGGAAAGCCTATACTCGTCTATGTGGTCATCCCTGCACAGGGACTTCGTCAGAGGAGCACTTTGACCAGTGAGCTGATCAGTTCCATGGCCTATTGGCCAGGATTCGACCATTATATAGATGAAGTGCTCAGCCTTACTTAAGGAGTCTCAAACCATCTGTGGTTTCATCCCAGTTCCAAAGAAAAGCCAAGCAGCATGCCTTAATGACTATCGTCCAGTGGCTCTGACACACATCATTATGAAGTGCTTCAAAAGGTTAGCCATGGCACAATTTGATTCTGGTCTCTCAGAGTGCCTGGATCCACTACAGTTTGCCTACCGCTGCAACAGGTCCACAGCAGATGTCGTCTCCCTGGACCTGCACTTAACCCTGGAACACTTAGATAACAAAGACACCTGTGTTAGATTCCTATTTATAGATACAGCTCAATCAACACCTCCTCCACAATCATCCTCAACACTGGTGCCCCACAAGGCTGTATCCTCAGCCCCTTATTATGTTCCTTATACACCTCTGACTGTGTGGCCAAATTCCCCTTCAACTTGATTTTCAAGTTTGCTGATGACACCACCGTTGTGGATCAGATCTCAAACAATAATGAGACAGAGTAGGAATGAAATAGAGAATCTGGTGAACTGGTGCAACAACAATAATCTCTCCCTTAATGTCAACAAAATGTAGAAGATTGTCATCAACTTCAGGAAGCATAGTGGAGGACATGCCCCTGTCTACATCAATAGGGACAAAGTAGAAATGGTTGAGAGCCTCAAGTTTTCAGGTGTCCAGATCACCAACAACCTTGTCCTGGTCCCTCATGCGTACGTGAAAGTTAAGAAAGCTCACCAATGCCTCTACTTTTTCAGGAGACTAAGGAAATTTGGTATGTCCGCTATGACTCTCAGCAACGTTTGCAAGCGCACCATAGAAAGCATTCTTTATGGCTGTATCACAGCTCAATATGGCTCCTGCTCTGTCTAAGATCACAATAAACTACAAAGAGTCATGAACGAAGCCCAGTCTATCACTCAAACCAGCTTCCCGTCCATTTACTCTGTCTACACTTGCCACTGCCTTGGAAAAGCAGCCAGCATAATCAAGGACCCCCTGCATCCCAGACATGCTCCCTTCTACCTTCTTCCATCCGGAAAAAGATACAGTAGTCTGAGGTCACGTACCAACTGACTCAAGAACGACTTTTTCCCTGCTGCCATCAGACTTTTGAATGTAGCTGCCTCACATTAAATTGATCTTTTGCTATGCCCTAGCTATGATTGTCACACTAAATCCTTTCCTTCTCTATATATGGTATGCTTTTTCTGTACAGCATGCAAGGAACAATACTATTCACTATGTACCAATACATGTGACGATAATAATAAATCAAATCAAAACATGTTTGATTTCCAGTCACATCTGCTATGTATCTTTAAAGTGAAAATGAATAATTTGCAGAGCCAAGGGGAAAGGGCAGGGGACTTGGACTCGTTGGATAGTTCTTTCAGAGAACTGGCATAGGCACGACGGCCTCCTTCTGTGTTAGACAAGTTGATGACTGACTGGGCCTGTACACTCTGGGTGCAGAATCTTAAGTCTAGAGAATAGCACACTTTAGAACATTATTGTCTGTACCAGCTGCAGAAGCAACATGTCAACCTTTCTGCTTACAGATGTTGCAAATAACCTTGGCTATTCACTTTTGCCCCATTTGAGATTGGTCTACCATTTGAAGTGAAAAACAATTGCTGTTCCCCTCTTAGGACTTGATGTAATATTTAATTTGAAGAAATTTGTTCATTGAATCCAGGATCCCAGTAACCAGACTCCCTTCTGATGTGGTGTCTGTCAGTTTAAGAGCACAATTACACTCTTACTTCTTTTTGCTGACCTCCAATTTTTGTTTCCTTTCTTTCCATTACTCTTCCCCAGTGCACATTACTGAAGCCCTTGGCTCCGTGGCATGTAACATGTTCCTATGATGGCTGGAATTTATTTGTAACCTTTCCATTCAACAAAGTACTTAATCATTTTCCAGGCTGTTCTCTGCACGAACAATAGATACAATTACAACTTCTGTCATCCAGATTTGAAACATTCTCTGTTCTTTCTCCACAGATGCTGCTGGACCTGCTGAGATTTTCCAGCGTTTTCTGTTTTTGTTTCAGATTGTAGCAGCCAGAGAGAATACACTGAGTGTGGGTTTCAGTAACCCAGAGAAAAGGGCGAGCACAGTGGTTAGCACTGCTGCTTCACAGCGCCAGGAACCCTGACTCGATTCCAGCCTTGGGTCACTGAGTGGAGTTTGCACATTCTCCCCATCTCTGTGTGGCTTTCCTCTGGGTGCTCCGGTTTCGTCCCACATTGCAAAGATGTAGGTGGCGATTCTCCTGGCCTGCTGCGCTACTTTTATAGCACAGCAGACTGGGAGATTCGAGCAGAGGCCATTTCGCAGGCTTCCCGCTGGGCACCAAAGTTTCTGTGAGTCTCCAGCAGCTGGATTTCCAGCGCCATCAGCTCTGCATCAGAAATTGGTGCTGAGCTTCATCATTTGTGCTAATGAAAATTTACATCTAGTTTACATCTGATTAGCGGGCCTGCAACTGAAATCTCTGGGCCGCTAGTCTCTTCCCCCACCAGGAGTGGTTCACTCCAGCAGGTTTACTGTAGTTCCCCACTTTTGGGAGCTGGAATTAAGGGGGAGCACTCAAGGACCCCCCCCCCTTCCCCCATAAAGATCAGCCGCTGGACATGTGCCCCTGGGTTTGCCAGCCTGGCAGTTCCAACCCGAGCCCCTTGGCAGAGCCCACTAGGCGTCAGCCATTGTCGAAGGGGTGGGGTGTAATGAGGTGGGGTCTATTGGGCGCAGGGCCACTGGAGGCACTCGGTGGGTTGACAGAGGGAGGGAGGCCGATGATCGGGGCTGGGCGTGGGATGGGAGGTCAGCCTGCTGGTAGGGTCAAGGCTGCCAGTGGGGGATAGGAGATTGAGATGAGCCTGGAAGGGGGGTGGGGGGGTGGGGGGGAGGAGGGGTGGGGGTGGTGGTGCAAGACTGGCCCATACACACCCAGGAGGTCAGTGATCGTGTCTTGGGGATGGGTGCCAAGGCCGGCGGTGTGGGGGCTGCGCGCTGGCTAGCAATTGAGTTGGCCAGTGATCGGGAGGCCGGCGGTGCAGGCTACTGCGCAAGCACTGATCTCAGTGCTGACAGATCGGTGCACATGCAGTGGCCTGCTCGGCACTGTGCTGCCAGCCTCTCCAGCAGGAATAGGCCAGGCCCTGCCCACTGATTTTCAATGGGATTCACGCTAGTGCACTCTGCAGTGCACAGAGTGAGAGAGGTTCATTTAGAAACTCCCACTGAAAAAACGTGCGTGATTTACTCCAGTTTTTACACGAATTCGACACTTAGAATTTTTTAGGAGAATCACCCCCATGCTATTTAGGTGGATTGGCCATGCTGAAATGCTCCTTAGTATCCAAAGATGTATAGGTTATGTGGATTAGCCTTGGTAAATGCTCAGGGATAGGGCGGGGGGAAGAGGGCCTGGGCAAGATACTCTTCGGAGAGTTGGTGAAGACTTGATAGGCCAAATAGTCTCCTTCTGCAATGTAGGGATTTTTAAAAAAAATTTGTAGGTTTGAAACTGAGTCTCAATTTAATTGGATTTACAGCACAGAAATGGGCCATTATCCCAACTGGTCAATGCTGGTGTTAATTTCTTCCCACTCTATTTTGGCTAACTGACTCAATTGCTTACTTCCTCATATACTTTTCTGAGTTGATTTGATTCGATTTATTATTGTCAAATGCATTGGTGTACAATGAAAAGTTTTTTTTGCAAGCTATACAGACAAAGCATATCGTATACAGAGAAGGAAAGGAGAGAATGCAGAATGTGGTGTTGCAGTCATAGCTAGGGTGTTAAGAAAGATCAACTTAATATGAGATAAGTCCATTCAAAAATCTGATGGCAGCAGGGAAGAAGCTGTTCTTGAGTTGATTGCTATGCAACCTCAGATTCTCGTATCGTTTTCCCAGCAGAAGGTGGAGACAGAGAATGTCCGGGGTGTGTGAAATCCTTGATTACGCTGGCTGCTGCTCCGCGGCAGCGGGAGGTGTGGACAGAGTCAATGAATGGGAGGCTGGTTTATAGGATGGACTGGGCTTTGTTCACAACCATTACAGTGTTTTGTGGTCTTGGACAGAGTAGGGGTTTGACCAACCTGTGATACATCTGGAAAGGAAGCTTTCTACGGTGCATCTGTAAAAGTGGATGAGAGTCATAGCAGATATGTCAAATTTCCTTAGTTTTCTAAGGAAGTAGAGGCATTGGGTGGCTTTCTTAACTATACCCTTTTCCCTTGAATGCCTCAATGCTATTTGTCGCAAATACTGTTTGGTAGTGAGTTCTATGCTCTGAACACTTAATTCCTTATTGGGTTTATTCTTAAAACTGGATTGATAAGGTAGACCTGTCCCTGGTGAAGTTCCCCAACTTTCTTTAGCCAGGCGAGATGCATCAATTTATTACCATCTGGCTAGCAATCGGGAGGCTGGCAGTGTGAGGCTACTGTGCATGCACCGATCTCTGCTATGACAGATCAGTACGTGTGCGGTGGCTGATCAACGCTATGCTGCTGGCCTCTCCAGCAGAAACAGGTTCTGCCATCAGATTTTCATCCTGAATCTCGCTAAAGCATTCTGCAGTGCTCAAAGTGTGAGAGATTCATTTTTAAAATCCTGCTATAAAAACTAGCAGTAGTTACTCCAGTTTTTACATTTAGAAGTGTTTTGGGAGCCCTCATGTCTGCAAAAGATAAATCAATGGAACATGTGAATACACCAGAGGCCAGGGATATCAAGAGAGTTTTTAATATTAATGGTACTTCTTTCTTGCATTCTTTGACTGATGGGGAGATTGCAGAAATGGTGCATAGTGCATAGAAAAGGATGACACAGTGAATGCATTAAGAGAAAGTACCTATTGACGATATAACGATGTGTTAAGGGTTGATATAAATGTACATTGTGCGAGTGCATCTTAGTGAGCAAGAAATAGTGTCAATGTATAAAAGAAGACTTACAAAACGAAAAACAATGTTGATGAGGCAGATCAAGCTGGAAGGACTATTCTTGAGAATGGGTAACACCAAGGCTATTTTGTAAGTACTTACTTTTTAATTGCATTACTAAAGCAATGTAATATATTACAGGTGCAATAAGTGATAACAAAAAAGAAATAGGGCAAGTGAGAGTTGGCAAATGGAGAAACAATCTGGTATTTGTATAGACTATAGCTAGTCTAGGTTTAGGCTATTGTAATGCAAGTAGGCCTAGGCCAACCATATATATAGTAGCTATATCACATTGAAAATCAAAAATATCTGAGTAGCAAGTAGTAATTGACCCCAAGCATTTCCAGAACTTAGGGTCAGTACAATTGAAGGTACAACTATTATTGGTGGAGCAAGCAAGTCAAGGGACCAGAATTAGAGGAATATAGATACCTCAGAGATGTGAGGCTGGAAGCAATTACAGAGATAGGGAGGAACGAGATCATAGAGAGATTAGAAAACTAGAATGAGATTTTTAAAAATCAAGCTGTTATTTGACTAAGGGCATGGAGCTGACAACTGAGCGGGACTTGGTGTGAATTAAGACACAAGCAACAGAGTTTTGAATTACCTTAAATTTACAGATAGCAAAAACAGAGATGATGTGAGAGATGGTGAGACTTCTTTAGAAATACCAAAGTTGGCAGGCAAAATTTCATCCTAGAAAGTGCGTGAAATGCAACATGTAATGACACAGGAATATATATATTCTTTGTAAAATTATATAAATCATACATTATTTGATTGATCACATTTTCAGCCTTCTGTCTGTGATATCTTACATTATTTTACCCATTCAGCAATTCAGGTAATTACCACAGTTCCAAATCTAATCTGTACCCTCTTACAGGGAAGAAGGGAGATACAATGAATGAAATATCCTTTCCTGTTCATGGAATGAAGCTCAAATCACAATCAAACTTGAGCTCACTCATTCTTCTTTTAATATCTGTAGGTAGTGGTGTTCCATAGGGATCAGTGCTGGGACCTCTGTTGTCTGTAGTTTATATAAATGATCTGATGGAAAATGTGGGGGGATTGAAGTTTGTGGATGACACAAAGATTGGCGGAGTTGCTGATAGTGCCGGGGATTATCAGAGGATACAACAGGATATAGATAGATTGGATTCTTGGGCACAGAAATGGCAGGTAGAATTTAATCCGGACAAATGTGAGCTGATGCATTTGCAGGATCAAACTTAGGTGTGAATTATATTATAAATGGCAGACCCTTTAGGAATTTTAATACACAGAGGGATCTAGGTGTACAGGACCACAGTTCCCTAAAAGTGTCAACATAAGTGGCCCAGGTGACTAAGAAAGCATATGGCATGCTTGCCTTCATCGGCCAGGGCACTGAGTACAAGAGCTGGCAAATCATCTTGCAGCTATATAAAACTTGGTTTGGCTGCATTTGGAGTACTGCATGCAGTTCTAGTCGCCTCACTACCAGAAGGACGTGGAAGCTTTGGCGAGAGTACAAAGAAGGTTCACCAGGACGTTTGCCTGGTCTTGAGGGCATTGGCCATGAGGAGAGGTTGAATAAACTAGGATTGTTTTCACTGGAAAGATGGAGGCTGAGGGAAGACCTGATAGAGATCTACAAAATTATGAGAGTCATAGGCAGGGTGGATAGTCAGAGGCTTTTTCTGAAAGTGGAAATGTCAATTATAAATAGGTACAGGTTCAAGGTGAGAGGGGAAAGGTTGCTACACAGGGAGACGTGTGGGGAAGTTTTTCACGCAGAGAGTGGAAGGTGCCTGGAACGCATTGCCAGAGGTAGCAGAAGCAGGCATATTAGCAATATTTAAGAGGCATCTGGATGGGTACATGTATAGGGAGAGAATAGAGGGATATGGACCACGTAAGAGCAAATTTTTTTTAGTTTTGTTAGAGCATCATGATCGTCACAGGCTTGGAAAATTGAAGGGCTTGTTCTCGTGCTGTACTTTTCTTTGTTCTTCTAATATACATCTCAGTACAGGAGACACCTCCTGCAATGACCTTATTGTCTTATTAAGGGATAATATCTCTGGAGCAGAAGGGAGTATCTTTTTTTCTTGAATCTGTAACAATAATAATACATAAATTTCTGCTTTTCCACATTTGCTGATATGTCAGTGAATTAACTAGGTAGGCAGTGCTTGGTGCAGACACCCCACTTGCTAGGTCCCTTGGTCTTGGTTACTGGGTTCTGGAAGACAATTGAAGGAGATGGGGGATGATGTGATAGAGGGATGGCATTGGAAAGGGAGAGCCAGAAAGGGGAAAGACAGTGATGTGGAAGGATGGAAATGGCGTGAGAGGAGGGAGAAGGGGGATGGCATGAGTTGGGAGGGGGGGGCCAGAATGTCCTGAGAAGTGTGAAATGGGGGAATGATATGAAATGGGATGGGTTTGATATTAGAGGGCAGAGGAAAGATAGACTGGCATAAGATGAGGGTTTATGGAAGTAATGTTGCAATAAAGATACTAATGTCACCAGAAATGTCCACCAGTAAAAAACTAATTCACAAATGACTAATCACTGCTTTTCAAAAGGCAGGTGGGTAAATAGATTCAAGCACTCCCATGATTTCTTAATTAATTAAGAAGCAGAATGCTATGCAAAGTAGTGAGCTTTATTTACAGTTAATACATGGGCACAGATTTACCCTGACAGTTCAATTTTTGCACTGACTTTTTTTTCTGAATTATCCAGTAATTCAAAGTAAACAAAGTAACTAACAAAGGTAGGATTTATTGCTTAAAAAATTGAATTTGAATATTCAGTGTGGTTACTATACACTTATCCAGCCATTATTAGCACTTGCAGCATACATGAAAATATTTAACACTGCTGATCATATAATCATTTCAAATGTTCTAACATTAAAAACCTTTAAATATGTAAAGTATATCTTTTAAGATCTGCAATAGGCTTCCCCTCTATGGAACGTACCTTGGTTTCTTAAGCCAATACTTTGACAAGACTACATTGCCAATTACTCACAGAGGGAAATGGCACATTCTAGTTTAAAGTTATAAATAGAAAAGCTTTCAAAATCTCTGAAAACCTAATTCACGTTCTTATTGCGAATTACCTCACCACCTTCAATTTCAATTTGCTCATACAACCACTTGCGGTCACAGCGACATTCTACTCCACATTTTTGGGAGCCACAGCTAGGGCAGGGGTAGAAGCACCCTAAACAATCCTCATCCAAACAGTCACACCGATCCAGTCTGCTATAGATGAGGAGACCTTGACTGTCGTAAACTTTGCTTTTTATGGGCATCGTTTGCCTGCAAGAACAAATGGGTGATTTTGAGCATTTAGATTGACACTGTAATGGAAAGTATTATACTTAACACTGCATTAACAAAAGTCTCTCTGCCCTGATCGTTGGCATGGAATCAAAGTATTGAATAAACCCCACCTTTTAATTCCCATCTGGCACACACTGAATTCCAGTCCAGATTTTCAAAAACAGCAAAATCTACACACCCAACATTTTTCAGAAATATAGGGGACGATTCTCCATTGCAATCCCCACATTTTCTGGCGGGTCTGGTTGGGAGAATCACATGTCGGCCAATTTGCAGGATTTGCACGTGTTCCCGACACATGCGCATCTCCCAGAGCCAGAAAACAGTCACAGTTGGGACTGCGCTGGAAACCGATAGGAAGAGGAGGAAGTCATTTAAATGTATTTTAAATTTATTTTGCATGTGTTTATTGGGCCCGGCATGAAACTTGCCAGAACCGATAGCATCTCTCACCCTGCCAGGAGTACTTCATTCCGGCAGGGTTCAGACTAGCTCCCCACGTTCAGGGAACTAGCAGGAGGTCCCCCCCAGAGTGAAGGGAGGGAGGGGAATTGGGACCCCCCAGGGGGTTGGGCCGCGCCCTCTGGCATGGGCACCCTGGCAGCATAGTGGCACAGTGGCTAGCACTGCTGCTTCACAATGCCAGGGACCCGGATTCAATTCCAGCTTCGGGTCACTGTTTGTGTGGAGTTTGCACATTCTCCCTATGGTGTGTGGGTTTCTGCCCACAGTCCAAAGATGCAGGCGTTAGATTGATTGGCCATGCTAAATTTCCTTTGATGTCAGGAGGATTACAGGGTAAACAAATACATGGGGTTTCGGGGATTAGATGCAATTGTTGCTGGTGCAGGCTCGATGGGCCGAACGGCTTCATAGAGTCAGAGGTTTACAGGATGGAAACGGGCCCTTCGACCCAACTTGTCCATGCCATCCTTTTTTTTTAAACCCCAACAGTCCCAATTGCTGCATTTGACTCATATCCCTCTATATCCATCTTACTCAAGTAACTGTCTAAATGCTTTTTAAAAGACAAAATTGTACCCACAAGATTTCAGAGAATTCTACAGTGCAGCAGGAGGCCATTTGGTCCCCATTGAGACTGCACTGACCACAATCCCACCCAGGTCCTACCCCCAATAACCCCATGCATTTGCCCTAGCTAATCTCCCTGATATTAAGGGGCAAGTTAGCATTGCCAATCCACCTAACCCACATGCCTTTGCAGTGTGGGAGGAAACCAGAGCATTCGGACAAAACCCATGCAGACACGGGGAGAATATGCAAATTCCACCCAGACAGTGACCCAAGCCGGGAATCAATCCTGAGTCTTGGCGCTGTGAGGCAACAGTGTTAACCGCTGTGCCACCATGCCGCCCAAAATTTATATTCCCTGACCAGGAATCAAACCCGGGCTGCGGCGGCGAGGGTACTGAATGCTAACCATTAGACCACCAGGGAAGTTCTGCATTCTAACGAATTTATGATTACTGAAGGACGCTTTAAATTTCATTATTTGTGTTCAATTTTTGTGTAAAACCAAAATTATGCAAACAGTTGCACTTTCCCCAAATTTGATATTAATTCTTGGTTCATATGGTATTGCTACCAAAACAGAATTTATTGCCCAATGGCAACACTGAAGTGGGGGTGGTGAGCTATCTTCTTGACTGTGTAGAGAAAGTACTCCCACAATATTGCTCGTTGGGGAATTCCAGGACTTTGACCCAGTCCTTGTCAGAATGGTATGATGCAGAGCAGGTTTACTAGGCTGATGCCGGAGTTGAGGGGGTTGAGCTTTGAGGAGAGGCTGAATAAACTAGGCTTGTACATGTTAGAGTTTAGAAGAATGAGGGGAGATCTCATTGAGACGTATAAGATGATGAATGGGATGGATAGGATAGAGGTGGAGAGACTCTTCCCGCTCAGAAAGGATAATAGGACTAGGGGGCACAGCCTCAAGATAAAGGGGGGGCGGTTAGAACGGAGTTGAGGAGGAACTTCTTCACTCAAAGGGTGGTGAATCTCTGGAATTCTCTGCCCGTTGAAGTGGTGGAGGCTACCTCGCTAAATATTTTTAAGACGCGGGTTGATGGGTTTTTGATGAGAGGGGATTAAGGGTTATGGGGAGAGGGCGGGAATGTGGAACTGAGCCACGACAGATCAGCCATGATCTTATTGAATGGCGGGGCAGGCTCGAAGGGCTGGATGGCCTACTCCTGCTCCTATTTCTTATGTTCTTATGATGTGAAGATGCCGGTGTTGGACTGGGATAGGCACAGTAAAAAGTCTCACAACACCGGATTAAAGTGACTAAGACAGCACACAACCCTGCCACAGCAACCTCGGCAAGACATGCTGGATCATCGACATGGTTGCCATCATCTCACGTGAGAACACTATACACCAAGTACACAGTACATACTCTTGTGACTGGGCCAACATTGTCCATCTGATACGCTGCAGGAAAGGATGTCCTGAGGCATGGTACATCGGGGAGACCATGCAGACACTACGACAACGGATGAATGAACACCACTCGACAATCACCAGGCTGGAGTGTCCTCTTCCCGTCGGGGAACACCTCAGCAGTCAAGGGCATTCAGCCTCTGATCTTCAGGGAAGAATTCTCCGAGGCAGCCTTCAAGTCACACAACAACGCAGAATCGCCAGCAGAAACTGATAGCCAAGTTCTAGACACAAGGATGGCCTCTTCAACCCAGGATCTTGGATTCACGTCACAATCTGTAACTCCCACAACTTGCCTGGGCTTACAAAATCTCACTAACTGTACTGGCTTGAGACAATTCATACCTCTTGAACCTGTACTTAACCCTCTTTCCACTCGCATCGACTGCACCTGTAAAGACTTGAATACCTGTTAAGACTTGCATTCTAGCCATTATCTTGTAATTGAGTTTGTGTCTATATAAGGCCCTGTTTGTGAACCCAATCCTCCACTCACCTGATAAGTGCTCCGAAAGTTCATGCTACCAAATAAGCCTGTTGGACTTTAACCTGGTGTTGTGAGACTTCTTAGAATGGTTTGAGACTTGGGGGCAATGGGAGGAGGAAAAAAAAGCTGTGTGCTGGAACTTGGAATTGATGGTGAAGGTCATAGATTTGGAACTGCTTCCAAGAAATTACAGATAGTCATGGCCTTGCATAGAAAGGAGCTGAATTGAGAAGCATAAGATACTGTTAGAAAGGAGAATTTGCAAAGGATAGTATTCACACAAAAAGATAAACTCTAGTTTGGCAGATCTGTTTGACAGATAATGATTCCACTGTCCAATACAACAACAGACCCTATGACACAAGACATTTTTAAAAAATTACAATTTATACATTTGTATCAAGTCTGTCAGATCATCTTCATACATCATACTCAAACTGTGACACCATTTCTACTGAACGGCTGTTAACTAAATGACTTGATTTGATTTATTATTGTCACATATATTAGCATACAGTGAAAAGTATGTTCCTTGCCTGCTATACAGACAAAGCATTCCGTTCATAGATAAGGAAATGAGAGAGTGCAGAATGTAGTGTTACAATCATAGCTAGGGTGTAGAGAAAGATCAATTTAATGCAAGGTAGGTCCATTCAAAAGTCTGATGGCAGCAGGGAAGAAGCTATTCTTAAGTCAGTTGGTATGTGACCTCAGACTTTTGATTCTTTTTCCCAACAGAAGAAGGTGGAAGAGAGAATGTCCAGGGTGCATGGGGTCCTTAATTATGCTGGCTGCTTTGCCAAGGCAGCGGGTACTGTAGAAAGAGTCAATGGACGGGAGGCTGATTTGCGTTATGGATTAGGCTACATTCACAACTTTTTGTAGTTTCTTGCAGTCTTGAGCAGAATAGGAGCTATACCAAGCTGTGATACAACCAGAAAGAATGCTTTCTGTGATGCACCTGTAAAAGTTGGTGAAAGTCATAGCTGACGTGTCAAATTTCCCTCGTCTTCTGAGAAAGTAGAGGCGTTGGTGGACTTTTGTAACTATAGTGTTGGCATGGGGGGGGGGGGGGGGGCGGGGGGGAGGTGGGGAGAGATCAGATAGGTTGTTGGTGATTTGGACACCTAAAAACTTAAAGCTCTTGACCCTTTCTACTTCATCCCTGTTGACGTAGACAGGGTAAAAAGTCTGACAACACCAGGTTTAAGTCCAACCGATTTATTTGATAATACACTCACTAGCTTTCGGGTTAGCCCCTTCGTCAGGTGAATGGAAAGCTAGTGAGTGTACTATCAAATAAATCGGTTGGACTTAAACCTGGTGTTGTCAGACTTTTTACTGTGTTTACCCCAGTCCAACGCCGGCACATCCACATCATGATGTAGACAGGGGCATGTTCTCCTCTATGCTTCCTGAAGTCGAAGACAATCTTCTTTGTCTTGTTGACATTGAGAGATTATTGTCGCCGTACCAGTTCATCAAATTATTTATCTCATTCCTCTATTCTGTCTCGTCATTGTTTGAGATCTGTCCCACTATGGTGGTGTCGTCAGCAAACTTGAAAATCAAACTGGAGTGAAATTTGGCCACACAGTTGTATGTGTGTAAGGATTATAGCAGGGGGCTGAGAACACAGCCTTGGCGGTCACTTATGTTGAGGATGATCGTGGAGGTGGTGTTGCCTATCCTTACTGATTGTGGTCTGTGAGTTAGCAAGTTTAAGATCCAGTCGTAGAGGGAGGAGCCGAAGCCCTGGCCATGAAGTTTGGAGATGAGTTTTGTGGGAATAATAGTGCTGAAGCCTGAGCTGTAGTCAATAAATAGGAGTCTGACACAGGTGTCTTTGTTATCTACATGTTTCAAGGTTGAGAGCAGGACCAGGGAGATGGTGTCTGCTGTGGACCTGTTGCAGTGGTCGGCAAACTGTAGTGGATCCAGGTAATCCGGGAGGCTGGACTTGGTTTGTGCCATAACTAGCTTTTCAAAGTACTTCATAATGATGGCTGGCAGAGCTACCAGTCACTGAGGCACGCTGCTTAGTTTTTCTTCAATACCGGGATGATGGTTGTCTCCTTAAAGCAGATAAGCACCTCAGTTGTTATAGAGAGAGGTTGAAGATGTCTGCGAATACTCCAGCTGATCTGAGTGCTCGTCCGTGCATTCCATCTAGGCCAGTCGCTTTTCATGGGTGGACCTTCGAGAAAGCTGCTGTGACATCTGCAATGGTGACCCCAGATACAGATTCACCCAGGGCTTCCAGAGTAGGGGGCATGCTCTTGCTGACCTCTTGCTCAAAACAGACATAGAATGCATTGAGCTTGTCAGGGAGGGGTGCGTTGGAGCTGGTGATTTTACATGCCTTCATCTTGTAGCCGATTATGTCTTGTAGACCTTGACATAGTTGGTAGGGGTCTGTGTGGGTAGTCTGGGAATCTAGCTTGGTCTGGTGTTGTCTTTTGGCATCATTGATGGATCTCCTTAGATCGTATCAGGCTTTCTTGTATAGGGTCAATGATTAGAATGCCTCAGACCTCGACTTCAGCAAGCAGTGGATATCCCTGTTCATCCAGTTAGGGAACACACGGATTTGCTTCTTTGGCATATAGTTTTCTACATACTTACTAATGAAGTCAATTATTGTAGTGGCGTACTCGTTCAGGCTGGTCACAAAGTTTTTAAATACTGACAAGTCACTGACTCCAAGCACTCCTGTAGAAGATCATCCAATTCCTCAGACCAACATTGCATGATTTCCTTTGATGGATTCTCCCACTTCAGTTTTTGCTTGTAAGCCAGGAACAGGAGCACAGCCTTGTGGTCTGATTTGCCAAAGTGTGGGCAGGCATGTTTGATATTTGTGTCACAGTGGTGTAGGATGCTTGGGCCTCTGGTGGAACAGGACATGTGTATACTCTTGAGCTTGGCCTGATTGAAATCTCCTGCTACGATGAACAAGACCTCGGGACGTTTTGTCTCAAGGCTATTCGCAGTTGTGCATATTTCGTCCAGCACGATCACGTCTGCATGGGGTGGGATGTAAACCATCATCAGGATAACGGAGGTGAACTCCCGCAGAAGGTAATTGGGGCGGCATTTTAGTGTCAAATATTCTAGGTCTGTGGAGCAGAAACTTGCCAGTGTTCCTACATCTAGACACCAAGATGTGCTGATTAGGAAGCAGACCCCATCTTCCCTTGCCTGAGGCTGCTGAATGGTCCATTCGATGGATTGAGAAGCCCTTTGGTTGTACAGAGCAGTCCAGTGAAGCACGAGTGAGCCATGTCTCTGTGAAACAGAGTACACAGCAGAGCTTCAGATGCTTTGGAAAATGTCAGCTGTGGAGTTGCATTCAATGAATTTTTGAGTTATTGATCACACTCCGTTGTTGGTTCCACAATGCAATTGTTAATATTCTGTTTAATTACATGAATGAGAATTGAAAAATATTTGCTGTGTCTTATTAAATACAAGAAATAGGAGCAGGAGTAGGTCATGAGGTTTGGGCCTATTCTGCCATTTAATAAAATCCTGGCTGATTTTCTACATAACTTTGTCACTCTAACCTTTGATTTACTTAAAAATTCAAAGATCTATCGCTCTCTATATCCATAGCCCTCTAATATTGAGAATGTCAAATACTCCCAACCCTTTGAGTGAAGATGTTTCCCCACATCTCAATCCTAAATGACTGATCTCTTATCCTGAGACTGTGATCTGCTAGTTCTAGATTCTTCAGACAAGGGAATCAGCCCCTCAGCATGTACCCTGTCAAGCCCTCTAAGAGTTCATATATTTCAAAGAGATCACCTTACATACTTCTCAAGCTGACTCTCTGAAGAGGTATTTACTTTATTTCAACTTGAACATGTTGTGATAATGAGAAATGCTCCTTCTTCTCCAAAGAAGTAACTTCTGAATCCTAATGGGAGACACAAAGAATTCAGTTTCTATCCACCCCCTGCAACATGTGAAGTTTGACTCTCATGCTTCAGTTTCATCCCTCTTGGAATTATCATTAATTGAGTTTTAGTGTGAGAAGAGGTCCAGTAACTGGAAAGGAAGGGAAGCCTTGGTCTTGTGTGGTTTTATTTTTGTTCATAAATCAGTTTCTAGATTTTTACAACAGATTGTTTGTGCTTCTTTCTTTCTTCCTCCCCCATTAGTGGGACACCACTAATTACATTTTACTGAAAAGAGAGAGGTGTGTTACCAAAGCATTTCATCTTGCATCCATTAGGACAAACACAAGAATGCCAAATTTCAAACGATCACAACAATTTATAGCACAGAAGAAAAGGGTGCTGAATGATTGACAATTCGACTTGAAGTGGCCAAGGCCATGGAGAAAGCAAATGAAACTATAGGGTCCTCAAGTTTCTCAGTAATTCAAAAAAGGCACAACGCATTGGACATATTTCTTTTGTTTGCACCAAACAGGTCCCTGCAACAAACAATTAAAACAAACCCGATTACAAGCTTGACTGGTTATTTTAAATTGGTTGTTAGTGCAGCACTTGCCACACTCAAGATTGTTCAGCAAGTGCAGCCCAATCATGGAATCACATCTCATCATTAAAGTTTTGTTTTTGGTCTTGCAAGTGTGGTGTGGTTGAGTACAGTCTGTATTATGAACAGCCAGAAGAACATGTTGTTTGATTCATCGCCCAATTATTAGGATGTGTCTGGCATCATATCATATAGCATCATACCATCATATAGAATACTGCCCAATTGTGTAGTAATACTTTTGGACTGACTACAGCATACTGTTAATGCCACTGCCACTGCATAGCAGCACCATGAAACAGGTTGCTTCACCTGTTGTTCCAATTATTGAGATACTTTGCCTTTCTACAGTAAAATGAGATAGATCAGACACTTTTCAGATTCAAAATTGGGGACCTTTGGTCCATTTGTTAGTTTGCATGATACACCGTGAATAATGATCTAATCAGGAGAGACACTGTCCAGCAGGACAACTGTGTGCGCTCTATTTTTGCATCAAGTTTTGCAAATGGCTAGGGTGCTATTTACAAAATTTCTAATAAAGCCAATCATAAAATCATAAACTTTGGATTTCTCAATTAGTATGCATTACACTACTCCATCTCAAAAGTTAATTTGAATGGGGACAAAGCACATTAAGATGTGTCAGGAAATCCTCACACTCAGTTGCAGTTCAAAAGTCAATAAATGCATCCCCCAAGTAACAGAAATATTATAGTCTGGAGACAAACAAATTCAGGAGGAAAGCAATCAAAAGAAGACACTGCATGGAAGAGGAGAAGAAAACCAGTTAAATATGTAGTTGCTGAAAGCCAGAAATTGCGTTATTTAAGCATTGGAAAAAGCAAAGGGTTTTCTAGCCAATGTAGCTGAAAAGGTATAGTTTCAGTATAGTTGGCTGCGCACAATAACTTAATGGAGAGATTGTGAAGTTGGAATAACTGGATGCAGAAATTAGCTCCTTTGGTTAGGATCTCATTGATCATGAAACAGCCCCAGTTTATTATATTTGGTGCCTTGTTTGAATGATCCATTAGGAAAAAAACAGTTCAACAAAAAAGATGCATAACTAGCAAACTGGCCAGACACTTCGCTAACCAGAATGTAGAATTTACAAACTGCAGTTTGTTGTTTATCTCAAGTAGTACAATTTGCTGCAGTTACACAAAGAGCACAGGGAACTTTTGTGGCCTCGGTTTTCTGATAATCCAAATAGGGCTGCACTGAATGAGTCAAATGGACTCAAGGCGCAAGCAAATTATAGGATTGCGGGCAAATTAGTTGATGTGTGCTTAAATGTCAGTGCTGCTAGCTCCAAGGATTCTATTAAAGGGGGTGAAGTTGATGCGCAACCAAGCATCAAGGATACTCAGGCAGCCATGCTGAGATTTTCAAACCCTCGCTCACAGACCTGAGCACTTTGTGAAAGACCTTTGATTTCTGATATTTTTCTGCACATGCTGTCTTTACAATCTTTTTAATTCT
This sequence comes from Carcharhinus amblyrhynchos, assembly GCF_965287045.1. NCBI lineage: Eukaryota > Metazoa > Chordata > Chondrichthyes > Carcharhiniformes > Carcharhinidae > Carcharhinus > Carcharhinus amblyrhynchos. The sequence goes on from NC_137329.1 coordinate 21,814,928, forward strand.
TGTTGCTGTAACACATTTTCCTCTACACAGGTACTGCTTTCCTATTGGGAGCTGATGCTTTCATAGAATCATACAGTGCACAAGGAGGCTATTCAGCCCATCAAGTCTGCACTGACAACAATCCCACCCAGGCTCTATCCCCATAACCCTACGTATTTACTTTAGCTAGTCCCCCTGACACTAAGGGGTAATTTAGCATGACCATTCCAGCTAGCCTGCATATCTTTGGACTGTGGGAGGAAACCCAGAGAAAACTGATGCAGACAAAGTGAGAATGTGCAAACTGCACAGACACGGTGACCCAAGCCAGGAATTGAACCCAGGTCCCTGGCGCTGTGAGGCAGCAGTGCTAACTATTGTGCCACCCATTGTTTCAGAATTTCAGCTCAGAATTGTGTACAAAACACACCTCAACAACAACCTCCCCCATCTCATTCCCCACCATTTATCCACTTTCCCCAAGTGAAATTTCAAAATCAATTTCCATCCCTCATCTCAACGGCTAAGAGGCACTGGGTCCAGATCAAACCCAATGTGGACTCAATCATTCAACTTTATTATTCAAATGTTAAAAAGAACAATCACATATATCTTACCTGTCTGCATTAGATTGACTTGATGGCTTCGTCTGTAGTTTCCGTTTCTCTCTCCGACTGGTTTCTGGTGTGAACTCCGTTATTTGACGACCTGGATTAGCAAACTGTAGGGACCTGAGTGTTTTTGTGGTCCGTGCCTATAGAAGTTTCAAAAAAAGCAAACAGGTATAGGTTATTTGTACAATGGCAATTTGTATTAACACTTGCTTTCTCGAGTTGAGACATGGCAAATAACCAGAATGTGAATGGGTTGGTTGTGCCCTGTTAATTTGCACCAGATCCAGCAGCTCTTCAGTGTCTTTTTTTTTGCTGACCCCAGGGAAGTTATCTTTTCACTTTTTACTAATCTTGGCTAGCCTACAACATTAGCCAGAGGCAGACAGCTGCCCTTTTCTAAACGTGGTTATGTTACTCTGAAATGTTGCCTGATATCAGTTAACAATGACTCCTAAACCTTTTGATTTTTCTGCTCTCTATTTTTGTTAAGGCAGTCTAATTAATATGAGCAGTATACAGCAGTGTAGGAAATTAGATGCTAACCAGGTTCCTGACAGTATCCCGGTGCAAAGCACCCAAGTTTGATGTATCGGCTAGCTTGAGAAAAAGGTATTCTTTGTATAATGTGTGTTCTTAAACCCTGACATTATCCTAGTTCCTTAAGTTTGCACATTCCCCATGCCGCAAGTTGGACTCCACCGTTTTGAAATACAATCAACGAAAATCAGTTATTAAGTGTTAGTATAGGCCATGAGGCAAAACTAATTTCAAGCTAACTAACTAACATGCATTAAAAACTGAGTTTGCGTTCTCCTGCTCTTCCATTTTTCAAAAACTTCCACTGACAACCTTTTTCAGTAAAAACTGGACAAGGGGCTACTCCACAGGCCAGGTTTTGTGGGTTTTCCCACTTGGAAGGATTTTAGAATCAAAACAATTCTCAAATCTACACAGTCAGAAGTTGTACTTGCTCAGTGTTGCAGTAAACGGCATGACTCAAAGTCTGAATCTAATCTCTGAGCTCGTCTAATTGTGAACATTCTTGTCTTGCTCTTAAGGACATCTGAAGACATCACAGAAGGAGACTGTTCAGCTGTTTAGCCCCATTCTCCAGCCCTTCCTGCACATCCTTTAACATTTTTACTTTTCAAATATTTATTTATTTTGAATGCTATTTTGGATCCCGCTTCCACCACTGTTTCCAGTGGGCATTCCCTCTCCTCATTAGCTCCGCATGGAATGGTTTTCCCCTTCTAAACATTCCAATTTTAAATTTATGGCCTCTAGCTTCCAATCCACCAATCAGCAAACGGTTAGTCCCCAATAATTAAGAAGACCCAGTATCAACAACTTATTTTAATATAGTACCTTTAACATAATAAACCATTACAAGGTGCATCACATAAGCATTATAAAATAGAGTATGAAAACAAGCCACATAAGGAGATAAAAAGCCAAATGATCAAAAGCTTGGTCAAAGAGGTAGGTTTTATGACATGTCTTAAAAGAAGGAAGTGAGATAGAAAAACTGAAGAATGCAAGGAGGAAATTCAACAGTTTGGGACCGTAGCACCTGAAGATGTGACCACCAACAAGGGAGCAATTATAACTGGGAGTGTGCAAGAGACGGGATTAAAGGAGTGCAGATATTTTGGAGGGTTTTGGGATAGGAGGGATTTTAAAACAAGGATGGCAATTTAAAGATCAAGACATTGCCTGACCAGGAGCCAAAATTGGTCAGTAAGCACAAGGGTTATAGGGGAACAGGACTTGGTGTTCTCGGCCTTTTGGCTAAGATCAAGTGTAGTATCGATATACTGTACTTGATTGAAGTCATTAGGTTACATTTCACCTTCATTTGAAGCAATTTTTAAAAGCAGTGTCTCGCCCTTTTGGCTAAGATACAAATGAGATCAAACCTTGAGGAGGAGCTATGCCTATTCCAATTGGCTTGGATCATGTAGATCAAGCCCAAGATAGGCAGTCGAATCCTTGTCTTGTCAGCTTGGATCGGGAATGTCTCAATTTGTTGAAACTCTGAATTGGACTTGATTTGATTGAATTGGAATAAAAACAAAAAAAAAAGACATGGGCAGCTTTGGATGCCATCAATCAGGTAGAGGTGGATAGGCATAGTCAAGTCTGGAGATATCACTTGGTTAGGTTGAGTGTTAAATCACAAAAAGATGCAGCATGCTAATCTTAGCTCTTGTTACATTCGTCCATTTTTAGCTCAATCTCAAATTCAATGTCAAGTTATCCACACTGGATGAGCATTTCAATAACAGATTGTAATGACTTCAGCCAGGCATATGAGGTTGGCTACTTAATCAGGGAATATGAACTCCCTGATTAATGCCCACAGGCTCCCAAGGCTCTTTTTGCAACCTTGTGGGGTCCGTGGACCACGTTTACGTTCTGCGTTATAGGCTGCACAACTTTTTCCGTTTTTTCTACAGGTCCAGGCAGCGGGTGATCGACAGGGTTGTCCATCCTGACTGTCAGCCCCTCTACTGTGACTATATTCGCGGTCTGGTGTCCCTGGAGAGGAAGCATGCTGGGCGCAGTTGACGCCTTCCACGCCTGATGGGCACCGCAGGGGTTGGGGTGCATTATAAACCCCAAAAATTTAATGTTTTAAATTTCCTTTCAAATTTTTTTTTGTTCGAGCTGTTACCCCTCCTTTTTGGGGAGCTGCCCCTTTTAATTTGTCCCTACGTTAATTTGAGTTCATTTACTTGTTTGGGGCCTTAAAAGAGCTCCCTGATTAATGTCCACAGGCTCCCAAGCGTGCTCTTTTTGCAACCTTATGGAGTCCGTGGACCATGTCTACGTTCTGTGTTATAGGCTGCACAACCTTTTCAGCTTTCTCTACAGGTCCACGTAGTGGGTGACTGAGGGGGTCGTCCAACCCGACTGTCTGTCCTCTACCGCGGCCGGGTTTGCCTGAAGAGGCAGCATGCCATGTCCGAGGGCACTGTTAAGGCCTTCAGTGCCCTCTGGGCACAGCTAGGACTGGGCTGTATTATTGACCTGTTTAATCACGTTTTAATTTGATGTTTTGAGTTCCCTTTCTGCTTTGTAACGATCCGAAAGACCCCCCCCCTTCTGCTTTGTCTGTTGTTTTGGGTGGTTCCCCTCCTTTAGTTAATTTGATTTTGTTTACTTATTTGGCATGCAAAAGAGCATCCCTGATTAATGCCATAATTGCTTGCCCAATCAGGGAGCTTCACCGTTTACAAAAATGGGAGTGTCAAATCTTCTAGCACCCTAGATTCTGACTGTATGCCAGAACCATGCTGGAAGGTGAGCATGTAACTAAAGGGAATCTGGTGCATGGATGTTGGCCTCTGAGGAGTTATTTCACAGATCGGCTGGGATAAGGGTGAAGTCAGATACTCCACTCTGGGTTCAGTGTGATTGCAAACAGATTAGTTTAATGGCAGAATATGACTAGGAAGAGGGATGATGTTGGTAGCCAGTGAACAGAGTTTGAAGGGGGAGCTGAAAACATTGGCTACAGTCTTTCTGCTATTTAATTGAAGGAAATGTCTGCTTATCTAGTGTTTATCTGCCATCCTGTAATCTGATAATCTAACAACAGTGGAGGAGGAGCTGAGAGATGTGATGAAGCAGACTTAACTCATCACTGTACACATGAAAAATAACAAGTACTTTTGGATGTTGGAGTGCCAGTGTATAGATGAGAAATTGGAGAGGGCCAAGACTACATCCTTGAGAGATACCAGACACAACTGTATGGGAGTAGGAGGAAAAGCCATTGCAAGTGATGCTATGATTAAACAGACAGGAATGAAACCAGGTGAGAGCAGTCCTACCCAGCTGAATGACAATGAAGAGGTGTTGGAGGAGGGTAATCTGGTTAACTATGCCAGAGGTTGCAGTCAGGTTAAAAGTGAAGGGAAAACTTGCCTTTGTGACTTTAAGACTTGTTATGATACATTTTGATGTCTCTTATATCTCAACTTGTTTTAGGGTCTCAATTTGTGTAACTTCCCCTTCATGCCCTTTCCATGACTTTAATGTCCACTATCCCAAATAATATACGTCAGCTGATTTTTAATAAAGCCACAATACTGCCAGATCAAACACAGACCTTGCCTCCACAAAGACTGACCATAAAACAGTAATTCTGCTATCAAAAGGCTGCAGTGAATTGTTGAGTAGTATTTGAACTACAGAATTAGTGCCTCTATTCTCAGTTGTGCTATTTCTTAGCTACAAAGACCAGGATATTACATTTGGTTGGATTGTGTTAACCCACAAAGATGCAGCATGGTATTCCCAGTTCTTGTCACATTTGTCCATTTTCAGATCAATTTCAAATGCAAGGTTAACTCACCACAATTGCTGAATACTTGGGTTACGATGCCACTAGTAAATGGATTACTGCAATAATTTAAATAGTTAAGAGAAAGTGTTTGAAGACAAATCTGGTTAAAATAATTTAAGCAGGGACAGTGCTTCAATTTTCCCATCAACTTTTAAAAACAGCCAAAAACAGGGACAGTCAGTGCAACTTTGTAATCAATACTAATGTTTTCACCAACACTTCTATGCATACTCCAAGGAAAAATGCTCTCAAGTGGAAACAAACATTAAAATATGCATTCAGAAACAGAGCTGGAAAAACTCAAGTCTGGCAGCATCTGATGTTCATTTCTGAACTCTAGCATTTGCAGTATTTTACCTTTATTAAAAAATGTATTATTTCATGCTTTCACTTCCATGAGTGTATTTCTTTTTCCTTGAGTCATTCAGAAAACTTTGTGGTTCATCCATTAGCAGGGATGATTATGAATTAAAAATGTTACACAAAGCCTGCATAAAATCTAGGAGCATATTAAAAGAATCCTTAGAGCTGTACAAACCTCCTATGCTCCCACATAGAAGTCCCCTCTACTGTGGCTACATTTGCAGCCTGGTGGCCTTGGAGAGGGAGAATGTGGTATCCAGTAATATGCTTCAGTCTTTCTTTGGTGGGCACTGCAAGGGTTGGGGTACTTCACCCCCCCGATTGATGTTTTGATTCAATTAATTAAACTTCCTTTGATGTTTTGTTTCAGTTAGTGTGCCACCAGGAGCTATCCCCTGGTTATTTCTAATTTTTTATTTTCAAAGTGCGGAATAGAAGCAAAAAATCATTGCCAGTAGCCTTGCAATTGCCACCATGTTGGCAGTTGTGATTTTTTTTAACACTAGTGGCCGAGTGATAACCTTAATGCCAATACCAGTTGTGAGCCCCAAACTGAATACTGAAGCACAAACATCTCTTGTCAGCAAACAATCAAAACTAAATTCTAAAGTGCACGCAGGAGCATTCTTTGTTACTTAGACTATCAATGCAGCTGCCTCTATTCCCTCTTCCATCCCCAAGCCAAACATCTTCCCCTTACCCTAGCCATGAATCCGCATCCATCCTTAGTTCCTTTATCACATTTCATGCCCTCTCCAAGCTTGTCTTGTCCATGAGACCTGCCATCTGCTCTCTTGATCATATTCCTATCAAACTGCCAACAGTAGCCTCTCTTCAGACACTGACCCACCCACTCCTTTTCAAATCTTCCACCACCACCCCCACCTTCAGAAAAAAATGTGGTCCTTAACATGCAAGTTATAACTCCAATCTTTTTCTCTCTCAAATCCTGAATGTGCTAGTATCGCCCAGATTTATGGCCATTTTAACCTCAACTCCACATCTGAACTTCTTAGATCACACTTCCATCCCAGCACTGGCATGGCCATAATTGAAGCAACAGTGTCACTCCTCATTCTTCCTGATTTCTCTGCAGCCTTTGACAAACCACACCAGGCTCTGACAATGCCTGTCTGTTGTTTAGCTGAGTGGGATTGGCCTTGCCTTGTTTCACTAATGTCTATCCAGTCATAGTCAAAGATTCTCCAATAGAGGCTTCTCTTCAATTTGTAACGCCCCGTGCCCAAGTGACCTCTGAGCCTCCCCTAATCCCAATGATCTATCCTCCAGTATCCTAGCTTGCATAATTGCAGTCCCCCTACCCTCTGTCATCACAGACTGCCCCAAGGTGTATGAACCTTATTCTGCTGTCAAACTACCCAGCCCTCCCCATCTCCACCACCTTCTTCAGCCCTACAATGTTTCAAGAATCTACCGGCCTCATGTGTACATTGCCCACTTCCTTCACTCCACTTTTGGAGGATATGCCTTCAGCCCCAAGCGTTGGCATTCCCTCATATAGTCTTTTAGGACGCATGTGAAGATCTAGCTCTTTGACCAAGCTTTCAGTTTCCTTTCCTACGTTGGCCTGGTGCCAGTGAAGTATCTTTGGGTGTTTTGTTACATGAAGGTGCTATATAAGTACAAGTTGTCCTTGTTGTGACAAGTGAGTGACGCAAGGTGCCGAAACTGGAAACTTGTCATGTCAACTAGTTACCTTGTGATTGTAGCTTGCCACCAAGGAAGGGGTGGCAATGACAGTGCAACAAGATAATCAGTTTTGATATTAAGTGTTGACATTGGACATAACTTGTAGCAAGCAGCAGAGCAGCTCGATCACTGAAACAGTAAAGGAAAACCAGAGCAAAAATAAGGGCTCAGGCACAGGGCACAGCCTGCCAGCCCGGCCCCAGCGCGGAGCCTGCCAGCCCGGGGAGGGGCTTCCCGTTCTTGACAGCGGCCGGAGCGGTCAATCCCATTGCTCCAGCCCCGGGTTTTCCTCCTGTCCCGCGCCACTCCAGTTGTTCCTGTGGGGAAGGGAACAAACTTCACCTTTCTCCGCGCCGGTTTCGGAGCTCGCTGGCCCTGTTTGCCGCTATTGTGTGCGTTCCCGCCTGGCTTCCGGACGCCACTGTCGGCCGGCTGCGGCCTCTGGCTCTCCATCGGTCCCGCTCCGCCCCGCTCACCTGCTTCAGCGGCCGCATCGCCCCCTTCAGCTTCCGCATTTTCCGCACAGCCGGCGACCGTTAGGGCCGCACATGCGCCGTGACGCCTGCGCTCCGGACGCCGGACTCCGGCCTTAGGGGGGTGGGCGGGCACAGGCTAATGATTGACAGCGGCAAGGACCAGTCGCCTTCCCAGACGGTCTGGACTCTTGAAGCCGATTGGGCCAACCTCCTGTCAATCATTATTCTGGGCGGATGACTCAGTGGGGGACGGTGAACTGATGCCTGACAGGAGGATGCACCAATAGTTATTCACTCAGGCAGTGACTGACAAGGGGATTAACCAATTGTTGTCTAGAAGAGGACAACTGACAGAGGGATGAACCAATAGGTGTTCCGACAACCATGGATTGGCAGCAGCATTGACCAATCAAGCGGAGCTCCCTGGAGCAAAGTCACGCGAGGCGGGTGATGGATGACTGACAATCAAGTGCACCAATAATGCTTCAGAGTGATCCGTTGCTAGGCTGCGCCTCGTCCAATGGGTGATGTTGTGGGCGGCATTAGCGCGAGACATGGGCAGTCTCGATTTAAACAAGGGAAGAGAAGGGTCGAGAGTGGGTTTAATTTGTGTGTTTTTGTTGTGGACCATAGTGGCTCCGACTCTTGCGTCTGACAGTTACGTTTCTATAAATATAGCTCTTGGGGCTAAAGGGATATGGAGAGGAAGTCGCGGGGTGGAATCAGGATATTGAATCCGATGGTCAGCCCTTATCATAGTGAATGGTGGAGCAGGCTCGAAGGGCCAAATGGTCTCCTCCTGCTTCCAGTTTCTATAGTAAAAAGTCTGACAACACCAGGTTTTAGTCCAACCTATTTATTTGATAATATACTCGCAAGCTTTCGAGGGGTTACCCTCTTCGTCAGGTGAATGGAGAGTTCAGAACTCTCCATTCACCTGACGAAGAGGGTAACCCCTCGAAAGCTTGCGAGTATATTATCAAATAAATAGGTTGGACTAAAACCTGGTGTTGTCAGACTTTTTACTGTGTTTACGCCAGTCCAACGCCGGCATACCCACATCATGTCCAGTTTCTATAGTCATGACTCTGAGTCAGACAGCTGTTGTTGAATCAAGTGCCCCCCCAGAGTCTTGAGCACAAAAAAAAACCCTTGTGTGATACTGAGGGAGTGCTGCTGTGTAAGAGGTGCTGTTTCTCGCAGAGGCGAGAAGCTGAGACTCTATCTGTCTTTACGTTTTCTACATTTCTGAAGAAAAACATGCAGGGACCAGGGGCGGGGGCAGATTTCGGGCAGTAAGTGATTTGCTCCTTATCAAAGCCAGCACAGATAGGATTGGGTGAATGGACTTGTGAGTTTTACAGCACAGAAAGAGGCCCTTGTGTTTGTACCAGCCATCATCAAGTACCTATTATCTCTTTTAATCCCATTTTCCAGCACTTGTGCCATAGCCTTGTCATAGAATGGCAGAAAAGGCCATTCAGCCTGTCAAGTCTGCACTGACTCTCTGATAGATATAAAAGTAGGGAGGTCTTGCTGCGGCTGTATAGGGCATTGGTGAGGCCGCAGCTGGAGTACTGTGTGCAGTTTTGGGCGCCGTACTTACGCAAGGATATTTTAGCCTTGGAGGGAGTGCAGAGGAGGTTTACTAGGCTGATGCCGGAATTGAGGGGGTTGAGCTATGAGGAGAGGCTGAATAGATTAGGCTTGTACTCGTTAGAGTTTAGAAGAATGAGGGGAGATCTCATTGAGACGTATAAGATGATGAATGGGATGGATAGGATAGAGGTGGAGAGACTCTTCCCGCTCAAAAAGGACAGTAGGACTAGGGGGCATAGCCTCAAGATAAAGGGTTTAGAACAGAGTTGAGGAGGAACTTCTTCACTCAAAGGGTGGTGAATCTCTGGGATTCTCTGCCCGTTGAAGTGGTGGAGGCTGCCTCGCTAAATATTTTTAAGGCGCGGGTTGATGGGTTTTTGACGAGAGAGGGGATTAAGGGTTATGGGGAGAGGGCGGGAATGTGGAACTGAGCCACGACAGATCAGCCATGATCTTATTGAATGGCGGGGCAGGCTCGAAGGGCTAGTTGGCCTACTCCTGCTCCTATTTCTTATGTTCTTATCCAGGCCTTTTCCCCATAACCCCACACATTTACCATAGCTAAACTTACACATCTTTAGACTTTGGGAGGTGCACCCAGAAGAAACCCATGAAGACATGGGGAGAATGTTCAGTCTCCATACAGGGAGTCACCCAAGGTCGAAATTGAACCTGGGTCCCTGACACTGTGAGGCAGCAGCGCGAATGTGCTAATGTGCCCCCCGCCCCCCAGTCAATTGCTCATCTAAATGCTTCTTAAACTTCTTAGATGACTTTTGTGCTGTAAGGATTTTATGATTCTGTTGGATGGATGTCAAAAGACCCCATGGCAACAACTTCGAAGAAGAGCAGAGCAGTTATACACAAGCAAAATACATCAGAGCGGGAAATTTGAAATAAGAACAAAAACCCAGTGGGTCAAGCAACATCTTAGAGTTAATGTTTCACTCAGGTCAAAGAGCTTTCATCAGAACAGTTATCTCTGCATGGCCAATATTTATCCATCAACGTCACAAGAATGGATCATTTGGTCATTATTGCATTGCTCACGTGGGAGCTTTCTGTGTGCAAATTGGCTACCCCATTTAGCAATTACAGCAGTGACTGCACTTCAAAATGTATTTTGTTGGCTGTGGAGGGCACAGATGTGCAGGAAATGAGGGAAGCGAACATAACATCATAAAATCTTAATAGGAGTAGGCCATTTTGCCCCTTGGATCTGCTCTTCTTCAATAACATCATGACTGATCTGATCGTTGCCTTAGCTCTATTTACTTATTTACCTCATAATCCTGAACACTCTTGTTGACCAAATGCTGTATAACTCAGCCTTGAATATAACTCAGCTTCCACTTCTGCCTGTGGAAGAAAATTGCAAAGACTAACTCTGAGAAAAATTCTTTTTGTTCCAATCTTAAATGGGAGACCCCTTATTTTTAAACTGAGCCCTCTGTTTCTAGACTCCCCCATGAAGGAAACATCCCATGAGAGAAACATCCTTGCCATCCACTGTCAAGCCTCCTCAAAACCTTAAATGCTTCAATAAGATCAAATCTCGTTCTTATGAACTCCAATGAGTGCAGGCCAAACCTGTAATCATACCTCATAAGACAATCCTTTCATTCCACAAATCAGCCCAGTGAACCTTCGTTGAAATGCTTCCAAAGAAGTAAGGAGAACAAAACTGTACACAGTACCCCAGATGTGGCTGTATGAATGCCGTGCAGAGTTGCAGCAAGGAGACCTACCTACTTTTATACTTTATCCCCTTCCAATAAAGGTCAATATTCCATTTGTAATTCCTTTCTGCTGCAGTTTTCTGCATTCTCTCGCCATTTAAATAATATTCTTCTTTTCTATTATTACTGTCAAGTGGAAAACCTCACATTTTTCCAGGTGGCACAGTGGTACAATGGTTAGCACTGCTGCCTCAAAGCACCATGGACCTGGGTTCAATTCCTTGCTTGGGTCACTGTCTGTGCGGAATCTGCATGTTCTCCCACTGACTGTATGGTTTTCCTCTGGGTGCTCTGGTTTTCTCCCGGAATCCGAAAGTTGTGTTGGTTAGGTGCATTGGCCATGCTAAATTCTTCCTAATGTACCTGAACAGGCGCCAAAGTGTGGTAACTAGAGGATTTTCACAGTAACTTCATTGCAGTGTTAATGTGAGCCTTCTTGTGACACTAATAAATAAACATAAAAGCTGCCAAATTTTTGCCCACTCACTTAACTTAGCTATAGCCCCTTGCGGACTCTTTGTATCATTATCACAACTTGCTTCTCAACATATCTTTGCATTATCAGCAAATTTGGTTGCAATACAGTAGTCCCCTTCATCCAGATTATCAATACAAATTGTAAGTAGTTGCACTGATACCTGTGCACTCCACTAGTTTGTCAACGTCAAATTGACCTAGATCATAGATCATCATAGAACCTACAGTGCAGAAAGAGGCCCTTCGGCCCATCGAGTCTGCACCGAACACAATCCCACCCAGGCCCTACCCCATATCCCTACATATTATGCCCACTAATCCCCTTTAACCTACGCATCCCTGGACACTAAGGGGCAATTTCTTAGCCAATCAACCTGACATCTTTGGACTGTGGGAGGTAACTAGAGTACCCAAAGGAAACCCACGCAGACACGAGGAAAATGTGCAAACTCCAAACAGACAGTGACCTGAGCCGGGAATTGAACCCAGGACCCTGGAGCTGTGAAGCAGCAGTGCTAACCACTGTGCTACCGTGCCACCCTACCGTGCCTACTTATTCTAACTTTCCTGTTTCCTGTTGGTTAACCAATCCTCTAATTATGTTAATATATCACCACCAACGTCATGAGCTCTTAACTTTTGCAGTAATCTTTTATGTGACACTGTATCAGAAGTCTCCTGGAAATCCAAATACATTACACCTGCTGGTTCTCCTTTATCAACCCTATCTGTTGCATCCACAAAGAACTCATTGACACTAGAAACAGTCCAGAGAAGGTTCACTCAGTTGATTCTGGGAATGGAGGAATTTTCTCATAAGGAGACTTTAAGTAGGTTGGGCCTATACTCATTGGAGTCGAGAAAAATGAGGTGACCTTATTGAAATACAGGATTCTCAGGGGGCTTGATATGGTCGATAATGAAAGGATGATTTCTGTTGTGGGAGAATCTAGGACCAGAGAACATAATCTCAGGATAAGGGGTCGTGCATTCAAGACAGAGGTGAGGAGGAATCTCTTCATTGAGGGTAATGATTTTTAGAATTCTTTACCGTAGAGAGCTGAATCTAGGACCAGAGAACATAATCTCAGGAATCATCCTTTCATTATTGACCATGTGAAGCCCCCTGAGAATCTTGTATCTCAATAAGGTCACCTCATTTTTCTTGACTCCAGTGAGTATAGGCCCAACCTACTTAATGCCTCCTTATAAGAAAATTCCTCCATTCCCAGGATCAACCGAGTGAACCTTCTCTGGACTGTCTCTAATGTCAATGAGTTCTTTGTGGATGTAACAGATAGGGTTGATAAAGGAGAACCAGCAGATGTAATGTATTTGGATTTCCAGGAGACTTCTGATATGGTGTCACATAAAAGATTACTGCAAAAGTTAAGAGCTCATGATGTTGGTGGTGATATATTAACATGATTAGAGGATTGGTTAACCAACAGAAAACACTAAAGTTAGAATAAGTAGGTCATAATCTCAGAATAAGGGGTCGTGCATTAAAGATAGAAGTGAGAAGGAATTTCTTCTATGAGGGTAATGATTTTGTCAAATTCTTTACCGTAGGGAGCTGTGGAGGCTGGGTCATTAATTTTGATGAAGGCTGAAAGACACATTTTTAATCAGTAAGGGAATTAAGGGTTACGGGAATAAGGTGGGAAGTGGAGTTGAGGATTATATCAGATTAGTCACGATCTCATTGAATGGTGGAGCAGACTCAATGGGCCGAATGGCCTACTTCCTACGTCTTATTATGAGAAAAACAAAACAGTTTATACTGTAATTGGTGGGTTAGTCACTTGAGTTTATGTTCCTTCTGGGAAATGACAGAAATTTTTAAAACTTATTTATTAGTGTCACATGTAGGCTTACATTAACACTACACTGAAAATTCCCTATCGCCACACTCTCATTTGTTCGAGTACACTGTGGGAGAATTTAGCATGGCCAATGCTCCTAACCAGTACGTTTTTCAGACTGTGGAAAGAAACCGGAGCACCTGGAGGAAACCCACGCAGACACGGGGAGAACGTGAGATTTTGTACAGACAGTGACCCAAACCGGGAATCGAACCCGGGTCCTTGGCGCTGTGAGGCAGCAATGCTAACCACTTTCTACAGTCGTCTGAAAGAAGATTACCGTGACATAACAAATGGGCATTCACAACTACTGTACAATAGGAGCTAAAGGGTTGCTTTTGAATACAAATCCTTACTTGACCACAGCAACACAAAGATGACATTTATCTCAAATGCCCATACATCAGTGGGGCTTGTATTTTATCAGGACACACTTAAGAACAAAACCTTTAGCAATCAGTCCTTTGTAAATATAACAAATGTTCTTGCATCACAAAGAGTGACATCACAACTGCAAGTAGAATTATGTTTTGGTGACAATCTTTTCAAATGCTTCTATTTAAAGTTTAAACATCACTTTCCTGGGCAGGGTTTTATTTTATTGGTGTTGATATATTGTCTGTGAAGTGCTGCGATTTGATGCCCTTGTTAGTTAATTCTTGTATATATTTTGATTCTAAGCCCCCCCTTAAGGGAATAATGAGTGCTGACATTGGTATAAAGCAGAATTGTTTAAAGAGACCTTGTCTCAACTGCCTCTTACTTCTCGCGATTCTTTTTGATTTGGGTGCAATGGTCAGACTGAAACGGTACGCCATCAGTGTTTGTAAGAATCATTTATACCTAGTGTCATTTACCAAAGATCAAAGTCATATGGAATGGTGTGGAGCTAGCCTTATTTATGTGCTGTTTATATCTCCATCTCACCATCAGAGTGAAGAAAGAAAGCTTGGGGAGTGCAATGGACGTGAATCCTCAAAGACAGCACTTTGGATATTTAGATGGTAACATCAACTTTTGCTTCCTTGCACTTTTGCTGTGCCTTTCATGACCTCAGGATGTCACAAGGCATTATAGCCAATGAAGTTCTTTTGAGTTGTAGTCACTTCTGTAATGTAGGAAACATAGCAACAGTGGGCAGCATGGTGGCTAGCACTGCTGCATCACAGCACCAGGGAGCCAGGTTCAGTTCCGGCCTTGGGTGACTGTGTGTGGAGTTTGAACGTCTCCCTGTATCTGTGTGGATTTCCTCTGGTTAATCCAGTTTTCTCCCACAGCCCAAAGATGTGCGGGTTAGGTGGATTGGCCTTGCTAAATTGCCCCTTAGTATCCAAAAATGTGTAGATTAGCCATGGTAAATGTGTGGAGTTACAGTGATAAGGCAAGGAAGAGAGCCTGGGTAAGATGGCCTCTCAGAATCAGTGCAAAATCGATGGGCCAAATGGCCGCCTCCTGCACTGAAGGGATTCTATGATGATCAAATTGTCTGGTTTTAGGAATATTTAAGGGATTAAATATTGACCAGGACACTAGATAGAACCTCCCTCCACCTCTCCAAAGTAGTACATCAGGACAGGTATTTGTGAGCAGTTCAGTTACACTATCAGATGACACCATACTATCTAAAGTACAAAAGGATTCCCCGGGGAGAAATTCATTATTAATCAGAACAGGGTGGCATAGTGGTGCAGTGGTTAGCACTGCTGCCTGACAGCGCCAGGTACCCAAGTTTGATTGTCAACTCGGGTCACTGTCTGTGTGGAATTTGCACATTCTCCCCGTGTCTGCATGGGTTTCCTCTGGTTGCTCTGTTTTCCTCCCACAGTCCAAAGATGTGCAAGTTAGGTGGATTGGCCATGATAAATTGTCCATCAGTGTCAGGCGGATTAACAATAAATATGTGGGGTTACGGGGATCATGTCAGTGAAGGCTCGATGGGCCGAATGCACTGTAGGGATTCTATGATTCTATAACAGAGCACCTAGACCATTGCTTCATCAGTAGCTCAGTCAGATAAGGCAGCATCTCAAACTGATCAGTGAGGTCGCAAGTTAGTGCTGAGTTAGGCCATCTCAGCTGAGGGGCAAATTAGGCAGAGGACCAACACAATCTAGCACATATGGCACTGCACAACCTCACACTTACAACAAAGAGGAGAAATACACCTGGACCAATAATCAAAAAGTTCTAGGTCTGGCTGAATGTATAGATGAAAAGATAGATTTTTGAGAAGGCATTTTAAAGGTATCAATGATTACAGGTACATATGATGCGCTGGCAATAACTTAGACTTGGCTCAACAAGGGGAAGATTGGATGCTTAACATTCCTAGCTCCACAGATCAGGAAGGATAGGGAAGAAAATAAAAGTAGGATGGGTACCAAATAGCAGGGCCAAGATAACTGAAGCCTGTACCCTGAATATCAGAGAATAAACCAAGGAAAATGCGTAGAAGGCTTGAGATGGAGAATTGAAGGACATGAGCTGGAATGTAGAAGAGGTTGACTATGAAGAAGCCATGAGCAAGGAATCTATCTGGGGGAAGCACAGAAATTTGCAAAGGAAAATGTATATCAATTGTTCAATGGCAATACTACTGAGTTAGTAATATGTTTTCAAAGCAGGAATGTGCATGCAGTACAATGTTATCCTATACTTAAACTATCCACTCCTGCAGTCACTGGCTTTCACTTTTTCACACTTTTGTTTGAAATGTGTTTTACAAAATATGGAAACATTCCTTTTTGAAGTGGCTTGTGTCTTCATGCAGTATGACAATACCAGGGGGTGTAATCATGGCATTTTGCTTCTGACTTCTTTGACATATTCAACCAAATGAGATAAGACAGGAATTTTCCTATCTTGCCTGCCATGGGAATCACAGCAGACAGTGGAACAGACCATGCAAAGCTCTGTTGACCTTGGATGGGATTTTCTGGTTTTGGGAAAAACGTGACCCGAAAATCCTGCCCAAGGTTATTTTGTACAGTCTGAGAGTTTTCAACAATTCCCTTTCCAAAATGTTGCTTGGGCTGTAAAATCTTTACTATTTTGTGTCGGGAATTCTTCTCCAGCCTTAATCCAAGACCTCTCTGAAAACGCTTTGAGGAAATCCATTATTTGCTGACCATTTGCTGGAAGGCATTGTCATGGGGTAATCCAGAGACCTGAGGACATGGGTTCAAATCTCACAATGGCAGGTGGTGAAATTTGAATTCAACAAAAATATGGAACTAAAAGTCTGATGAGCATGAAACCTTTGTTGTAAAATTCATTTCTCACCAGCTTCAAGAACAGAAAATCCTTACCTGGTCTTCCTTGTATATGATCATTAACAATGTAGTTGACTCTTAAATACACTCTGAAATGGTCTAGAAAGCTACTCAATTAGTGGCAATTAGTCCAAACAGTCCAGCTAAATATGTACTGGCCCTTGAGGTCCCCTTGTATGGGAATATCAGCAATCTGGCATGGTGGTGCAGTGGTTAGCACTTCTGCCTCATAGTGCCAGGGACCCAGGTTTAATTCCAGCCTCAGGTCACTGTCTGTGTGGAGTTTGCACTTTCTCCCCATCTGCATGGATTTCCTCCCACACTCCAAAGATATGCGGGTTAGGTTGATTGGCCATGCTTAATTGACTCGAGTGTCGGGGGATTAACAGGGTAAATGAGGGTTATGGGAATTGGGCCTGAGTGGGACTGTAATCAGCACAGACTCGATGGACCGAATGGCTCCTTCTGTACTGTAGGGATTCAATGAATCTGTGTTGATTAATAATCCCATCTATCTCAACACGACCAGTGAAAATAGACATAACATCTTAATCTATGAAACAATGACCCTTTGTTTTTTTAGAGTATGGCATTAAACCAATGGTTCCCAAACTAAGGAAGCAACAAAGGAAAGTGCCATCATCGTTCCTAAGAAATGCAGGCCGGAGCAAAAGGGATGATCCAGACCCAAATAGTTTATATAATTATTTTGGATAACCACTAGCATCAAAACATTTATAATTTATTCTGTAGCTATTTAATAAAATATGAAATTTGAAAACTTGGCAGTCATGATGAATATGAAACAAAAGTACAAGTTTTGTTTTAGGATGTATGGACATATGATGTGTTTTACTTCAGTATCTAGAAAAAATTACATTTTCAAATCTAGTTATCTTTTGTTTTCCCCCTGTTTAGCATGCTGATTCCCATTGAAAGTTCAGTTCAAAGGAGAAAGTGCCCTCTATCATCTCACCCAACAGATCATGCCATGCTTGAGTGTGTTCAAAAAAACAAATGAATGCTGGCAGGACATCTGACCATTATGGAGGGCATCACAGCCACGGGCAACATGTTCCCACCTTCACAGTCTCCAGCATTCATCACTGGACAATAATTGAGATCAGAAACTCTAGCTGATTTCTCCTACCTATTCATAGAACATTACATTACAGCGCAGTACAGGCCCTTCGGCCCTCGATGTTGCGCCAACCATTCATCCCTCACGTGACTATTTGTTGCTCCCCAACAGAACCTGAGAACTGAAGTTGAGGCCTTCTCACCTGTGTTCTGCAGCTATTCATGGCCTTTGTCCACAGGCCCGTTGGAGGAGCAAAACTTAGGATTAAAACTCACAAATTGTACAATCTTACGAGAGAGATGTCCAGATCATTCAATTTATCTCCAACATTTTCACAAGTATAGCGTTAAGTTGAGATGTCAATAAAGTGATCCCTCTGTGAAGGTTTTTGCAATGTCCATCTTATTCCACTCAGGATAATATTTGAAGTATGGATGTTTCGATTTCTCTAATCAGAAAATGAATTGCCAAATCCAGTCAGTTGCAACATCTTCAATGCTGTCTCCCATCTGTCACTGCTTCAGCACAGATGACGTTCTTTGTAAACCCTGGCAGACTGATCTACCGACTGAGGTGTGGCTAGCATGCTTGCAGGCATGCATGCCTTTCGATCAAATAGCTTTCATCAATAATCTATAAATGAATTATATATATTTGTTAGATATTTGTCACTTTGTTTTAAGAACTGGTGGTGTCGCATTAAGCAGCCAATCAGACATTTCCCGTATGAGTTCTATCTCACTAAATTGCTTGTCGAACATTATAAAATCCAAAACACGGAGAGCGTAATTACGACTTGTTATTTTGTTATAGAAGCCGGAAAGAACATTAATGTAATCCTCAAATCCAATATATTACATTGAACTTGACCAAACAAGGCTGTGATACTTAAACTGTTGCCTTTATTGGACGTAGTTCGATTGTTTAAATTTAGCTCCCAAATTATCTATGATGGGGATTCAGTTGAGAACCATCTCATCTGGGACTTAAATACAAGCAGTGCTTTAAGTAGGTATTAGTTCTGCATTAAGCTGTGTCCTGTTTTTCCTTGATACCTTTGGATAAGCAGAGTGTTAAATGGATCCTCACCATGAAGTCAGTAGAGCAGTTCCAACTCAACAACATGTCTAAATACATCAGATATAAATCCTGAATCCAGCCTGCTATCTAACAAGGTCACATCAATGCCTAACCTTCTATTTCAGAGGCTGATTATCCTTAATATTTTTAGTTATTAACAGCATGTTCAGGGGATAAGTTTATCCCCCCACAGTTTTGATTAATTCATTCAGGGGACATGAACGCATTGGCTGGTAGCATTTATTGTCTATCCCTAGTTGCCTGAGGGCAGCTGAGAGTCAACCACATTGCTGCGTCTCTGGAGTCACATACAGGCCAGACCAGGTAAAGACGGTAGATTTCCTGCCCTAAAAGACATAAAAGTGAACCAAATGGGTTTTTCCAACAATCAACAATAGTTTCGTGGTCATCAAATAGATTCTTAATTCTAGATATTTTTTACTGAGTTCAAATGCCACCATCTGCTGTGGTGGGATTCGAACCCAAATCCCCAGAATATCAACTGAGTTTCTGAATTAATAGTCTAGCAATAATTTCACTAAGTCATCACCTCCCCATGTTATCAATAGTTTCTTCTGCTATCTCAGTTCAAGCATTAATCATTTGGCTATAATGACATTTCTAACACAATGGGGAAATAAATTGAGATGAATGTTCTAGGTGTCCCTTGCTAATAACACAGGGAGAGATTTTAGGGTCCAGATATCTTGTCCAGTTGTCAAAGCAATGACCTTGGCTGGATATCTGGAAGTCTATCCAATATGTGCGTGAACCTGCTTAAGTATTCCCTTTATTTCTTCACTCCGTTTCCCCTCCTCCCCTGCCCTGGGATAATTAGTTCGCCACCCAGTGAGTGCAATACATTTGGAATTTATAAAATGATGGACACCCAAGTAAGGGCAAATCAGTATTAGCTACTCCATTCTATGACATCCAGCAATATAAATCCCTTTCTGGATCCAGTGCTTCTAATTCCCAAAGGAAAATCAGTAGAAACACCTTGACCCAAAGAGTGGTGCGAATGTAGAACTCACTTCCACTCAAAGTGTTTGATGGATTTATAGGAATGCTGGGCAAGCATTTGAGGGGAAAGGACATTAAGAATTGCAATAGATTTAAATGAGGAAAGATGGAAGGAGATTTGAGTGAAGATGAAACATTTTCATGTTTCATCTGTTAGGCTGGTAGGCCTATTTTTGCACTGTATATCCTCTGTATTCTAGTACAATTCCACTGGGTGATTATGAGTGAGAGAATCTGCACAGGTGACATCCTTGAAGCTTGGCTCAGTGAGTCTTAAGGAAGCCCAATTCCAGAGTCTTGGATGACTATTCCAGCCTGGCAATTGTGTGACATACTGAGAGAAAGTGCTGCACTGTCAGCACAGCCATTGTTTGCAAAGGATGTTAAAATGAGGTCCTGTCTGCCCTCGCAAATGGCCAAGAAAGATCCTGCTGCTCTATTTTAAAAAGTAGTTGTGTTTTCTCAATTTCCTGACCAATGTTTACTCCTCAATCGACATCTGAAATAGATGATCTGGTTTTCTTTATACTTTTGATGGGAGCTTGCTGTGCACAAATTGGGTTGTCACATTTCATTTATTACAACAGTAATTGTTCTTCAGAAGTACTCCATTTTACTATGAAATACTTTGAGATGTCCGGAGTTCACGATAGAAGCTTTATAAATGCAACTCTTTCTCTTTCCTCCTTGTTAAGTTGCCCCCTAACTTTAGGATGATCCTGCCAACAACAAAAGGATACAAGTTCATGGTGGGTGTGTGTGGTCATGGAAATGCAAGGTACCATGTGATAAATATTGTCCACTGCAAACTTCATGGAATCATGTTGTAGGGTAGGGGAAGGGAATCTCCTGATGATCCCTTTGGCATTGCCAATCTTTCCATCTTTCACAATTTACCTTCATTCAGGCAAAGACTTTTACTTCTCTCACGTTTGCACACTCTTGCTGTCTGTAGGCAGTCAAGATTTTACAAGTCCCAATGCATTAAGTTACTCTAGACTAGGAACGCTACAGTGAGTAACTCACCTCCTAACTCCCCAAAGCCTGTCCATCATCTACAAGGCACAGGACAGGAATGTAAGGAATATTTTTCACTTGACTGGATGAAAGCTCCAACACTCAAGATGCTCAACACCATCCAGGACAGAACAGCCCATTTGATTAGTGCCCCATCCATAAACATTCACTTCCTCCACCACTGACAAACAATGGCAGCATTGTGTACCATCTACAAGACGCACTGCAAGAACTCACCAAGATTCCTTTCGGCTGCACCTTCCAAATGCATGGCAACTACCATCTAGAAGGACAGGAAAAACAGATACCTGACAACACCACCATTTGAAGTTCCCCTCCAAATTACTCATCATCCTGACTTGGAAATATATTCACTATTGCTGGTTCAAAATCCTAGAACTCCGTAACAACATTCAGGGACTGCTACAGTTCAAGAGGGCAGCTTACGACCACCTTCTCAAGGGCGATTAAGGGCGATAAATACTGGTCAAGCCAGTAACACCCACATCCCATCAATGAATGAAAAAAAAATCGCTATATAATCCTAGAGCCCTTGCTGTCCTGTGCCAGGTAGATAAAAAGAAAACTATTTCCATTGGTTGATAAGTCTAAGACAAGGGAGCATAGTCTAAAGAATAGAACCAGACCTTTCAGGAATTAACTTATGAAACATTTCTGTACGCAGTTGGTAAGTAGCAGATTGGAAGGGTCTTCCACAAATGGTAATTGATGCAAGATCAATTGTAAATTTTCATCAGAGGTGATAGGTTTCTGTTATTCAAAGTATTAAATGATAAGAGGTAAAGGTGAGTGTATAGTGTTAGGGTTACAGATCAGCCAATGACAGACCAAATGGCAGGAAAGACTAGTGGGGCTAAATGATCTATTCATGTTACAAATTCCCCATTAAGTACTGTTTTGAGAAAATATAAATATTTCAGGCTTTGGGAGTGAAAAATAGAGTGGATAAGACCTGTTGGCTTGAGTGGAGATAATCATCAGCACAGGCTTAATGGGCTGAACGGCCTTTTTTTTTGCTGGAACATTCTATGATTCCACAGCGTTCAGTTTGTACCTTCGTAATACAATAACTTGCCTTGATAATCGCACTTTTCACCCAACAAAACAGCCCAAAGCACTTTGGAGGAGATGCAATTATTACAGTGGGGAATAGGTAAATGAGACAGTGCTCTACTGCCCTACTTCACCATCCCAACAATAAAAGATTTCTTGGGGGTTATGCCAGGATTTTCTTCTTGTTTTTGACTAAGCTTTTAAGACCATAAGACATAGGAACAGAATTGGGCCACTCAGCCCATCAAGTCTGTTCCGCAATTCAATCATGGCTGATATTTTTTTCATCCCCATTCTCATGCCTTTTTCCCATAACTCCTGATCCCCTTATTAATCAAGAACCTATCCATCTCTGTCTTAATGGCCTGGCCTCCACAGCCCTCTGCGGCAAAGAGTTCCACAGATTCACCACTCTCTGGCGGAAGAAATTCCCCTTCATCTCTGTTTTAAAGTATTGCCCCTTTAGCCTGAGGTTGTGTCCTTTAGTCAGCTATCTGAATAACTCCTTGTATGGCTTGATCTAAAATTCTATTTGACAATTACTCCCGTGAAATGCCTGGGAAGGGTTTGTTATGTTGAGGATGCTATACAAATGCAAGTTGTTGTTGCTGCTCCTTCAAACGAAAAGTGTTTATTTTTCAATTGAGACAGAAGATTTGATATCATCCAGCACACTTCGGATGTCACACTTCAAACTGTGTTAAGGTTTCTGTGAAATGATTTGCTGACTTTCTGTTCAGCAGCCGCTAATATAAAAGTGACTGACAATCCAAAAAAAATTAAAGTAGCAATTAAACTCTGACCTGCCCTATCTTTCAGGCTGACTAAGGAGGAAATCACAAATATTTACTCACAGCCCCAAGAAACTGGACAGCATTGTTTGGGCAGTTGCCTTAAAGGAGCAGGTCAGTGTAATTAACAAGTAGTACCTTCGGTCCAGAACTCAGACTGCTCACAATACATGTCACAGCAAGTCTGTTGATTTTAGGGTTACGAATCCTGTAAAATTGCCCAGGAATTTCCAGGAATTAGCAGATTAAATTCCACAAAATTGCTATGAGCAAAATCTAGGAGAAAAATTATAGGGGGGGGATATTAAACAAAAATTGTGTCATTTTTCATTGTCATAGAATTATAAAATCCCTACAATGTATCGAGAACAACCCAATCCTAACCCTATTCCTGTAACCCCATATATTTACCCTGCAAATCCCCCTGACACTAAGGGGCAATTTGTCATGGCCAATCAACATAACCCACACATCTTTGGAGTATTGGAGGAAACCGGAGCATCCAGCGAAACCCATGTAGACATGGGGCAAACTTTATACAGACAGTCACCCGAAGCCAGAATTGAACCTGGGTCCCTGGCGCTGTGAGACAGCAGTGCTAACCATTGTGCCACCGTGCCGCACTTGTCTTTCATTTGTTATAAAAATGTTGCAGATGGTGAGGGGAGGGGAACACAGTTTCACTAACAAACCATAGTTTAGTTAGGCCGCACTTGGAATATAGTGTTCAATTCTGGTCGCCACACTGCCAGAAAGATGTTGAGGCTTTGGAAAGGGTACAGAAAAGATTTACCAGGATGTTGCCTGGTGTGGAGGGCATTTGCTATGAGGAGAGGTTGGAGAAACTTGTTTTTTCACTCACTGGAACGATGGAGGTTGAGGGGTGACTTGATAGAAGTCTACCAGATTATGAGGGGCATGGACAAAGTGGATAGTCAGAAGCTTTTTCCCAGGATGGAAGAGTTAATTACAAGGGGGCATAGGTTTAAGGTGCAAGGGGCAAGGTTTAAAGGAGATGTATGAGATAAGTTTTTTACACAGAGGATAGTGGGTGCCTGGAACTTGCTGCCAGGGGAGGTAGTGGAAGCAGATACGATAGTGAGTTTTAAGGGGCGTATTGACAAATCCATGAATAGGATGGGAATGGAGGGATATGGTCCCTGGAAGGGTAGGGGACTTTAATTCAGTCGGGCAGCCTGGTCAGTACAGGCTTGGAGTGCCGAAGGGCCTGTTCCTGTGCTGTAATTTTCTTTGTTCTTTGTTTATGGTTAATCCAATCAGGTGACAGTCTGTTCCCTTTCTAATTGGCTATCGGATTAAGGCAGTGCGACCTGACAGATGGACAAATGGTTGCATTGTCGGGGGACTCATAGAATCGTAAAATCTACAATGCAGAAGGAGGCCATTTGGCCCATCAAGGCTAAATTACCACAATCCCACCCAGGTCCTGTCCCCGTAACCACACATATTTATCCTCCTAATCCCCTTGAAAATAAAGAGCAATTTATCTTGGCCGATCAACCTAACCTGCAAATCTTTGGAGGAAATAGTGTGATTCCCCGAGACTGGAATTGAACCCGGGTCACTGGCACTGTGAGGCAGCAGTGTTAACCACAGTGCCACCGTGCTGTCCCGAGGCTGAATGTGATGAAAACGGCAGAGATCGACCAGCCGCGTTAATCCGTATTAAAATTTATAACCATTGATAGATCAGATTCAGTAACAACTCTGATGACCAAACAGCCTAGACCTTCAACGGTGATGTTTGGTCTGAAAGACTAGTGTTCAAAAATCATTCTGCAAGTCCCCAGAGAACTGCTGGGAGCTGAGATGGGGATGTCCCTGCCTTGTGATAAACTAACAGCAATAAAACGTCATAATATGATTGAAAATACATTTACAAAATGACTAAAAAGGCAAGAGTGCAAGGGAATAGTTCCTGCACCAATCTACGAATTTTATGGAAAAATGGCACTACATCCAACACCTTAAACATTCACTCCCTCCATCACTGATGGATAATGGCCACAAGGAGGAGTTGGGAACTAACCAAGGATCCTTCAACTACACCTTCCAAACCAGTGAATGATACCCTCGAGAAAGACAAGAGTAGTGGATGCATGGAGCCCCACTGCTTGGCAGTTCCCCTGAAATCCATCACCATCCTGTTTGGAACTACATTGCGGTTCCGTTATTTTCTCCTGTGGGTGTACTTACACACATGGACTGCAGCAGTTCAAGAAGGCAGCTCACCACCACCTTCTCAAGAGCAACTAGATATGGCAATAAATGCTGGCCTAGCAGCCTGCATCCCGTGAAATAATAAAATGAAGACTAGATTAAAGACTGGATTTAATTTCCAAATCACAGTCCTAGATAATAAGTACAGAATTTGATGTTTTCAGTCAATCCAATGGCCCTAATTATGAACAGATGCAACAATGAAATGTGAATCTCAAATCAGCATGCTATTCCAGAATTCCATGTAATGATAAAGAACTTAATTCACTGAGTCACGATCGACTCAATGCCCTCAACTATCATAGAATCCCTGTACTGCAGCAAGAGGCCATTCAGCCCATCAAACCCGCACCGACTACAGTCCCACCCTAAGCCGTATCCATGTAACCCATGAATTTGCTCTAGTCCCCCAACACAAAGGGGCAATTTAGCACAGCCAATCCACCTAACCCGCATATCTTTGGACAGTAGAAGGAAACCCACACAAGATACAGGGAGAATGTGTAGACTCCACACAGACAGTCACCCGAGGCGAGAATTGAACCCGGGTCGCTGATGCTGTGAGGCAGCAATGCTAACCACTGTGCCACCGTGCCACCCGTATATTGCATTTGGTATCACAGTCTAGCGATTGTACAAAGAACAGATCCGTTTGATGACACCCATGATGTCCTGTGACCTTCAAGACATGTTTCTCCTGTGAAGGGGGGAATTGTGCAGATTTCTTTTTGTAAGGGATACTTGGCATTGGTACAAAGAAACAGAGTGGAGAAGAAGATGCTCTCATCAAACCTTTAAATAAACCATGTTGTACACTCCATGAACAAAGTTTAAGAACTTTACACACAACACTATTAATGAATACAGTGTAACATCATTGTTACAATGAATCTCGTAACTCCCTCGAACTTTGGTGCCATTCTGTCCTGGCACTTTGCCAGATTTAAATCTTGGCCCATCGCACCAAATACATACCAAATGCATCATAAGGGGGTGTTAAGAAGCAAGCAGTTGAGCTGTTTTGCCATGAACCGATGGAACACGAGATGGGACCGGATTTGCAGCGATGAGGGATAAGAGGCGCAAACTGATGGAGGACACTGTCAATCCATGTAACATGGCTAAAAGTAACAATAGGGGAAATGTTTCAATTGAGATGCTGCATAGTTTTGGATCATGATAAAGGGCCTCTGGCACAGAGTGTTCATGCATCATGATGAGTTTGAGAAGGAGACTGTGAGGAGTTCAGAGCAACACCGCAGCTCAGGGGCATCTACTCCAGATAGATGTCTTCTGTCGGACAGGTGTACTCAATGTATTCTTTGTAGAATAGCTGGAAGGCCCTCCTGTGCAAGGGGGAAAGAAATATATTTAACATCAAAATGGCAAGCTCAAATCTCCCTCACTGGCAATTATCTCAACATCATTTCTTCATACAGGAAGGAATGCAAGGAAATAGTTACTGCACAAATCAATAGACTCTATGGAAAAATGGCACCCCATCCACCATCTTAAACATTCATCCCCTCCAACACCGACAGATACAAGATGCACTGCAGCAACTAATCAAGGCTCCTTCAACAGCACCTTCCAAACCAGCAACCTATACCACCTAGAAAGACAAGGGCAGCAGACGCATGGGAGCACCACTATCCAGCACCGTTCCCCTGGAAGTCATTCACCATGCTGACTTGGAACCACGTCGCTGTTCCTTTATTTTCACTGGGTCAAAATCTTGCCACTGTGTCACTCCATCTCAGAAGATTTTTGGGGTGAAGGAAAACAGTTTCTGAAACACGTAGCAGCAGCTTGGGCTGAAAATAAGAGAGTAAATTTGCAATAATGGACTCCACGTGGGAGTCCATTATGAACTTTGCACCCTGGTTGGTAATCAGGCAGAGTGATTCATTCCCGTAACCCCCAAACCCCCTGTCATCAAACCTGTTCATTCCACTCAAATCAGGGGAAGGGGAAAAAGTTCTATAAATGGTGACCCAATCAGGCAACTTGTAATGACTCCCAGTCCCACCCAATGTCAGATTTTCTCAGCAGTATAAATTTGTTAGCTTTTGTACTTGTATCTCTGTGATTACTTTGTGTTGGCAAAGGCTGTGCATGGATCCATTTTCACAACTAAGATTGACAGAATTTTTTGGGGGGTGGGGTACAGATATCAAAGGATGTGGACAAAGGTCAGTGAGCAGAGTTGAAGAACAGTTCGCCAATCAATAGAGAATTGTAGAACAGGTTTGAAGGGCTGAATGGCCTCAAACTAACACAACATAAATGATGAGCATCATAGAATCCCTACAATGCAGAAGTAGGCCATTTGACCACAATTCCACTCAGGCCCTATCCCCATAATTCCAAGTTTTTACCCTGCTAGTCCCCCTGACACTAAGGGGCAATTTGCTACAGCCAAACCACCTAACCTGCACATCTTTGGACTGTGGGAGGAAACCAGCGCCCCTGGAGCAAATCCACTCAGACACGGGGAGAATGTGCAAACTCCACACAGACAGTGAGCCAAGGTTGGATTCGAACCTGGGTCCCTGGTGCTGTGAGGCAGCAGTGCTAACCAGTGTGCCACCGTGCTGCCCTTTGTGCCATTACGCCAAAGGATGAGATAAAGCAAAACTGGATGCAAAAATTACACACACAAATCTATCTAGGTCTCATTTAAAATTAGCTTTGCATTATATAATGCCTGATTAGTGTGAGGAAAACAAACGCCAGGCAAGGAGAGTAACCAAAAGTTTAGGTTTTGAGGAGACGTAATCCTAAAATGTCAGAATGTCGAAAGAAACCATTTGGCTCATTACACATGTGCCTTTTTCAGAAATTCTCTTTTAAAACAAATAATAGATACTGCTCCCACTATTGGTTCTTTTTGGCCATTCCATTTCCCAACACTCTTGTGTATAAAGAAGGTACCTACTAACTTCTCTATTTGTAATGACCTTTGATTACTATGTGAAAAACCCCATGAGTTTCTGGGGAATCTCTAATTGATCTCCCTGTGTGGCTCATTGAATAGGAGTTCCCTTGGTAAACAGGCAATGTCCTGCCCAGGTTGTACTTAGCATCTGAGCCCTTTATAAGGCAGACTTTGGGACATGTCTGTAGAACTACTGTCATGGTTGTAGATGTACATCATAGTGTAGTGGCTTTATTTTGTGCTTAACAGTAAATACTATTCCTTTCCATTTGGGTTTCTTGAGGTACTGTAAATGCACCAACCACTACAAGTTATTGCACAGATTAGCAAGGCCATAACAAAAGCAAACCAAGTCCGCTTAGTGTGGTGGAGTCTGAATGGTTTCAAGAGGGAATGGACATACTTCTAATACAAAAAAAATGAAAGAGGGATATAGGGAACAGATGGAGAGGTGGATTTGAGACCAGGAAGAGATTAGCCATGATCTGATTGAATGACAGAGCAGGCTCAAAGGGCTGAATATGCCTACTTCTGTTCCTAATTTCTCTGCTCATATGTTCCTATGACCTGCACTAATCATAGAGTCCCAACAGTGCAGAAAGAGGTCAATTGGTCCATCAAATCTGCACTGATCCTCTGACAGTTTCTTACCCAGGCCCCCTTCCCCATTTTATCCCTGTAACTCTACACATTTACCCTGGCAAATCTATCTAACCTAAACATCTTGGTACACTAAGGGGTAATTTAGCGTTGCCAATCCACCAAACCTGTGTGGGGGGTGGAATCCAGGGATCTGGGTTTGTTTCCCAGCTCGGGTCACAGTCTGTGTGGAGTTTGCAATGTTCTCCCCGTGTCTGCATGGGTTTCCATTGGGTGCTCCAGTTTCCTTCCACAATCCAAAGATGTGCGGATTAGGTGGATTGGCCACGCTATATTGTCCCTCAATCTCGGGGGGATTAGCTAGGGTAAATGGGGTTACGGGGATAGGGCCTGGGTGGGATTGTGGTCGGTGCAGACTTGATGGGCTGAATGGCCTCTTTCTGCACTGTAGGATTCTAGCATTCAATGATTCAATGAAAGCGGAGCACCTGGGGGAAACCCATGCAGACATGGGGAGAATGTGCAAAGCCCACACAGATAGTTCCCAAGGTCGGAATTGAACACAGTCCCTGATGCTGTGACACAATAGTGTTAACCACTGTGCCATCCTGACTGAAGTTTATTAATTTATTAGTCACAAGTAAGATTGTCATTAACACTGCGCATGAAGTTACTGTGAAATTCCCCTAGTCACCACAGTGTGGTGCCTGTTCAGGTCAATGCACCTAACCAGCACATCTTTCAGAATGTGGGAGGAAACTGGAGCACCCGGAGGAAACCAACACAGGCACGGGGAGAACGTGCAAACTCCACACAGACAGTGACACAAGCCAAGTCCCTGGCACTGTGAGGCAGCAGTGTTAACCATGGTGCTACCACGCCACCCCCTGTGGAAAACAGTTTTTATTTCCTCTATTATCTTCACTGACTGCTATGGGAAGGTCAGTCTAGAACTGTGTGCTCAAGCCTTGAGTGTGGGACTATGAACCTACAACTCTGTGACTCAAGAGGTGAGAATGTTACCAATGGAGCCAGGACTGACGGAGGGAGATTGAGTCAAGTACATAAGGACACTAGATGATTGCCCGAAGTGCATTCCTGCATGAACGCAGTAGCCCACTGGCACCATGGGATCAGTAAATTTATCCTTCCTTCTTTCTGCACAGGAGACTTTGAGAGAAAGAGGGAGAGAAATACATACCCTACTGATTCTGCTATTGGTTTGGTTGAATCCTCAGAGACAAAAACATGGGAAGCAAATCGGTGATCTGAAGGGTGTTTGGTAATAAATCCAAAATATCTGGAAAGAGAAAAAAAATACAGGTGGGATAAGTGATCAAAGTGAAACACTACAATGTATATGAATGTTCTACTGTGTGATTCATTCCAGTCTGCTGGGTGACTATTCCAGTCACACAACCACTTCACTGTGGTACCCAATGAGTGGACAACAGTTTGGGACTGAGTGGGTTTGTCAGTGATGCTTTATGTGGTTGAATAGCCAGAATGCAGTTTCCGTCCAGGCTCACACATGAACTATCAGGTGCTCGATTGAGAGTCAGTACCTTCAGGAGATAAGTGGATGAGGTTGCTCATGTGCTTCCTCCCCTTAGTCTTTGGGAACCAGTTTAGCATTCAGTCAGTATTGTTTTCCAGACTGGATGACTGAAACTGATGACTGAGGTAGCAAGTCATAGACTCAGAGCCATGTCCTAACATTCTATTGCAACATTACCTTATAGCCACCGGTGCAGCAATAACTGCATTTATAGAGTGCCTTTGACACAATAAAAATCTGAGGCAGGGAGTTAATAGGGTACAAGACAACAAGGTTTTTCAAGAAATGGGATGCTCTTTCTTACTCTGGTGACTGTGGGGAGGTAGGGGCACAGTGGAATTATCACTGGACTAACAATCCAGAGTAATGCTCTAGGGAAGCTGGGTTTGAATCCCACCACGGTAGATGGTGAAATCTGAATTCAATGAAAGTCTGGAAGTGAATGTCTAAGGATGACCATGGTCAATTGTCTTTAAAAACTCATCGGGTTCACTAATGTCCTTTAGGGAAGGAAACCTGCCATCCTTACCTTCTTTCTTGGTCCACGTATCAAGCTGTCTCACTGTTCGATCTACCAGAGTTCTTACATGGATTGCTTTTCATCTTACTTCACCCTTAACTGGGCGATCAGAAGTAGCAAAGGGTTCCCAGCTGAGTTGCAAGTTGCAACTCTTCTCCCTCACTTTAATTCACCCTTGGTTGGGTGAAAAAAGAAACAGCACAGTGTCCCCAGGTTGATCTGCCTCTTGAACTAAACTTAAATCTCCGGAATATGACCAGTGGTTTCGGTGGAAATGTGGCTTTACCAATTCAACTATCTCTCAGAATGATTTGGGAGTCAGATGTGCTTGGAGTTGTGAGACTACAAATCAAATTTTAAGCCTGGGTTCCACACGCACTCAGAAAGATTGCCTTTCTCTTCCTCTCCTCCTCTAGTCCATTGGCCTGAAAGTAATCACCCAAATGCTCTGTGTATTGTGTCCAGTCCTCTAAGAAGGTTTATTTAGAATCATTGAATCCCTACAGTGTAGAAGGAGGCCATTCCACCCATTGAGTTTGTACTGACGACAATCCTATCCAGGCTATATGTGACTCCAGAGCCACAGCAATGTGGTTGACTCTCAAATGCGCTCAGGGATGGGCAATAATTGTGATGCCCACGTCCCATAAAAATGAATAAATATTCATTGTGGTTACCTCAGTATCATCAATATTAGCAGTGATATCTGGCTGTTTGATAAATATTAAACCCCCAATCATAGAACTTACTTGGCGTTCTTTGGATGATACCCGCAGAATGAAACGTTCTTCAGCTGAAAGAAGTGACTGCATTTACTGGCCTGTCATAAGACAACAGATAGGAGAATTCATTAAAAAGAGGCATGCTGCGCTTATGCCATTTGTACTGCTGCAAATTTATGATTATGTGCAATATTATAAAAATTAAAACAATAACAAACTCTTCCATGGGGTTGCTCATAATTCACGCAATGTGCTGTTTTATAAGATTGCTTCTCGGTATTTTGGCTAAGATCAATGTAGTATCGACATGCTGCACTTGATTGAAGTCATTAGGTTACATTTTAGCTTCATTTGAAGCAATTTTTAAAAGCGGCATCTTGGCCTTTTGGCTAAGATGCAAATAAGATCAAGCCTTGGAGAAGGAGCTATGTCTACTCCAATCAGCTTGGATCATGTAGATCAAGCCCAAGACAGGAGGTGAGAGCCCTGTCTTGTCAGCTTGGATCGGGAATGTCCCAACTTGCTGAGACTCTGAATTGGACTTGATTTGATTGAATTGGAATAAAAACAAAACAAAAATTAGAATGGTTACTTTCTGTGCCACAGAACATCTTATTCTGCTGCTAAAGTATGACATTATTTAATCTGGTCAATCCTTCAAAGCACAAACTGAGGCAAAGAAAAATTTAACTGCAACAAGTAAGGGAAGTCTGTAAAATTGGCATGCGCTGATCAATTTCTGGCACTGGGTTAGAAGAAACCAGTGTGATTTCTGTTTATTATCGCACCATGGTCTGGAAGTCTGGAAATATTTTTCTGAAGATACTGGACTTGTTACATCCTATGTTTAGATAAGGGCCACATGAATGAATAAAATGACACTGTGGGATCTATCATGGTGCTATTTCCAAAACTCAAGTCCCGTGATACTTTCCAAAACAATGTGTGCTTGATAAATAGAGAAAGGATGGTGAAGAATATCATTCTGCTGGTATATTTAACCAAGTTGGCTATAAAAGGAATGTTAGTTGGTAGCAATGAGGATACCTGCTGACTGCAGGATGATATCAATGGTCCAGCTGACAGGGTGGAGAAGTGGCAGTTGAAGCTCAATCTGGAAAAATGTGAGTTAATGCAATTGTGTTGGGCAAACAAAGCAAGGGAATACTCAATACACGGGGAGATTTTGAGAGGGGTTGAGGAAGTGAATGCCTACACGTCCTTGAAGGTGACAGGTACAGTTGGGCAAGGAGGTCAAAAAAGCACATGGAATGCTTTCCTTTATTGGGCGAGAAATTGAATACAGAAACAGAGAGATAATGATGGAACTGTATAAAACGCTGGTGAGGCCACAGCTGCAATTTTGTGTACAGGTCTGGCCATCATGGCTGTGATTTATGCGCCATCATTTGCCCCAAGCGCAAACGGCAACGTGGGCACAAAATATCACAAGAGACAGAAAACAAGAATCTCTGGGTGAGGTTTACAACTGCGTTTTAGAAACAGGAACCAGATAAAGGGAACCTACCAGGTAAGTAAACATCCCACCTCCACCCCCCTGCCCCGGCGTGTCCCCAGAAGGAGAGGGACATACCTAGGCATTACCTTGGCACTGCCAGAGGCATTTACCAGGAGCATTGCAGTAATGGGAGCTAACTTGTCCATTCTCACATTAAACATGGAATGAACATCAAAATCATTGATGCTAGCTTCTTCCACATTATATACTTATGATGCCCTCCTTAATCTGCTACTGGGCAGACTTGTCTTGCTTCAGAAGCACCAATGTCTTAAATGGTCTTTCTTGTAACAGAAAAATATTCAGCCTCTTTATACCTGCCAATTCAGGGGAGAGATTACCCAAGCAATGGTAACATTTTGCTTCAATCTTTGCCAATGATTTCCTCTTCTAAATCTTCTTGTTTTATTTGTGGTTGAATTTGCTTCCTGCTTCACTACTGCATTTTTGTTTTTGGCACGACTGCTGGCTGCAGACTCCCATCCTAACTGGTGAACTGTGACATTTTGCAAGCTTTGGAACTCTTGTGCACCCTTTCAGCACTCTCCATTGCTGGTGCTATTTCCAATGCTCATTTAAAATTTATATTTGCCTCTGCTGGTAACTTACATTGCATAGCCTCATTATTCACCTCACAGACTAACCTGTCCCACAGCATATCATTCAAAGTGGCTCCACAGTTGCAGTTCTCAGAGATTTGCTTCAACTTGGTGATATAAGTCACAATAGTTTCCCCAAGGCTCCCCCTCTTGAACTAAACTTAAATCTCTGCAATATGACCAATGGTTTCGGGTGGAAATGTGACTTTACCAATTCAATGATTTCACGGAATGACTTGGGATTCAGGTGTGCTTGGAGTTGTGAGACTACAAATCAAATTTTAAGCCTGGGTTCCACACGCACTCAGATAGAGTGCCTTTCTCTTCCTCTCCTCCTCTAGTCCATTGGCCTGAAAGTAATCACCCAAATGCTCTGTGTATTGTGCCCAGTCCTCTAAGGAGATTTATTTAGAATCATTGAATCATAGAATCCCTACAGTGTAGAAGGAGGCCATTCCACCCACTGAGTTTGCACTGACAACAATCCTATCCAGGCTCTTCTCCCGTAACCCCACATCTTTACCCTGCTAAGCCCCTCACACTAGGGTCAATTTAGCATGGCCAATCCACCTAATCCACACATCTTTGGATTGTGGGAGGAAATCGGAGCACCCGGAGAAATCCCCCGTGGACACAGGAAGAATGTGCAAACTCTACACAGACAGTCACCCAAGACCGGAATCGAACCTGGGTCCCTGGCACGCTGAGGCAGCAGTGTTAACCACTGTGCCACTGTGTCACCCTTTTCCTTAGAGAATTAGATTTCCTTAGAACAGAGGAAGCTAAGGGGTGACCTAATTGAGGTGTACAAAATTATGGGGACCTAGACGGGGTAAGCAGGAAAGATTTGTTTACCCTAGCTGAGGGGCCAATTTCCATGGGGCAGAGCTTTAAGGTGATTGGTAGAAGGATTAGAGGGGACTTGAGGCAAAACTTTTTCACCTAGAGGATGGTGGGCATCTGGAATTCCCCTCCTCAGTTGGTGGTTGAGGCTGTATCATCAACTCATTGAAAAAGTACCCTGGATCTGCATCTGAAGTGCTGTAACCTGCAAGGCTACAGACCTTGGAAAATGAGCTGCTAGTTTCTTTCTTCTCATTGTTGGCTGGCGCAGACATGATGGGCTGAATGGCCTCTTTTTGAACCATAACTTTTCTATGGTTCTATGGAATTAATGTGGAATGAATGATTGTAAAGATTCAAAATAAAATTAATGACATATAAAAATAAATTGTTTATTTGAATAGTTTAGATCAATATAGTGATTTTTGAATAAAGTGAATGAATGTATAAACATTTTATAGAATTGTAGAGTAGCACAGCACAGAAAGACGCCATAAGGAACACCAAGTTTTCCCTGATTTCTCCGAAAAACATTCCAATTATTCTCATTCCTTTGCTTGTATTCCCTGCAGTTTTAAATATCTTTCGTAATGACCCAATTCCCTTTTGCAGGTGACTATTGAATCTGTATCCATCGCTCTATCAGCCAATGTATTTCAAATCCTAAAAATATGCTGCGTAAAAAAGATTTCGTTCATGTTGTCTCTGTTCCTTTTGCCAACAACATTAAATCAGTGTCCTCTGATTAATGGCCCTTTAGCTATTGGAAAAAGTTTCTTCTGATTTACTTATCTAAACCCGTCATGATTTTAAAGATCTCTACAAAATCTCCTCTTAATTGCTTTGCTCTAAGGAGAAACACCCTAGTTTTTCTAGCCTGTCTATGCAATTGTGCTCACCGATCCCTGGAATCTTTTCAGTGAATCTCGTCTGTCAACTCCCAAATTTTAAAATTTATTAAAATGTTATTTTTCTGTCTAAGTGCCCTCAACTTTCTCTAGTATAAATTCCCAAATCTACATTTATGACGGAGACTGTATAGGGAAAGTTATGCTAAAATGATACTTTGCATTACTTAAGATGCTGCAGTGCGACATAAGATGGAAGAATGCAAGTAACATGTGACCATTAAACAGACTTTTCAATATAAACTTGGCACAGAAACTTGTGTCAAACGTGTAAAATAATTACAGGATGGATGACTGTAAACCAGGAGCTGATTTATATTGCACATAATAATCTGGCTTTCTCGATCACACATTACTAGTAACATCCCTCTTATATGGGGAGGATGATGGCACACATGCCAGGGACCCGAGTTCAATTCTGGCCCCAGGTGACTGTCTGTGTGGAGTCTGCACATTCTCCCCATGTCTGCGTGGGTTTCCTCCGGGTGCTCCAGTTTCCTTCTGCAGTCCAAAGGTGTGCAAGTTAGGTTTGTTGCCCATGCTAAATTGACCCATGGTATCAGGGGGATTAGGAGGGTAAATATATGGGGATAGGACCCAGGTAGGATTTTTTTGGTGCAGGCTAGATGGGCCAAATGGCCTCCTTCTGCGCTGCAGATTCAATGATTCTATGATTAAGTAACAAGATAATCCCTGACATACCATAAGCATTACCATAGGAGATATGCTAATTTATGTTGCGTGATACAATTTCTTCTAATTAGTTGATCTCATGTGGTATTAACTAGGGAGAGTTAAGCCCAAGTGGAGCCTTCAGATGAAGTTGGTTTTGAAAAACATTGATTCAGAAAATGGTTACCACAGAGAAAGAGGCCATTCTGGGCCTGTCTCCTCTGTGCCTGCTCTCTGCACGAGCAAATCAACTCCCCCTCCCTTTCTCCGTAAGCTTGGATTTTATATTTTGTAGTTGCTTATTGATCCCCTTTTGAAAATCATTGCTAAATCTGCCTCCACCACATTCAGTCGGTACATTCTAGATTCTAACCATTCATTGCACACAATGTTTTTCCTCATGTTGGAAGGGAACATTGAATCCGTGTATGTGGAAGTAATTCAATGCTTCCACTGGGAGAAATGTGCAATTACGTTAATAGAAGATCATTTCCATCATAAATGTGGAAATAGAAATTTCTAATGGGAAAAATATTGACAAGGAGTGTACGTATTTGTGAGAGTTTTCTGTACTCTGATCATTTGTCATTCATAGAATCATAGAATCCGTACAGTGCGGAAGGAGGCCATTTGGCCCATCGGATTTGTACCGACTACAATCCCACACAGGCCCTATTCCCGTAACCCCATGCATTTACCCTGCCAATTCCCTGACACTAGGATCAATTTAGGATGGTCAATCAATCTGACCCGCACATCTTTGGGGTGTGGCTGGAAACCAGAGCACCCGGAGGAAACTCATGCAGACACATGGAGAACATGCAAACTCCACACAGACAGTGACCCGAGGGCAGAATTGAACCTGGGTCCCTGGCGCTGTGAGGTAGCAGTGTTAATCCTATGCCACCATGCTGCCCGTTCCATGGGAAGTTTATGCAATCATCACAGACAAGTTACAAGTTACCTTTTCATAGACTCCACACCCATCGAGTTGCACAGCTATCTTAATTCCTTGCATGCTGATTTCCAGCACACAACTAGAAGGAGGGTTAAACTGAACAGTCAATCTTCTCGTCGTTGCAATCTGTTAAGAAGCAAGCAACAACTGTTTAGACTTCACCCAAATAAAGAAGCTGAGATGTCATTAAAAGAGCAGTTTAACCCAGTGTCTGTTCCCTTCTGTCCACCCCACCCCCTTATTCCGATGCATGTGAAGCCTAGCCAATATCTATCACCCAACCAACATCACTAAAATACATGATCTGGTCATGTATTTCACTGCAGCTGTGGGAGCATGCTAATGGTGGCAACACATCAAAGGTACTTCATTGACTGTAAAGCACTTTGGGAAGTCATAAGATTAAGGAAGGCAGTATATCAATGCAAGTTCAATCTTTCATTCTGTCAGCACAGTTCTTGCTGAGTACCAACTCTACCATCTTTCAATTAAAGTCTTAATGCATTTTTAAAGGACTTTAATGTATTGTATTCAATCAGCCTTTCAGCCATCCAAATGCATGACCTCTACCACCTGGGACAAGGGCATCACATGCATGCAGAAACCACCACTGCAAGTTACTCTTCATTCTGATCTGGAATTATATTGTTGTCCCTACATCTTCACTGGGTCAAAATCCTGGAACTCCTATCTTATCAGCTCTGTGGGTGTTCCTGCAATTCATGAACTGCAGCAGTTCAAGGAGGTAGTTCACTACCACCTTCTCAAGGGCAATCAGGAATGGGCAATAACTGTTGGCCTAGCTATCCCAGAGACAAATATATACCTAAAAATCTCACTGCAGCTCTGCGTTCAAAAAATTAGTTTTAGATATCAATCATTAAAGCTGCCTGTCAGGCTCCGAAATGTGAACTGTCTGGCTTTCCTGACAATATGTATGTGGAATTATGGAATCCTGTAGCACAGAAGGCCATTTGGACCACTGTGCCTGTGGCAACTCTGCGAAAGAATTATTCAATTACTCCCAGTCCCCAGCAAATAGTCCTGCAAATTTCTCCTTTTGAATTTTACATCGAATTATATCCAATTTCCTTCTGAAAGGTACTTTTTAAGGTTTATTTATCACAAGAAGGCATACTCGAACACTGCAATGAAGTTACTGTGAAAATCCCCTAGTCAGCACACTCTGGTGCCTGGATGGGTGCACTGAGGAAGTATTTAGAATGGCCACTGCACCTAACCCAGTTCATCTTTTGGACTGCTGGAGGAAACCCACACAGACATGGGGAAAATGTGCAAACTCCACACAGACAGTGACCCAAGGTGGGAATCGAACCCAGTCCTTGGTGCCGTGAGGCAGCAGTGCTAACCATTGTGTCACTGCGCCACCCACTTTTCAATTTACTTCCATCATCTTTCCAGGCAGTGCATTCTAGATTATAGTTATATGTATTGTTCCTATTGTCTTCTTTTGTCAAGTTGAACTTTTCATTTACAAGAACAATTCACATTTATACAACATCTTTACTGTAGTGATACATCCAAGTCACTTCACAAGAAAGCAATGAGACAAGGATTTGACATCAAGCTGCATAAGGAGATCACAATATAAGACATAGGAGCAGGAAAAGACCACTGAAAGCTCTGGCACTCAACATATCAATGGCTAATTTTCAGCCTTGAAGTCCGCTTTCCACCCAGTGTTCCATATCTCTTGATTCCCTGAGAAACCAAAAATCTGTCTATTC
Organism: Carcharhinus amblyrhynchos; assembly: GCF_965287045.1. Classification (NCBI taxonomy): domain Eukaryota; kingdom Metazoa; phylum Chordata; class Chondrichthyes; order Carcharhiniformes; family Carcharhinidae; genus Carcharhinus; species Carcharhinus amblyrhynchos. The sequence goes on from NC_137329.1 coordinate 21,853,268, forward strand.
TAGCCTTAAATATATTCAGTGATGGAGCATCGACAACCCTGTGAGTTAGATAATTCCAAAGATTCACAAACATTTGGGTGAGAAAATTTTTCCTTCTTTCAATCCTAAATGATAGACCCCTCACCCTCAGGCTGACCCCCATGTTGTAGATTTCCCAGTCCAGAGATGCAATCTGACAGGGTCTATCCTGTCAAATGTTTTGAATCTTGAAAGTCTCGATGAGATCCCCTCTCATTCTTCTAAACACCAGAGAAAATGGATCCAATTTATTCAGCCTCTCATCCACATACAACTCTTTAGCCCAGGAATCAATCTAGTGAACATTCAATGTACTGCTTTCAGTACAAGTATATCCATCCTTAAATATGGTGACCAAAGCTACACATGGTACTCCAGGTGTAATCTCACCATGCCTTGTAGAATGGCAGCAAGAATTCCTGGTTTTTGTGCTCCAATCCCATTGCTATAAAGGATAAAATGTCATTTGTCTTCCTAATTGCTTGCCATACCTGCAAACTAACTTTCTGCATTCCTTGTATGATTGCACCCAAGTCCTTCTGAACACGTGTTTTAAAAAATGTTCTGCTTTTCCATTCTTATTAACAACATGAATATCCTTACATTACCCCACTTTATACCTTCTTGCCCACTACATTAATGTTTCCATATCTCTTTGCCACATCTGTGAACCCCCCACACCTTACATGGCCACATAGCTTTGTATCATTAGCAAACTCTCTATGTCATGAATATACATTGCAAATAGATGGCTCTAGCATTACTCCATGTAGTACTCCACTAATCACAGCCTGCTGCCTTGAAAATGTTCTGTTTATCCTGCTCTTTGCTTCTAGTATGTTAACTAATCTTCTATCCATGCTAATATACACTAGAAATCGCTGACCTCTTCCGCCGCTGAGATTCTCCAGTCTCGCTGCAGTGAATGGAGTTTCGGCTCAGCGCCAAGTTCTCCATTCTCGCTGGCAGCAGTGGTAGGTTGGAGAATCCCGCCCATTAGGTGGAGTTTTCCCTCCTGCTCACCATGGGAATTGAGCAGACAGGACATGAATCAGGCAAAGTCAGTTGACCTTGAGCGGGATTTTCTGGTTTCAGGGCAAGCGCAGCTGGAAAATTCTCTCCAAATCTATGAGTCTTGTTCTTGCTCACTTTTTGTGTGGCATCTCATCAAATGCATTTTAGAATTTTAGAAATCAAAGTATAATATAACTACTATTTCCCCTTTATCTATCCTATCAGTTAAATCCTCCAAAAACTAATAAATTTGTCAAATATGACTCATTTCTCATAAAACTACTGACTTTGTCTGATCATGCTATGAATTTCTAAGTGCATTGTTAACACTTCCTTAATAACAGATTCCAATACTTTCCTGATGTTAAACCAACCGACCTGTTCCCCCTTTTCTCTCTCCACCCTTTTTTTGAATAGCAGCGTTACATTTGCTAACTTTCTATCCCCTGAGATTATTTCAGAATCTGGGGAATTTTAAAGTTAAAAGTTTATTTATTGGTCAGAAATAATGCTTACATTAACACTGCAATGGAGTTACTGTGAAATTCCACCTCATCACCACACTCTGGCGCCTGTTCGGGTCAATGCACCTAACCAGCACATCTTTCAGACTGTGGGAGGAAACCGGAGCACCCAGAGGAAACCTACGTAGACATGGGGAGAACGTGTAAACTCCGCAGACAGCTGAGCCAAGCCAGGAATCAAACCCGGGTCCCTGGCACTGTGAGGCAGCAGTGCTAACCACTATGCCACCGTGCCACCCATTTTTGGAAAATCATAACCATACGTGTACACAATAGTGTATCCATTATCTCCACAGCTACCTCTGTTAGAGCCCTGGAATGTAGAGTGAGGGATATGGGAGTTTTAGTCTCTTATGTTTCTTTAGTATCTTTTTTCTCCAGCAGAGATAGCAGACAGATGACTAAAAACTTGTTCAATGGTGTAGGTTTTAGGAGCATTTTAAAGGAGGACAGAAGATTTGGAGAGGTTTGGGGAAAGAATTCTGAAGGTTAAGGTATATTAGGTCTGAAGTACAGACACTAGTGTTAGGTTGAAGCAAAGTGGAGATTCACCGGAGGTCAGAATTTCTTTTTTTAATTCATTCATGGGACATTGGCATTGCTGGCTGGCTAGCATTTATAATGCATTCCTAATTGCCCAGGGGCAGTTGAGAGTAAACCGCATTTCTGTGGTTCTGGAATCACATATAGGCCAGACCAGCTAGGAACAGCAGATTTCCTTCCCTAAAGGACATTAGTGAACCAGATGGGTTTTTCCGATAATCAACAATGGTTTCATGGTCATCAGCAGATTCTTAATTGAAGATATTCTTTATTGAATTCATCCGCCAAACCGTGGTGCCCAGACATTAGCTGGGTTTCTGGATTAATAATCGAGCGATCTGCTCCCCTGTTCAGAAGGTTATAAGGCTGGAGGAAGTTACATAGTTGAGGAGTGATCTGTTTCCTGACACGATATTGTTTCAAGGTTGAGATTCAGATGCACGACTTAAATCTCAAGTTGAGACAAGAGTTAGGTTTCCCACCACTGTCTGTCTGAGATAAATTCCTACTGTGTTAAGTCAGGGGTGAAAATAGCTTCATCTTGATTTTCAGAATACAGGATTTACCAGTTTATCTTCTCTTTACCTTCTGCATGGCTGCACATAGAACATCATTCCCTTTATGGTACGGCACTTGGACTGAACCCAGAAACTTCAGATGAAATTTGTCTACCCAGTCATTCTTTTCAGCTGTTACTGCTGCTGAGAGAGAGAGAGAGAGATGAAGAGAGAGAGAAGGGAAAAGATGTATATATGTAGAACAAATATTTGTTTAAATGAAAAAATGTTTTTAAAAAAACCGCTACAATTGCTTAACTTTTTGAATGGAAATATGTTATTTCTGGTGTTGAACTGTCATTGAAATGAAACATCTATCCATACCTTCCAGGGTGTTTTTTCATTTGTTCATGAGACGTGGTGTCGCTGGATGGTCCAGCATTTATTGCCCATCCCTGAGGGCATTTAAGAGTCAACCACATTTCTGTGGGTCTGGAGTCACATGTAGGCCAGACTAGGTAAGGATGGCAGATTTCCTTCCCTTAAAGGACATTAGTGAACCAGATGTGTTTTTACGACAATCGATAATGGTTTCATTATCATCACTCGAGTTTTACTTCCAGATTTTTACTGAATTCAAATTTCACCATCTGCCCCCATGGTGGGATTTGAATCTGGGCCCCCAGAGCATTTCCCTCAGTCTCTGGACTACAAGTCCTGTGACAATACCATTACACTACTGCCTCTGTCTAATTTATATCAAAGTAGCGCTAAGAACAATTTGACGTGCATGTGTTAGGGGAAGTGGATTGGGAAATTCATCACACACGGTGTGTATCTCCTTTCCCAAACTCACTGATCATTTTGTCTATTCATAGAATTCCTAAAGTGCAAGGAGGCCATTCAGCCCATCGAGTTTGCACCGGCCACAATCCCACCCAGGCCCCATTCCCCTAACCCCATATATTTATCCTGCTAATTCCCCTGACACTAGGGTCAATTTAGCATGGCCAATCAACCTAACCTAACATTAATAACAGTGTGCGCCTTGTTACTTTTTCAGTAGGGCCCTGGCCCATTGCATTGAATCATTGGCTTCTGTGTGATTCCAACAGCAAAAGAAAGTCTGGAGGGCAGAGCTAACCCCTCTTCCTTTTCTCTAAGAGGCTGACTGACCTGCTGGAGTTTGCTCCTTTCGAGTTTCCAGCATTATGCCTCTTGTTCAAGTGCATTGCATCGCTACTCTTTGATCTTGATGAGGATTGGAGTACCTGCAAAGTGTCCTCGTTCCACATTGACCTCAAGTGCATAGTACGCTGGGAAGATTCCTGTCTCGCCTGTTCGCATATTGTAGGCATGGTACCAGTAATCATCAGCCTGAATGTCCACGAGGAGAGGGTCGTCCACCTCTAGCTCCAGCTCATCGTCATGTCGAGGCACAAATCTATGCAGGTGACAAGAAAGACTGTCATGAAGGAAAGAAAAGACTTCCCTAGTACCAAGACTTTAATGAAATAAAAGCATGATGGATTGTAACTTTGGCCAACTTACACATGGCCAGGGCTAATGAATCATGGATCTTGAATTAAATTCAAATGTTTAAGCAAGTAAGGTAGTGGAATATTTAAAGGAAGACTTGCCCTGAGTAATGCCTTTCAATGACCATTGAATATTCCGAGTTATTCTAGAGCCAATGAAGTACTTTTGAAGTTTAGTCACTGTTGTAATGGTGGGGTGTGGGGGGCACTGCGATGATGATTGTCCAGGGGGTGGGGGAAGAGTTACGGAAAACTCCAGCAATGAATTTCAGGGTAAGGGTGGGGGGGTAGAATTGGGGAAATGCCGATGATGCGTATGGGGCGGGGAGAAGGACTGGGGAGAGCTGGCAATGAGGGTCAGGAGGTGGGGGCCTGATCCCTACTGGTGGGGAGGTGGGGCAGTGGGGGTAGTTTATTTTTATTTTAAAGTTAGCGCTCTGATCACCGTGTTGCTGGTTCTAAGAATGCCCACCCCATCAGAGTGACATCCTAAGCCACGCCCACACATTTGTTTCTTTAAACTGGCTCAAAATCAGGAGAGAAAACTGGCCTGTCTGACTGCAGAGTTGCACACCAGTTTTCTGACAAGCCTGGCACTTTGCCAAATTCTGATAAGATCACCCCAGTATCTTGAACATAAAACTTAACGACTTTAAAACAGAACATTATTTGTCCCAAATTGGATAAAACCAAAACCTTGAGGGGTTGGGTCAATTGTCATAACACATCACACAGAGAGTGGTGGGTGCCTGGAACGCGCTGCCAGAAGAGGTGGTGGAAGCAGGCACATTAGCAACATTTATGAGGCATCTGGATGGGTACATGAACAGAGAGGGAATAGAGGGATACTGACTAAGGGCAGGTTTTTTTTTTAAGTTTAATTAGGGCATAATGAGACAAAAGCAAAATTCTGCGGATGCTGGAATCTGAAACAAAAACAGAAAATGCTGGAAAATCTCAGCAGGTCTGACAGCCCCTGGGGGGAGAGAATAGAGCCAATGCTTCAAGTCCAGATGATCCTTCATCAGAGACTTTGAGACAGCCTGCGAGAGATGCCAAAATTAAATTTTGCATCCATAACTTTCTGACATTTATGACGCAGGGTGTTAAAATTACTCACTCGGTTCAGTAATAATCCTGCAGTCCATGGCGTGATATAATTAATCACTGTTTCAATTATTTAGAGCAAATCTACTGACAGTTCCAATTAATCATTACACATGTCATGCTTGATCCCAATTATACACAAAATTTTGAAGTGACACTGTACGATATTAGTACACAAATACTGATGTGTTTGCCTGAAACATCCCATTTTCCTATTTTGAACCCAGAATTAACCCAATTCTCAAGTGGGTTAACTCCTGCACTAAATGCAGGGCATTGCGGGGGAGAGGAGTAGGCAGAAAGCATTAACTTGCGTCACAGCACAGTTTCCAAGGTGAAGTGTCTGACTTACATTACTAATGCAGTCTGCTAAACCATAGCTCACTACATGATTAACAGTGTGAAAACATGTAGCCCTTTAGGTTGAACAGAATGAAATTTACAGTGCAGTAACAGGCTATTCAGTCCAAGGATTTAGTGCCAGTAGACTGGTGAACAAGGTCAGAGCACGCTGAGACAAGCAGCAAAATAGAAACCAGAGAGTAGAGATTAAAGGTGGCTCCGCAAGACTACTGGAAGATTGGAACTGGTGAATCAGTGTTAAGATCATTGTCCTTTACCATTTACACAAAATGATTTAGATTTTGGAATCAGGAGTACATCTCCTCTTTCATTATCTATGTTTTTATACAAAGTTGCATTTGTCAGGGTTCGTGCCTCTGAGTCAGAAGGTTGTGGGTCCGGATCCCACTGGAGAGATGAGTCTTAATTGATGGTTAAATCAGGGATCCTCACGCTCCCTGTTTAAAGCAGGTGTGTCAGACTCCCAGCCTGCTTTCAGCAGGGAGTAACAGGAGAGCTGGCTGTGTACAGATGTATGGTGTAAATAAAGTAACTTGGTGACGGGACTTTCGCCTCCGTGGAGTTATTACAAGAACAAAAATCAGTGTCTGAGGTGGTGTCTTTGGGGTGAGATTTTGGAACAAGGCCCTTTTTGTCCAATAGCAGAGTAATTTTCACTGATACACTCACCAATATTTATCTGGCAATCAACATTGCAAAGAAAAGTTCCCCCAGAGATAATGGAATTGGGGAAAAGGTAAGGACACGTCAGTTTAAAGGAAGAATCTGATTGGTGAGTTTCTTTAACAGTTCAGTCAAGGATAATTCTTTAATTTATTTCTGGTACACTTGAATGGTCGAATAAATAGAACATAGAACATAGAACATTACAGCGCAGAAATGGAAGTACTTTAAAACACCTATTTTAAATTCCTGCCAAAAATAGAAGTTATCTTTATTGTCACTCTCTCTCTCTCTACTTATTGCATTTCTGTGCAAAAGCAAAATACCACAGCCGTTGTAAACCTGAAATAAAAACAGAAAATGCTGGTAATATTCAATAGGTCAAGCAGTGTTGGTGGAGAGAGAAATATTTCGGATAAACGCAAAATACTGCGGATGCTGGAATCCGAAACAAAAACAGAAAAATGATGGAAAATCTCAGCAGGTCTGACAGCATCTGTGGAGAGAGAATGGAGCCCTCAGAGCTCTGACAAAGGGTCACCTAGACTCGAAACGTTGGCTCTACTCTCTCTCCACCAATGCTGTCAGACCTGCTGAGATTTTCCAGCATTTTTCTGTTCTTGTTGTGGGAGAAATAGTTAATGTTTTGTCAGAACATCATCAACTTTGAAACAATGCTCGGAATTCTCCGGCCATTCGTGCCCTGCTGCCGCTGCACGTGAGGACAGAGAATTTGGCGCTCAGCCAAATCTTCATTCACTACAACGGGACCAGAAAATCCAGCCAGCACAAACAACCGGAAAGTTCCACCCAGAAACTCTGTTTCTCTCTCCACAGGCGCTGCCTGATCCACTGAGTATTTCCAACATTTACTGTTTTTTGAGGACATGGTAAGAAGTCTCACAACACCCAGGTTAAAGCCCAACAGGATTATTTGGAATTACAAGCTTTCGGAGTGTTCCTTCATCAGGTAAGTCCGAATGCTTGTAATTCCAAATAAACCTGTTGGATTTTAACCTGGTGTTGCGAGACTTCTTACTGTGTTCCCCGCCCCCAGTCCAAAACCGGCATCTCCACCTCATTTTTGAAGATAGGTATATGGGGCGGCACAGTGGCACAGTGCATAGCACTCTGCCTCACAGCTCCAGAGAACCAGGTTCAATTCCTGGCTTGGGTCACTGCCTGTATGGAGTTTGCATGTTCTCCCAGTGTCTGTGTGGGCTTCCTTTGGGTGCTCCGGTTTCCTCCCACAGTTTGAAAGATGTGCTGGTTAGGTGCATTGGCCAAGCTAAATTCTCCCTCAGTGTCCCCGAACAAGTGCTGGAGTGTGGCGACTAGGGGATTTTCACAGTAACTTCATTGTGGTACTAATGTAAGCATACTTATCATTAATAAATAAATCTCAGTAGAATGTATTTATCTCACACTCAGAGACAAAACCTCTTTATTTCAAAAATGCACAGAGCTTCCCTATTCAAAATATTGAAAAAAAAAGTACAAATTTCATCTAATAAAGATTTGGAGGTTTGTCTCCTCCAGCTTTTGATTAAATAAATTTAAAAATAGGTTTATTCTATTGGTATAACTACTGGAGGAACGCTACCTAAATTCAACCATACAATTCATATTCAGATCCGAGAAAAATACTAGGTAGAATCCCAGGGAAATTTTCCTGATCACTCTTCGTAATTTCAACAGATGCAGAATCTTTGACAAGACAGTAGAAGTGGGATTTCTCCAGAGCTACTCCGGATTTTCCAGCATAATTATAGCAGACAATCAGAAAAATACCCCAAGGAATTACAAAATCCTGTAAATTCCAGGTTTGTCAATTGGGACCACCCAAATCATAGGATCCCCACAGTGCAGAAAGAAACTATTCAGCCCATCGAGTTTGCACTGACCACAATCCCACCCAGGCCCTATTCCCATAACCCCTCTATTTACCCTGCTAATCCCCCTGGCATTATGGTCAATTTAGCTTGACCAATCAACCTAATCTGCACATCTTTGGCCTGTGGGAGGAAACCAGAGCACCTGGAGGAAACCCATGCAGACATGGGGAGAATGTGCAAGCTCCACACAGACAGTGACCTGAAGCCTGAATTGAACTTGGGCCGCTGGCGCTATGAGGCAGCAGTGCTAACCACTGTGCCACCATGCTGCTCAAAATGAAAGCTCAACTAAGGCATTAAGAAACACAGAAGGAAATTTCAATGGATTTTTCTGCACTCTGTAATTTCGTTGGCGGCTAAAATCAAAAATATTTGGAGTATCAGAAATTTCAGTTGACATGCAAAATAGTGGTTAATCAAAATTCAGAAAGGACTCCGAGTGACTTGTTGTAACAAGTGGTCAGGTTATGCAATGAAAATGAAGGAGAGGCAGAACCATTAGAATTGGTCACAGGAATTTGTAATGGATAAAGGTGACATGAAGGAGATAGGTTTAGATTTGATGCTTATGTAAAGATGGGTGATAGAAAATCAACACTTCATCTGTTAACTTTGAGCAGAGATGCAAACTTCCCCTCAATTGTTTTACACTATCACGAACAGTGTAAACCTATCCCAAATGTGTGACAAAAATGTGACATGAAATCAAAAAGTGCAGGTCGGAAGTGTCTGAAAATGTAATACTTTTAATATATTTAGATAGATATAAATATAGCCATTTTATCAACCCACTCAGACAGAGTGAAGCAATTTCTCTTTAACTTTCGAAGCATACAGTTAAACATGGAGAGGAACATGGATGCCATGCCATGTCGAATGGCAGAGAGACATCACTGCAGTACTGGGGCAGTTACCCCCCTGGTGGAAATCTCTAACCATTTCCCAAAAGCTTCTCTAGATGAGAAAGAACATGGATTTTCATAGAGACTTTTGCCACCTCAGGACATCTTAAAGAGATTTCCAGCCAATTAAGTAACACTAAAATGTTTCTGAATGGAGGAAACGTGGCCTGCCCACAAACAGCAATAAGACAGTGCCCGCTTGATTGGTGCCCCTTCCACAAACATTCACTCCCTCCACCGATGCAGCGTAGCAGCACTGTGTACATCTACAAGATGGACAGCAGGAACTCACCAAGGCTCTTTCAGCAGCGTCTTCCAACCTAACAGCCACTGCCATCTAAAAGAATGAGGGCAGCAGATACTTGGGAATACCACCACCTGGAGGTTCCCCTGCAAGCCACTCACATAGAATCCCTACAGTGCAGAAGGAGGCCATTTGGTCCATCGAGTCTGCACCAACCACAATTCCACTGAGACCCTATTGCCATCACCCAATGCATTTACCCTAGCTCTTCCCCTGACATTCAGAGACAATTTAGCATAGCCAATCCAGCTAACCGCACATCTTTGGAGTGGGGGAGGAAACCAGAGTAACTGGAAGAAACCCACGCAGACACAGGGAAAATGTGCAAACCCTACACAGATAGTGACCCAAGCTGGGAATCAAACCCAGGCCCCTGGCACTGTGAGGCAGCAGTGCTAACCACTGTGTTGCCCACCATCATATTGCTGTTCCTTCACTGACATTGGGTCAAAATCCCAGAATTCCTTCCCTAATGGCACTGCTCCCTCCCTAATGGCAGTGTGGGCATACCTACATCTCAGGAAATGCAGTGGTTCACTACCATCTTCTCAAGGGCAATTAGGGATGGGCAATAAATGTTGGCCCATCCAGAGATGCCCACAGCCTATATAAAACTATTTTTTAAAAGAATCTGTTTCTGTGACACTGACTGGGGGACAAATACTGGCCACAACTAGGGAGAATTCTCTTGCACTTCTTCAAAATCAGAAGCAACAGAAGCAAGTGTTTTAATGTTGTGAGGAACATGATTAGGAGCAGCACGGTGGCGCAATGGCTGGCACTGCTGCCTCACAGCACCAGTGACCCGGGTTCGATTCCCGGCTTGGGTCACTGTCTGTGTGGAGTTTGCACATTCTTCCCACGTCTGCGTCCATTTCCAATGGGTGCTCTGGTTTCTTCCCACTGTCCAAAGATATATGTGTTAGGTAGACTGGCAATGCTAAATTGCTTCTAGTTTTGAGGGGATTAGCAGGGTAAATATGTGGGGTTATGGGGATAGGGTGGGATTGTTGTCGGTGTAGGCTCAATGGGCCTAATGGCCTTCTGTACTGTCAGGATTCTATGATCATAGATAGTGTCAGGCCCTGAGTTTCAGATCCATAATTTGATGTCAAGATATGGAGCTAATTTGATGGTGTTCTCAAAGCAAACAGCAAGGAAAGCGATAGCAACTTACAATAAAGATAGAGCAATTTGATTGGAGCCTGTAACACTCATTAAACACCAGCACACCTACAGGCACTGTGCCCCAAATGGCCTCCTTCTGAATTTGTTCTTACCTGAATACTGCTCTGTGTGTTTGATCCCTTTCTTCTCCGTTTATTGTACATGAAAATAATCCGAAAGATTCTGCACCTACGTGACAGAAACAAACACAAGTAACCGTAAGAAGTGAAAAGCAGATCCTGTGTCAACACATTTCAGATAAATATACGCGGTGCCCACTTCAAGCTAATATTCTGCTTGGCTACTTTCTGTACACTTTCTGAAAGGAAGGCAATGGCTTAGTGCTATTATGGCTAGAGCATTAATCCAGAAACTCAGCTAACGCTCTGAGGACCCGGGTTCAAATCCCTCCACGGCAGAGAGTGAAATTTGAATTCAATAAAACATATCTGAGATTTAGAATCTACTGATGACCATGAAACCATTGTTGATTGTCAGAAAAACCCATCCGCTTCACTGATGTCCTTTAGGGAAGGAAATGCGCTGTGCGTAGCTGGTTGGGCCTGCATGTAACTCCAGAGCCACAGCAATGTGGTTGACTCTCAACTGCCCTCGGGCAGCTAGGTATGGGCAATAACTGCTGACCAATGATGCCCATTTCCCATGAATAAAAAAAGTAGATTCAATAGTCACTCTCTGAAGGGAATTGAATAAATACTTGCAGGGAAATTACATTACAGGGTTATCGAGAAAGAGAGGATCGTGGGAGTAAATGAACAGTTTGTTCAAAAAGATGCCGCAGGCACAATGGGCTAAATTGCTGGAAGATTTCATTTTACCATATGCTGCCAAAAAGTGTGATAGGGACATATGTTCAGTCAGGACATGGCATGCAACGTTAAGTATTTTGTGTAGAATGCTTTCTCTGATTTTAGCAGAGCATTAACACCTGCGTTAAAGTAGCAGGAAGAGGATTATTATTGGAGGAATACACATGGTGAAATCTTCCAGTCCCACCAGGAGTGGAAAGCTCAGTGGGCAGAGGAACTTAAAATGTTGTGAGGCCAGAACTCTGTGCCCGACCATGGGATGAATGAACTTCATCAATTACGTTCTTGACCCTTTAAAGGGGGGTTGAGCTTCCTAAAGAACAATGTTGTCAAGCCTATTTGCATGCATGAGCGCTAAGATCCCCAACCATGAGAAAATGGAGGGTTCGGTTTGACATATGCATCTGGCGAGGCAGACTTCTTTCATGATTAATGGTAAGTTGCTGCTGCGTTGTCCTCTTTGGAGATGATCGATAAATGCCAGACTACGCATAAGGCTAGATGGTCGTAGTGCAAGTTAGGTGGAAGATGGGAAAGGTTAGTGGGGAAGTGTGGACCAATGGCTGGGGTAAGGTGGAAGGGATTGAGCAGGCTGTCCTGGGGTGTCCTTTAAATATGGTGCCTGGACCTTCAACCAGAAAGTAATAACGGAGAGGGCAACTTCCTGCCTACACCACTGTGAGAGTCCACAAGCACCTTGCAGATCCATATTTAATGAAGAGCGCAAGATCAAGCTTGGCAGCTGTTTCCCTCTTCCTCTCCCTTACACCTCTACACCCACCATCAAACTTAATATTCCAGAATGGAAGATTCCAACTGTAGAGTCTAAGGCTGAAATTTTCTAGCTGTTCACACTGGCGGGATCGTCCGGGCCTGCTGACGGCACACCCCTCCTCCGCCGTGGGGTCCCCATTGACAGAGGCGGAACTAGAAGATCCCAATGCCGACAACAACACACCACCTCCTGTCGCAAGAAACACTCTATGGGGAGGCAAAATAATCTCCTCTTTTTGTCTGCTAACATCACCAATACAAGGTCCAGAAATTATTAATACTACTCTGTTCTACAAAATGTTTCTCTGCGAGAATCCTGATTCTTTCCTCTGTATTATTAGGTTCTGATTGCAGTTTACTCTCATTCTGTGATATTGTAGGCAAACAGTTCTCTTTGATGAGAGAATCAAGCAGATTTTGCAACCTCCCCACCTGCTGTTTTCCTTTCTGCACTACAGCCAGACAATACTGTGTGTATATTTGGTCTCCTTTTTTGAGGAAGGATGTTCTTGCTCTCGAAGGAATGCAGCAAAAATTTACCAGGCTGATTCCAGGGAGGTGGGACTGATGGATGCGGAGGGATTGACTGTGTTAGGATTGTTTTCACTGGACAAATGACGGGGGAATCTCATGGAAATTTATAAATTTCTAATAGGACTAGGCAGGGTAGACACAGAGAGGATGTTCCCAATGGTGGGGGAGTCCAGAACCAGGGATCATAGTTTGAGGATTCGGGGTAGACCATTTAGGATGGAGGTGAGGAGACATTTCTTCACCCAAGGAGTGGCGAGCCTGTGGAATTCACTATCACAGGAAGTAATTGATGCCAAAACATTGAATATTTTAAGAGGCGGCTGGATATAGCACTTGGGGGTGAACGGGATCAAAGGACATTGGGGAGAAAGCAGGATTAGGCTACTGAGTTGGACGATCAGCCATGATTGTGATGAATGGCAGAACAGGCTGGAAAGGCCAAATGGCCTCCTCCTGCTCCTATCTTCTATGATACACCAACACAAGCAGATTCTCAATCTTTGACTGGTGGACGTCGTCACTAACTGGAGAAAGTGGGAAAAGGCACAAACCTTTGCGTTTGTGATAATACTTTGCAACATCGCAGAGAGATTTTCACACATGAAACACTTGCATGGGCCAACTTCAGGCTTCACACACCGTGAAGCAGACAGAAGCAAGTTGTATGAGCTGATAAATTCTGCATGTAACTTGGGAAGGATTTGGGATGGGTTTAGAGTGGGTTCCACCCCTTCACTAGCCCATCCTGAGCGCTTTGAGAAATTCTGATGGCTGTGGGAAGCGAGAGGAGGGGAATTAAAGTGCCCACAACATTTGTCAAGAAGGTTTGGGAAGCCAGACAGAAGTGAAGCTGTCAATGATAGTGAAACTTTCAACATATGGGCCAGAATTAACATCCCCATGGACTCCAGTAGGCTTAATGCTGCTATTTCACACTCTAACCAGCATTGACTGACAGAAGGCGGGGCTTCTGCCCATCACCTGGAGGAGGTCCGGCCTTGGAGAGCTGTCAGCCAATCAGATTGGCCAGTGAGAGGTGGTGGGGGGAGCAGGAATGTGTGTATGTGTGTGTGTGTGTGTGGCTGGAGGCTGGGTAGGGAAGGCCTGGGGGTGCTCTGAGGAGGGACAGTGGCCTCTCCGGGAGGGGGGTAGGTTTGGGGAGGGTGTGGGCAGAGATGGTGGCGGTGTCAAGGGAGTTCCAGAGATCACTGGGCCCAGTGGGAGGGTCACACCAGTCCAAAGGTGGCTTCAGCCCTCCCCCCTCTCCCTGAGTGTGAAATAGCAGCTTTAAGCCTGCAGCAGTCAGTGGGGATGCTAATTCTGGCCCATGTCTTGAAAGCTTCACTATCGTTGACAGTTTTACTTCCGTCTGGCTTCCCAAACCTGAGGACTTGGCTTTAGGCCCTGTGGGGGTCAGAGGAAGGCCATTCGGCTTATTGAGTCAGCTCTGCCGTTCAGAGACTGATTTGATATGATAATCCTCCACTCCACTTTCCTGCCTCATCACCATAACTTTTCCTCCCAGTATCTATTATCCACCCGCCAGCGTAAAAATTGAGGCTGGGTGAGAAAAGGTCCTTAAGGAGCACATGGTCCTGATACTCTTTCATGGGATCGAGTGTCGCTAACAAGGCAAACCGACAGACAGAGATCTAGAGCTAGCTGGATAGACATACAAACAGACAAACAAATAAAACAAACTGAGGTCTGTCTGCCTCTCATGTGAACTTACATTGAAGAAAAGCAGGGGAATTCTCTATATTGTTCGAATCAACCAGACCATTTCTAAGTCTTGAACCAGACTTAGAAATGTTGTGAGACATTGCCACGTGCAGAAGAGCTGCTGTGTTTTCCTCTGTTACAATAGTGATTGCTTTTCAAAACTCCTTTCTGTGCCTTATGGAGGAGTTTGGGAGGTGGTAAAAGACACTATGTCGATGGCACAGTGATTAGTGCTGCTGTCTCACAGTGTAGGTTAGATTCCCAGCTTGGGTGACTGTCTGTATGGAGTATGCACATTGTCTGCGTGGCTTTCCTGTGGGTGCTCCAGTTTCCTCCCACAATCAGAGGGAGGTGCAGGTTCGGTGGATTGGCCATGCTAAATTGATCTTTGGTGTCAGGGAGATCAACAGGGTAGATAGTGGGGTTACAGGGATAGGGCCTGGGGGGTATTGTTGTCAGTGCAGGCTTGATGGGCTGAATGGCCTCCTTCTGCAGTGTAGGGATTCTATTCTGTAAATTCATGTCCTTTCTTTCCAAGTTATTCTTCAGTTCCCTCACCCATTGCTCTTATCATACAATGTATTATGCGTGAGCTGTACTCAATGTGGTCAAACTACATGTGACCTTAAAAGATGTATTTATTGGCAGTCAATTTTAGTTTTCTCACTGCCCTCTTTGTAGTATACTCTGGATGCTCTCCCCTGTCATCCCCCCAAGTTCAGTGTAGATGTCTGCTGCAATTATCAGACAAGCACAAAATCTGTACTGATGCTGTATCAGCCAATCACAGAAAGAGAGTAGACCAGAAGCCCATGACATTCATGATGGAAGTGGTCACATATAAACTGTGCCAATTTGTCCATGACTATATGCAAGTTAGCTTTCATGGCTGCTGAGGTAATATTACTGAACTGATAATCCAGAGAAGGCAAGTTCAAATCCCATTGAGGAAATCTGAGAAGTAAATTCAGTTCAAGTGATCTGAAATGCAAAGTTGGTCTTGGTAAAAATGACTTTAAAGCTGGTGGAGTAATGAAAAAACTCATATGATTCACTATGTCTCTTTAATTAAGGAAACCTGTCCTTACTCAATCCTGTCTGATATGTGACTCCAGTCCAAACAATGCAGTTGACTCTCTATTGCCTTCCTAAGCGAGACAGCAGGCTGACAATAATTAGGAAAGCTAATAGGATGTTATCATTGATAGTGTTGGGAATTGAATACAAAAGTAGGGAGGTTATGTTTCAGTTGTGTAGGATACTGCTGACAGCACACAGCTGGAGAACTGTGTAAAGTATTGATTTCCTTATTTAAGCAAAGATATAAAAACATTAGAAGCAGTTCAGAGAAGGTTTAGAACAAAGAAAATTACAGCACAGGAACAAGCCCTTCAGCCCTCCAAAAGCCTGCACAAACCATGCTGTCCAACTCAAATAAAGCGCCCTGCTTTTCCAGGCACCAGATCCCTTTATTCCCATCCTATTTGTGCAGTTGTCAAGACACCCCTTAAAAATCAGTAACATATCTGCTTCCACTACCTCCCCCGGCAGCGAGTTCCAGGCACCCACCACCCTCTGTGTAAAAAACTTGCCTCGTACATCTTTAAACCTTGCCCCTCGCACATTAAATCTATGCCTCCTAGTAATTGACTATTCCATCCTAGGAAAAAGCTTCCGGCCAGCTACTGGGTCCATGCCCCTCATAATCATGTTAACTTCTATCAGGTCGTTACTTAACCTCTGTCATTCTAGTAAGAACAAATTAAGTTTCTCCAACTTCACCTCACAGCTAATGCCCTCCATACCAGGCAACATCCTAGTGAATCTTTTCTGTACCCTTTCCAAAGTCTCCACATCCTCCTGGTCGCGTGGCGAGCAGAATTGAACACTATATTCCAAGGGCGGCCTAACTAAGGTTCTGTAAAGCTGCAAAATGACTTGCCCCGGCCAATGAAGGCAAACGTGCTATACACATTCTTAACTACCTTCTGTACCTGCATTGCCACTTTCAGTGACCTGTTACCTGTACACCCAGACCCCTTTGCATATCAATATTCTTAAGGGTTCTGCCATTTACTGTATATTTCCCATCTGCATTAGACCTTCCAAAATGCATTAAAAGTTTATTTATTAGACACAACTAAGTCTTACATTTACACTGCAATGAAGCTACTATGAAGTTCCCCTAGTTGCCACACTTCAACACCTATTCGGGACAATGCAACTTAACCAGCACATCTTTCAGACCGTGGGAGAAAACTAGAGCATCTGGAGGAAACCCACGCTTGGGGAGAATGTGCAGACTCCACACAGACAGTGACCCAAGCCAGAAATTGTTTCAAGAAGTCCTCCTGGACACTCTTTACAAACTCTGCCCCATCCACACCTCTAGCACTAAGTGAGTCCCAGTCAATATAGGGGAAGTTAAAATCTCCCACTACAACAGCCTTGTTACTTTTACAGATTTTGGTAAAATCTGTCTCCACACCTTTTCCTCTACCTCCCGCTGTCTGTCGGGCAGCCTGTAGTAAATCCCCAACATTGTGACTTCAACCTTCCTATTCCTGAGCTGTATCCACATCGCCTCGTTGTATGAGCCCTCCAAGGTGTTGTCCCGCAGTACAGCTGTGATATTCTCTTTAACCAGTAATGCATCTTCCCCAACCCTTTATTCTGCCTAAAACATCTGTATCCTAAAATGTTAAGCTGCCATTCCATTACCCAAGTTTACTAATACATGGAATGGGTGGGTTATTTTATGAGGAAAGGTTGTTCAGGCTAGGCATGTATTCACTGGAGTTTAGAAGAGTGTGATGTTAGCCTCCCTTTAAGAAGATTTTTTTAAAAAATCGTGCTCACAGCCTTAGGTGATATCATTAGTGGGAGGACATAAAAAGCTGTGTGCCGGTCAGGTGATGAGGGTTATTTTTAGTTTTGTGTTGGCTGCTGTGTTAGAGGCATAGTTGAGAGAAGATTCTCTCTATTTTGCTTTGAAAGTTTTAATAGTTAGCTGGAAGGAAGGCTTGTTGCCAATGTGCAGTAAATAAACTATGTTTTTGGTGTTTTGAGGAGCTGATGACTACAAGCAGCTCTGAGTTTTCAAGATCATTTGAAATCAGCATTCAACCCAGGGAACTGGATTCCAGTATTATGTGAACTTTAGCCTATGCAGTGACAAATCTATTTAAAGGCTTTTTTCTTTAGATTTTGGTTTGAATTGGAACACATTTAGAGATATTCATTACGGATTATACATTATAATAGTTATTTTGCTTTTTTGTTTGTAATTGATGAAAGTTCTTCTTAATTTTCTTACTATACATATTACCTATATTCTTAAATAAACTTTGTTTGATAAAAGCTCCCTAATGGATCACTTGAATCATACCTGAAGTGAAACATATCATGCTTATTCCAGCCAAATTCAAGGTGTAAAATTTATGGTTCAGGCGGGCTCCATAAAACACTTTGCGGTTTCTAACCTGAGCCATAACCGTAAGAGGCGACATGATTGAAACATATAAGATTCTGAGGGATATTGACAGGGTGGGTGTGGAGAGGAAGTTTCCTCTTGTGGGAAAATCTAGAACTAAGGCTCACAATTTAAAAATAAAGTGTCACTCATTTAAGACAGAGATTCGGAGACAATTTTTTCTCTCAGAGGGTTGCCGCAGCTCAAGGTGGCCCATCCTCACCTTCTCGTGGCAACCAGGAATGGACGTCAAATGTCATGATGCCCACCTCCCAAGAATTACTTTATAAAAAGGCAGGGGAAGGGGTAGGAATGTAATTCAGCAACTCAGTCACTCCATTTCTGGACAGTCCAATGGAGTTAAAATTCAGTCCTGGAATTAATGTCAGTGACATCAGCAGATAACCATGCACCATGACATTCACCATTTTAACGGAATTTTTAGTCCAATTTAAGTACACAGTGGCTGGGATTTAATGAGGGTGAGTTGGAGAAGAAGTGGGAGCCCCTCGTCATTTCCACGGGGGTGACCCACTGGGGGAGCCCAGTGAAGTTAAGTGCCCATCAAGCATTTAACTGGCCAGTGTTGTGTTTCCCACAGGAATTAAGACACTGGGAGAGAAAATTCCACTCCCCGATGAGTGAGGAGGTCACAGGGAGAGAAGGGAATTTGGAGGCAGGGGAAATGACTGGCTTGCAGCAGCCCCTCCCTTCCCAAAGCTGTGTCCCTCAATCGGGAACTGAGTGCTTCTCCTGCTGGATGGCATCACGGAGGATGGGAGAGCCATGTGACTTCCATTTAATCCCTGAACCAAATTCTGGTGACTCAGTGATAATTGCTATCAAGTGGCTCATTAATGAGTCTAATTGACTCCCATGGGGAGTAGGCAAGTGGTGAATATTTTCCCCTTTCTGCCTCTGGCTTAATTGCAGGAGACTTTCCCACCACCAGCAAACTGTCATGCAACTTCCTTTGCGATTTACTGGGCTCAGCCACCATCATTACTGGTGTATTGGCTTCCACGAGGCCCATGAATTTGGCCTGTTAGAGTATGAGCTCCCTGATTGAGGTCACAATTTCCAATCGGGGAACCTCACCGACACATAAATATGGGAGTGTCAGGTCCTCCGGCATTCCCGACTCTGACTTTCATATAATCCCTATAGGGCAGAAGGAGGCCTTTCAGCCCATCGAGTTCGCACTGACTGCAATCCATGACCCAACGTTTTATGCCCTGCTAATCCCCCGAAGTGAAGCGAAAATTCACATGACCAATCAATCTAACCTGCATCTCTTTCAGACTGTGGGAGAACACTGGAGCACCTGGAGGAAACCTGGGAGGACATGCAAACTCCACACAGAGAGATACCCGAGGCCAGAATTGAACTTGCGTCCCTGGCACTGTGAGGCAGCAGTGCTAACCATTGTGCCACAGTGCCTCTTAGACTTTGTACTGAAGCACTCTTAGGAATTGAGATTGTAGAAAAAGAGAGAATCTGGTGAGGGGATACCGGTCTCTGAAGAAATATTTCAATGGGCTAGATTAAATTCCACCTCCCACCTACCATTAAAATACCACACAGAGAGCAACATTAGCATAAACGCTGACGCATTGCAATATAAATGTATTCAATGAAAGCAAATCTTGAAATGAGAAATAATTAACACCCACTTAAAAATCAATCAGTAAACTTCTATTTATATAATACTTTTTAATCATAATTCAGGTCCCAAAATCACACGTAATTAATTACTTCTGAAGTGCAGTCATTGTTGCTATCTAGGCAAACACAGTAAGCAATCTACGCAGAACAAGATCCCACAAAAAATAACCAGAAATAAAAAAAACAGTTAATCCAGTTTAGGCCATACTGAAACTATTTTCAATCCCATGATGATATAAAACCAGAATCATCTTTACTCAGAGGGTAGTAAGGGCGTGGTATGCCCTGCCTGCAGCAGTTGTGGACTCGCCAACTTTAAGGGTGTTCAAATGGTCATTGGATAGGCATATGGATAACATTGGAATAGTTTAGGTTAGAGGGTCATTAGATTCGTTCCACTGGTTGGCGTAACATCGAGGGCCGAAGGGCCAGTATGGGGCTGTAGTGTTGTATGTTCTATAGAACTCTACAGTGCATAAAGAGGCCCTTCAGCCCATCGAGTCAGCACCGACCACAATCCCACCCAGGCCCCAATCCCATATCCTACCAATCCCTCTAACCTATGCATCTCAGGGCACTAATGGCAATTTGAGTACGGCCAATCAACCTAACGCACACATCTTTGGACTATGGGAGGAAACTGGAGCACCCAGAGGAAACTCACGCAGACACGAGGAGAAGGTGCAAACTCCGCACAGGCAGTGACCGAAGCCAGGGATTGAACCCGGGTTGCTGGAGCTGTGAAGCAGCAGTGCTAACCACTGTGCTACTGTGCTGCCCTGTCAAAAACAGTTTTTATATCAGTCATAGTTGGCAGGTGGGATGCTGCTTTCTTTGTAAGGTATACTTTGGCCTAGTCCTGTACCTCATTTGACTCGCACACCGTTTGCCAGTATTTCTTTATACCTCTGTCATCCTTCACTCCACTCTGTATCTAACATCTGCCTGCAATAGAACACCTTCATTTTCTTCTAGTGCATTACAGGTAGATACACAATCATATATGAGTGTGCGCCAGGGGGAGGTGTGGGAGTGTGGGTAACGTTATGGGCAATTTTGTGTTTTAAACTGACCGCAGAATCCCTACAGTGCAGGAGGCGGCCATTTGGCCCATCAAATCTGCATTGACTCTGCAGAAGGCCTACTGTTCCCCTCTGCCCTATCCATCATGCATCCTACCTAACTTGCACTTCTTTAGGCCTAAAGAGCACTTTGGCATGGCCAATCCATCTAACCTGCACATCTTTGGACAGTGGGAGGAAACCAGAGCACTTGGAGGAAACCCACGCAGATCCAGGGAGAATGTGCCAGCTCCACACTGGCAGTCACCCAAGGCCAGAATTGAACCCAGATTCCTGGTGTTGTGAGGCAGCAGTGCTAAACCACTGTGCCACCATGTGGGTGAGAGGATTTTGCCGCATTGACTATTGAGGCAGAGATCAAATGTGGAAGCATTTGAATAGGAAGTGTTTAGAAGGCAGCTCAATGGGATTAGGGTAGGGAACTCTATTTGGAGAACCTGCACTAGCATACACACAAAATAAAATGTGAAAACACCTAAAACCGTTGATGGAATACTGATACGATAAGGACTGCTGCAGTTTGGAAAGGAAGCCACTATTCAACAGGCAATTTGGCCTTGACAACATCAGAAAAGTAGGAGACCACTAAACCCCTTGAATCTGTTAAAGCTACCCATCTTTGCCCATATCCCTTAACAGCTTTAAGTACTATCAGTCATATTTCATGAAGATGATGAAAAATCATCTCCCGCCCCTCTCCGGCTTCTCAGATTATCATTTCCACCAGACTCCTTTGGGATAAGCGAGGAGTGGTTTTTACTTGTGCTTATTCTACATCCCTAGCTGTCAGGCTTGGTATCATTCATAATCAGGTTGCATTAGGCTAGAAGAATGGTCTTCTTATTGGCACTGCAAGGAGTGAGAGAGGCTTTGGTTATAATAGCTCTGACAAATCTTAGATTGGACAGAGCAGAGGGAAGCCATTGGGCCTATCAAGTCCACACCTAGTCATAGATTCAAAGAATCTAAAGTGCGGAAGGAGGCCATTTGGCCCATCGAGCCTGCACTGCCAACAATCTCACCCAGGTCCTGTCCTATCCCAGTATCCCCACAAATTAATTCATCTAATCCCCCTGACATTAAGGGGCAATTTAGCATGGCCAATCAGACTAACCCACACGTATTTGGACTGTAGGAGCAAACCTGAGCACCTGGAGGAAATCCATACAGACATAGGGAGAACGTGCAAACTCCACACAATCACCAAGGCTGGAATTGAACCTGGACCGCTGGGAGCTGTGAGGCAGCAGTGCTGACAACTGTACCACCGTGCCGCCCCTGTTCTTCCGAAGAGCAATCAAGTTATTTCCACTCTCTCATTCTTTCCTCAGATCCCTGTAATATTTTATTAGTTCCAGTATTAATCAAATTCCTTTCTGAAGACTATTATTGAATCTGTTTCCACCACCCCATCAGGCAGTGTCAAATCAGTGTCAATCTCAAATCCTCCGGACTTGTTACATAAAAAGGTCTTCCCTCATATTGTTTCTGGTTCCTTAGTCTGTCACCCCACTCTGTGCCTTCTGGTTGTTGACCCTTCAGCCGTTAGAAACAATAATCCAAACCTTTCATGGTTTCAAACACCTTTCTCAAAACCCTGCTTGGTCTTCTTTGCTCAAGGAGAACATCCCACTCATGTGGGAAGAAAGCAGAAATACAGGCAATATCTGACCCTTCATCTACTGGAGGTAACTCTTCTGTAATTGGAGGGGACACCCCTAATGGAATTGTAATCAACGTGTGCCCACATTGCATCCGAGCATCGAAACAGGATGCTTGTAATTAGGAAATACTTGGCACAAATGGTAAATTACACCATAGAATCCCTACAGTGCAGAAGGAGGCCGTTCACCAATCAAGTCTACCCCACTTCTCTGAATGAGCATCCCACCCAAGCCTTCTCCTCTGCCCTATCCCCATAACCCCGTGCATTTACCATGGCTGATCCATCTAACGTAAACATCTTTGGATACTAAGGGGCAAATTAGTATGGCCAATCCATCCAACCTGCACATCTTTGGATTGTAGGAGTAAAACAGGGAGAATGTACAAACTCTACACAGTCACCCAAAGCTGGAATCGACTGCAGGTCCCTGGCATTGTGAGGCAGCAATACTAACCACTGTGCCACTGTGCTACCCTTAGATCATATCCTGAGGATACGTCTGTCCTTGTTGCTCCACATGCACCCACACACAGGTTCATCAAATAAATGAGCAAATATCAATAGGGTTCTACATGCCTTTCCAGGGTCCTTCTGAATGAGAGGTGTGTTTGTAGATTGGCCCATCAACATGATAGGGGCTTGTTCAATGATGGTACTCCACTCTGGCAAAGTGTTATGCTAGGGTTGAAATCCAGCTAGATCAACCCCTGATAGAATGATCTTCTAAAACTTTGTTTGCAAATAAAGAAACTGCGCCACTGTGCCAAGGGGCGGCACACAGGATCTTATGGAATGGGTGGGTTATCTTACAAGGAAAGGTTGGACAGGCTAGGCTTGTATCCACTGGAGTTTACAACAGTAAGAAGTGACTTGAAAGCAGCATGGTGGCACAGTGGTTAGCACTGCTGCCTCACAGTGCCAGGGACCAGGGTCCAATTCCAGCCTCAGGTCACTGTCTATGGGGAGTTTGCACGTTCATCCCGTGTCTGCTGGGTTTCCTCTGGATGGTCCAGTTTCCTTCCACAGTCCAATGATGTGCGGGTTAGATTAGTTGGCCATGCCAATTTGACCCTTGTGTCAGGGGATTAGCAGGTTAAATATGTGGGGTTAAAGGAATAGGGTCTGGCTAGATTGTAGTTAAAACAGAAAGAAGTCTCACAACATCAGCTTAAAGTCCAACAGGTTTATTTGTAGCAAACACCACAAGCTTTCGGAACAGGCTGTCCCTTCTTCAGATGGGTGGGAGTTCTGATCACAAACAGGCCACAAAGACACAAACTTAATTTACATGAATAATGAATGAAATATGAGTCTTTACAGCTAATCCAGTCTTAAAGGTACAGGCAATGTGAGTGGAGAGAACATTAAGGCACGAACCTCCCTGGACTGCCCAAAACCCCCATCTGAATCATTAATGTCTTTCGTGGAAGGAAATCTGTTCCTGATCTATATGTGACTCCAGACCCACAGCAATGTGGTTAACATTTAACTGCCCTCTGAAATGACTGAACAAGTCACTCAGATGTAGCTTCTCAAGGATGGGCATTAAATACTGATCTTGGCAGCGATAACCACATCTTCTAAATGAATAAGAGAAAATGTTGGGCTTGATAAGGTCCTCGCTTTGACGCTCACATGAGCACTTCATTCCGGGATGAAGCTGAAACCTGCTAGATCTCTCTTGCCACCTTGGCTGGGAATGGCTAATACAACAGAAGCTGAAGCATCAATTCTGACATCTTCCTTAAGACTAAGATACTCAATGGATAAACCCACTGGGCTATCTGTAGCACTGTGCCTTTCTTAAAACATTCTCAGCATGTTGGCATCATTGGCAGGGTCGTCATTTATTCACCACATCCAACTGTCATTGAGGGGGTGGTTGGACACCACTTTCATGAATCATTGCAGTCAGTGTGGTGTGGTGCAGTGTTAGCGTATCTTTAAGAGTCTTTTTAAAAATTCATGCTCACAGCCTCAGGTGATGTCATTGTTGGGAGGAGAAAAAAACTGGGCAGCTTAGGTGACAGGGATTTCATTTTCAGTTTCAGTTTGGAGCTACAAGTTAGAATTGGGTTTTAGAATGGACAGCAAGCGAAAAAGAAGTGTTTTCCCTCCCTCCCTATTATTTTGAAAATTTTGTTGGTTTCTGGACCAGAGTCTCTTGGTTTGTCTGTTGGTTTCTGAAAATCTGGACCAGAGTCCCTTGGGTGCTTTGGGAAGCTGTGTTGTCTTCAAACTGTTTGGAGTGGAAAGACTCTTCCTGCTCAAAAAAGACAGTAGGACTAGGGGGCACAGCCTCAAGATAAAAGGGGAGGCGGTTTAGAACGGAGTTGAGGAGGAACTTCTTTACTCAAAGGGTGGTGAATCTCTGGAATTCTCTGCCCGTTGAAGTGGTGGAGGCTGCCTCGCTAAATATTTTTAAGACACGGGTTGATGGGTTTTTGATAGGAGAGGGGATTAAGGGTTATGGGGAGAGGGCGGGAAAGTGGAACTGAGCAGCGACAGATCAGCCATGATCTTATTGAATGGCGGGGCAGGCTCAAAGGGCTGGATGGCCTACTCCTGCTCCTATTTCTTATGTTCTTATGTTCTTATGAGTGAATCCAGAGAACTGCAGACTTCAAATAAGGGATTCAACTTTCCATTATCGTGTGAGCTGTTTTAAAACTGTAAAAAGAGTTTTTGTTGTCCATGGGTTTTGGTTTTAATTTGAACACATTAGAGATATTCATTTAAGAGTTATACATTATAGTGGTTGTTTTATTTCTTGTTTGGAATTGATAAAAGGTCTTGCTAATTTTCTTACTATACACGTTAACTATATTCTTAAATAAACTTTGTTTGATAAATGCTCCCTAGTGGGTCTTTTGAATCACACCTGAAGTGGAACATATCATGCTTATCCTAGCCAAATTCAAGATGCAAAACTTATGGTCCAGGTGGGCTTCATAAAATACTTTGGAGTTTCTGACCTGAACCATAACAGCAGATACAGCGCTATTCGAGTAGGGTTTTGACAAAGAAATAGTGAAGGAATTGTGAGGTGGCTCCAAGTCAGCATGATGTGTGGCTGGAGGGAATGATGCTTTATTTGTAGAGGATGCCTCATTATTGCAAAGAATGATGCATTACTGAAGCTGCTGTGTCTCGGAGGAAGGGCTGGGTTTTTATCCTCGAGGTGGGTAGTGGAAGGAGTCAGGAAAATTCCCGCTCATCTTGGGAAAGCACCCAGGACAAGGGCTGGGGTTGGGCCAGCCAACCTGGGGAAAAGTTCAGAGGAAGTTGCTGGGTGTGGGGGTGTGTTATTTAGAGGACTTGCTCTGTGCTGTGGAGCATTGTCCCAGTTATAATAATAACAGAAAGGCTCGTATGATCTTATCCTCCCTCCCCCACCCTCCCAACACACTCTCCACGCTTCAACCATGCCTATCATCCACCCCACCTCATCTCACCCACCCACCTCATCTGGCCTCTAATACAACCCATGCCAAGCTATGCCCCCAGACAAACCCTCTGGCCCTTATGCCCCCAAGTCAAGGTACAGCCCAAAACAGGTCAGCCTCTCATGCCCTGAAACCAAGGTATGCCTCCCACTCCCCTCCTAAATGAGGAGAGGTTGGAGAAACGTGGTTTGTTCTGACAGGAGTGACAGAGGTTGAGGGGAGACCTGATAGAAGTCTACAAGATTATGGGGGCCTGGGCAGAGTGGATAGTCAGAGCTTTTTCCCAGGGGGAATAAGTTTAAAGTGCAAGGGGCAAGTTTTTTTTACACAGAGGGTAGTGAGTGCCTGCAACTCGCTGCCAGGGGAAGTAGTGGAATTGGATATGATAGTGACTTTTAAAGGGCATCTGGACAAATACATGAATAGGATGGGAATAGAGAGATATGGTCCCCAGATGGGTAGGGGGTTTTAGTTCAGTTGGGCAGTGTGATCAGTGCAAGCTTGGAGGGCCAGATGGTCTGTTCCTGTGCTATAAATATCTTTGTTCTAAATGACTCCTACAGACCCTCAGCCAAGTGTACAGAGTGAGGCTTGGCTGAGAGTCCAGAATTCTGGTGGCATGTTCAAATACTGAAAAATGAGCACCAGTTAAACCGTTGTTTGATTGACAGACCTGGATCTCTGATCTAAGCTGTCAATTTCACCATGTTTATTTCCACAAGATAAAGTGGTTTCAAGTGTTAGCAGTTTTAGCTACTGATACTTTAAAGGATCAGGCTGTTTGACACTTTTATTGGGTTGATTTAAAAAGGGGTTCTTTTAAGAAAATGAAAAATACAATGAATAACTGCTTTTGCAAAGCTTTCCTGAAAATAAAGTCCTACTTTTACCAAAGGTTTCATTGTTTCTATGCAGTGTATTATGGGTGAATAAAAATATCATTGTTTGGCATGGGTGGCATGGTGGTTCATGGAGGTTAATTAGGGGGCATATCTAAGCATGGGGGGGCATGAAGAGACATGAGGGCTGTTTTGGGGCAAATCTTGGCATGGGAAGTATGAGGGGCCGTAGTGGGTGGGTGGGGGACATATCTTGGCAAGGGTCTATGTTGGGCAGAAGGACAATCTTTTGAACTTAGACTACACAATGGAAGATTTTTTAAAGCTATTGGTCCCAACCCCTGAGTAGCCATGAACCCATGACTCTTTGAAAACCTGGCCTGACTCGATGAAAATTGCAGAGGATGAGGACATGCCTATTTCCAACATGGAACTGGCCAAGTCGGGAGTGCCAGATGTGGGCTCATGATCAGAACCAGCTGAAACCTTTAAAAGGTATTCCCAAAAATTGAAAACCCTGGGAATGGGGTTGGGAATCCCAGAACTGGGACCCACTCACGGTTTTAAAGGGCTCCCAAATCATTCCAATTCAGTGAAAGTCCAGCCCAAAATGTTTATTCTTATTTGTCCATATAGTGTGGACGTAAAAGATCCCATAGAACAATTTGAAAAGGAACAGGGAATTTTCTGTCTCCTGATCAATATTCATTCAACACCACCAAAAATCAAACCATCTGGGCAGTCATTTCATTTGTGGCATCTCGCCATGTGCAAATTGGCCATTGTCATTCCTCATACATCAGTAGTTAAACTTTGAAAATGTCTTAACTTACACATAGCACCTTTAATATAAAAGCAAATTGCAAGGTTTGTCATGAGCTGAGCATTGACCCTGTTCGAGTGAGTGTAGAGAACTGAATGAAATCATGGTCAAAGGGAATGAAAATATAGAGAGAACAGGGCCTTTGTGAGATCACATGGGGAGTATTGTGTGCAGTTTGGTCTACTTATCAAGGGTATATGCCACAGAGGGAGTAGAGCGAAGGTTCACCAGACTGGTTCCTGTGATGGCAGGATTGTCATATGAGGAGAGATTGGATCAACAGGGCCTGTATTCACTGGAATTTAGAAGAATGAGAGAGGATTTAATTGAAATGTATAAAATTCTAACAGAGGTGGTCAGACTGGCTATGAAGATGTTGTTTCTTCTGGCTGGGGATGGGATCTAGAATAAGGAATGACAGTCTCAGGATTTGGGAAAGGCCATTTAGGAGTGAGATGCAGAGCAAGATCTTCACTTGGACGATGGTGAACCTGTGGAATTTGACCTCCACAAGAAGGAAATCGATAGATTTCTAGATTCTGAAGGCATCAAGTGGTATGAGGGCAGCATGGGAGTGTGGTGTTGACTTACAGGATCAGATTGTACTGAATGGCAAAGCAGGCTTGGAAGATCGAATGGCCTATTCCTGATCCTATTTCTATGTTTCTATAACAAGCTGTATGGAGGTCAAGTCCTAAAGAGTAATTGGCTCAAGACTCTGCCAGGAAAAGGTGGCAAAGACGAAGGAATGTGTACAGGACTCAGGGACCAAGCACCTGAAGGGGCCATTAAGTTTGTGAAGCCACAGAGGCCAAGCGTGCTGAGGCACCGTAAGGATAGGTGGATGAGGAAGACAATTTGATCCCTTGACGGCATGATGGACTGATACAGGACAATGAAGTTTGGTTGAAAGACCAGTCGAACTGTGTCATGGACAGGACAGGATGGCAAAATTATGGATGATTTGGATTTTATGGACAGCTAGGTCAGGAGAGAGCAGTGCAGGAGAGGTCATATCGGTACAATCAGATAAGAAACCATTTGAGGACACACCAGGGAGTTCCAGGGTGCTTCCAAAGCTCAACTGAACCCAGACTCCACTCTGACCAACAATGTGTGAATAAAACTAGCAACATAGGAACTGACTTCCCTTTACATTCATTAATTCTAGTGCTAAAGTTGAAAAGAAACTTGAATGGAAGACCTTGCATTTCATAAAAAAGACATTTCATGAACTCAGGACACCTCAAAGTGCTTTATAGCCAATGAAATACTTCTGAAGTGTTATAATGGAGGAAATATAAATTAGTGCACAACAAACTCACACAAACAGCAATGTCAACCTTGTAGTCAAAAGTCTCAGTTGGCTCACTCACATCCTTTATTCTTACATGACTCCAGTCCCACATAAATATTGCTGACTCTGACCCTCTGAAGTGGCCCGGATAGCCATTTGGCTGTGCCAAATTGTCAAAGCAGAGTGCCCACCGGCATAGGAACACGTGCCAGCCATGGATCAACTGATAATGGCTTTTTCTCGGAGTCTAGAAAGTTCCAGGTTCAAGTCCTGCTCCCCTACTCCAAGACCTGAACATAACCTGATGTTGTGAGACTTCTTATAGTAAACAAGGCTGACTCTTCAATGCATTGTACAGTACAGCATTGTCTGAGATGTTACCTTCTTGAAGGGAACAGTAAACTAAGGCCCAATATGCACTCTCAATCACAGAATCCCCACAGCGCAGAAGGAGACCATTTGGCCCATCAAGTCTACACCGACCATAGTCCTATTCCCGTTACTCCACATATTTACCCTGCTAATCCCCTGACAGTAAGGAACAATTTAGCATGGCCAATCAGCTTAACCCGCACATCCTTGGACTGTGGGGGGAAACCGGAGCACCCGGAGGAAGCCATGCAGACACAGGGAGAATGTGCAAACTCCACACAGACAGTGACCCCAGGCTGGAATCAAACCCGGGTTCCTGGTACTGTGAGGCAGCAGTGCTAACCACTGTGTCACTGTGCTGCCCTCAAACATCTCATGGAACTATTTCCATAAAGAGCACGGGATCTCTCCCTGGTGTTCTCGCCAGTATTTAAACCTCAGTGGACATCACAGAAACAGATTGTCCAGTCACTGTCATATTGTTTGAGGGAGTTTGCTGCCAATTGATTGTTACATTTCCTAAAACACAACAGCTCTTCACTGGCCATTAAGCACTTTGAGATGACCAATAGTCATGAAAAGCATAACTTAAATACAAGCCTTTTGTTTATAGATAAGCGTAAGAAATTGCAGTGATAGCCTTGTCTTCAGAATTATACCAGCCAAATGGTGTACATATTACAATGTACGCACCAAGAGAACCAATGACGCACATCTCACACAGTTTCATCCCTTGGGACTTGAACACATTGTCTAGGCTGACATTTATGTTCAGTACTGAGGGAATGCTGCATTGAACTGAGGCCCTGCTTATTCACATCGAATAACACCATAGGGTTGTTAATGCGTAGGTGAATAGGCATTCGAATAACACCATAGGGTTGTTAATGTCTATGTGAATAGGCATTCGAATAACACCATAGGGTTGTTAATGTCTATGTGAATAGGCATTCGAATAACACCATAGGGTTGTTAATGTCTATGTGAATAGGCATTTGAATAACACCATAGGGTTGTTAACGCGTATGTGAATAGGCATTCGAATAACACCATAGGGTTGTTAATGCGTATGTGAATAGGCATTCGAATAACACCATAGGGTTGTTAATGTCTATGTGAATAGGCATTCGAATAACACCATAGGGTTGTTAATGCGTATGTGAATAGGCATTCGAATAACACCATAGGGTTGTTAATGCATATGTGAATAGGCATTTGAATAACACCACAGGGTTGTTAATGCGTAGGTGAATAGGCATTCGAATAACACCATAGGGTTGTTAATGCGTATGTGAATAGGCATTCGAATAACACCATAGGGTTGTTAATGCGTATGTGAATAGGCATTTGAATAACACCACAGGGTTGTTAATGCGTATGTGAATAGGCATTTGAATAACACCATAGGGTTGTTAATGCGTATGTGAATAGGCATTCGAATAACACCATAGGGTTGTTAATGCGTATGTGAATAGGCATTTGAATAACACCACAGGGTTGTTAATGCGTATGTGAATAGGCATTTGAATAACACCACAGGGTTGTTAATGCGTAGGTGAATAGGCATTCGAATAACACCATAGGGTTGTTAATGCGTATGTGAATAGGCATTCGAATAACACCATAGGGTTGTTAATGCGTATGTGAATAGGCATTCGAATAACACCATAGGGTTGTTAATGCGTATGTGAATAGGCATTCGAATAACACCATAGGGTTGTTAATGCCTAAGAAGAAGAATAGACTTATATTCTTGGACAGCATGCCTTCCTCAACAGGAATACCAATCATTTATCTCATTGTCGATTGTGGAACTTTTGCGTGCAAATTGGCTGCCACCTTTCCTATATGTTACAATAGTAATGATACTTAGAATCATAGAATCACTACAGTGCAGAAAGAGGCCATTCAGTCCATCAAGATTGCACCGACCACAATCCCACCCTGGCCCTTTCCCCATGACCCAACTTATTTATCCTGCTAACCCCCTGACACTAAGGGGCAATTTAACATGGCCAATCAACCTAACCTGCATGTCTTTGGAGTGTGGGAGGAAACTGGTCTGCTTTCAGACTAATCTTCTTTTTGCATAGCCCTCACAACATTCTGCTTTTTGACCTTCACCGGAAGGTGAGCAAGGGTAGATTTTTTCCCCATAACAAATAGCAAAGGTGAGATATGGGGATATGCTATGCAAATTAAGGATTAGCAGAAGTCAAATTTTCATCGAATGAGAAAGGGTGAAAAGCCAGGATTTAATTGGCAAATATGTATCACAATGAAGGATATGAACAAAATGCTTGTTTGTCATTTGCTGTAATTGACTATAACTACTAAATTGTTTTTCTGTAACGTCAGGACCACTCCAGCCATTTTGATGAAGGAGGGGAGTTCTCCTTGTGCACAAGTAATTAAAGACTAAGTGTGCCTTAGGTTACTGGTAGCCAGGATCTCTGACACCTTCTCTATGTACTTCATCTGCATAACACGCAAGAAACAATACTTTTAACTGTATTCTAATACATGTGACAATGATAAAGTAAATCAAATCAAATCAAAACCTCCCACCCCCTCTTCACACATTGTCACAACCTTGG
Source organism: Carcharhinus amblyrhynchos (assembly GCF_965287045.1). Lineage (NCBI taxonomy): Eukaryota > Metazoa > Chordata > Chondrichthyes > Carcharhiniformes > Carcharhinidae > Carcharhinus > Carcharhinus amblyrhynchos. The sequence goes on from NC_137329.1 coordinate 21,884,922, forward strand.
AGCATGGCTTACATCTCCAGGTTCAGTCACCGTCACTCCCTGACTCCCCTGGAAAGGAAATAACTTAAAGCTACTTACTGGACGTTCTTGACCTTCCACTCATAAAAACATTGAGGAATTTCTTGGAGAAAGGAATATCTGCTTCTGGTGTGGAGTCTTCTGACAGACAGACCGAGTCTCTCTTCAACACGCCCTCCTCATACTCCTCTCCGATGGCAGACTCGTACGGAGACGGAATGCAGTTGTCGTAGACGGTTGCTGAATCACTGTCATCGCTGTACCCTGAGTAACAGTGTTTTAGGCTCACCAGCTCCAGCTGCATGTTGTCGTCCACAACCAGTGTGTATTTAACCGAGTCGTAGGACAGCGCACTGTCTGAGCTCACTGAGGTCCGCGGGAACAGCTGCTCTGCCTTGAGCGAGGTTCGTGCCAGTGAGCAGCTATGGGACGTGGAAAGGCAAGAGAGCTCTTCGTCCTCCTCACTGATCGAAGGCTTCGGGTTCCCTGGCAGGGTTAAGCAGTGGGCAAAGTCGACATCCGAGCTGATGGACATGCGGTTCTCGTTGGACTGCGAGAGGAAGGGCTTCTCGTTTTCCGAGCTGTCGGAGTTCCTCTGCACCGGGGTCAGGTAGATCTCCTCCGTCGCCTCGATCGGCACCTGTGCTTGGTACCGGCTGCGCTCATCCTGCGGGCCCTCATTGTCCTTCGCCCGCTGGTTGGTGGCCGTCACCATCGCCGGGCACCCCGCGGGGTTGGAAGCCACAGTCTCGCTCTGTCCTGCTGGTGCCCGCCTGCAGGGGTGGACCTGGGCAGTTGACATCCCTTTGTCGGTGGTGCCACTTGCTGGTTTCGCCTCGTCTCCCAGGCACCCGTGAGCGGGGGTCACCTCCCCTGTAATACACACAGGTTATTCAATGCTCCAAACAAAAGCTCGCCACCCCGAAACAAACAGCTGCCTTTGTCTCCAAACCACTGCGACCCATTTCACAAAAAGTCCTGGCCTGCATTGCTCGACTATGTGACCCCTTCTTCCCAATTAGGTGGCACAAATTATCTCCTGGACCTGCCCTGAGGGACTGAGACTGTGGGAAGGTGCGCTGGTTTAATGGAGTGTAGTCAAACTCGGGAGAGTCAATGGGATGATGGCAGTGCAAAAGGAAAGGAGGAGAGGGACGGGAAATTGAGATTGATAGGAGGAGGAGACGGGAGAGTGCTGAGGAGCAGGGGGTGAAGGGGAGGTGAGTGGAAATGGGATTTGCAGGAGGGGGAAGAAAGAGGAGGAGGAGGGAAGGAGCAAGGAGGGGCAGTGAGGGGAAGGATAAAGACCTGGAGGGAGAAAGGAAAAGATGGAAAGGAAACGAGGGAGAGGGCCGTGGAAGAGTGGGCAGGAAAGTGGGGAGGGAAGGAAGAAGATGGACACAATGTGGTACAAGAATAGAGACGAACAAATGGACAGTGACACAGACACAAACCAAAGTCGTATTGCGTCATTCTTACCAGTAACCATAAAAGCATCCAGTTCCCTATTCAGAACTGGCTTTCTCTTGGATATTTCTGAATTTCACACAGTGAACAGGTAAGGTCAGCTCCACGTTAAAAAGCAAAACTAGAAACTGGACCGCACTTCTAAAAATAAATCAAACCTGTAGGCCATCTAAAGTGCATCAATAAAGAGACTGACAATGTTTTTGTGGGTGGCACGGTGGTTAGCACTGCTCCCTCACCAGTGCCAGGGGCCCAGGTTGGATTCCCAGTTTGGGTCACTATCTGTGTGGAGTTTGCACGTTCTCCCTGTGTCTTTGCAGGTTTCCTCCAAGTGCTCTGGTTTCCTCCCACAGTCCAAAAGATATGCTGGTTAGATGTATTGGCCATGCTAAATTCTCCCTTGGTGTACCCGAACAGGAGCTGGAGTGTGGCAAATCAGGGATTTTGCTGATGTAGGCAGCACCTAGAGTGCGCTAATAAAGAGACAGCCATTGGTGCACAGAAAAATCAAGAAAAACATTGGGTTTATGGAGAAAAATCAGTGTAGACCATTGTCCAGTTCCTTGTAGTGTTATTTTTGAATGTATTGGTACGAAAGTTATGAGTCTGTCACATGTAAGACAAATAGGTAGATTTTAAACTTGCTAACCCATCCTATCCAGTGTAGAAAACTGGCCAATGGAATGGTGACTCATTGGAACAAATTAGTAGCTTCAATGACAGGGGCTGTCAATCTACACTACCCGTACACCCAGTCAGCCGAAATGGTGGCACAGTGGTTAGCATTGCGGCCTCACAGTGCCAGGGGCCCAGGTTCGATTCCCGGCTTGGATCACTATCAGTATGGAGTTTGCACGTTTTTTCTGTGTCTGCGTGGCTTTCCTCTGGGTGCTCTGGTTTCCCTTCACAGCCCAAAGATGTGCAGGTTTGGTAAATTGGCCATGCTAAATTGCCCCTTAGTGTGAGGAGATTGGTAGGGTTATTGGGGTAGGGGCTGGGTGGGATTGTGGTAGATGCAGACTCGATGGGCTGAATAGCCTCCTTTTGCACTGTGAGGATTCTATTCTATGATTCACGCTGAACAGTCAGCACCCCTCCCCCACCAAAACTCAACAGTATCTCAAAAATAAAAAGAGAAAGCAAGCCTGCCATTTCATGTTGGTTTCCTGTGACCTGGAACTGGAAATTTACATGCTTCTTACCCCCAACAGTGGAAATTGTTGTTAGGATGGTGTCAACAATGAGAGATTGCAATTGAACAGAATAGAGTGGAAATCTTGGGGTTGTTTTCCTTGAAGCAGTGAAGGTTAAGGGTCGATTTCAGAGAAATGTGAAAAGTTAAGTAAAGACAAACTGTTTGAAATTTAATAATCTGAGGGCACAGGTTAAAGGTGATGGTCAAAAGTGTCGGGGGCTGTGGGCAGGTGATCGCCTAGGATTTGGAAAGTGCTGTCTGATAGGATGGTAGAAATATCCTTAGAAAAAGGAATGAGATAAATACATGAAGTAGAAAAATTACAGGAATATGGGTAAAGAGCAGGTAAGTAGAACAAACTGAGTTGTTCTACGATAGAAATTACATTGCTATGATGGGCTGAATGGTCTCTTCTGTTCTGTACTATTCTCTGATTCAATGAATTGCACTCTCCCCCTCCTCCAGGTACCATGCCTGAAGCGGGTGTTGGTAACCACGGACTTCTACTTGTCCATGATTATGCTTGGCAAAGTACTGCAGTGGATTATCATAACTCTCTGCAGCATGGTCGATCAGGAAACTGTCCCACTCTTATAGAGTGCCATCAGGTGTCTTGGAAGGATTTCCAGACTGTTTGGCCACGTTATGAACATGCCTTCCATAACCATCAAGTCCTGAAGTAGGATTTGAACCCATGGGCAGCACGGTGGCACAGTGGTTAGCACTACTGCCTCACAGCGCCTGGAACCCAGGTTCAGTTTCTGATTTGGGTCATTGTCTGTGCGGAGTCGGCATGTTCTCCCTGTGTCTGTGTGCATTTCCTCAGGGTGTTCTGGTTTCCTCCCACAGTCTGAAAGACATGCTGATTAGGTGCATTGGCCGTGCTAAATTCTCCCTCAGTGTACCCGAACTGTGCCGGAGTGTGGCGACCAGGGGTTTTTCACAATAATCTCATTGCAGTGTTAAGCTGACTTGTGACACTAATAAATAAATTTCACACTTTAACCCAGAGCTTCTGGCCCGGAGGCAGGGACTGCTCCACAAGACCTCCAAATCGCATTTTCATTGACCCAGCTAGACTTCAGAGAGAGATTAGCTTAAGGGCAAGTGCACTCCAACAGAAGAATAATACACTGTGCATTACACTGCTGTTAGTGGTTAAGTGCAGATTCAGGGATTGGGTAATTAAAATGATTATTTCTGGGAGTCTTTCTGAGATCGAAGTGCTGACATCTCCAAACAAGAAATGGGGAAAGTGTGTCAGAAATTGTCTGAGCAGTAAAACTTAACCTCTAACCTCTATCTTCCTCCTGTAACTGATATAGCGGGCACAGCCATTGTTCTCTCATTTCAAAACTGAGCCATTATAATCTCACCGCACCCTTGCAGAAACATGCACGGAGCTGTCATTCTCCCCCCCATTTCACCAGAGGCTCCTCCAAATACAAACCGGTAAACCTGTTTGTGATATGCTCGCAATGCAAGCAGTTAGTTGCCAGCCTAGCTTCAGGAGTGAGTCATCAGTAAAGCAGACACAATTGTTAAAGTCTTGGATTCCCAGTGGAGTGGTCAGCAAACATAGAAACATAGGAGGAGGACATTTGGCCCTTCGAACTGCTCCGCCATTCATCACGATCATGGCTGCTCATCCAACTCAATAGCCTAATCCTGCTTTCTCCCCATGACCTTTCATCCCATTCGCCCCAAATCAGTTGTCATCCCTGCTCCTAGTGAAAATGTGCAATGAGGGAAGACCACTGATTTTCAGGTAGAACAGTTACAATTGCAATCCACCAAACCTGTTGCCCAGACTGGAGACAAATACCTAAGAGGTAGATTATCACCTTCACGGTCTGGCTGGTACACCGGGGGAACAGGTCATCTGCTCATTAGAGAACCTACCTGGTTTTTAATCCACTGAAGCAACAACCTGTGTTTATTGTAGATCACCGTTTAATGAAGCAAAACGTCTGAGGCGCTTCACAGGATTGTAAACAGGCTAAATTGACACCAAGCCAAAGGAGGAGATATTAGGACAGGTGACCAAATACACAGGCAAGAGATGGGTTTTAAGGAGGGTCTTAAATGTAGTAATTACAGCGATATGAAGAAATAATATCCTGCCTCCCCAGTCCCACATTCCCACTTTGATGCAGTGGGATTATCAAAGGTCAGGCAATCATGTTCTCTCATTGGCAAGAGAGAGGCAGCTCTCCAAAGGGCAGAAATTCAATGGTGAACCTTCTTCCTTGATTGACCTCCTGCGTTTAGCACTATACTGACTCCCAACAACAATGATAGACAAAATTAGACTCCACTATTCTCACCAAGTCCTGCTCATCTCTATGCTCACTGACTGGCGTTGGCTCTCAGCGCACTGGTTGTCAGCCTAGCTTCAGGAGATTGCTGTAGTGAGTCATCAACAAAGCAGACACGATTGTTAAAGTTAGAAGTGGACAATACACATCTCAAATGTGTAAAATTTTCACCCTTGTCTTCAGACCCCTCCCAGTCCTCATTCCCTCCCTATCTCTGCAACGTCCTCCAGATCTCCGATGTGCATTCCTTCAGTTCTGGCCTTTTTTTTGCGCATATCCACTTCTTTATCCCATTACTGCCAGCCATACCTTCAGCTGCTGGGATCCTAAACTCTGGAATTCCCACCCTAAACCTCTCCATCTCCCTTTTCTCCTTTAAGACTCTTTTTTAAACCTAGGTCTTTGATCAAGCATTTGATCACTTCTCCTAATATCTCCTAACCTGGCTAAGAGTTTACCTCTTAATGAAGCACCTGAAGGCGTTTTACTTTACTAAAGGCGCTACATAAATGCAAGCACCTGTTTCCTTTTTCAAATGGTTGCACAGCAGTCATTTTGTTTTAAAAGAAGTCACTACACAAAACACACGCACTGGAGTTGACGAAACAACTTTGATGGATTAAGGACCAAATAGGTAAAGTTTACTCTTACAGATGCACTCCAATATGAACATGCCAACAGGGCATGCCATGCAGGCACACGTACCAGTTTTCAGTGGTGACGATGATCGGGAAACCTTTTCCTGCCAGCTGAACTTCTTGCCGAATGAATTGTTGTTCAGTGTATCCTGCAATCAGAAGACAAAGATGTCATGAGCAGATGGTGACAGCCTTATGGAGCTGAGGCAGCAGAAGGTGCTGACACACAATGGGCCAAGCGGCATCTCATCAACAAGTTGCCAAGCGACATAAAATAACAAAGATTATTTCATTAAAAAAAAACCCTGCTTACGAATGACCTGAAGGCACAAGGGAAGGGGGGTGAGAATCGTGACACTGTAACTAAAACAAAACTTCAAAAGAAACTTAACTAAATAAACCAAAATGTTATAAATAAATAATCTAACATAAATAATTTAACTAAATAAACCAACAATTGGGCAGCATGGTGGCACAGTGGTTAGCACTGCTATCTCATAGCACCAGAGATCCGTGTTCAATTCCCACTTGGATGAGTAACTATGTGGAGTTTGCTCGTTCTCCCCGTGACTGCGTGGATTGCATCTGGATGCTCGGGTTTCATCCCACAGTCTGAAAGACGTGCAGGGGTTAGGTGCATTGACCAGCTGCCGAGGCCTTAAATCTTTCCATCTCTCTAAGTCCTCTTTCTCCTTCAAGATGCTCCTTAAAACCAACCCCGCTAAACCAATTCTTTGACCATCTTGCCTGATATCACCTTACTTCATGACTCTGTGTCTGTAATGATTCACATTACAAACTTCAGCACGAGTACAAAGGGTATTCATTAACAAGGAAAAGCTGTACAGAGGCTGGCAGCCCCCTGGCTGCACCAGTTCCTACATGCCTCAAGGAGTGCCTCAAAGATCTGTTCTGGGACCCTTGTTGTTTGTCATTTTCATAAATGACCTGGATGAGGAAGTGGAGGGATGGGTAAGTAAGTTCGCTGATGACACTAAGGTCGGTGGTGTTGTGGATGGTCTGGAAGGATGGCAAAAGTTGCAGCAGGACATAGATAGGATGCAGGACTGGGCGGAGAAGTGGCAGATGGACTTCAACGCGGATAAATGTGTAGTCGTCCATTTTGGCAGAACCAACGGGATGAACGAGTACACTATTAAGGGCAGAAGTCTGAGTAGTGTTGAGGAGCAGAAGGATCTTGGGGTCCGGGTCCACAGGACTCTTAAATCGGCCTCGCAGGTGGAGGAGGTGGTCAAGAAGGCGTATGGTGTACTGGCCTTCATTAATCGAGGGATTGAGTTTAGGAGTCGGGAGGTAATGCTGGAACTTTATAAGACCCTTGTCAGGCCTCATTTAGAGTATTGTGTGCAGTTCTGGTCACCTCACTATAGGAAATATGTAGAAGCTATTGAAAGGGTACAGAGGAGATTTACAAGGATGTTGCCTGGACTGGGAGGCATGCCTTATGAAGTTAGGTTGAGGGAGCTGGGACTCTTTTCCCTGGAGAGACGAAGGTTGAGAGGCGACCTGATAGAAGTTTACAAAATGTTGAGAGGAATAGATAGGGTGGACTCTCAGAGGCTATTTCCCCGGGTTGAAATGGTCGCTACGAGAGGACACAGATTTAAGGTGCGGGGAGGGAGGTTCAGAAGTGATGTTAGGGGTAAGTTTTTCACTCAGAGGGTGGTGAGTGAATGGAATCGGCTGCCGTCAGTGGTGGTGGAGGCGAACTCGCTGGGGTCTTTTAAAAGACTCCTGGATGAGTATATGGGGTTTAATGAGATTGAGGGTTATAGATAGGTCTGTAGGTTGGTAGGTGATGATGTGATCGGCGCAGCTTGTGGGCCGAAGGGCCTGTTTGTGCTGTAGTGTTCTATGTTCTATGTTCTATGTCTTCAGACTGTCTTCTGCCTAAGAAAGAGCTCTACCCTCTTGGGTGATTACCCACCCTCAGTCCCAATTGTCCCTCAACTCAGGTGACCCTCTTGTGACGTGTTGTCCTAAAAGGGACAATCTAATCTAGTTTTTATTTGTCATGCTCTGATGAAATGCCATGGAGCATTTTATTTCTTTAAAAGCACTACTAGTTGTCAACATTGTCTAACCAACCAAACACTTTCATAATCTTGACTGTAATTTAGTTGGCTTCTTGGCTAAGGCTGAATCACAACATCAGTCCTAAATCCAATGTAAAATTATTTTTGCAACAACCATTGGCTTGACACTTATTTTTTTTTGTTAAAGAAAGAAGTACAATTCTGTTGCTGCACTTTAATCAACTAGAATATTTGCTACAGGATTCAGATCTTACTAATAATGTGAAACCTTCCTTGTCAAGTCCTTTGTCTGCCCCAGGAGAAATGGTTCTGAGCAATGATTGCTGAAAAGCATATTCTGGCGACATGAAACCAAGAGCAAGCCATTCATTTAGCCAAAAGGAAATGTTGGCTTTTACAAAGCTCTGAATCAGCTAAGTGACCGGATAGTTAAATGGGGATATTTTAAAATCTCTCCCCTCTTTGGGATCAGTATATTAGACACAATCTTTCTGTCTGAAAAACATCTCAACCTTGAAATTGTTAGACAGCAGCAATTTCTTTCTCCATCAACCCACATTTCAGCTCAATCCACATTAGGTGGTCTCGCACTTATTTGCCCTCTCCCAATTCAGCTTTAAGAAAATGATCACCTCGGCTAACACCATCGACAAGAAAACAAATAACTGGCATTGAATGTAAGAGGTTATCATGGAACTGTATAAAAAGCTGGTTAAACCACAGCTGGAGTACTGTGTGCAATTCTGGTCGCCACACAGTATAGGAAGGAAGTGATTGCACTAGAGACGGCACAAAGGAGATTCATAGCATCCCTACAGTGCACAAGGGGGCCATTCGGCCCATCATGTCTGCACTGACTCTCCAAGAGAGCATCTTTTCTCGCCATTTCCACGTCTAACCTCATGCATTTACCCCGCTAAGGGGCAATTTAGCATGGCCAATCCATCTAACTTGAACATCTTGGGACCCTGGGATGAAACCGGAGCACCCAGAGGAAACCCACACAGACATTGGGAGAATATGCAAACTCCACACAAGGCCGGAATTGTACCCTGGTCCCTAGTGCTGTGAGGCAGGAGTGTTGACCACTGTGCTGCTATAAAAAGAGACTAGATAGGCTGGGGTTATTTTCGTTGGAGCAGAGAAGGCTGAGGAGGGACCTGATTGAGGTGTTTAAAATATGAGGGGCATAAATAGGGTGTATAGAAAGGAACCTTTCCTCTTAGCAAAGGGATCAATAACCAGGGGGCATAGATTTAAGTTAAGGGGCAGGAGATTTATGGGAGATGTGAGATAAAACCTTTTCACCCAGAGAGTGATGGGAATCTGGAACTCACTGCCTGAAAGGGAGGCAGGAACCCTCACAACAATTAAGAAGTATTTCAGTATATAACTTCAAATGCCACAACATACAAGGCTATGGGCCAAGGGCTGAAAAACGGGATTAGAATAGATAGGTGCTTGATGGCTGGCATGGACACGATGGGCCGAAGGGCCTCTCTCTGACTCTCGCTCTGCAATGATTGGGTGCACTGGCAACTCTTTGCCACTTTAGGCCAGATAATCAAGGTGTGCAAGTTTCTGACTAGAAGGAAATTCACCACTTCAGAATTAAAATTGTTGCATTCTGTATTGGCTTGTCCACAATATGCTCATTTTCTATAGTACTATCACACCCAAGATACCAACACCCTGGCATCATCTTGTCATTTAATATCATCAACTTGGCACCCTATGTTTCCTTTGGCTCCAATGTCCTTGTAGTTTTGAAAGCTACACATTTCTTGGGTGTAGAATTGGCTGCCGACAAGGGACTGACAACAATTAAGATTCCTGATAATACCGAGCAGCTTTTACTTGCTGTGTGTTTGCCTGCACCCAGGGCAGAACTCCTGCACTCCTGACACGTGACCCCTTTTGTACCTGCATCATCCCAGCATCCACATGAGGCCAATTTCATTGCACCTCCTTTGGTTGAGCATGATGTGGAGATGCTGGCATTGGACTGAGGTAAGCACAGTAAGAAGTCTCATAACACCAGGTTAAAGTCCAACAGGTTTATTTAGTAGTAAACACCACAAGCTTTCGAGGTTCTGGTGAACTCTGTGTGCCCTCACATGCTCAGAACTCTGTTTGTGATCAGAACTCTCCACTCACCTTACAAAGGGGCAGAGCCCTGAAAGCTTGTGGTGTTTACTACCAAATAAACCTGTTGGACTTTAACCTGGTGTTGTGAGACTTCTTACTTAGTTGAGCATGCCAGTTCTCTGTTGACTTTTTGACTTTTATACTCCAAAATACATGCTGAAGTGAGATATTTGTAATAACTTAGACAGCAATTCTTTACCTTGCACAATGACCACTTCAAAAAAATACTTCATAGGCTGTTAATTGCCATGGGACGTCGGGAGGTTGTGAAAGGAACTATTGCTTTTTTTAATCTCTTATGGTGTCAAATGTTTACAGCATTACATCCCCAAGATATAAGGAAAGCTAAATGTTCAGATAAACAAAGCATGAGATTTGGGGTATATGTTCATAGCTCCTTGAACGTGGAGTCACAAGTGGACAGAGTGGTGAAGAAGGCTTTTAGTATGCTTGGTTTCATCGGTCAGAATATTGAATACAGGAATTGGAACGTCTTGTTGAAGTTGTACAAGACATTGGTAAGGATACACTTGGAATACTGTGTGCAATTCTGGTCATCCTATTCTAGAAATGATATTATTAAACTAGGAAGGGTGCAGAAAATATTTACTAAGATGCTACCGGAACTTAATCGTTTGGGTGAAAAGGAGAGGCTGGATAGACTGGGACTTTTTCCTCTGGAGCGTAGAAGGCTGAGAGGTGATCATATAGATCTATAAAATAATGAAGGGCACAGATCAACTTGATAGTCAATATCTTTACCCAAAGATAGGGGAGGCTAAAACTAGAGGGCATAGGTTTAAGGTGAGAGGGGAGAGATACAAAAGTGTCCAGATGGGCAATTTTTCAGTGTCTGGAACAAGCAAAATTGTTTAAGTGTCTGGAACAAGCTGCCAGAGGTAGTAGTAGAGGCAGGTACAATTTTGTCTTTTAAAAAGCACTTAGACAGTTACATGGGTAAGATGGGTTTCGAGGGATATGGGCCAAATGAAGTCAATTGAGATTAGCTTAGGGGTTTAAAAAAAGGGCGGCATAGACAAATTAAGCCGAAGGGCCTGTTTCCATGCTGTAAATCTCTATGACTCTTTGTGGCTTCCATCAAGATTGATCTTAAGAGCTCAAATGGCTAACATTTCCCTTCTTTCAGCTAAAAAATGACATTGGAATAACAGAAAATTACAGGGAAATCCATGAGCCTTTGTGACATCTAATAACAATGATTCCCTTCTTGCTGTGGAGAATCAATGTTATTTGATGTCACAAAGACTCAGCTTTGCATGATAGAGATAAACAGCTGGCAGGTTTGACACAATGGGGTGATCTCACCAAAAAAATTCTGAGTCCTGAACGAGTGTGAAAATGGAAGGATTTCAGATCCAATTTTCTCGGTGAGGCCATACATCCAAATCTTATGCCGCTCAGTGCAAAAAATAAAGCACAATCTGTTTCCCACCAGTAGGGGAGGGGGCAGTTCCTCAGCTCACCAGAAATCCTGCAGCTCACAGTAGAAGGTGAAATTGTGTATACGCAAGTCTCTCTGTTCTGTGCAATCACCTTCCCCCTCTGGATAGCACTCGCCTCCCCACCACCACCCCCCACCCCCCCATCCCCACCGTGCCAAGTTTGCAGTGCCAGGGTGCCTAGTGGGCAGTGCCAGGCTAACACTGCCCAAGCAGCACTACCCCTCCCCTCCCCCCACCCTTGATCACCTAGGGGCCTCAATGGCCTTCAGCCCTACCAGCAAGGCCATCACTACAGGTCTTCGTTGATGGGAACCACACGTGATCCTCGCTGATGAGAATCTTCACCGGCAAGGCTGCTAAGGCAAGTGAGCTCCTGGACTTCTCTAATAATATTTAAATCAACATTTAAATGGATTTAAATGTTGAGATCAGGCTTGTGCCCTTCCTAGGTGCGAGGCTAATCTCGCCGAAATCCGGGTTCAGTAAGATCTTGAGAGGTGAGAATTCAGGCACAAACCTGATGTTACAGTTACCGACAGGGTGAAGAGAAAGATCAGCTTAATGTGTGACAGGAAAGACTGATGGTATTACAAGGAAGTTTAAAAGAGTTAAAGTACAGTTTTAAGTGCACAGGACGAGAGTAAAACGTTGAATTTGAGGTTACGCCGGGATCGGCTCTCCTTGGGCACAGGGAGAAAGGAATAGAAGGATATGCTGATAGAGTGAGATGATAGAAGGTGAGAGAAGACTCATGTGGGGCATAAACATTGGCATGAAGCAGCTGGGCTGAATGGTGTTCCTGTGTTGTTAAATTCTAGGCTTAACTGATTAGCGTTAGTGAGGCCAACACCATGAGTTCCTGCATACCACCACTGACATGGCCTTATTGACTACCACAAAGCCAATTTGTTCATGTCCTCTCCCACTACTTCAAGCATCTCGCTTCTGATTTGTTAATTAAAACACCACAAACGCACGTCAATTTTGCTCCCATTTCAATTTTCATCCACATATTTTGCAATTTCTCAAAATAATTACAACTTTACTCTTTGGTTAATTTTACCTCAAAGCACTCAGATAGCCAGCAAAAAAACTAATTGTGAACTGTACCTAATTCTGGAAGGATTCAGGTTTAGCAGACGACTCTGAGTAAAAAATCTTAAATGTTACTTAACCAGAGCGCTCGGTATTGGCACAGAGTTATCCAGTAAGGAGGAAAAATAGAACATAGAATAGAACAGCACAAGAACAGTCCCTTCAGCCCACAATATTGCCTCACAATGATGCTAAATTAAACTAATCCTTTCTGCCCGCCCTTGATCCATATCCCTCTATTCCTTACACATTCGTATATTTATCTACAAACCCCTCAAACACCCCTATCCTACCTGCCTGCACCACCACCCCTGGCAGCGTGTTCCAGACAGATATCTACCACTCTCTGTGTAAAAAAACTTGCCCCTCTCATCTTAAACACATGCCCCTTGGAATTAGACACTTCAACTCTGAGGAAAAGATTCTGACCGTCAACAAAATGCAAATAACAATCTCACGAATATTTTGAACATTCTGCATAAATTCCCACTTCAAACAGATGAGACGTTATTTTTCCTTTGATATTCTAGAGTGCTGTTCCCACTGGGAGAAAGGTGGTGATTTATTGATTTATGTAACTGGTAAATCAGGACAATGAATTTATTTATTTCCTTTTCTGAAGGGGTAAGGGAAGTGCTCTTCTCCAGAAACCAGTCAATTGCTCGAGGATATCACAGACATCTTCCCGTTCCATTCGGAGGAGACTATATCTGTTTCCTCCTTGTCTGATCCACCAAAATAGTTTATCTCTCATTTTTGCCTTGAAATACGCCACAGTGGGTCAGTTTCTGTGGTAATATATTGATTAAAAAAAACCTTCGTTGAAATCAGTCATCAGTTTGTATGTGGATTGAAAGCCTGCTGTTATTCTGCACATGTTAGGCCAGGTCAGCACAGAGTGACAGCAGAGGGTAGGATTAATCTCTGAAGGCATGACATTTGCATTTGAGTGGGAGACTGGGAGGCAATCATTCCTCTCAGTCAGAAGGTGGTAAGTTCCAGTCCCACTCCAGAAACTTCAGCACAAAAATCTAGGCTGCTGCTCCCAGTGCTACACTGAGGGGGTGCCACACAGTCAGAACTGATGAGACAGTTAACTGAGGTCACATCTGCCCTTTCAGGTTGCTACAAAAGATCCCATTCTCCGTATTTCAAAGAAGAATTCTCCCGACACCCTGGTCAATAAGGGCGGCACGGTGGCACAGCGGTTAGCACCGTTGCCTCAGTGTCAGGGACCTGTGTTCGATTTCCGGCATGGGTCACTGTTTGTGCGGAGTCTGCACGTTCTCCCCATATCTGCATGGGTTTCCTCTGGGTGCTCCAGTTTCCTCTCAGTCCAAAAGACCTGCTGGTTAGGTGCATTGGCCGTGCTACACGTTTCCTCAGTGTACCCAAACAGGCGCCGGAATGTGGCAAGTAGGGGATTTTCACACGAACTTCATTGCAGTTTTAATGTAAGCTTACTCGTGACACTAATAAATAAGCTTAAAATAATTATCCCCCAATCAATATCATTGAAGTAGATGACCTGGTCTCTATTACAAAGAGAATAAAGAAAAGTACAACACAGGAACAGACCCTTCAGCCCTCCAAGCCTGTGCCGATCTTGATGCCCGACCTTAACTAAAAACAAACCTTCTGCCCTTTCTCAGTCCATCTATTCCCTCCCTATTCATGTATCCATCCAGATGCCTCTTAAATGTTGGTCTTTGTGGGAGCTTGCTGTGCACAAACTGACAGCTATATTTCCCACAATGAAACAACGAATACACTTAATAAGTACTTCAATTGTTGTTTATAGTGCCTTGCTCAACTTCAGGATGCCACAAGGCACTATATAAATGCAACACTTTCATTTTCACCTTATAGCTTTCAGGCAGTTTATGAGGCATTAATTTACAGCTAACAAGCATACTTATAAATGTTTTTAATGCAAAGACAATTGCATTAACATTGTCTTTAATGCATTGTCACAATGCATTATTCCTGCATTGTCACAATTTTCAGCGTTGAATGCAAATTCATTAGCCAATATATTACAGGAATCCATCTGTGCCCAGATTACAAGGCCAACGTATTATACGTTTTGACCTGATAATCAAGTCTGCATTTCATTGATGCAACTGTCTGCTGGTACAGTACTCTGAACAGACACTCGCTGCTGAAGGCAATCCTTGCAACCTCCTACAGTCTGTGTTTAGGATTAACGAACCGGGGCAAGCAGCGATGAGTGTGAAAGCACGGATGTTTGATTGCCACTGCTAATGAGTGTAAACAAGGTAAAGTTTAAGGTCCACCTTCATTGCAATTCAGCTGGGCTAAAGAAGGGGACGGGGAAAACAAGCAATCTTCTGTCTGCTACGCACAGCCCAAGAAAAATTAAGATTATACAGTGGCGGGGGGGGAAATCAGTTTCAGAGGTCATTTTAATATGCGAGCTCTCCTCAGCAGATGAGCGAGGGAACACCGCCCCTCCTTCGTCCATCTTACCTGAGTCCGAGGAACTTGTGGGAAGAGATTCAGGGTGGTGGGCCGCTTGGGTTTGTAAGACGCCATGCTGACAGGCTTTGTTTCCTTCAGAGGACCGTTGTCCTCCTCTTCTTCCTCGATTTCGTCGACGGCATCAATCAGGTCCAGCTGCAGCATCTCTGCCTGGATTGTGCAGACATCATTTCCGCTTGTTGTTGCAGCATTATTGGTCTCCAGGGTCACACGGGACTGAGAAGAGAAGGAGATTGGACAGTAAGGTGTAGCTGAAGGTAGGTACTATATATTTATATATTATAGATATAAATAATCTATATATAAATATGAATAATAATTTATGTAAAATTATATAAATATATATACATATATATAGGCAATAGATAAGATGATTGTAAATCAGTGCATGATAAGCTTAAAATCTTTCTGCACTCCTGCTGTCTGAACAAGCAGAAAAATGCTCCAGGTTAACTCCAGTGCAAATCATAGCCCTCAGAAAAACAATAATTCTCACACAGAAGCAGGCTTCCTTTCAATCCGAGACAAATGCACCAATAAAATCAGGGCGGCACGGTGGCACAGTGGTTAACACTGCTGCCTCACAGCGTCAGGGACCCAGGTTCAACTCCGGTCACTGTCTGTGTGGAGTTTGCACATTCTCCCCATGTCTGCATGGGTTTTCTCCGGTACTCCGGTTTCCTCCCACAATCCAAAGATGTGCAGGTTAGGTGGATTGGCCGTGCTAAACTGCCCTATAGTGTCAGGAGGACTAGCTGGGGTAAATGCAGGAGCTTTTGGGGATAGGGCCTGGGTGGTATTGATGGGCTGAATGTCCTCCTTCTGCATTGTATTGACTCTATGAATCATTGAATCATCTGATGATATAATGCACAAAAGGAGTCTATTCAGACCATCATGCCTCTGTTACCTCTTTGAATGAGTATCCAATTAATTAGACTCTGTTGAGCTTTGCCCTGCTAATTTCCCCCCTTGAAGTATTCAGCACACACATCACAGTGTTATCCTGCACATTGACACGTTAGATGTGACCATCATTTCAATAGCCACATCTCAAATATCAGAAGCCACTGATATTCAAATCCCGTAGAAAATCCACATCAGGCCCAGAAATGGACTGTCCAAAACACCAAGACAATTCCCAAAGTCACACGCAACAAAAACAAAATCAGATGTTTCTCACAGCTGGAAGAGCATTTATATAGTTTCTTTATGCAGTAAAATGTCACACGAAGATGTTCAGTTTGGGTTCTGCCAGGGTCACTCAGCTCCTGACCTCATTACAGCCTTGATTCAAACATGGACCTGGGTCCCTGACGCTGTGAGGCAGCAGTGTTAACCACTGTGCCACCGTGCCGCCCATGGACAAAGGGGCTGAACTCCAGAGGTGGGGTGAGAGTGACTGCCCTTAACATCAAGGTAGCATTTAACTGAGTGTTGCATCAAGGAACCCAAGCAAACCTTGATGGGAATCAAGGAGAAAATACTCTGCTGGTTGGAGTCATACCTGGTACAAAGGAAGATCCTGTGATGGTTGAAGGGCAATCATCTCAGCTCCAGGACATCACTGAAGAAGTTCTTTAGGGTAGTGTCCTTGGCCTAACCATCTTTAGCCGTTTCAATGACCTTCCCTCCATCAAAGTTTAGCACCATTCATTATTCTTCAGATACTCACAATATCCAGGCTTCAGATGATGAGTGACAAGTGAAATGCATGCCACACAATGACCATCTCCAACAAGACAGGATCTCACCATCGTCCCTTGATATTCAATAGCATTCTATGATTCTGTGGTTACCATCGCTGAATCCCCCACTATCAACATCCTGGTCTGTTCGCATTGACCAGAAATTGAACAGGACTAGCCACATAAATACTGTGGCTATAAAAATAGGTGAAAAGCTTAGAATCCTGAGGCGAATAACTTGCCTCTTGACTCCCCAAAACCTATCCACTATCTACAAAGCAAAAGTCAGGATTGAGCAGCGACAGATCAGCCATGATCTTATTGAATGGCGGGGCAGGTTCGAAGGGCTGGATGGCCTACTCCTGCTCCTATTTCTTATGTTCTTATGTAATGGAATATTCCCCACTTGCCTGGATGGGTGCAGCTCCAGCAACACTCAAGAAGCTTGACGCCATCCAGAACAAAGCTACCTGCAGAATTGTCATGCCTTTCACAAACATTCAATCCCTCCACCAGAGATGAACGTTGGCAGCTGTGTGTACCATCTACAAGATACGCTGCAGGAACTCACCAAGGTTCTTCAGACAGTTTCTTCCAAACGCACAACCACAACCATCAAGAAGGTCAAGGGCAGCAGATACCTGAGAACACCATGACCTGGAGGTTCCCCTCCAAGTTACACACCATCCTGATTTGGAAATATATTACTGTTCCTTCATTGTTACTTGGTGAAAACCCTGGTATTCCCTCTTTAACAGCACCTACATTTCAGGGATTGCGACAGTTCAAGAAGGCAGCACGGTGGAACAGTGGTTAGCACTGCTGCCTCCCAGCTCCAGGGACCCGGGTTTGATTCATGGATTGTGTGGAGTTTGCACATTCTCCCCGTGTCTGCACAGGTTTCTTCTGGGTGCTCCGGTTTCCTCCTGCACTCCAAAGATGTGCAGGTTAGGTTGATTGACCATGCTAAATAGCCCCTTACTGTCCCGGGATACTTAAGTTAGAGGGATTAGCGGGTTAAATATAACGGGTTATGGGGATAGGGCCTGGATGATATTGTTGTTGGTGCAGACTTGATGGGCCGAATGGCCTCCTTCTGCACTGTAAGATTCTCTGATTCTAAGGCAACTCACCTCCACCTTCTCAAGTGCAACTAGGAATGGGCAATAAAGTTGGTCTAGCTAGCACCCCTGTAAATAAGAAAAAACAAGGCCCTTCACAAGAATGTCTTCAAACAAATTTTGACAATGATTCACGGGGTGACAAAGAGGCCTCTGGACAAGGAGCTGAAAACTTTGAGGAACGTCGAAAAGGAAGAAAGGGAAGTGCGTGAGAGGGCAGACTTGGAACAATGCAGAGATATAAGAGGGTTGTAGAGCGGAGGACTACACAGAGGTAGAAAGGGGCAAGGTCTTGGAGAAGTCTGAATTTTTCAAGATCGAGGCACTGCTTGACTTGGAGTTAATGTGAGCGGAGGCGTTGGTGGGTGAATGGGACATGAGTATGAATTAAAATACATGCCAGCAAGAGCTTCCTTCCAAATTTGAGAGCTGGCAACACTCAGATTTATTTGAGATGCTAGGCTGGTATAAATCCAATATAAGTGAATCCTCTGGGGTAACGTCAAATGGTCTAAACAGATGTGCATTCTGAACTCTCAATCTATACCACAATGCACTTTGTGCAGAACCAACATGTGTACACATATGGCTAGTTTCCTGTGCTTTCATTGCACCAGAGTCTTCATCATTCAGTTAGGATCTTCATAGAAGAAATGTGGAGAGGGAGAGTGACAGAGGCTGTCCTGGTGCCATTTAGATAGTGCACCCAGGCCTGCAATCCCATGTCATATTAGCAGGGAGGGCAATCTTCTACTCACCCCATCACGTGATTCACCATGTTCCACATAGATAATGAATAAAGCGCTGAACAATACAAAATCATGCATACTTAGCCATTCAACACCCCCCAGCATCCTTCCCCCACAACAGGAATCACTCCGACTTCCACTCCTGCCACCAAACTTGGACTACAGTTTGGAAGATTCTGCCCTGCGTTTAAAATATATTAGGTGTGATTCAGCATGTGGTGCATTCACCTCCAAGTCAGAGGATGTGTGTTCAAGTCCCAGTCCAGGAATGTGAGCACTAAATCCAATCTGACTCTGGCACAGTGGTTAGCACTGCTGCCTCACAGCGCCAGGGACCTAGGTTCAGTTCCGGTCTCGGGTCACTGTCTGTGCGGAGTTTGCTCATTTTCCCCGTCTCTGCGTGGGTTTCCTCCCACAGTCCAAGAGTGCGCAGGTTAGGTTGATTGGCCATGTTAAATTGACTCAAGTGTCAGTGGAATTAGCAGGGTAACTATGTGGGGTTATGGGAATTGTGGTCAGTGCAGACTCAGTGGGCTGAATGGCCTCCTTGGGCACTGTAGGGATTCTATGAATCTATGACTTCAAGATCAAGTGCTGCTCATCTGGATTTGCTGTTGTTTGGGTGAAAAATTAAACTGAAGGCACCTGTCTGCCCTTTGAGGCGTTGGTAAAATAATCCCATGCTACTATTTTAAGGAGGTATGATAAAAGTGTGCTACGGAGGGACCAGGGCAATTTTGAACAGAATCACAAAAAGCTAGGGCACAGCAAGTAATAGGAAGGCAAATGGAAAGTCGGTCAAGAGGGATGAAAACAGGGAATTCTTGTTACAGCTGTAAAGGTTATTACTGGGACTACACCTGGAGAAAGGTCTTTGTTTCCTTACTTAAGGTGGAACTCAACAAGACTCCTTAGACAACACCTTCCAAATCCATGACAGCTACCATTTCAAAAGACAAGGGCTGAAAATGCATGGGATCACCACCACCTGCAAGTTCCTCTCCAGATCACACATAATCCTGACATAGAACTACATCACCGTTCTTTCTCCGTCACTGGGGAGGCAGTACCTCGTGGTAGCGTCACTGAACTAATAATTCAGAAGCTCACAGCAGATGGTGACATTTGTATTCAAAAAATAAATCTGGAATTAAAGAAGACTAGTTCAACTGGTTCACTATATTCCATTAGGGAAGGAATTCTGCCATCCTTACCTGTTCCAGCCTACACGTGACCCCAGAGCCACAGCAACATGGTTGACTCCCTCCAATAGGGGGAATTAGGGATGGGCAATAAATGCTGGCCCAGCTAATGGTACCCATGTCCCAAAAACAAAAATAGTCTAGGAACTCCCCTTGTAATAGCACGATGGATGTACCACCACCAAATGGACAGCAGCAGTTCATCACCACCTTCTCAAGGGCAATTAGGCACAGGCAATAAATACTGGACTTGCCAGGGCACCCAGATACCATAAATGAATTTAAAAAACCAGCATAGACTACAGATCAAAGAAGGCTCATTAATGGCTAATTCCTGGAGATAAAAGTTGCTATATGAGGAAGTTGGGCCTGTTCAGCAGACTGAGATGTGTTCTTATTCAAACTTGTAAGATTCTAAGGGGGTTTGACAGAGTAGCTGAGATAATGTTTCCCTACTGGGGGGATCTAGAACTTGGGGATGGGGACAAATGAGAGTTTCAAGTAAGAGGTCTCCTATACAAGAGGGAGATGATGAGAAATTTCCTCTCTCAGAGAGTTGTTAATTTTTTGGAATTCACCACCCCAATGAACAGTGGGGGCTGGGACACAGTGGAAGCATTCAATATATTGACATCTAAGTTAGTCAGATTTTTGATCTGCAGGGGAGTCAAGGGTTACTGGGGTGGCACGGTGGCACAGTGGTTAGCACTGCTGCCTCACAGCACCAGGGATCCGGGTTCCATCCCCGGCTTGGGTCACTGTCTGAGTGAAGTTTGCACGTTCTCTCATGGTTTGTGTGGGTTTCCTCTGGGTGCTCCAGTGTCTTCCCACACTCCAAAGATGTGCAGGTTAAGTGGATTGGCTATGCTAAAATTGCCCCTTAGTGTTCCAGGATGTGTAGGTCAGGGGCATTAGCCATGGTAACTTTGTGGAGTGGTAGAGATAGGGCGGAGGATAGGCTTGGATGAGGTGCTCTGTCAGAGAGTCAGTGCAGACTTGTTGGGCCGAATGGCCACTTTCTGCACTGTAGGAATTCTGTGATTCTTTGGCAGGTAAGAAAGTCGTGTTAAGGCCACAATCAGATCAGTCATGACTTGAATGGTGAGCAGGTTCAAGAGGCAAAATGGCCAATTCCCACCGCTATTTCTTATTGTTTTTAATTCTCTCTGCCGCCCTGGTCTATACTGAACCCTTAACCAACATTACTGAATAAAGATTATCTGGTCATTATCTTAATTCCAGTTGTTGGGAGCTTGCTGTGCACAAACTGGCACTGCTGGATCTCATACCCTGATATTAACTGCCCTTTCAGATGCCCCTGGCCATACAATTTGGAATTTAACAAGTCCAAGTTGTCAGGGGTTTGATACAGTACTGATATTCATAATTTTTTGTTACCAATATTGTTCGGGGGAGTCTGGAGGGCAGTTGAAATGTTAAGCTGCTAAGGTAGATCTTTGTATAGGGTGGCCTTCCCCTTTAAACCTTCTGTTTTAACCATCCCTTCAGTAGCTGGTCTCAATAGGGAAGCAGAGATAGTAACATGGGAGCATTTAGTCCCTTGAACCTGCTCCGCCATTCACTGAGATTATGGCTGATCTGCAGTTTAATTCCATTTCATGCCTAGACCATATCCCTGAATACATTTGGTTACAAATATCTATGAATCTCAATTTTACTATTAACAACTAATAGCAGAGAGGTGTTCCAAACTTATACCTCTCTGCATGAGGAAGTATTTCTGAATTTCATTCCTTAAGGGCCTGGCTCTAACTTATTGCCAGTGTTATCCAGTCTTAGGTTCTCCAACAGAAACAAGTTCTCCCTATCCATTCTGTCTGTTCCCCTTAATATCACAGAATTGTTATGCTGCAGGAAAAGAGAGACTATTTAGCCCACTGTGTTTGCACTGGCTCTCTGAATGAGTAACTTGTCATGAGGCCATTGAGGTCGACCTCTTGGAATATGAACCCCCTGACTGAGCTCACTATTGCTTGTCCAGGGAGCCTTTTTCTATAAAACTGGGAGTGTCAGGTCTCAGAACTTGTAACATTCCGTGAACTGTGATAAAAAGAAATCTGGCGAAGGGATACTAGCTTCTGCTGACTGGCTTCAGTGGCGACGAGGAAAAAAGGAATGACCTGAAGGAACTTGCTTGTTAACAGCCATGACACACTGGGGATAAGCCATTGTCAGGCATCATGCCTCTGTTTGGGAAACTGGTCTCTTTGACCCTGCTGTGGAGGACTGGCCCAATATGTAGAACGAATACTTTTTTAGGGCTAATAACGTAGTGACAGATGAAAAGCAATGGGTTATTCATCTGACCGCATTTGTTGTTATGGGTAGCTTAATTTTCCTGGAGGCCCCTGATACCACTAGCTTCTCAAGGGCAATTAGGCCAATAAATACTGGTCAAGCCAGCAATGCCCACATCCTGTGAATGGACGAAAGGGCCAGCATTCCATTAGCCTTTCTGATGATTTGCTATACCCATTCATGATATTTTAATGATTTGTGTACCTGGACTCCCAAGTCTCTTTTGATAGACAATGTTTCTAGCATTTAACATTTAGAAAGTGCCCTGCTCTCTCCTTCAGTGTAGTGGTACACTGTTGATGACCTCGCATTTGTTTACATTGAAATCCATTTACCAAAGTTTTGCCTATTCCCTCAATCTATCTTTACCTCTTCATTATGCTAGGCTTCCACCTATTCTGTTTAGAATACCACCTATTTTGCTGCCATCAGCGAATCTGAGTAAGTAAATTTCTAATCCATCAACTGATAACTGAGGTCCCAACACAGATCCTTGCGAGACACCACCAGTCATAACCTATCAATCAGATACCTGCCCATGATCCCGACCTCCTTCCACTCAGCAAACCAGTTTAATAAGTTTAAGTTTATTTAGTAGTATCACTAATAGGCTTATATTCACACTGCAATGAATTTACTGTGAAAAATCCCCTAGTCGCCACACTCCAGCACATGTTCAGGTACATTGAGGGTGAATTTAGCATGGCCAATGCACCTAACATTCATGTTTTTCGGACTGTGGGAGGAAACCAGAGCCTCAGAGGAAACCCACATTGATATGGGGAGAACATGCAGATGTTGCACAGACAGTGACCCAAGCCGATAATCGAAGCTGGGTCCATGGCGCTGTAAGGCAGCAGTGCGAACCACTCTGCCACAGTGCTGAATTGAAGTTCCCTTCAATTTGGTGAAAGGCTAAGAACACTGACCAGGCGAAAGACAAAGGTTAGACTGAAGTCCGACCCCCCTGAGCCAGGCTAACAGCACTGACCAGGATAAAGGCACTGATCATGCAGCAATTTCAAGATCAGAAAAACTCACTTATAATGTAATTCATGACAGCATCAGGAGAAAGAGCCCTGAGGAACCTTGAGATTTCTGGCCCCACTCGTTCTTTATGTGAGATTGATGCTGACGTCTCACCTAACTCAGGCAGCTGGTTCAGCTATTTTCAGAACTAGCTTGGACTGCAGATTTCAAACTGAATTCTGAAATATGTCCAAGGCAGAAGCAAAAAAATAAATAAAACATTTTAGCAAAGTGCAGTGATTTTTTTTATTGAGGAAGACTACCAGCAGAATCACAATGGGCTGAGTGGGCCTCTTCCTTGCTGTACGATTCTGAGGCCTGTATTTAAACCACAGTCCCACATTTCTAATTGCAGCCTGTGATTCTGAGATGTGAGGGTGGGAGATTTGACTGGAAAAAAGCGTGGAATTGATTGGCAAATGATTAAGGCCCCTTTACTGTTAATCTTTTATGCAGAATCTCACGAGCAGATCCTACCACTTAGAACCTTAGGATCCCAATAGTGCAGAAGGAGGCCATTTGGCCCACCAAATCTGCACTGGCTCTCTGGAGGAGCATCCTACCCAGGTCCTGCCCTGCTCTATTCTCGTAACCCCGTGCAATTATCATGGCTAATCCACCTATGGATGCAGCAGAGGTATCACTGGTGGATTTTCTCCAGTACTCTGTCACGAGGCACAGTCCAGGCCTCACTGCAGTACAAACAAGTGCAGTGACGACAACATTCTGTTCCCTAGGACTTTTGCTGACTTGGGAGGTTATTGTTGACAAACACTTGCATACTTGGTCAACGGCTGGACTGGCACACCTGATTGTGTTGCATTTCCCCACCATTGAAAGGTGGCTGCCAAGGTACGGGAACTACGCAACATTATCCTTTGGAGTGTGGAAGGAAACCGGAGCAGCCGGAAGGAACCCTCGCAGACACAGGGAGAATGTGCTAACTCCATGCAGACAGTGACCCAAGCTGGGAATCGAACCTGGGTCCATGACACTGTGAGGCAGTAGTGCTAACCACTGTGCCACCGTGTCACCTATATGCTGTTACGCTTACGCTGTTAATTCAGGGAATAGAAAAGGTGTTTCCATTTATGAAATTTACTAATAAACGGGGAATTCAGGACTCAGTGGGACTCACTAGCACATTGAGTGGTTTAGGCAAACAGCACAGATGCATCCAAGGGAATCTGGATAAACATGAGGGAGAAGGTAATACAAACATAGAAAATAAGTAGATTAGGCCATTCAGCCCATTGAGCTTGCCCTGCCTTTTAAAGTGATCATGGCTAAACATCTGTCTCAACAACATACTCCCCAGGAATTAGGTAGCTGGCAGACTTATAGAATCACAATGGTTTTTGATTTGATTTTGATTTGATTTATTATTCTCACATGTAATGGTGAAAAGTATTGTTTCTGGCACACTATACAGATAAAGCATACTGTTCATAGAGAAGGAAGGGAGGGAGTGCAGAATGCAGTGTTGCAATCATAGCTAGCGGTATAGAACGATCAACTTAGCTCCATTCTATAAAAACTAAGGCATGCTTGACCAACTGCTTTGCAGACTCATAAACTCAGGAATTCAACTTTCTGGGGAATTGCTATGCAATAGCTGTGCGGCATTTGACAGTCCTGGATTTATTCCATCTGACGCACATTGCATTCTGTATCTGTTACTGGTTTATGATGGAAAAAAGCTGTGACACTTCATCCATCATTGCTAACAGCTCTCCCAAGACACCTTTCCAGCCAGTGTCTCTGCAGGTTCTAATCTAACAGCCTCCTCTTCCACTTTCTGACACAATTAGCAATTGGGTGAAAGAGAGAACAGACCTAAAGATGGGTGAGTGAGAGCACTTCTGAAAATAGCTCCTTAGGTTCCCAGCTGCAGTCTGATTCAAGGGCCTCCAGAGGATTAGTTTAAAATAACCCAAAGAGAGTGCAATGGGCGGCACAATGATTAGCACTGCTGCCTCACAGTGCAAGGGACCGCAAGGGTTCAATTCCAGCCTCGGGTCACTGTCTGCGTGGAGTTTGCACATGCTCCCCATGTCTGCGTGGGCTTCCTCCGGGTGCTCCAGTTTCCTCCCACATTCCAAAGATGTGCAGGTTAGGTAGATTGGCCATGCTAAATTGACCCTTGGTGTCAGGGGGATTAGCAGGGTAAATACATGGGGATAGGCCCGAGTGGGATTGTTGTCAGTGCAAACCCAATGGGCCAAATGGCCTCCCTCTGCATTGTAGAGATTCTATGAATCTGCAACGTATCCCAATTGGTGACAAAAGGAACGTATATTGTAAAATCTATTAAGCAACCCGAGCTGTCTTTACATTGTGAGAAGCCGATTTAATATACAAGTTCCTACAACACGTGAAGCACAAAGAGCAGTTTATCATTTATTTTTTTCCTTATTACTGAGTCATCTTTTAACATCCAATGGCTACGCTGTTGCTAAGTAACAAGAGGGAACCTGATGCTGAGTATCCGCAAATGGATTTACAACTCATTCTTTGCATCTCTGGTACCCAGTTGAGTGCTTTGATGACATAAGCCGATGGTTACTCAGCGAGGTGTTGGGAAATGTTTTGAGCGGTTTGTTTAACTATCTTTCCAAAAACATGCCTCACTTCCTGCCAACCAAATATCGAACCTTTCCCTAAGACATTGCTTCCAGGATGTGGATAGGAGAAAACATTATTGCATCTCCAGTCTGTATTATAATCAATTCACATTATATTTCATTGGACACAGCATTTCTAATCATGTATAAAGTGCATTCGCTTTGAAATTGGTAAGCCATAATAAATATTTAAAATCTATGCTGGTAATAGTCACAGAGAAGGTCAGTTCAATGAGAAAGGAATTTTAGTAAATTGTCTCAGCAACTTCAAGAACAATCATATAATTCCCTCTTCATGGGTGATTTTATTTAACTCTTACTTAAGATTATAAGATCTAAGGTCATAGGATATAGAAACAGAATTAGGCCATTCGGCCCATCGAGTTTGCTCCGCCACTCGACCATGGCTGATATGCTCCTCAACCCCATTTTCCTGCCTTCTTCCCATAACCCTTCACCCCCTTACCAATTAAAAATCTGTCTTACTCCTCCTTAAGTTTACTCACTGTCCCAGCAACTACCATACTTTGGGGTAGCCAATTCCACAGATTCATAAGCCTTTGGGAGAAGTAGTTTCTCCTCAACTCTGTTTTAAATTTGCTACCCTTTATTCTAACGCTATGACCGCTCGTCCTAGAATGCCCCACAAGAGGAAGCATCCACTCCAGATCTACTTTATCCATACCTTATATATCTTATGTACCTCAATTTGATCTCCCCTCATTCCTCTGAATTCCAAAGAACATAGGCCTAAACTGTTCAATCTCTTTTCATATGACAAACCCCTCATCTCTGGTATCAATGATTTAAATGGTTAAAAGAATGGTTTAAAGACGCTCCTTTAAAGTTACCCCTTTAACAAAGCTTTTGGTCATACCTACTTTAGCTTGGTTTTTTTTAGCTCTCAGGATATGGGCATCACCAACAAGGTCAGCAATGGGTGCCCACCAGCTGCTCATCCCAAGATAGTGGTGGGTCTTCTAATGAAACTACAGCTCTATGCTCACTATCAGCCACGTCGGACGTCCATTAAGATTCAGCCATGCTGACGTGGCATTGGAGCCACACACAGTCTCAGGCCGGGTAAGAAGAGCAGGTTTCATTCCCTAAACAGATATGATTGAACCAGTTGTGTTTTTTTTGGCAATCCAACAATTCTTTTACTGAGACCAGTTTCTAACTTCTTCCTCACAAACTTCTGTGGCCACGAATGTCATATTTTCAGTTGTGGGGGAGCAGACATTTTTGTTTTATTCATTCATGGGCATTGCTGGCTGGCTGGCATTTATCATCCATTCTTAGTTGCCCTTGGAGGGCAGTGAAGAGTCAACCACATTGCTTGGCTCTGGACATGTAGGCCAGTCCAGGTAAGAAAGGTAGACTTCCTTCCCTGAAGGACATTAGTGAACCAGATGTGTTTTTCCGACAATTGACAATGGTTTCATGGTCATCAGCTGATTCTTAATTCCAGATATTTTTAATTGAATTCAAATTCCAGCATCTGCTGTGGTGGGATTCGAACCCGGGTCCTCAGGACATTAGCTGAGTTTCTGGATTAATAATCTAGCAATGATACCACTAGGCGATCCCTTTCCCTACTACAGTAGGAGTTGTGGTGGGTGACCCCAGAAGTTATATGGGGTAGGGGGAAGGAGCATATAAAAAGCAAATCTTCAGAAAGGCCCCTTTGACAGCTTGGTCATCTATGCTGAAGTCCCTGTGCCTGACAGGGGATGTCATTGACTTGTTTGATGAGTGGGAGCTCTGTAACTGTTCTCCATGTTAGCTTTGGCAATTCTGTATTTTTAATTTTCTTTTATTCGTTCATGGGACATGGGTGCTGTTGGCTGGCCAGCATTTATAGTTCATCCCTAGTTGCCTGCAGGTAGTTGAGAGTCAACCACGTTGCTGTTGCTCTGGAGTCACATGTAGGCCAGACCAGGTAAGGACAGCAGATTTCCTTCCCTAAACCAGATGGGTTTTTCCGACATTCTACGATGGTTTCATGGTCATCAGAAGAATCTTTTTCCAGATTTGTTTGATTGAATTCAAATCCCACCATCTGCAGTGGCGGGATTTGAACCCAGGTCCCTAGAAAATTAGTTGGATTTCTGGATTAATAGTCTCATGATAACACCACCAGATCATCACTTCCCCTTTACAATGTACAGGCAACAATGGTGGAGAGAATCTCAATGATTGAGCTCACAATCTGCCTCCTCTCTATATTTGCAGTGGATTCTCCCTGAGCGCATACTATCACCCTCTGCGCCTGGAATGGATAGCAGCAGAAATGGGCG
This sequence comes from Carcharhinus amblyrhynchos, assembly GCF_965287045.1. Classification (NCBI taxonomy): domain Eukaryota; kingdom Metazoa; phylum Chordata; class Chondrichthyes; order Carcharhiniformes; family Carcharhinidae; genus Carcharhinus; species Carcharhinus amblyrhynchos. The sequence goes on from NC_137329.1 coordinate 21,912,855, forward strand.
TGTGCACTGGGAGTGTGATTTTGGAGACAAAACACTGCTAATAAAGAACTATTTCAGAGCTGAAATTCGCAATCCTTATGTTGTGAGGTGCTAAATTTCTTAATAGTTATAAACCTGTGATAACCTCAGAAGCAGAAGTCTCCTCACCAAAATTCCTCTATTTACAACAGCTAACAATACCACACAGAGTGCTAGTAGTTAGCAGTGTATATCCAGAGTGCCAGAGGAACTGACACTCCCGGTTAACCACAAGGCAAAGGTTCCCCGATTGGCCCATCAATCAGGGAGTTCATACTCCAGTAGGCCAATCTCAACGGCCTGATTGAAGTCATGACAAAACCACCTTCAAGCTCAATGTACCAGGCCTTTGAGTTTTGGTCCTGATAGGCCCAAGTTACTTCATTCAGAGCGCCAGTTAAAAATTATATTGTTTTTCTAGTCGTTTGGCAGGACGGAATTTGAATATTGTTGGCACTAACATATTGGCTGGAATTTTCCGGCTTTTTGCGACCCACTGCTGCTGCAAGCGAGGATGGAGAATTTGGTGCTCAGCCAAATTGCAGCAGGACCTGAGAATCCCGATGGTGTAAATGGCTGGAAAATTCCAGTCGTCTTGTCTGGAAACATTCTAATTGAGTGTAAGACAAAACGCTTCAACATGTCCCTTTTATCTCCAATATATTATATAAACCCAAAATTGTATATACGTCTGTATACATGCTGTTGCTTCACATATGTGCCAGCATCTAGAACCATAGACAAGTTACAGCACAGAAGGAGGCCATTCATCCCTTCTTGTCCATGCTAGCTTGAGGACACCCAGATGCCCTTTCTAATCTGGCACCCAGCCCTTAGCCATGTGGCCAACAGCAACTAAGATGCCAATCCAAGTACTTTTTAAAAGAGTTTAAGGTCTCTGCCTCTACCACCAACTTGGGCAGCGAATTCAAGACACTCTCCGCCTTCTGTGTAAAAAAGTTATTTCCCTTGTCCCCTCTACACCTACTGCTACTTGAACCTGTGTGTCACATGCCACTTGAATTTATGAAGTCTCCTGCCAGCACAGATTCAGGTCGAGACCTCTGTTATGTCACTGAGTACGAAAAAGTCAGGGAACATTTCCTCAGGTCACTAAACCTGCCCTTTAATAATTTCTTGAGAATAAAGCAGGTGGGTGATGTGTTTATAATGCCACCCGTGTGTTTCACAGGGAGAAAAACCTCTGCCTGCCAAGAAGGTCCATGTGTTGTACCTTGTTGTTTTACTAGGATGCTCCTGGAACTCTTACTAGGATGCCCCTGGGACCTGATGGTTTGAGTTATAAGGTGAGGCTGGATAGACTGGAACTCTTTTCTCCGGAGCGTAGGAGGCTGAGGAGTGATCTTATAGAGGTCTATGAAACAATGAAGGGCACAGATCAGCTAGATAGTCAATATCTCTTCCCAAAGGTAGGGGAGTCTAAAACTCGAGAGCATAGGTTTAAAGTGAGAGGAGACAGACACAAAAGTGTCCAGAGGGGCAATTTTTTCACACAGACGGTGGTGAGTGTCTGGAACAAGCTGCCAGGAGCAGTAGTAGAAGCAGGTACAATGTTGTCTTTTAAAAAGAGCTTAGACAGTCACATGGGTGAGATGGGTAGAGAGGGATATGGGTCAAATGCGGGCAATTGGGACTAGCCTAGGGGTTAAAAAAGGAGGCGGTATGGACAAATTGGGCCAAAGAGCCTGCTTCCATGCTGTCAACCTTTATGACTCTATGACTCTATAATATTATTTTTAAACCAAAGGAAGAATTAATTATAATCTAGTGTAGGATTAATTATAAGGCAGACTAATTATCTTAAGTGTCTTCCAACTTGCTGAGTAATTCCTTATTTGCTGCCTATTTGTTTTGAGTCTTTTTTAAGTACAATCACTTCAATGGAATAATTTCAGTGGAGAAATATAAGCTGTTTTTAAGCACTCATGGCTGACTCCTGGGGGTAACTAGGATAGAAGGAGCAAGAGAGAGAGGTGGTTAAGTGGGGTTGTGAATGGTGAAACAGTGCATCAGAGCGGCCAGATTGATACAGGGAAATTAAAATGTCTAATCCCGCATCACCATGCGAAAAGACTCGGCTGATCACTGTCAAGACTGCTGTACACATTACAATTGACCTTCGATGGTCCTGAGACTTTGAGGACTGAAAATAAAGATCAGCTCCAAGTCCCTCTCCTGCATGGCACAGTGGGGCAGCACGTGGCACAGTGGTTAGCACTGCTGCCTCACAGTGCCCAGGGACCTGGATTCGATTCCCTGCATGGGTCACTGTATGTTTGCACATTCTCCCTGTGTCTGCATGGGTTTCCTCCAGGTGCTCCAGTTTCCTCCCACAGTCCGAGATGTGCTGGTTCGGTGCATTGGCCATGCTAAATTCCCTCTCAATGTATCCGAACTTGCACCGGAGCATAGTGACTCGGGGATTTTCACAGTAACTTCATTGCAATGTTAATGTAAGCCTACTTGTGACACTAAATAAACTTCAAACTTACTAGATTCCCATGCCGGACCAGGCTTGACTGGATGGGCTGCTGCTTCCCCGTGTAGCCTGACTACTTGTGTTGTCTGGACATAGGGACGAGGGCACCCAGCTAAAGTGGTAAGGAGCAGATGGCGTTGTGAGTCACTCAGACGCCGCTTCCAGGAGAGGAACAGACAAATAAAAAAAACATGCGTTCCAGCTGTCAGCCGTGATTATTTGGTTCAGTCGAAGCAAATGCTAATTTCAGAGGCTCAGACATTGCCAATTAGGCCTCAACCACGGGGCAAAGGACAGCTCGAGGAAGGGAGCCAGGAGATTTCTTCCAGCCACAGCCTCTCAGCAGGTCAAGAGATGATTGACTTTGACTATTTAATGAGCCATACACATAGGGTTTAAAAATAGCAGGACAGCAGGATCATCCTAAAATCAGATCACCGGATTGTGGAGAAGGCTATTCCAGCTCATCGTGCCTTGACCAGCTCTTAGAGCTGACCAATTAGTCCCAGTCCTCTGCCTTTCTCCTAGACCCTGCGCTTCCTTTCCTTTGAGCATTTATTCTATTTCAGTTTGGAAGTTATTATTCAATCTGCCTTTCTCAGCCAAAACATTGGCGAAGATGGTGGCACGGTGGTTAACGCTGCTGCCTCACAGCGCCAGAGACTCAGGTTCGATTCCCGGCTTGAGTCGTTGTCTGTGTGGAGTTTGCACGTTCTCCCCGTGTCTGCGTGGGTTTCCTCTGGGTGCTCCAGTCCAAAGAAGGGCAGGTGAGAGGGATTGGCCATTCTAAATAGGCCTTTAGTGTCCAAAGATCCAAAGATCAGATAGATTTACCATGTGTGATGTAATGGGGATAATGCAGCGGGAGAGGTGGGGGGGTCCTAGGTCAGATACTCTGTCAGAGACTCAGAGCAGACTCAGTCGGCTGAATGGCCTCATTCTGTACTGTTGGGATTCTCTGATTCACTCAAAACAATTTGCTGCATTAAAATGATTATCCTGTGAGCCGCCAGTGTCTAAATGTTGATATATCTCGCTATCTCATCTTTAACATCATCCTTAAAACTGTTCCTTGACCAAGTTTTGGCTGCTTATCCAAATATCTCCTTATCTGGCTCAGTGAAAAATGTTATAGAAAGTGTTAACAAATGAAGGCCCAAACAGCCTAGTAAGTCCTGTAAAGCCTCGGGACATTTGATTACATTAAAAGGGTGCTATATAAATGTAACTTGTTGTTCTTGATAGTGTTACCCTAGTCAGTTTTTTAAAAAAGTTGAGTTATTAGTCACAAGTAAGGCTTACATTAACACTGCAATTAAGTCATGTGAAATTCCCCTAGTCGCCATAGTCCGCCACCTGTTCAGGTCAATGCACCTAACCAGCATGTTTTTCGGAATGTGGGAGGGAACCGGAGCACCCACAGGAAACTCACGCACCCACGGGGAGAATGTGCAAACTCCACACAGACAGTGACCCAAGCCGGGAATCGAATCCGGGTCCCTGGTGCTGTAAAGCAGCAGTGTTATCGTGCCGCCCTAGTCTAGTGAAAGTTGACAAGGTGCTTTATTAAGCTAGAAAAAGTACAGAAAAGATTTACTAGGATGCTACCGGGACTTGATGGTTTGAGTTATAAGGAGAGGCTGGGTAGGCTGGGACTTTTTTCTCTGGAGCGTAGGAGGCTGAGGGGTAATCTTATAGAAACCTATGAAATAATGAGGGGCATACATCAGCTAGATAGCCAATATCCCCCACCTCCACATAATTGAACACAACTAATACATAATTAACACAGGCAGGTAGAGAAGAAAGAAACAGGGGCTGGGTTTTAAATAGGGAGGTCCGGTCACTTGACGTCACCTGGGACCAATCTGCAATTCCGAGTTGAGGCATGAGTCAGGGAAAGGTTTGGTGAAGGAGGAGAGGGGATGTGGGAAGAGGGGAGGCAGGTAGGGGCAGAGGGAGAAAGGGTCAAAGGGGAAACAGAGGGTGATTTTTAATTCACTGATGGGACATGGGCCTCACTGGCTGGCCAGCATTTATTACCCATCCCTAGTTGCCCTTGAACTGAGTGGCTTGCTAGGCTATTTCAGAGGGCAGTTGACAGTCAGCCACATTGCTGTGGCTCTGGAGTCACATGTAGGCCAGAGCAGGTAAGGACACCAGATTTCCTTCCCTAAAGGGCATTAATGAATCTGATGGGATTTTCCAACAAATCAACCATGATTTCATGATCATCAGTAGATTCTTAATTCCAGATATTTTTTGTTGAATTCAGATTCTACCAGCTGCCAGGGTTCGAACCCGGGTCCCCAGAACATTGACTGAGTTTCTGGATTAATAGCCTAGCAATAATACCATTCAGCTGGCAAAACCTGTCTGGAGCCAAACCTAAGGCCAGAAGAGGTCCAAATGGTAAGTTTATAATGCCTTTGTCTGTGGGTCAGGACAGTAGGAATGCAACATGTTGCATCAGGAAGCCTTGGTCTTGTAACAGGGCTAAACTGCACCTCCTTATCACTCCTTGCGGTTCCAAGGGGAGCTGACAAATCTGTCTCCTGCCACAAACCCTCATCCCTCAATTACAACCAGATACCCACCCCCCTCTCCTCCTCTGATTGTTAACAGATACCTCCACCATAAACGCAACCATCCCCCAGCACCCCCCCTCTCCATTCCTCCTCAATCATGAGCTGGTTAGGTGCATTGGCCATGCTAAATTCTCCCTCAGTGTATCTGAACAGGCGCCAGAGTGTAGCAACTAGGGGATTTTCACAGTAACTTCATTGTAGCATTCATGTAAGCCTACTTGTGACATTAATAAATAAAAACTTTGCTGACTCCCACCTGAGAACTGGGCTGATTGACAACCTGGTTGTTTTTGGGGGGTGGAGGTGTGTGTGTGATAGGGGGTGTGATTTGGGGAGTGTGGTGGAGGTGGTGAAGAGATAGAACATAAGAACTAGGAGTAGGCCATCTGGCCCCTCGAGCCTGCTCTGCTGTTCAATAAGATCAAGGCTGATCTTTTTGTGGACTCAGCTCCACTTACTCGCCCGTTCACCATAACCCTTAATTCCTTTACTGTTCAAAAATTTATCTATCCTTGCCTTAAAAATATTCAATGAAGTAGCCTCAACTGCTTCACTGGGCAGGGAATTCCACAGATTCACAACCCTTTGTATGAAGAAATTCCTCCTCAACTCAAGGAACAGGAACTAAAACAGGAATTAACATCAGGAGGCAATGGCCAGAAATCCTCAGGGTCAGACCCGGGCGGTTAATTCGAGGGAGAAAACTGGAGGAAATCCATGCAGACATGGGGAGAACATGTAAACTCCACACAGACAGTGAACCAAGCCAGGGATTGAACCCAGGTCCCTGGCACTGTGAAAGAGCAGTGCTAACCACTGTGTCACCATGCAACACGTTAACAAAACACGTTAACTCACCACTAAGATCGACGGGAGCTCTCTGTCCCCAGCCTTGCAGGGAATTTCCCCCACACCTTATCTGGAACCAGTCTGGCTGACAAGACTGGTAACTGGTCTGATTCTGTCACACAGTGCAAGCCCATCGCCACGTACCTTCAGTTTAAAATCCAGAGTTCAGCTGTAATTCGCTTCCCCCACGTAAAGATCATCTTCTAATCCGTTACAACAGGCAGGCAAAGGGTCGGAAATGGGACTCTGGCAGAAACAATGCAGCTTAACTCTTGCACTCAGTCACACACACATACACACAGGCACGCGCGCACACACGCTCTGCTAAACTCTCAATGCCCCATTGAAATTCATTATCTCATTCATTGCTGCATTAGATCATCCCTTTCTACAGCTGTCTCTGGCAAAACAGGACTGGTCCATCCTTTATTGATCTTGATGGGTCAGCGTTGGGCACAGGTTCAGAATGGTTTCTCAGTTTGGGGAATATTGTGTGACTGGAACTGTTTATGGATCATTTACAGTTACTACAGCACTAAGAAAGCCATTAAATATCCCACACATATTCTGCAGGAGACCAGACATCCCGCTAGCTCTTTCCTCAAAGCATAAATCGAATAATTATAGGTCCTGGAATGATAACTTGTGAAATAAATGTCTGTTCCACAGATATACAGGGTAGAAATTACTGTCACTTCTGTGCTGAAAGAGATGTTTCCCTTGTGGAAGGGGCAGAACTAAAAAAGACATTTAAAAATAAGGGGCTGTATATTATGTGGGGAAATGGGCAAACAGACGGGCAGATCAAGTACCTCAACCCCCATCCTCGGAAGTAAAAGGCAGCATGTAGCTGACTCAGAGTCATATAGGTTTACAACATGGATACAGGCCCTTTGGCCCAACTTCTTTTTTTAAACCCCTAAGCTAATCCCAATTGCCTGCGCTTGGCCCATATCCCTCTATACCCATCTTATCCATGTAACTATCTAAATGCTTTTTGAAAGACAAAATTGTACCCGTCTCTTCTACTACTACCTCTGGCAGCTTGTTCCAGACACTCACCACCCTCTGTACGAAAAAGTTGCCCCTCTGGAAACTTTTGTATCTCTCCCCTCTCACCTTAAACCTATGCTCTCTAGTTTTAGACTCCCCTACCTTCGGGAAAAGATATTGACTATCTAACTGATCTATACTCCTCATTATTTTGTAGACCTCTATAAGCTCACCCCTCAGCCTCCTACACCCCAGAGAAAAAGGTTCCAGTCTATCCTTCTAACTCAAACCATCAAGTCCCGGTAGCATCCTAGTAAATCTTTTCTGCACTCTTTCTAGTTTAATAATATCCTTTTTATAATAGGATGACCAAAACTGCGCATGGTATTCCAAGTGTGGTCTTATCAATGTCTCGTACAATTTCAAAACAAAACATCCCAACTCCTGTATTCAATGTTCTGACCAATGAAACCAAGCATGCTGAATGCCTTCTTCACCACTCTGTCCACCTGTGACTCCACTTTCAAGGAGCTATGAACATGTACCCCTAGATCTTTTTGTTCTGTAACTCTCCCCAATGCCCTACCATAAACTGAGTTAGTACTGCCCTGGTTCAATCTACCAAAATGCATCACCTCGCATTTGTCTAATTTAAACGTCATCTGCCATTCGTCAGCCCACTGGCCCAATTGATCAAGATCCCATTGTATTCGGAGATAACTTTCTTCACTGTCCACTATGCTACCAATTTTGGTGTTATCTGCAAACTTACTAATCATGCCTCTTATATTCTCATCCAAATCATTAATATAAGTGACAAATAACAGCGGACCCAACACTGATCATTGAGGCACACTGCTGATCACAGACCTCCAGTTTGAAAAACAACCCTCTGGCTTCTGTCAAGGAGCCAATTTTGTATCCATTTAGATATCTCACCCTGGATCCCGGGAGATTTAATCTTATACAGCAACCTACCATGCAGTACCTTGTCAAAGACTTTGCTAAAGTCCACGTAGACGACATCAACTGCACTGCCCTCATCTATCTGCTCACTGGATGCCAGCTCACTTCCCCCCAGACACAGCATCCTATGATTTTAAAATTAAAGTTTATTTATTAGTCACAAGTAAGGCTTACATTAACACTGCGATTAAATTACTGAGAAATTCCCCTAGTCGCCACACTCCGGCGCCTGTTCAGGTCAATGCACCTAACCAGCATCATCTTTCAGACTGTGGGAGGAAACCAGAGCACCCAGAGGAAATCCACGTAGACATGGGGAGAATGTGCAAACTCCACACAGACAGTGACCCAAGCCGGGAATGCGAACCCTGGTCCCTGATGCTGTAAAGCAGCAGTGCTAACCACTGTCGCCCAAGACTGACAGGACTGACATATGAAGAGAGACTGGATCGACTGGGCTTGTATTCACTGAATTTAGAAGAATGAGAGACAATCTCCTTGAAACATGTAAAATCCTGATAGGACTGGAAAGGCTAGATATGGGGGGAATGTTCCTGATGTTGGGGAAGTCCAGAACTAGGGGAGAGTCTACAGGCCAGCTAAACAAGCCTAAACAGAGGGTCCTCCACCCCTCACTGTCTGGCTGGCAGCTCCGGCAGTTCTGACAACACCAAGAGCACATCTGTGGGCACTGCCAGGGTACAACCAGGTCCACGAAGGAGGCACGATGGATCGCAAAGCAAGGCAAGTGTGGGGTATTGGCCATGGAGGCTTTGGGAGGAGGGCAGTAGTGGTTAGTTTTACAGAGCAGCAGGTAGGAAGAAAAGAGATTCCGATCTTAGTTGGGGGGGGGGGGGGAGGGTGGTTTGCCCCCAAAGGGCACCACCTGAAGGTGGACCCTTTCCTTCCAGCCCTTTGATAAAGTTTTAAAGGAACAGTCTGCCCACTCCCACCACATTGTGACACAGACGGTGTATTGTAGGGTCAATTGATTTCTTATCAAGTTCAATTGCTCCTTATTGTTCATTTAGATATGGCAGGTGAGTTTCCTCACTTGCCCACCTATCGTTTCATGGGGGTGAGCTCAGGGGTGGGGCAGAAAGGTGGTGGGATGGGCACCTGCCATGTTTTGCCTGTCCCCCCAACAAAGTACACCTGGTGCGAGCACACAAAATCCAGCCCAAGAGGGTCTCCTATTTAAGATAGAGCTGAGGGTCTTCAGAGGGTCGATGATCTGTGGAAATCTTTCCTCCAGAGAGCAGCGTAGACAGGATCACTGAACATTTCTAAGGCTGCATTAGATTCTTGACTAATGAGGCAATCAAAGTGTGTAGGGGATAGACAGGAACATAGAGGCCACTATCAGATCAGCCGTGGTCTTACTAAATGGAAGAGTAAATTCGATGGGCTGAATGGCCTATTTCTACTCCTAAATTCGTATTTCATACGTCAGGCTACTTTATGAACATTTGGCAGGCTGGTGTCAAATGCTTCTCCGTCACTTTAACAGGAGTTTCAGTCTAATTTTAATAAGACCATAGAATGACGTCACCCACAGTCACTTCCATACAGTAACTGTTTGGGTTACACAAGATATCAGAGACTCTGGGCGGGATTTTCTGGCTGCACTTGCCCCAGGACTGGAAAATCCCACTCGAGGTCAATGGACCTTTACACGGTTTGTGTCCCGCCCACTACAGTTCAGGACAGGAAAATACCATCGGCTGGGTTATCTTCTCTCTCAACATTATATAATGAGAGTACAAGTGAGACATTGTAAAGAAAAAAAGACTTGCATTTATATAGCTCTTTTCGCAACCTCCAGGCGTTCTAAAGCATTTTATCATCTATGTGCTTTTTGAAATGTAGCTGTAGGAAATGCAATAACCAGTTTGCACACAGCAATGTGTTCATGCCAGATAATCTGTTTATAATGATGCTGACTAATAAAGGGAGAACACAGTAAGAAGTCTCACAATACCAGGTTCAAGTCCAACAGGTTTATTTGGTAACAAAAGCCACTAACTTTCGGAGCGCTGGCTTTTGCTACCAAATAAACCTGTTGGACTTTAACCTGGTATTGTGAGACTCTGTATTTACCCGAGTCCAACACCAGCATCTCCACATCATAGTAAATGGAGATGGTTCTGTTCCCTAGAGGGAAGTGTGTCTGTGGAACAAGCTAGTGGCTCACAGGGAAGATGTCGATTTGCTGAATTCCTTTTGAGCAAGGTGTGGGCTACAAGAAGATAGAGACAGGGTGATCAAATGGGCAGATAAGTGGCAGGTGGAATTTAACCCTGAAAAGTGTGTGGTGATATACTTTGGAAGGAGTAATTTGATAAAGAAGTATTCAATGAATGGCATGACACTAGGAAGTTCTGTGGAACAAAGGGACCTTGAGATGTTTGAAGATAGTGTTGTCAATCTGGATACAAACAACATTAGGCACTAAGAGTATATAAACTTCCAAGCTTTAATTACTTGTGCACAAGTGAGAATATAATACAAAGCAAAGCATTGCAATGTGTCCTCCCAATTCATACAGACAACATAGCAGTGATAGTTCATCGTATCTTGCTCTTTGAAATTTTGATATTGAATGGGTCTTATTTTCACCCTGTGGCCAAGGCTGGGGACACGGTGTTTATGAAACTGAAACAAGGTTTAGATTAATCACTTATCCTGAATAAGCAAGCGCTGGCCTCACTGAAGGCCTTGTTTACATATTTGCTGACAGTTGCCTTGTTGTTATTGTAACTGAATTTTCCACAACAGCACCTGAAGTTTTTAATTGCTTTTAATCATAGTTTCACAAGCTCCAGCAACCATATAGTCCTGTATTTGAAGTGAGCATCCTTAATCTTGCAGAACAAAGTGAATTAAAGCTTTGGCCATAGCTGGAATTACAACCTAATTTCCACATTAGGAGGGTGATGATAAAGGAATATGAGACACTTGCCTTTAGCAATCAAGGTATCGATTACAAAAGCAGGAAAGTCATATTGGAGCTATATAGAACTTCAGTTAGACACTTTACAGCCTTCTGCACTCAACACAGAGATCAAAAATTTCCAACTGTAAACTCTCTCCCCCCATTTTGTTTTGTTTTCTTTGCAGATTTCAGTTTCTCTCTTATTTGTTGCTTGCAGTCAGCCGTTTCAGGCACATTTTTATGCTTCTTCATTTCTTTCCTTGACCAATCTCTACTCCCTTTGTCTTCCACCAGACTACAAGCCTTCCTTTTATCCTTGCCCCACCCACCTCTCGCTCAAAGCCTATGATATTTGCACCTTGCACCAGTTCCAATGAAGGGCCACAGACCTGAAATGTACTGTGTTTCTTTCTCTACGCAGATGCGTCTACATTTTTATCCCTGGATTCCTTCACCAGTTGGTTTGGGTTTCTATCTGGCCTTTTACCTCTCCCAGGAGATTGCACAGCGGATGAGTATATAATATGTAATGTCAGAGTGTGGGGAAAGCTGGATGAGCCAGAGTGCTTTTTCCTGGCTGCCGTTGTTCCTATATTCATAACTCACGCTGAATACATTTGATGATGGGGGTGGAGGATGGGGGAATTAGAGGATTGTTAGGATTACTGTTAATCTCAAATGCTGGATCCTTCGGGTCTCAGACATTTTGCGGCTTTTGATGGAGTGGCTAGAATGGACGATGAGCCGAATGGCCTCCTTCTGTATTGTAAACTATTTTAAGATTTGCAATGGTGAGTTAAGGTGTGACAGTTAAATCGTCCACAGAGTAGTAAAGAATTTATTTAAAACATTGTTTCTCATTCAGTTTGAATGAATACAAGTTTATTTCTTTATTCAGTCCATTCACGATCTTATATTTGAGAGTTGTGCGTGTCATTAGCATGGCCAGAATTTATTATCCATCCCCAATTTCCTTTGGGAAGAGGCTGGTGTACTGTTTTCTTGAACGCTGCAATCTGTAAATGTGCAGATATGCCCACAGTGCTGTTAGGGGAAGGATGCTCTAGGGCTTTGACCCAGCAACAGTGAAGGAACAGCGATATAGTTTATACCAGGAGTGTGGCTCAGAGGGGAACTTGCAGACGGTGGCCTTCCCATACATCAACTGCCTTTGCTCTTCTGGGATGCTGCTCTTTGAAAGCTGCTGTAGAAGCAGAGGGCTTGATGAAGGAGGAGTTGCTGCAATGTGGGAGTGGATGATTGAAGTGGTGGATGTATTCGTGAGCAAGTGCACTGCTTTGTCCTGGATACTGTCCAGCTTCGTTGGAGCTGCACTTATAGAATCATAAAATCCCTACGGCACAGAACGGGCCATTCAGCCCATCCAGTCTGCACCAGCTCTCTAATCGAGCATCTTACCCAAACCCACGCGCCCCTCCCCCCCAATCCCTGTAACCTAATCATATCTAATCCATCTAACCTAGGCATCTTGTGACACTGAGGGGCAATTTGGCAGGGCCAATCCACATAACCTGCACATTTTTGGACAGTGGGAGGAAACACAAGCTGACACAGGAAGAACATTGAAACTCCACGCGGTCACCCAAGGCTGGAACTGAACCCAGCTCGCTGGTGCTATGAGGCAGCAGCGCTAACCACTGTGCATCTGCTAATCGAGAGAATCCGTTTGCTTTCAGTTCAATGAGACATATATCTGGTAGAAAGAGAATTATCATGATTTTTTTAATTCATTCATGGGATGTGGGTGTCGCTGGCTGGGCCAGCATACATTGCCCATCTCGAATTACCCTTGAATGGAATGGCTTGCTAGGCCACTTCAAAGGGCATTTTAAAAGTCAACCACATTGCTGTGGTTCTGGAGTCACATGTAGGTCAGGACAGCAGATTCCCTTCCCTAAAGGATATTAGTGAACCAGATGAATTTTTACAATCAACCTCGGTTTCATTTAATTCCAATTAAAGAAGTCATTTCTGCTTTAAGGTGAGCAGGGGCGGCACAATGGTTAGCACTGCTGCCTCACAGCGCCAGGGGCCTGGGTTCAATTCCCAGCTTGGGTCACCGTGTCTGTGCAGAGTCTGCACATTCTCCCCGTGTCTGCGTGGGTTTTCTCTGTCTGAAAGACGTGCTGCGGCACTACGGCTGCATTTGCACATTTACAGCCACAACCATCCCCCCAGCTCGCCACTCTTCCTCAATCATGTGCTGGTTAGATGCATTGGCTGTGCTAAATTTTCCCTCAGTGCACCCAAACAGGCGCTCTGGGATTTTCACAGTAACTTCATTACGGTGTTTAATAAACAAAAAGTGTTTTTAACTAAAAAAAACTATTAACATCTAAGTGCAGTCAGAGGATACACCATGGGCAATTCCCTAGCATTTTAAAAACACTGGTGGTGTATATATGAAATGAGCCTAATATTGTAAGAAGCAATATTATTTATTCACAGCATGCAGTATCTTAACAGGTCCTAACATTCAGCTATCTTTGGATCGACAATCATTTAACAGAAATTAACATTTGACATTTCACGGGATCGTAGTGTAAATTGGTGTTTGGAGCTGGTGCAGATGTGGCATCTACAGCATAACACTGTTTATTGTAAGTGTAGATAGAGGCAACCCACTGTGGGGCACTTGTATATACAGATTATAATGAACATTGTTCTGTTTATATCCCTCATTTACAATAATGTGAGTCTGAATACATAAATTGGACATCAATAATGCTTTCTCATTTGTAATGGAGGAAGGATGAACATGCTCAGCATGTATAAAAAAACAAAGCTAACTTTGTTGTATGGCACATTTGCATCTTAGAATTAGCTGAATTTTATGCTGGCAGTGTTGGGGAAGGGGTGTGGTTTGGTGGGGATGATCCCACCTCCACCTTGTCTATTCGTCCCTTTAGCCATTAAAAGACCAACCATCCTTTAATTGGTGAGGGGTGAGACGCCCACCGCCCCCCCCAACCAAGTATTCCCACCTCAGGGAGTTACCACCCAATTGGGGTGGCCGGCAGCACTTATGCACCAGCAGCGCCCCCATGAGTGTTGGCCACTGCTGGGACTGCAGCAAGTTCAAGAGGAATGCGTTCAACTTTCGAGCCAGGATGGAAGGTGAAACGGAAGGGAAATTTCACAGGAACTTCATTGCAGTGTTAATGTAAGCCTTACTTGTGACTAATAAATAAACTTTTACATGAAACTGGCATGTCCCATTAAGGGGTTGAGGGGAGTTGTGGGGTGGGGGGGGCATGTTTGGAAGGATAAGAGAGGAACTTGGGAGGGGTGGGTTATCAAGTGGGCAAAGGGTGCCCAGAGAGGAACTCGTGCACTCTCTGGCACAAGGCTCACCAGGTTTTAACTGACAGGCTGTTGACCAGGATTCACTATCTCCAGTAATGGACAGGAGTACAGAGGAGATTGATCTGGATGGTTCAATGAGGATTTCCAGTTACAGGCTGAGGATGGAAGAGGTGACATTGTTCTCCTTGGAGCAGAGAAGATATCTGATAGAGATGTACAAGATTATGGCAGGTTTAGGGTGAGGAGGGAACAGAAAATCTATCGCAATCAGCTGAGAGTACAAGGGCTGGCAGACACAGATTTTGGACAAGGGATGCTGCAGAATGTAAGGAAGAATTATTTTAAGCAGCAATTAGCAAAGATCTGGAGCTTGCTGCCTTCGCGGATGGAGGAAGCAGCGTCGATCGATGATTTGAGAAGCAATTGGATGGGCGCTTGAGGGACTACAGGGACAGAATAGGAGAATGGGACTAACTCTACATCCAGTCCCGAGCTGGCATGAGCTCGATGGGCTGAATGGTCTCCTTTTGTGCCATAATGACCTGATGATACCCCTGTTGTTGCCAAATACATCCATCCAAAGCTTAAAAACTAGGCAGCACGGTCACCTTCCGGGCAAATCCCCAGGATGGTCGGGTGGGATTGGTACAGAAACCCTGGTTAAACTGAAAGTAAATAATGAGAGAGGGGCACACAATAAACAAAATCAGACGCAGCCTCGCATGGCTATCGGGCCCTTTTATCCCCAGATGACATTTCATCTGCCTCAGCATTTCACTGCTGAATGTGGAATAAATTGCTGGAATAAGCACTGGGTTATTTTAGCCCCGGGCTGTGCGATCGCAAAGAATTTACAATTTACTGCATCAGCCTATTCCCAAACTGGGACACCGAGTTCAACTAACAATCAAAACCCTTTTCACCATCGTACAAAATTATCCCCTTATGTTGTGAGCATTTCTAAGGGGAAAAATAAACCCATTAAAAACTGAACAAATTAGGAACTGCTGACTCTCTAATTGTAATCATTTATGTACCATCACTGTACCCGTCTACTGTTCCTTCACTTAAACGCTCACTATATCCTCTGGCCTTGCACCATCATCCCTTTCATTGATTAATTACTCCCACTTTACAGCCAATCTCAGGTCTTTCATAGAATCATAGAAATCCTACAGCGCAAAAGGACACCATTTGGCCCATTGAGCCTGCACCAACACATAAGAACATAAGAACATAAGAAATAGGAGCAGGAGTAGGCCATCTAGCCGTTCGAGCCTGCCCCGCCATTCAATAAGATCATGGCTGATCTGTCGTGGCTCAGTTCCACATTCCCGCCCTCTCCCCATAACCCTTAATCCCCTCTCTTATCAAGAACCCATCAACCCGCGTCTTAAAAATATTTAGCGAGGCAGCCTCCACCACTTCAACGGGCAGAGAATTCCAGAGATTCACCACCCTTTGAGTGAAGAAGTTCCTCCTCAACTCCGTTCTAAACCGCCTCCCCCTTATCTTGAGGCTGTGCCCCCTAGTCCTACTGTCTTTTTTGAGCGGGAAGAGTCTCTCCACCTCTATCCTATCCATCCCATTCATCATCTTATACGTCTCAATGAGATCTCCCCTCATTCTTCTAAACTCTAACGAGTACAAGCCCAGTTTATTCAGCCTCTCCTCATAGCTCAACCCCCTCAACTCCGGTATCAGCCTAGTAAACCTCCTCTGCACTCCCTCCAGCCAATCACACCCAGGATCTATCTCCTCCCGACACGAAGAGCAATTTAGCATAATCAATCAACCTAACCTGTACATCTTTGGAATGTGGGAGCACCCAGAGGAAATCCATGCAGACATGGGGAGAACGTGCAAACTCCACACAGTGAGCCGAGGCCAGAATCGAACCTGGGTCCCTGTGAGGCAGCAGTGTTAACCACTGTGCCTCCCTTTGTTCTTTCCTTCCTCCCCCCCACCTTCTCTGTACATGCTATATTCAATCCCTTAACACGGCCCCAGTTCTAATGAAAGCCATTGAACTGAAAGGTTAACTGTTTCTCTCACTCACACACACACACACACACACACACACACACACACACACACACACACACACACACACACACACACACACACACACACACACACACACACACACACACACACACACACAACAGAAGCTACCTGACCAGCTGACAGTTTTCCAGCATTTTCTGATTGTATTTCAGATTTCCAGCATCCGCAGTATTTCCCCTGTTTTCTCTGACTTCTTTCTCACTTGTGGATGTAAAGACTTCTATTCATCCACTGATATTGTGTGCCAACAATAGGGTGGGGGTGGGGAGTCACGAGCAGGCTGCGTATTGGGGTAGTGCTCTGTAACAATAGTCAGCACTGGGTCAGTTGCGAGCACAATGAAAAACAATTAGTGGATGCTTGGTTTATTAGCACTGCAACATGACCCCCCAGAGAAAGAAAGTGATTCTGGCATTAGTACCGTTGGGTGACTGAGGAGAGAAAAAGGTCGCTAATGTTACATTGAGTCATACTGAGTCTTTAGCACAGGAACAGCAGGCCATTCAGCCCAACTAGTCAATGCTTCCTCCCATCCTACTTCATTTCAGTATATCAGTATACTATTAGTATATCCTTTATTCAATTCTCCCTCGTGAGAATATCTGGCCTCTGATTAAATACATCTGCAACACTCCATTTGATTTTGATTTATTGTCACATGCAGTGAAAAGTATCGCTTCTTGCAAACTGCTCATGAAATACATGGAGGAGAAAGAAAAAGGATTTTTTTTAGTTTGAAGTTTATTTATTAGTGTCACAAGTAGGCTTACCTTAACACTGCAGTGAAGTTACATAAGAACATAAGAAGATAAGAAATAGGAGCAGGAGTAGGCCATCTAGCCCTTCGAGCCTGCCCCGCCATTCAATAAGATCATGGCTGATCTGTCGTGGCTCAGTTCCACTTTCCCGCCCTCTCCCCATAACCCTTAATCCCCTCTCTTATCAAGAACCCATCAACCTGCTTCTTAAAAATATTTAGCGAGGCAGCCTCCACCACTTCAACGGGCAGAGAATTCCAGAGATTCACCACCCTTTGAGTGAAGAAGTTCCTCCTCAACTCCGTTCTAAACCGCCTCCCCTTTATCTTGAGGCTGTGCCCCCTAGTCCTACTGTCTTTTTTGAGCGGGAAGAGTCTCTCCACCTCTATCCTATCCATCCCATTCATCATCTTATACGTCTCAATGAGATCTCCCCTCATTCTTCTAAACTCTAACGAGTTACTGTGAAGATCCCTAGTCGCCATACTCCGGCACCTGTTTGGGTACACTGAGGGAGAATTTAGCATGGCCAATGCATTTAACCAGCATGTCTTTCGGACTGTGGGAGGAAACCGGAACGCCCGGAGAAAACCCATGCAGACACAATGAGAACATGCAAACTTTGTACAGACAGCTGAGAATCAAATCCGGGTCCATGGAGCTGTGAGGCAGCAGTGCTAGCTACTATGCCACTGTGCTGCCCATAGGATACAGAATATATTGTTGCCACTACAGCAAGGTTAAAGAGAAAGATCAATTTAATCTATGATCAAAAAAGTTCAAAAGCCTAATGGTAGCAAGGGAGAAGCTGGTCTTGAGTCGGCTGGTACATGATCTCAGACTTTTGTATCTTTTTCCCGATGAAAGAAGGTGGAAAAGAGAATGCCGGGGTCACATGGGGTCCTCGATTATGCTGGCTGTTTTCCAAGGCAGAGGGGATTCTCACTGTTCCAGGGGTAAAGAGGTTTCTCCTGTATACATTAGTGGATTTATTAGTTACAACTGTGCCCTGTAGTTTTAATCTCCTTCTGTCAGACCATCCCACAGCCTTCCCTTCTCCTGAGGAATGAGCCCCAGGCTGCTCAGTCTTTCCTAATATTTAGCGCCTCTCAGTGCCTGTGTCATCCATATAAATCTTTTTTTTTTGCATCTTCTTCAATATCTCTATTGCCTTTTTATAAGATGGAAGGCAGGGCTGTGTAGGTACAAGGCTGTTCTGAAAGGAGGGAGATAGATACCAGTGATGGTGATGCTGAGAAAAATGGTAAAAGCCAAGGAGTTGAGAAGTATCTGCAGATGTGTAGGAATCTGAGGTACATATCAGTTGACTGAGACTATGACAAATAATGAAAGACATTTTGGTAACAAAAGCATATAGGGCAAAATTCTCCCATCCTACCTGCCTTGAGAATAGTTACAAGCCGGACACAGACCATGCAAAGGTTTGTGGACCTCAGGCGGGACTTTCCAGCCTTGGGGGGGGGTGAGCACTGCCAGAAAATCCCTCCCATGTAGTTTTGTCTAGGCTAATGTCCACACTTGAAGGGAGCTTGAAGCATGCAGGAAAGAATCCGAGAGCATGCTGGGCAATTTTGCAAAAGATACAACTCAATTGTCACTCAAAGTGACGACTGAACGAGGTCATGCATTGATGGCAGAAAGAACAATAGGCATTGTGAGTCAACAACTGAGCAACCAGTCAAGTTTCAAGCACAATCTGTTCTTGGCCAAATGGGGTAGCACAGTGGCACTGCTACTTCATAGCGCCAGGGACCCGGGTTCGATTCCGGGTTGGGTCGCTGTTTGTGCGGAATCAGCATGTTCTTTCTCCCAGTGTCTGCATGGGTTTCCTCCGGGTGCCTCGGATTCCTCCCACAGTCCAAAGTTAGGTACATTGGCCATGCTAAATTCTCCCTCAGTGTAGCCAAACAGACGCTGGAATGTGGCGACTGGGGGATCTTCACAATGACCTCATTGCAGCGTGAATGTAAGCCTACATGTGACTAATAAATAAACTTTATAGAGGCCAGACCAGCAACAACAACTTGTATTTATATGGCGCCATTAATGAACTAAAATGTCCAAGGCACTGCACTGGTGTGGTCATCAAACAAAACATTGAATGTTGTAGTCAATTGATTGCAACATTTTTAGATTAAACCACTGCTCCCATATCATTTGGAAAGCTGATAAGGATTCTGTTTCTTGTCTCATTAACAGCCCCCTTTTTGCCTTGGGCCATTTTCCTCTGTGGCATTCTTTTTAATCTTTCATTGTGTGTGGGCATCGCTGGCTAGACCAGCATTTATCGTCCATCCTTAATTGCCACAGGAAAGTGGTGCACCATACTGAGTCACCTTCTTAAATCGCTGCAGGTCATGTGGTGCAGGCACATCCACTGCTGCTTGGGAGTTTCAGGATTTTAACCCAGAGATAGAGAAGGAATGGTGGTAAGTCAGGATGGTGTATGAATTGAAGGGGAGCTTGCATAATAATAGTGTTTCTATGCATCTACTCTCTTATTATTTAAGGTGGTAGAGAGAGTGGCTTTGGATCACACTTGCCTTCCACCTTATCATGGATAAGATAGAATCCCTGCAGCGCAGGGGGTCATTTGGCCCAACAAGTCTGCACTGACTGTCCCCACAGAGCATCTTACCCAGGCCCACCTCCCCCACCACCCTATCACTGCAACCCTGTGGATTTACCATGGCTAATCCACCACCTTTGTGTCCCCCCGCCCCCCCACTCCCCCATTTCCCTGCCTTCGTACTTGCTTAAAACCTGTTCAACCTGTAATACTTTCTAGTTCTGACTGAAGGTCGGAAACATTTTGAGCAGGATTTCCTAACCCTGTGGCACGTCCCATCACGGTGGGGCCAGAAATTCCCAGCCATTCACGTCTTCCCAGATGTTGGCTAACCTACTGAGTATTACCAGCATATCCGATTTAGACTTAAGATTTGGCCTGGAGGAACATAAGGAGACAGAAGGACAGGTGACCAAAAGCGTGGTCAAATAGCTAGATTTTAAGGAGTGTGTTATTTATTCATTGGATGGTGGCTTCGATGGCTGGGCCTGGTTTTAGCCCATCCCAAATTGCTCTTCAGCTGAGTAGCTGGTTTGGATCTTTCAGAGGACATTTAGGAGATACTAAGGGCATTAATGAACCTCGTGGCTTTTTATGACAATGGTTTCATCATTAGACTGAATTCCATATGTTTATTGAAGTAAAATGTCACCATCTACCGTGGTAGGATTCAAACCTGATTCCCCAGAGAATTGTCCTAGGTCTCTGGGTTATTACCCCAGTGACAATACCACCAGGTCATTGCCTCCCCATTAAAGAAGATGCGAGAGATGGAGACAGAGCAGGGAGAACATTCCCCAGTTTAGGGTCTAGTTTGTTGAGATCAGCATGGAATAAGTGAAGCCTTGCGCATTTAAGTAACATATAAATGCATTCCCTGGGGGGAGGCAGTAGCACAGTGGTATTGTCACTGGATGAGAAATCCAGAGAGCCAGGGTAATGCTCCGAAAGATCCAGGTTCAAATCCCAGTATGGCAGTCAGTGAGATTTGAATTTAATTTTTAAAAATCTGGAATTAAAAGTCTAATGATGATCATGAAATCATTGTCGATTACTGTAAAGTGAAAAAGAAAGGTGAACGAGTGGCATTTAATTCATCTGCTGTAGTCAGAATCAGATGAAGTATAATGGGAAGAGACTTGGACGGAACACAAACACCACCATAAAACTGTTGGGCCAAATGGCCTGCGTGCAGCAAATTCGATGCGATGACTTGTTTGGTTTGCCTTTCTCCTCTTGCCCAACAAACTCGAAGTAAATCATAGCTTCTTCCTTCCATGCTGTTAAATTCTGTTACTTCCATCAATGTTTCCCAGATCAGATTAAAATAAACTTCCTCATATCCCACTCTGCTTCTTTCTTCATCCTCAACCTTTTAAAAGCATTTCTTTGGCTGCTTCTAAAAGGATCCTAAGACGTCAATGAAAATTCCCACAATAACTCATTCCCAACGTACAGAAGACACTTCTAAAAAAAAAGCTCAGAAATGCAGCAATGCCACTGAATGAATCTGTTAAAAGCGACAGTCTGGAATATGCGGCTTGTTGGAAAGTAAATCCCGATCTTCCAAACAGCCTTGGAGGAACAGGAAGGAAAGATCAAAATTAGGCTTCCCTCAACAGAAAACCAATATTCTTCAAACACACAGTGACCTTCAGCTGTCGGATTTTTCTCTCCTGTAATTTCTGACCTACTGTGAAAGGGTGTCACTGCAACAGGAAATGTTCCATCTAATTAGATTGGAGGCAATTTAACTTATATTGAATTACACAGAATGTACAACACAGTAACAGGCCAGTTAGTTCAACTGGTCAATAGTGGTGTTTTTGCTCCAAGCGAGCTTCCTCCTTCATCTCGCCGTATTTATTTCTGCTGTTATTCATTCATGGAGAGTGGGCTGGACCAACATTTACTGTCCATCACTAATTGCCCTTGAGAATTTGGTGCTGAGCCACCTTCTTAAACCACTGCAGTCCAGGTAAGTAAAATATATTTATTCGTTATAAGTAGGCTTACATTAACACTGCAATGAAGTTACTGTGAAACTCCCCAAGTCACCACTCTCTGGCACCTGTTTGGGTACACTGAGGAAGTATTTACCATGGCCAATGCACCTAACCTATACATCTTTGGACTGTGGGAGGAAACCAGAGCACCCAGAGGAAACCCACACAGACACAGTGAGAATGTGCAAATTCCACACAGAGAGTGACCCAAGCTGAGAATTAAACCCAAGTCCCTTTCGCTCCAAGGCAACAGCACTAACCACTGTGCCACTCCATACATGCACAGTGCTGTTAGGGAGGGAGTTCCAGGATTTGGACTCAGTGACAGTGAGGTACAATAATACATTTCCAAGTAAGGTTGGCGTGTGCCTTGGAGGGAATCTTACAAGCAGTGGTGTTTCCTTGCGACTGCTGCCCTTGTCCTTTTAGGTAATGGATGACGTGAAGTGTCCAAAAGATGGTACACACTGCTACCACATGCACTGAAGGTGGAAGGTGTGAATGTTTAAAGGGGTGGATGAGGTGCCAGTCAAGCAGGTTGCTTTGTCCTAGATGGAGGCAGATTGTAAGGTTGTCACAGAATTCCCACTTCTGATCTATTCTTGCAGCCTCAGTGTTTATACAGCTAGTCCAGTTCAGTTTCTGGTCAATAGGAATCCTCAGGATGTTGAGAGTGAGTGATTCAGCAATGATAATGTTGTCGGTGCAGGTTTGGAGGACTAAATAGCCCCCCCCTTCTTCCCTGTAGGGATTCTATAACTCTGAAAAAAAGCGCAGGATGAAGCACCTGCAAAGAATAAACCAAGGATCTGCCTTCAGGCAGAGCACTGTATGTAAACCTCCCAAAAGGTTCCTCACAGCAGCACCAGGAAAGGAAGATGGAGGATAGAAACTGACAGGAAGAGCCCCAATGAACCAAGCAGGAAAACCTCAGTTAAAGATCACTCCTCGGTGACCTCAGACTGCCCATGTGAGGAATAAGTGTATGATTTAACTAAACTACTTTGGTTAAAATGCTCAATGAAGGTCTGACCGAGAGTTGTCCTGACTGGAAACGTTGGCTCTAATCTCTCTCCGCAGATGCTGCCAGACCTGCTGAGATTTTCCAGCATTTTGTGTTTTTGTTTCAGATTCCAGTGGCACAGTGGTTAGCACCACTGCCTCTCAGTGCCAGACTCCCGGCTTGGGTCGCTGTGTGGAGTTTGCACATTCTCCCCGTGTCTGCGTGGATTTCCTCCGGGGCTCCAGTTTCCTCCCACGGTCCAAAGCCGTGCTGGTCAGATGCATTGGCCATGCTAAATTCTCCCTCAGTGTAGCCGAACAGGTGCCAGAGTGTGACGACTAGGGGATTTTCAAGCAACTTCATTGCAGTGTGAATGTAAGTCTACATGTGACTAATAAAATAAATAAACTTAAAATTTTATAAAATTAGCATCCGTGGGAATTTGCTTTTATATTTTTGCTTAATAAAGGTGTTGGATTCAATGCGAGATTTTTTTAAAAATCACTGGAGTGAGATTTTTCTATTGATGTGTTCGACAGTCAGAACAGTTTCTTGGATAAATATCGTACATCAGTTTATTTGGATGTGTAAGATGAGACTTATCTCTCTGTATTAATAGGAAGAGCACAGTAAGAAGTCTCACAACAGCAGGTTAAAGTCCAGATTTATTTGGTAGCAAATGCCACTAGCTTTCAGAGCACTGCTCCTTTGTCAGGTGAGTGGGAGATCTGTTCACAAACAGGGCATATGAAGACACAAACCTTCAACATATAAAGCCTTCAATATATCATTGATGAAGACGAACATCTCGCCAAGGCCATTCCCAGATTCACACTTCTTGCCTTCAAATAACCACACAACTTCAAACAGACCATCGTCCACAGCAAACTACCCAACCTTCAGGAGAACAGTGACCACAATACCACACAACCCTGCCACAGCAACCTCTGCAAGACATGCTGGATCATCGACACGGATGCCATCATCACACGTGAGAATACCATCCACCAGGTACACGGTAAATACTCTTGCAACTCGGCCAACATTGTCTACCTGATACGCTGCAGGAACGGATGTCCCAAGGCATGGTACATTGGGGAGACCATGCAGATGCTATGACAACGGATGAATGAACACCGCTCGACAATCACCAGGCAAGACTGTTGTCTTCCGGTGGGGAAAACTTCAGCGGTCACAGGCATTCGGCCTCTGATCTTTGGATAGGCATTCTCCAAGGCAGCCTTTACGACATACGACAGTACAGAGTCGCTGAGCAGAGACTGGTAGCCAAGTTCTGCACCCGAGGATGGCCTCAACTGGGATCTTGGGTTCATGTCACATTATCTGTGACCCCCACTTGCTTGGACTTGCAACATCTCACTTACTGTTCTGCCTGGAGACAATACACATCTTTTTAACCTGTGCTTAATGCTCTCTCCACTCACATTCTCTGTACCTTTGACATTTGATCAGCTGTAAAGACTCGCATTCCAATCATTATGCTATAAATTGAATTTGTGTCTTTGTATGCCCTGTTTGTGATCAGAACTCCCACTCACCTGACGAAGGAACAGCGCTCCGAAAGCTGGAGGTGTTTGCTACCAAATAAACCTGTTGGACTCTAACCTGGTGTTGTGAGACTTGTTACTGTGTTTACCCCAGTCCAACGCCTGCATCTCCAGTTCACCACTTAAGGGGAAGAGAGTAGTCTAATGTGAGAAACTCCTGACCAAAAAATGATCATAAAGTAAAAGCAGCCTCAACTAACCTTTCCTTATTCAGGAAATTCTTAGTACAAATTTTCCTTGTGGATTAATAAATCCCTTAAAATGTGTGTGAAAATAAATTAAACGGTGGTGCGTTTGGGACTGATTCCTGCACTAAATGTCGAGTCACTAGAGGGAGCTGTAAACTAGGGTGAAACAAGGCGAATGCTCCCACCAAGTTCTGTCTCAAGGCAGTACAGAGCTCAGATTTAAATCACTCATGATAGGTACAGCTTTATCACACCTTCAATCGCTTTTCAGTTCCTAACATTTTTTTTGTAATTCGTTTACGGGACATGGGTGTCACAGGCCAGGCCAGCATTTATTGCCCTCGAGGTAGTGAGCTGCCTTCTTAAACCACTGCAGTTCATGGGGTGCAGGTACACCCACTGTGCTGCTGGGGAAGGAATTCCAGGATTTTGACCCAGTGACAGTGAAGGAACAGCAATATGTTTCCAAGTCAAGATGGTGAGTGACTTGGACGGTGGAATTTCCTGTGTCTGTTGCCCTTGTCCTTCTAGATGGCAGCGGTCATGGACAAATTCTCAGTACAAATTTTCCTTATGGATTAATAGATCCTCTTAAAATTCATGTGAAAATGAATTAAACGGTGGTGCGTTTGGGACTGATTCCTGCACTAAATTCAAGTCACTAGAGGGAGCTATAAACTAGTGTGAAATGGCTGGGAGCCTTTGGAAGAAATCTTGGTGAGTTCCTACAGTGCATCTTGTGTAGCATACATACGGCTGCGACTGTTCATCGATGGTGGAGGGAGTGTACGTTTGTGGAAGGGGTACTAATCAAATGCGCTGCTTTGTCCTGGATGGTGTTAAGCTTCTCAAATGTTGTTTGAGTTGCACTCATCCAGGCAAATGGAGAATCTGGCAAAGCAGGGATTATCCTTCTTGGAGTAGAAAAGGCCAAAGACTTATTATAGAATCCTTACATTGAAATAGGAGGCCAATTGGCCCATTGAGTCTGCAATGACCACAATCCCACCCAGGCCCTATCTGCATAACTCCATGCATTTATCCTAGCAAGTACCCGTGACACTAAGGGGCAATTTAGCATGGCCAATCTTTGGTATGTGGGAGGAAACCAGAGCACCCGGAGGAAACCCACACAGACACAGGGAGAATGTGCAAACTCCACACAGACAGTCACCCAAGATGGGGATCAAACCCAGGTCTCTGGCACTTGGAGACAGCATTGCTAACCATTGTGCCAGCGTGGGGTATTGTATTGAGGCGTTCTGAATCAGTCACTGAAGAGAAACTGTTTTCAGTGAAGAAGGGTTGTTAAAGAGAGGCCAGAGGTTTAATATCATTGGTAAAAGAACAGAGGGGACTTCAGGAGAAATCTTTACCGTTACCCAGGCCCCTCAGTCTCATCCCGCATGGATACTCAGATTAGTAAGAGCTTCACCTCACTGCTGGAGGAACACAACGTCTTTGTTCCAATGACATGGATGAAGATTTCCTGAAGCCCAGCACACATTTTTCCGGTCAAAACTTTTATCCAGTTCCCTTTCGAAAGTTACAATTGAACATAAGAACATAAGAAATAGGAGCAGGAGTAGGCCATCAAGCCCTTCGAGCCTGCCCCGCCATTCAATAAGATCATGGCTGATCTGAAGTGGATCAGTTCCACTTTCCCGCTTTCTCCCCATAACCCTTAATTCCCCTGTCCATCAAAAACCTATCTACCCGTGTCTTAAATATATTTAGCGAGGTAGCCTCCACCACTTCAACGGGCAGAGACTTCCAGAGATTCACCGCCCCTTTGAGTGAAGAAGTTCCTCCTCAACTCTGATCTAAACTGCCCCCCCTTTATCTTGAGGCTGTGCCCCCTAGTCCTGCTATCCTTTCTAAGCGGGAAGAATCTCTCTACCTCTACCCTATCCATCCCCTTCATTATCTTATACGTCTCTATAAGATCCCCCCTCATCCTTCTAAACTCCAACGAGTACAGACCCAGTCTATTTAGTCTCTCTTCATAGGCTAACCCCCTCATCTCTGGTATCAGCCTAGTGAACCTCCTCTGCACTCCCTCCAAGGCCAATATATCCTTGCGTAAGTGCGGCGACCAAAACTGCACACAGTACTCCAGCTGCGGCCTCACCAGTGCCCTGTACAGTTGCAGCAAGACCTCCCTACTTTTATATTCTATCCCCCTCACTATAAAGGCCAGCATACCATTCGCGTTCTTGATCACCCGCTGACTGGGTTTTTGCGACTCGTTCACAAGGACCCCCAGGTCCCTCTGCACCGTAGCATGCTGCAGCTTTTCGCCTTTTAAATAATAATCCTTCCTGATATGAATCTGCTGCCACCACCCTTTTAGGCAGAACATTCCAGATCGTAACAATTCACTACATTAAAGAGTTCAATGACACATCTGCAATTTTTACAAAGCAGGACTTCCCTGACGGTTGTTCCAATGAAGTACTTTTGAAATGTAGACACTGTTATAATGCTGGAAACGTGGCAGCCAACATGTAGGCAGCAAATTTCCATGGATACCAGTGAGGCAAAACACTTCTATTAAGTCTCTCCTTGGCCTTCTCTATTTCAAGGAAGACAGTCCCTGTGTTGCCATACCCTCCATTTGCCTGGATGAGTGCAGCTCCAACACTTGAAAAGCTCCAACACCATCCAAATCAAAGCAACCCACTTGACTAGTACCCCGTCCACTACCGATAATGACAAGATAAAGCTTTTTCAGTGACGTGGGTTGAGCTACAAGGCCAGATTAGGGAAGGGGAGGTTGTTCTCTCAAAGGAGGTTGAGAGGGGATTTGATAGAGGGATACAAGATTATAACAGGTTTGGATAGATGAGAGAAAGCTGTTCATATTAGTTGATGGTACAAGGATTAGGGGACACAGTTTTAAGATTTTGGATAAGAGATTCAGGGGTTAATGTGGTGCAAGTGGAGATGATCTGAAGGAAATTGGATGGTCATTTGAAATAAATCAGCTTGCGGGGCTATGGGGATAAAGAGTGAGCTTTATTTGCTCTAGAAGGATCCAGCATGGACTCAAATAGGATTAATGGTCTCTGCGAGCTACTGAGACCTCACACTGTATATTTTTATAAAATATTTATGGATGTGCTCATTGCTATTTCTAAAACTTTAAAACTGAGCAAGGATTCCGGAAAAGGCTGAAACTACGTCTGTGATCCCTGAACAAAAGAAGCCAGCTGGCAGTTTTAGGAAAATGTGTATCTCGTTATCTCTGAAGAGCCACTAATGAGCCCCCAGCAGACTATACAGCCCAACTTCAACGCGAGCTACACAAAGGCTGTCCCCATTTAATCATGTAGGCTGACAGAAGGAGATGGATTGCCTGCTAAGACAAAGGCCTTCCCTTCAATTCCTAATGGCTGAGACAATCAAAAGTCTTTGGAACCCAGACGATGGATACACACCCTTTTGTTAAAGGCCAGATGGGGGAGGAGGGGAGTCATGTGACTGGGGCCTCTGGCTTATGGATAAGTAATATTGCCTTGCTGAACTGTGAAGCTCAACCTGATATTTACCATCTAACCGCCAACTTGGCAGAAAAGGAGCTCTGCTCCAGATTGATCTGGATTCTCCTGGAAATCCTGTAGCATCACCTACAATATTCATTCATTTCTGCTTGCTTTTCTCATTGTGTGGACTCAACACCACCAGAAAAGTGGGATATACAGCATCAGTTTTCACCCTGCAGACCTACAGTGAAGGAATATCTCGATTGTGGAAACCACATGAATAATATTTCTTTTCTCTGTGGTCTTGGACACTGAAAATCTTCTTTTCTCTATCCCTCTCTGTAGAGGCAACATTGTAACCATCCTTTTGCATTTTATGTGCAAATAAACTAACCCTCTGAGTTGTCCTATCTTGAGCTTCTGGAGGGGTTAATAGAAATCTGGATCACAACAAAACCAAGAGGTTGGGAAAGACGTCACCACTTATAAAGAGGAAAGCAAATCCAAAACACCATCCATCCACAAGCAGACAGGTAAGAGGAACATTTCCTACCTGCTATAATGACTCTTATGCTGCAGAGACATGGAAGCAATCAGGTGGATGGAGTTAAGATACACATCAGTCATTAAATGGCAGAGTAGGCTTGAGGAGCAGAGTTATATTCTCCTGCTCCTGTAGACCTGAAGAGCCTGACAGCTGACACAGCTACATGTTTCAGTGCCAAAGAGGCGGAATCCAGTCATTCATTACAATCCGACAACAATTCCCTGTCACAGCAGCTACAGCAGAAAGTAATGGACTAAAAGGTTTTCCAAAATGCTGAGCAGGAGGCCTCTCACAGTGAGGAGCTGTTTGCGCGATTATACATTAGGAGATAAAGCAGCTGAATCTAATATTGACCCACAACCAATTTGTAAACTTTGCTGCAAATGGTTTGTTTTCTTGATTCCAAGCCAAGCATTTTCATTTCAGAGCTACATGTTTTTACATGTTTTATCCTTCTAAATTCAATTACGCTGCCTTTGATTAGTCTTCATCTATAAACTGTCCACCCATTCATTGCCAGCAAGTCCAATTTTTAACTCGCATCAATGGTGATGAAATGGAAATAGTCGAGGGTCTCAGGTTTTTAGGTGTCCAGGTCACTAACAACCTGTCCTGGGCCCCCCATACCAACACTACAGTTAAGAAAGCCCGCCAATGCCTGTACTTCCTCACGAGGTTAAGGAAATTTGCCATGTCCATTACAATTCACCAAATCTCAGATGCACCATAGAAAGCCTTCTTTCCAGACATATCACAGCTTGGTATGGCTCCCACTCTGACCAGGATTTCAAGAAACTACAAAGGGTTGTGAAAATTGCCCAATCCATCTCACAAACAAGCCTCCCATCCATTGAATCTGTTTATACTTCCCACTGCTTTGAAAAAGCAGCCAGGATAATTAAGGATGCCATGTACCCCAGACATACTCCCTTCCACCTTCTTCCATCAGGAAAAAGATACAGAAGTCTGAGGTCATGTACCAATGGTCTCAAGAACAGTTTCTTCCCTGCTGCCATCAGATTTTTGAATAGACCTACCTCACATTAAGTTGATCTTTCTCTACTTCTCTATATGTTTAAGGGGAATGTTTAAAAATTCATTCAGCTTTATTCTACAGGCAGTCGGTATGTCTGAAGGAAATGCAGCTCAGATTTTGGGAGAGCAGGATAATTACTCATTTCAGCCTTAAGTGTTTATTTTTAGTAAATGTATTTTTGTTTACTTAATTTATCCTGGGATTTCTGATTATAGTGATTGACAGGATAATGTGATGATACGGTTTAAGTACAGACTTATGTTTGTAGCAGAGAATAAAACGCTTTTGCAATAAGTAGTGAGCTGCAGCTGAAGCTTGCTAAAAGTTAGAAGGATTTTGGAGGCTTTTGGACCTCTAGCACTCTCTGAATACAAGGATGCCTGCGTTTGCTAGCTGTATTTATTTAAAAGTGCATTTGATTTATGCACAACTGGGGCTTATTTGGATCTGGAATTGTCTTCAACTAGAACATAAAAACTACTTCCTTTCAATTTTAAATATTGTTCAACTATTCATGGTTAAGCTACTTCATTTGTTAGAGTTATATTTAAGCTGTATTATTAAATAAATTTGTCTCACAAAAAAAAATTCCCTTCTTTGTCAGTGTGATCATTCCTGGAAAAAAATACCCTATCCTCACACTTATGCCAAAATAGAAAATCTATTGGGATCTAATCTGGCTTCCTGATTTACCTTGGGATTCTGGTCCAGAGCTAATCATCCACTTCAACTCCACATTCAAATACTTAAGCCCATATATCATTTGATTCCCTTCGAGTACAAAACCCTATTGACCTATGCCTAGAATATCTTAACAACCAAGCATCCACAGATCTCTGGGATAGAGAATTCCAACTATTCACAACCCTTTAAATGAAAAGTAAAATTCTCCTCTCTTCATAACTGAAATGTATTGGTTAGGTTGATTGGCCATGCTAAATTGCCCCTTAATTTCAGGGGGACCAGCAGGGTAAATACGTGGGGTTATGGGGTTAGAGCCTGGGTGGGATTGTTGGCGGTGCAGGCTCGATGGACCAAATGGGCTCCTTCTGCACTGCGGGAATCTATGATTCTATGGATTGCAGATGAGATTCCGAATGGAAGCTGAGACATAGTTGAGCATATTGCAAGCTTGAAAGAAGGTGTCCAGATATCAGAAGATCTGCATCCATCATCTTTCCTTCTCCCCTATGTACTCTATGAATGGAATGTTTTGTCTGTATCATGTGTAAGAAACAATACCTTTCACTTTATCTCAATACGTGTGAGAATAATAAATCAAATCAAATGTTTTAATGATATAAAGAAGCAACCATCTTTCTCATGGACTTTGGACACCATTACCATTGGTGAGACTACCCTCTTTATGTAACTATCTATCTTCGACACACGTACTTTAAACATATACAAATGCTTAAGCAGAAAATCTGACTTTTTTCTCTACTTAAGTACCATGGCTGCTTAGGTTAGCCCCGGAACAGGACAGCAGCATTCAGCCCAGCATGTCTGCACATTTTCAATCCATCCCATTTCTCTGTCTACACTTTCCACTGCCTCAGAAAAGCAGCAGCATAATCAAGGACCCTACACATCCCGGACATCCTCTTCCACCTTCTTCCATCGGGAGAAAGATACAAAAGTCTGAGATCATGAACCAACCGACTCAAGAACAGCTTCTTCCCTGCTGCCATCACACTCTTGACTGGACCTACTTTATATTAAGTTGATCTTTCTCTACATCCCTAGTTATGACAGTAACATTACATTTTACACCCTCTCCTTTCCTTCTCCCCAATGTACTCTATGTGCGGTATGCTTTTGTCTGTATAGCAAACAAGAAACAATACTTATTTATCACTGTACAGCATTACATGTGACAATAATAAATCAAATCAAAAAAAGCAGCCTAGATTTTGTGGTCAAGTCTCTGGTTTGTAACTTTAACTTGTAAGTTCCTGGCTCAATGATAAGAATGTTACCCATCAAAGCTAAAGGATACTTTGCAGCCAGGGATCTAATAATTACAGTGCTCATTAATTGGCTTTTATTTTGTTATTTCACGTGATGTGGGAGGTACTGGCAAGGCCAACATTTATTGCCAATATCCTAAACACTCTTGACAAGCCATCTTCTTGAACCACTACATTTCATGACCAGAACAGACTTGCTGACTTTATTCGAATCCAATTTGGTCTGTATTCAGTTCCGTTATCTGGGATGATAGAACCAAAGCTAATGCAGCACCCACAAATTAGTTCAGCAGATTTTCTAATGGGATAGTTTACCAAGTGCTCTGCCTGTCCTTGACTTAGTCCAAGTAAAGAATTGAATCAGGGCTATATTTTGGCTTTTGCTGACATGGGCCAGACAGTTGTCCTCTGACAATTAGCTGAGTTTTGGTTTTGCTGACATGACAGATGGGTCACAATCTATGCTGCAAAGTGAATCAAGACATTCAGGAGGTCATCCTGATTAGCGTCAGTAAAGTTTATTTATTAAATTTATTTATTAGTTCACACTGTAATTAAGTTACTGCAAAAATCCTCTAGTCACCTGTTCAGGTACACTGAGGGAGAATTTAACATGGCCAATGAACCTAACCTGCATATCTTTAGACAGTGGGGGGAAACCGGAGTACCTGGAGGAAACCCACGCAGACACAGGGAGAATGTACAAACTCCACACAATGACCCAAGCCAGGAATTGAAATCAGGTCCCTGCCACTGAGATGGAAGTGCTAACCACTGTGTCCCCTCCAGAAAGAGATTATTCTGGAAATCATAACATCATGTACAGTTTGGTTGCCCAGAACCAATACACATGCAGTCTTATTAATGCCACGCCCATAATAACACCAACTCTAAGCAGCACATTGTTTTGGAGGTGTAACAGGTGTAATTGTGCCCTTTAGTAAGATAGCAAAGGCCACTGTATCTGTGAGGCAACACCCTGCTTTCCTCCAAGCCAGAACCACGTACATTCCCAATTTTAATCACTCCTCCATTTGTAACCATGCCTTCAGTTGCCCAGGCTTGAAGAATTCCCTCCCTGAACATCTTCACTTCTCGCATTCTTTAAGCAACTTTTTAAATCAAGCTTGACTCGTCTGGATATCTCTCAACGTGACTCAATGCAAAATTTGACCCGCTAACCCTCAGTGGAAGGGCCCCATGATATATAAAAATGGAGGAGGTTACAGAGATGGGGCAGGGCAAAGGGAGGATCAGAATTCTGAATTTGGAAGGTGTTACTGAACCAAAAACCAATATTCACAGTAAGGTATGTCAAAGCCAGGGGTTATTCCCCTCAGCACTATTCATTCCAGATCCTTTATGTTCTTGAGGCAAACCTCAGACGAAACCCTTGCAATATCCATAATTTGAAAAGTTTAATGGCAGCAAACTGAATCACAACTTCATAAAAATTACAGCCTAGAAGTGAATCAGTTGATCCATTGTTCTTGAGTCAATTATTCAATAAGATCCATCTTATATCCTACATCATAACAATTCACAAGTACTTTCATTTACAACGTTCTGAAGTTGTTTAAGGCATTAAATAAAGTTCTCTTCTTTACCTGTGTACCCTCTGGTGGTTTTCCAAATCCTTTTATATGGTTCCTTTTCAAATATTTTAACAATTGTTTAAAATTACATTATAACCTCTATCACAATAATCAGTTGTCATAAACCATCTCTTAAACCTATCTATTCTTCTGGTGATATTTTTCTTTTAGTTCACTCCCAGGATATAGAACCCTACAATGCAGAAAGAGGCCCTTCGGCCCATCAAGTCTGCACCAATCATAATCCCACCCAGGCCCTACCCCCATATTCCTACATATTTTTAACCTGCTAATCCCTGCAACCTACGCATCTCAAGACACTAAGGGGCAATTTTAGCATGGCCAATCAACCTGTCCTGCACATCTTTGGACTGTGGGAGGAAACCGGAGCACCTGGAGGAAACCCACGCAGACACAAGGAGAATGTGCAAACCCCACACAGACAGTGACCCGAGCCGGGAATCGAACCCAGGTCCCTGGAGCTGTGAAGCAGCAGTGCTAACCACTGTGCTACCGTGTTGCCCT
This sequence comes from Carcharhinus amblyrhynchos, assembly GCF_965287045.1. Taxonomy (NCBI): domain Eukaryota; kingdom Metazoa; phylum Chordata; class Chondrichthyes; order Carcharhiniformes; family Carcharhinidae; genus Carcharhinus; species Carcharhinus amblyrhynchos. Next base: position 21,946,369 of record NC_137329.1, read on the forward strand.
GTTCAGCTGTCATTGGAAAACACAGCATTTGTTACCCATTCTCAACTGTCCTCAATGTGATGGTGGTGGTGAGCTGTCTTCTTGAATACAATGGAATGGCTTGTTAGGCCAGTTCAGAGGGCAAGTAAGATTGACTCAGCTGTGGGTCAGGAGTCACACACTGGCCAGATGTAGATTTCCTTCCTCCAAGTGCATGAATGAACAAAATGGATTTTTTACAACAATCCAATAGTTTCACGGTCACTATCACTGACACGCTGCAACCTGTCCAATCTGGAATTCCAAAATCCGGAAACACCGGATTCTCCCAGACTGCTATGCTACATTTGTAGTGCAGCGGACTGGGAGACTGGAGCAGAGGCTGTTTCTCAGGTTCCTCGCTGGGTGCCACAGTCTCCGTGCATCTCAGGCAGTCAGGTTTCCAGCACCATGAGGAGATCCGAGCTGTGGGGTGAGGAGTGGCAGGGTTGAGGCTGGCCCACACGTGTCTGGGAGACCAACAATCAGGCCACATGAGGTCAGAGGGGCAGCAACATGGGGAGGGGGGGTGGTCATGAGGCTGACCAGCGACTGTGAGGCCAGCAATGCAGAGCCACTGCACATGCGCTGATCTTGACGCTGACAGTTTGCAGGGGCCCACTCACAGCCGCACAGTGGTTAGCACTGCTGCTTCACACTGCCAGGGACCCGGGTCTGATTCCTGGCTTGGGTCACTGTCTGTGCGGAACCTGCACGTTCTCCCTGTGACTGTGTGAGTTTCCTCCGGGTGCTCCAGTTTCCCCTCTCAGTGCTGGTTAGCCGCATTGGCCATGCTAAATTCTCCCTCAGCGTACCCGATTGTGGCAACTCGGGGATTTTCACAGTAACTGCATTGCAGCGTTAATGTAAGCCTGTGACACTAACAAATAAACTGCTGCTGGCCTCTCCAGCAGGAATTCAGCCCATTAAATGTCAACGTCATTCACGTTTGTGCCCTGCAGTGTGGGAGATTCATTCTGAAACTACGGGATTTATTCCAGTTTTTACACAAATTCAACACCCAGAATTTTTTGGGAAGAATCGCCCCCTAGTTGTCTGGAATTTATTGAGCGTATGCGTGCAACTCCAGGACTGGCTACTTGTGGCACTGAGAGAGTTAACATCAGATAAAATCACCATAGTCCCAGATGACCAGAGGCTGTTCTCTCTCCTTTGAGGGGGAGAGCTGACCGGTGGTGATTTAACCTGAGGATCACCACACCTCAAATGAGGGGCAAGGTTGAGAAAGCAGGTCTTCCTGAATAACCTCAGCTGGTACAGGAACTGAACCCACGCTATTGGCATCGCTCCACTCTCATGGGCATTAATTTTATCTCCAGAGCTTTTCCAGACCCTCCCATACTTCTGATTACAACTTAACGTCATGTGGAAAATACTGGACAGAGGTAATAGCCAGAAGTCTTGGACTTTTCTAAGAATAGGAAAGCATTTTTTCCAGGGTATATTTGCATTGCTGTTACTATATTAGCAGCATTTGCTACTTAGTCAATTGCAACTTCCCGTCATGTTGGTTCAGACCCATGATGCTGAAGAGAGGTGCAGTGATGACTTTGCTCATCAATATTTCCCCAACCCGCTCCATACCACCAAAGGTGAGACACACCCAGGGGCCACCATTCATACCATACTCACAGCTCACAAATTCTTACCCTTGTGGCCAGACCATCCTTACAGTGCAGACTTATTCCGCATTCATCTGTTATTTCAGACAAGTCTTCATCTTCAAACTCCTCCAAGCTTATGTCATGAGTTAACCTGCAGCAAACATAATGGGTTCTGAGTTAGCGCAAGATCAAATGCTAGAACAACATTGAGAAAATGCTCTTCCACACACCATTCTGCAGCTTGGCCGCCTTAACATGTGTACCGACAGCAGTGTTGCCGTGGCTAACCTCAGGAGCCCAAATGTTGTTGCTTCAAGTCCTACTCTGGAGAGTTCAGTAACAAACCTAGGCTGACACCCAAGTGCAATGGTTAAAGACTGCTGCACCATTGGAGATCCAGCTTCCCAATTCAGTGTTAAACCAAGGCCTCATCTGCTCATTCATATCGATATAGAAGATCCTGTGGTATAATATTATCCCTCAAAAAAAATAATTAAAATAAATAACCTGCCCATTGCTGTTTGTGGGATCTACCTGTGTGCAAATTGGCTGCAGCATCTCTTATATTACATCAGTGACAACACTTCAATTGTACTTCAATGGCTGAGATACTGAGAAATGAGAGATGCTATATAAATGCAAATTCTTTTCAGTGGCGTCCAACAAGTTGAATAAATTGATGTTTTCTTAATATATATTCTGTTATCAACATCCTTACCTTGTTTTAACATTTATCTAATTGAGGAATTTGAGTGCCAGGGAAAAATATTTCTTTAACTTTCAATCCGTGACCAATTCCTGCTTCACATATGGTGGCACAGTGGTTAGCATTGCTGCCTCACAGCTGATCATCGAATTCAATATCCTGATCTCCTCCTCCCCCATATCCCTTGATGCCTTTAGTCCCTAGAGCTAGATCTAATTTCTTCTTGAGATCTCACAACGTTTTGCCCTCAACTACATTCTGGGGTAGTGAATTCCACACATTTAGCATCCTCTGGGTGAAGAAATTTCCCCCCTTACCTCAGTCCTAAAAGGTTTACTCCTTATCCTCAAACTACGATCCCCTACTTCTGGATCCCCCCACCAATTGGGAACATTCTTTCTGAATCTACCTTATAAAATTCTTACAGGATTATAAACATTTCTATGAGATCCCCTCTCACTCTTCCAAACTCCAGTGAATACAGTCCGAACTACTTTTCCAAGAATTTTCGTCATTTATAACACCCTGATATCTGAGGAGTTGCCAATTTGAATAAGGACCAAAAGTGGAGGAGGCAGGGAAGAGTAAATGCTGTAGAAAGCATCAGTTTAAAAGGTGCAATGGGAGTTTACTGCCACTAGAGGTAATGTTGGCATAAAGTGCCTCAAGTGGCAGAACACTGTAACGCCCTACCATTAACTGAGTGAGTCCTGCCCTGGCTTCACCTTGCATTTGTTTCAATTAATCTCCATCTGCCATTCGTCAGCCCACTGGCCCAATCGATCAAGATCCCATTGCAATCCTAGGTAACCTTCTTCACTGTCCACTATGCCACCAATCTTACTAACCATGCTGACTAAATTCTCATCCAAATTATTGATATAAATGACAAATAACAGTGGATCAAGCACTGATTCCTGAGGCACACCACTGATCACAGGCCTCCAGTTTGAAAAGCAACCCTCTACAACCACCCTCTAGCTTCTGTCATCAAGCCAATTTTGTACCCATTTAACTACCTCATCCTAGATCCTGTGAGATTTAACCTTATGCAACAACCTACTATGTGATACCTTGTCAGGCCTTACTAAAGTCCATGTAGACAACATCAACTGCATTACCCTTATCGACCTTCTTCTTAACCCTTTCAAAAAACTCAATCAAATTTGAGAAAGAGTATTTTCCACTCACAAAGCCATGCTGACTCTCCCTAATCAGTCCTTGCATCTCTAAAAGCCTATAGATCTTGTCTCTCAAAATACCTTCTAACAACTTACCCGCTACAGATATGAGACCCACCAACCTATAGTTCCCAGGCTTTTCCCTGTACCCCTTCTAAAACTAAGGCACAACATTTGCCACCCTCCAATCTTCAGGCAGCTCACCTGTGACTATCAATAATTCAAATATCTCTACTAGGGGACCTGCAATTTCCTCCCTAGCCTCCCACAATGTCCTGGGATACATCTAATCAGGTCTGAGGATTAATCTACCTTGATGCACTTTAAGACTTCCAGCACCTCCTTCTCTATGTACACTCCTCAAGACATCACCATTTCACCAAGTTCCCTTATGTCCATGCTTTTCTCAACAATGAATACTGATGAGAAATATTTATTTAGGATCTCACTCACCTCTTGTGGATCCGCACGTAGATGATCTTGTTGATCCTTAAGAGATCCTACTCTTTTCCTAGTTACTGTTTTGCCCTTTATATATTTGTAGAAGCTCTTTGGATTCTCCTATGCCTTATCTGCCAAAACAATCTCGTGTCCCCTTTTTGCCTTCCTGGATTTCTCTCTTAACTCTACTCCTACACCCTTTATATTCTCAAGGGATCCACTTGATCCCAGCTACCTCTGCATGTCATATGCCTCCTCCTTCTTCTTGACCATGACCTCAATATCCCGAGTCATCCAGAATTCCCTACTTTCACCAGCCTTGCCCATCACTCTAACAGGAACATGCTTACCCTGAACCCTGTTTAAACACACTTTTGAAAACCTTTGCCTTCCCACTGACTCCCCCAATTAAAAGTTCTTGCCTGACACCATCAAAATTGGTCTTTCCCCAATTTAGAATTTTATCTTTTGGACCACTCTCCATAGCTATCTTAAATTAAAACTAATGAAATTATGATCACTGGTCCCAAAGTAATCCCTTACTAACACTTGTGTCACCTTATTTCCCAAAAGGAGGGCAGGTTTTGCCCGCTTTCTAGTCAGGCCGCTCACATACTGAATGAGAAATTCCCCCTGAATACATTCAATAAATTTCTCCCCATCCAAGCCTCGAGTACAATGGTTGTCCCAATCAATGTTGGGAAAGTTAAAATCCCCTACTATTAACACCCTATTTTTCTTGGAGCTATCTGTAATCTCCTTAAATATTTGCTCCTCAATTTTCTGACGACTATTTGGGAGTTGTAGTACAACCGTATCAAAGTGATTTCTCCCTTCTTATTTCTCAGTTCTACCTATGTAGACTTAGTGGGCTAACTCTCAGATATATCCCTTCACAGTACTGCCGTGATGTTTTCCCTAATCAAAAGTGCAACTCCCCCTACTCTCTAACCTCCTGTTCTATCTTTCCTATAGCATCTGTACTCTGGAGCATTGAGCTCCCAGTCCTCTCCTTTCCTTAGCCATGTTTCTCTAATTGCTATAATATCCCAGTCGCCTGGACCCATCCATGCCCTGAGTTCATCTGTCTTGCCCGTCAGCCCTCTTACATTGAAATAAATGCAGTTTAATCTGGACTTCCCTTGCTCTCTGTCTTGCCCTTACTATTTAATGTGCTCTCTTTAAGTTCTGTGCTGTCCTCAACCTTCTCTTCTCCCTCCCACTTTGGAACCCACCCAAAACAAAACATTTATGAACAAAGAGAGATGCTTGGGCCCCTTACAATACAGAAGGAGGCCATTTGGCCCATCAAACCTGCACCAAAAACAATCCCACCCAGGCCCTATCTCCGTAACCTCGCGTATTTACCCTGTTAATCCCCCTGACACCAAGGGGCAGTTTAGCATGGCCAATCAAGCTAACCTGCGCATCTTTGGACTGTGGGAGGAAACTGGAGCATCTGGAGGAAACCCATGTAGACATGGGGAGAATGTGCAAACTCCACACAGACACTGACCCGACAGCAGAATTGAACCTTGGTCTGTTGCTGAGTCAGCAGTGTTAACCACTGTGCCACCATGCATTAACAATCTTCACCAAAACCAAGCATTAGGGATAGAAATGTGGAAGCGGGTTTCCAGGGATAATGTCCTATCTGTGCAGGAGTGATGGATAGCTGCTCAGAGCAACCATGTGTTAGACAGGACACTAAACCAAAGGCCTTCTCAGATGGACACAAATTATTCCAGTTCACTGCATTGAAGAAAAACTGGAGGGAGTTCTGGCCCATATTGACCTTCAACCAATGTCACAAAAAAAGAAAAAAATAACCTGGTCCTGATCACATTGTCATGTGTTTGGGCTCTTGCTGTGCAGAAATTGCTGCGCCACGTTTCCTGTGACTCCATTTTAAAAAATACTTAATTAGCTGTAAAGGACTTTTTTTTAAAGTTTAGTTTATTAGTGTCACAAGTAGGCTTACATTAACACTGCAATGAAGTAACTATGAAAATCCCCTAGTCGCCACACTCTGGCACCTGTTTAGATATACTGAGGGAGAATTTAGTATGGCCAATGCACCTAACCAGCGCATCTTTAGCCTGTGGGAGGAAACTGGAGTTCCCAGAAGAAACCCATGCAGACACAGGGAGAATGTGCAGACTCCACATAGACAGTGGCCCAGGCTGGGAATTGAACCCAGGTCTGTGGTGCTGTGAGGCAGCAGTACAAACCTCTGTGCCACCGTGCTGCCCTATAGGATGGTCTGAGTTTACAAAAGGCACTATGAAAAGGCATGTCTTCCTTTATCTTAATAAAATTTGTGTAGTGAGAAAATGAGAATTAAATCAGTGAAAATGGAACTCCATGCTTGTATCCGGCTTTGACACGTGTGTTTTAGTAATCCCCAAATTCAGTGGGTAATCTCATCCTGAGGGGTTCATGTCCTGGTATTGGTTTTAATTCTGTGGAGGTAACATACATATTTCCATTTCCATTCTTATATCCTGCCTTTTAAGTTCAGTACTTCAGTTGACCACGTTTGAAATCTCTGTTGAAGCGTGGGAATTGTATATGGGAATGAACTTTCCATTTGTGTTAAGTGTTCTGCATTCTTGGGCAATCCAAAACATTTACATGGGGTAAGTGTGGAGCTACAGGGATAGGATCTTTCTTAACTTATATTGGATAAGTTAAGACAGGATAAACTGGCACTGGAGGGGGTGCAGAGGAGATTCACTCAGCTGATTCCGGAGTTGAGAGGATTGGCATATGAGGAGAGATTGGGTAGACTGGAGCTATGCTCACTGGAATTTAGATGAATGAGGGGGATCTTACAGAAATATACAAAATTATGAAGGGAATAGATAAGATAGAAGCAGTTAGGTTATTTCCACTAGCCTCAAAATAAGGGGGAGCACATTTAGGACTGAGTTGAGGAGGAACTTCTTCACACAAAGGGTTGTGAATCTGTGGAACTCCCTGCCCAGTGAAGCAGTCGAGGCTACTGCGTTGCATGTTTTTAACGCAAATATACATTTTTGAACAGTAAATGATTTAAGGGTTATGGTGAGCGGGCAGCTAAGTGGAGCTGAGTCCATGAGAAGATCAGCCATGATCTTATTGAATGGCAGAGCAAGTTCAGGGGGCCAAATGGCCTGCTCCTAGTTCTCATCTTCTATCAGAGAGTCACTGCAGACTCAACAGGCCAAATGGCCTCCCTGCACTGGAGGGATTCGATGATTCTATAACATTACGTCCTGTTGGTTCATTGCCAAGTGTAGTCAGTGTCATTACAGTGACTACATTTATTTTTTAAATGCATTCATTGCCCAGGTCTCATTAATTGCCCATTCTATCTTTCATATAATGAAACAATATAGAAAGAGACAGCATGTGCACAGCAAGATCCCAAAAAACAGCAAACAAATGAAAGCATTAAGGGAAGAATATTTGACCAGATTACTGGGAAAACTCTTCACAATTCTTCATCTACCTGAACAGGCAGATAGGATCTTTACTGCAATGACTGTCACAATTTATTTGTGCGTTGCAGCACTCCTTGAGTTAACACTGACAATTAAGTCAGCCTTGATTTTGCTTTCATATCCCTAGTGTGCCTTGAACCTACAATCATCTGACTCAGTCAGGAGACTTACCAGCTGAGCCAAGCTGCCACTCGGCTCACATCTAACTAGTACTTCTTAAGGAACAGCCAAACCTATTGTGCCTCATAATTACATTTTCATATTTCAACTTTGGCCCCTTGAAAACCTACTCATACAATGTGATTCCATTGGAAATCTGACCAGGGCAATGGACTGTTCGGCATAAGCAACGAATTGCATCTAAAACATCAGATTAACTACCAATCTGGCACTTCATGCTGATCTGTTCATCCCGCACATGGTACAATTCCCATCAAGAGGGCCAATCTGGAAAAATCCTACCACACAATGCAAATTCCACCTGGACAAATGAATGGGAATAACTGGACATGACAAACAAGTACCTGGTCTCAAACTCAACCCAACTATCTGGTTTCAACCTTCCAAGGAAAGCCTGGTCCATTCTCGACAGGTTCAGGATCGGCCATGCCCCATGCTTGGCCAACCTCCACAGATGTGACATTAGTGCCAGCCCTCTACATGCCTGAGGGAGAGAGCAACCCATGCAGCACGTTATAGAAGAGTGTCTAATCCACAGACTCATCGAAGGTCTATCAGCCGTCAACACAGCAGGACTGGAAGAAACTGCTTGGCTTGGGGACTTTGCACTTGCTAAATAAAAAAAAACTCCCATCAACACCTAACATGTTGAACTAATAAAGAATCCCAAACCCAACTCAACAGAATAACCAGAAGACGCAACACCCAACAACTCTTAAGTCTTCCAGTTCCAAGAAGTTAGTATTAATCACACTTCAGGTTTAAAATGCTGAAGTTTCATTGAGTATATTTCTTACAGCTCTCCATGTGGCTGTTGGACTGATACAGCGCAATGTTACCCAGCACATGACAGCATTGTGACAGGGATAGATGTTCCTCTAATAACTGGCTCGCAGCTCTGTAGAAATATCAAAACAATATAGCATCCCTCTTTAAAAAAATATATAATGCCTAAGGAAAAATACAAGTCTTTCAATGTCAACTTTCTTTTGGGAAAGAAAGATGATTATCAGTTCTGAAAAAGGGTCATCCAGACTCAAAACATTGGCTCTGTTTTTTTATTCATTCGTGGGACACAGACGTCACTGGATGGCTAGCATTCATTGCCCATCCCTAATTACCCTAGAGAACATGGTGATGGGCTGCCATCTTGAATCGCTGCAGTCCATGTGGTGTGGGTTGACCCACAATGCTGTTAGGAAGGAAATTCCAAGATTTTGACCCAGTGACTGCGAAGGAACGGTGATAAATTTCCAAGTCAGGTTGGTGAGTGGCTTGGTGGGGAACTTGCAGGTGGTAGTGTTCCCATGTGTCTGCTGCCCTTGTCTTTCCAGATAGAAGTGGTTGCGGGTTTGGAAGGTGCTGTCTGAGGATCTTTAGTGAATTGCTGCAGTGCGTCTTGTAGACAGTTTAGTAGCAGCAGTGTGTACTTCGGTGGTAGAGGGATTGAGTTTTGTAGATATGGTGCCAGTCAAGCGGGCTGCTTTGTCCTGGATGGTGTCAAGTTTCTTGAGTGTTGTTGGAGCTGCATCCATCCAGCAAAGTGGAGAGTATTCTATCACATTCTCGCCACAGATGCTGTCAGGCCTGCTGAGATTTTCTAGCATTTTCTGTTCTGGTTTCAGATTCCAGCATCCAGGTTTTCATGATCTGATACATGTGCAGTTTGTCCAACAGTTCAGGCAGCGATGTACAAACTTGTTCAATTGTTGGCCACCGCCTACCTGTGCAAGGAGTTGTCATCTTCCTTCCTCCTAGTCACCTGGAGGGTGTATCTTGCTTGGCAGAGCTGCCTTATACTTTCCTCCATTCAACATCTCTGCAGGGGATTTCATGCCAGCCTTGAACAAAGAAGAACAGGCCCTTCGGCCCTCCAATAAGGCGTGTAGATCGGAGTAAGAAGGTAAGTTAAGATTCAGGCCTTCCTCCATCTCTCAGCATTTTGTGAGGATTTCATGACCGTCCGCAAACATCTTTGATAACCCCGTGTCCCCTTGAATAATATGGTAATGTGATGACATTGAAGCTATACCATTCAGCAAATTTGATGAATTCTCTGGCAGCTAATTCCTTTTAGGAATTCCTTGCTCAGCACCCAGAACTCATACTGCAGAGGTGAGTGTTATAGCTCTCAACTCCTTTCCCTTGCAGATAAAAGTAGTACTCTGCAGCTGAGAGTTACTATTTTTGGTTGAGCGGATAAATTATGGTGTGTCATGGTCTGGGTGGTACTTCAGTAGCTATCTTCTCTTTTTGTCTGTTTCTGTAATTCTGAGTCACATTGCATGTAGGCATCATACTTTCAATCTATTTGTGGATGTTTTTCCTGTTCACAGCTATGTGGTTCTGAGCGTAGACTTCTCCATTTCCACATAGCCTTTACGTATCTTCCGGAGAGGTTGTTCCTGCATTGCGTGGGTACAATTACTTCGGATCCAGCGAGCAGAACATAATCTCTAATGGAGCAGTATTTCTGGCTGTGCACAGTGCATCAATTCCCAGTCTGGGCTTCACAGAACCCCAAGGTTCTACGGGACTCCTGCAGACATTTCGTGGTCAGTGGGTGGGGGGGGGGGGTAGAACTCGTGAGTTGCTGAGACCAAGGCCGGGGCGGGGTGGTGGTGTTGTTGGGCTTGAGATTGGATGAGGGTGAGAGTGGGTGAAAGTGCAAGAGTTTAAATCTAAAGTGAACTTTCCCCTTACAGCCATAAGGTCCAATTGTTGCTAAGTGAACACAGATTGGGGTCAGAGTGGGATGAATACCTGAATAAGTAATCCTCTCTATTTAAACCCTCAATAGCTTGCTAAGGACAATGTAAAATGTTGCCTGCATACTTATACTCTTTTCCAAGATAAAACAAGCCAATTATGGAAATTTAGGGCAAGGACACAAGGGTTTAAGTTCTCTCCTCAGCCTGTCTGTGACACAGGCCAGGAATCTCTTCTCCTCTTTCCAATTTTCTTCCTGCCCCTCTCCGCTCAGGAACAATTGGGCTTTATGGCGGGAAAAGTCCGCTTTAGCTAGCTCAACCCTGTTTCTTGCTCTAAAAGAAAATGCAAATTATTCAGTAATTTGGATTAAGCAATGTTCTCATTGTCCTACGCAAGTAGGACAGAAGGAATTTAGCGCCAAAGGAAAATTGAATTAAGAAACTTTAAACTAAGGAGATCCTGCTGTATAGAATATTTCCACTCAGCTATTCCTGTCGTTATTTACGTGTGCTCAGAAGCCATGGTTTGTTTCAACATGTGTCACGTTTTGCTGAATACTATCTACAGTTCTGCTGTTATCTCCTTCTGTCCTCCGACTTATCGCAGGCACCTACTGTTAGTTCTTTCTCGGCCATTGCTCTTGTTTAACATCTGTTCATGTCTGGAATAATTTCCAGTTTGGAGTAAATGTCATTTCCCAATAATCATTAATTCTAGATCTCCTGTGGCATTTCATGTGGCGAGGTGATGATTTGCTGATTTAATCAGGAACGTTCTATGCAGCAGGGTCTTCTTCGTTTAAAGTTTCTTAATTCAATTTTCCTTTGGCGCTAAATTCCTTCTTTCCTACTTACGTAGGATAATGAGCACATTGCTTAATCCAAATTACTGAATAATTCACATTTTCTTTTTGTGCAAGGAACAGGTTTGAGTTATCTATAGCGGACTTTCCCCTTACAGCTGTAAAGCCCAATTGTTCCTAAGTGAACACAGACTGGGGTCAGAGTTTAATTAAGATATGATGAATGAATATTGTGCATTGGAAAGCACTTTCATGATCCCAACTGAAAATCAGCAGCATTTAATTTTTATGTGTGGTTAGCAAAGTCAGATTAACACATTGTCATCGTATCTTTGTGCCACCATTCGCATCTTCTTTCGTCTTTAACATGACCCCCATTAACACTGCCTTTTGTTTCATGCCTGTAACATCTTTGTTAACTCTCTCCTGAGCTCCCACCTGATGTTCTCTTTAGGTCCACCTACTCCATCCCCTCCTAAACAGTCTGAATTCTACGACAATTCTCCCTCTTGGGTCGGCAGTCACTGGCTTGGGTCACTGTCTGTGTGGAGTTTACACATTCTCCCTGTGTCTGTGTGGGTTTCCTCCAGGTGCTCCGGTTTCCTCCCACAATCCAAAGATGTGTGGGTTAGGTTGATTGGCCATGCTAAATTACTCCTTGGTGTCAGGGGGACTAACTAGGGCAAATGCAAGGGGTTACGTGGATAGGACCTGAGTGGAACTGTGTTTGGTGCAGGCTCAATGGGCCAACTCGTCTCCTGCACTGTAGAATTCTATGATTTTTATGATTTCTCCCTCTCTAACTCTGAAGAGTCGTCGTGCAGACTCAAAACATTAACCCCTATTTCTTTCTCCACACATGCTGCCGGACCTGCTGAGTTTATCTAGCAGCTTCTGTGTTTTTTTCCCCAAGGATATAGGTATTCCGGTTCCTGTGTCCGCAAAGCATTTCCTGCTGCTCGCTGAGGTGAACCCAGGATTAGACAACAGCAATTTACATTTATATAGCACCGTTAGCATGAAAAATAAATCTTAAGGCACTCCATAGCAGTGATTATCAAACAAGGTTCGACACCGAGCCACATAAGGTATGACATATGAAGGTTCGAAATAGGAGTAGAAGTAGGCCATTCAGCCCTTCGAGCCTAATATGGTGACCAAAAGCTTGGTCGCAGTGGTAGCTTTGAGGAGCATCTTAAGGGGATGAGAGCTATCCACCGAGGCAGTGAGATGTGTACTGGTGTATTGCTGGAATTTAGGGCCTAGACAACATTGCTCCAATTGTTGAGTAAATCAACTGAGAATGTGCATTTGGTCAAATTTGGAGGAGTGCAGAGATCTTAAAAAGGGGTTGTAGGGCTGGAGCAGGTTGCATAGATAGGGACCTACAGCTGTGTGTGGGGGAAATATGTATTACACAGATGAACAACTTGTCAGTTCTTTTAAAGCCATCTTCCTCAATCACCCACCCCTCCACCACCATCCCTCCGCCACTCAAGATATACACCTGTAGGCAGCCACTATACTCAAGTTCAAAAGCTGTCAATCAGCTACAAAGTTTACAGTCCTGTCCAAATTCAGCTGGATCCTGGAGCCTTGAACTTAAAAAGATTTCTTTGAAAAATTGAAATTATTCATGCCCGAGGGAGCCTTGGCTTCACAGAGGATGTAACCTTATTCTGGGAAACGGGAAGGACGGAGTGATGCTCTGCATAACTAACATTCAAACTGAACCCAAAGATGCTGCCAGCGCTGCTTTGGGGGTTAAATCTTTTGTTTCATTTGCTTCAGTGCAAAATATTCCTTTCTCCATTTTCACCTAAACCAGATGCAATTTAAATTATTATGCAGAATTAACGGAATATGCACGTGGAATATTCTTAACAGGTCAGTGCAACAATAGTTTATATTAATATAGAGTCTTCAACATAAGGTGTTTCAAAAATAATTTGGCAGCAAGCCACTAACAGAGATAACTAACAGCATGGTGGCACAGTGGTTAGCACTGCCGACTCACAGCTTCAGGGACCTGGATTCAATTCTCAGCTTGGGTCACTGTCTGTGTGGAGTTTGCATGTTCTCCCCGTGTCTGCATGGGTTTCCTCTGGCTGCTCCGATTTCCTCCCACCCTCCAAAAGATGTGCAGGTCAGGTTGATTGGCCATGGTAAATTGCCCCTTAGTGTCTCAGGATGCATAGGTTTGAGGGATTAGCAGAGTAAGTGTCTGGGATTACAGGGTTAGGACCTGAGTGGGATTGCTGTCGGTGCAGGCTCGATGGGCCGAATAGCCTCCCTCTGCACTACGGGATTTCAATGATTCTATGATAACGGGCCAGGTGACCAAGAGCATGGTCAAATACTGACATTTTCTGGAGGGTCTGAATTGTTTAGAAATTGGGAGAGCAGCAGAGGGGTTTAGGGAAGGAATCCCAGGGCTGAGAACTAATACAACTTGAAGGCACCTCCACCAACTGCAGGAAGAAAAATGAAGAATGGACAAGAGGCTGGAATTGGAGGAGCACAGAGATCTTGGGAGGATTGTAGGAGAGGCAAATTCAAGTAGGGATGGGAAAATAAGGGTGAAAATTTTAAGTTCAAGACCCTGACAGAGCCATGGTCAGTGGGCGATGTTGAAACCGGAATTTGGTGCAAGCTATGAAATGGGAAGTCATCTTTTAGATGAGCTCATACTTAAAAAGGAAGATGTGAGGTGAGAGCTCACCAAGAGAGCATTGGAACATTTGAGACCAGAGAAAACAGGGAATGGGCGAGGGATGCCCAAACCTCCACTGCGTGCCTGCAGTAATGGTCAAGGAATCCTCTCAGCTTGGTGGCAGCAGGGGGCGGGTGTTGGCAGCTGTAGTGGTACTGTCACTGGATTAGTAACCCCAAGTCTAGGGTGTAATGATCTCGGACCGGGGTTCGTAATTTTAATCTGTCTTAAAAGTCTATCGATGCCCATGAAACCATTGTCAAAAACCTGTCTTTCACTGGACACGGGCATCGATGGCTGGGCTGACACTTTTGTCCATCCCTAGTTCCCGAGGGCAGTTGAGAGTCAACCACGTAGCAGTGTCTCTGGAGTCACATGTAGGCCAGACCAGGTAAGGACAACAGATTTCCTTCCCTAAAGGACATTAGTGAACAAGATGGGTTTTTCTGACAATCGACAATGGTTTCATGGGCATTCCAGATTCTTAATTCCGGATATTTTTTATTGAATTTAAATTCCACCACCTGCAGTGGCAGGATTTGAACCCGGGTCCCCAAAACATTAGTTGAGTTTCTAGATTAATAGTCTAGTGATATACCACTAGGCCATTGCCTCCTCTGTTTCACTAACGTCCTTTAAAGAAGGAAATCTGTCTCCTTAGCTGGTTTGGCCTAGACGCAACTCCAGAACCACAGCAACGTAGGCTTGGGGTTTTCTTTGTTGGAGCAGAGAATACTGACGCTCCATAAAACGCAAGCATTTGACCATGCTTTTGGTCACCTGAACTGATTGAGCTGTCCAAAATTATGAGGGGCAGCGAGAGGCAGTAGGCTTAGGAAAGTTGAGGAAAATCGTTTTTAACCCAGACAGTGATGCTGATCTGGAATGCGCTGCCTGGGAGGGTCATAGAAGTGGGTTGCCTCACATCCTTTAAAACTTGGCACGTCATAACACTCAAGAGTATGGGCCAAGTGCTGGTAAATGGGATTAGATGGGAGGTCAGGTGTTTCTCATGTGTCAGTACAGACTCGATAAACTGCACTGTATACTAGTTTACTCTTAAATTGCCTCTGCAATGGCTGGGCAAGCCAATCAGTACAAGAACAGTTAGGAGTGGGCAATAAATGTGGGCCTAGTCTGTGACAAACACGTCCCACATGGTGGCACAGTTGTTAGCATTGCTGCCTCACAGCACCAGGGACTCTGGTTGGATTCCTGGCTTGGGTTACTGTCTGTGTGGAGTTTGCACATTCTTCTTGTGTCTGCGTGGGTTTTCTCTGGGTTTCTTCTCAGTCCCAAGATATGCGGGCTAGGTGCATTGGCCATGTTAAATTGCCTCTTAGTGTCAGAGGGACTAGCAAGGGTAAATGCATGGTGTCATGGGAATAGGACCTGGATGGGACTGTGGTTAGTGCAGACTCGATGGGCTGAATGGCCTCTTTCTGTACTGGAGGATTGTTTTATCATTAACTGCAACATCCCAAAACTGAACTGCATCGCTCAGAAAAGCAACAACAGTTTCCAGAATGACCAAAGCAAACTGATGACCTGTGCTACAAAAATCTACATCACCAGCACAAAACACTGACCTGAATTTGCATCCACTGTACGATGAATGAGGCATTGGTGAGACTTTCTTATCCGGTGACTTTTAAAACAGAAACGTAGGAAAATGTTCTCCGATTATCTGGCTACATCTATCTGTTTCTAATACTCTGCATTAGAAACAGCGTCTCAGCACAATAACAGACAGACTGGAGTCTGAAAATTCTAGTCGTCATACTTTGCTATAGTAACAAGACCAATCATGAAAATAACTGTTTGCTATTTATGGCTGTGCCCTTCACAACGGCAGCTGAAATTGTCAAGTACTTTCACACTTTGCAAAGTTTCTTCCCCAAACAGCAAGTAAACTTTGTGTGACTCAAACTGGAGTTTATTTCACAACAATCAGATGTTGCTATACCTTCAACCTAGCAAATGGGGATCACATGGTATACAACGGGTGGCATGATGTCACAATGGTTAACACTGCTACATCACAGGTCTAGGGGCCCGGGTTCAATTCCAGCCTTGGATAACTGTGTGGAGTTTCGCCCCATTTCAGCCTGCGTTTCCTTTGGGTGCTCCGGTCTCCTCCTGCAGCCCAAAGATGTGCAGGTTAGGTGGTTTGGCCATGCTACATTGCCCCACGGTGTCCAGAAATGTGTAGGTTAGGCAAATTAGCCATGTGTGAGGTTTCAGAGGTAGGCTGGGGAAGAGGGACTGGGTAAGATACTCTGTCAGAGAGTCAGTACAGACTAGATAGGCTGAATGGCTTCTTCTGCACCGTAGAGATTCTACGAACACTTATAAAATCTTGTACTTTGAGCAACGGCACTTAAAAAGCCTTTAATCCATGATACCTTTACAAGCAGTCCTGCATATCCAGCACCAAATCCAGACTGTTGCAATTAAGCGGTCTTGTACCATCCGAGACACACAACCAACTCTCTATATCTAAGGAGGCAACTGTTAACAAGCGGGTGATCAGAGCCTCATTGTATGTGTGCTTGATTAATGATAATATGGGAACACAGAAGCTCAGCTCCAACACATCGACACTGTCTGGTTTACATGGGAGTAATGGCTACCTCAGGGGGAATTACCAGATCAGTAATCACATTCGAGTACTACAGATGACATCATCAAGCCAGCGAGAGTGAAGCTCCAGAGATTTCTAGATGTCTAGCAGACTGTCTCAATTGAATTAATTCTTCAAATTCCCTTCACGGTATCACCCACCATTCTCAAGAGAATGAATTTAGGTTTCAAATTGTTTTTTCCCACTCTTGCTTCATGGTGTCCAGATTGCTTGAGTTGAGAATTTTACGAAAAGGAATCACGCTGACTCATGATATATAATAAAAACAGTTTTATCATTTTTTGGTGCGCGTCTTGACAAGATATTGAATCACATTGGACAGTATCATGAGCAGAGAAAAAGGTCATTAGCATCACCGCTAGAATCCTTCAATATCATCCAATATCTATATTTTTGTGGTAGATACAAACTAAACTCTTTACAAAAGTTCATTAGAATCCCTGCAGTACAGAAGGAGGCCACTCGGCCCATCAAGTCTGTACCAACCACAGTCCCCCCCCCCCCCCAGGCCCTATTCCCAATAACACCATACATTTTGCCCTGCTAATCCGCCTAATACTAAGGTCAATTTAGCATGGCCGATGCATCTAACCTGCACATCTTTGGACTGTGGGAGGAAACCAAGCACCTGGAGGAAACCCACACAGACACAGGGAGAACGTGCAAACTCCATACAGACAGTGACCTGAGGCCGGAATTGAACATGGGACCCTGGCTCTGTGAAGCAGCAATGCTAACCACTGTGCCACCCTTCATTAAGTAATTGATTCCAAGTTTAAGTACCTTTTCAATGGCGAGCTAACAATAACTCATGTAGCACATTTATTGTAATAAAACATCTCAGGACTATTATAAAACAAAATTATGTACTGACGAGTAAAAACTTGATCAAACAGGTTAGCTTTAAGGAGCCTCAAAGTAGAAAGAGGGGTAGGCAGTCAGAGAGGTTTAGGGAGGGATTTCCAGAGGTTACAGTTCAGTCAGTTGAAGATATGGCTACCAATGAATGAATGATTAAAATTGGGGATTTTCCTTATTTGATATTCTTTCATGGGATATACGCATTTCCAGTAAGATCAGCATTTGTTGTCCACCCAATTGCCCTTGAGCTGAGGGGCTTGTTAGGCCATTTAAGAGGCAGTTAAGAACCAACCACATTGCTGTGGGCCTGGAATCACATGTAGGCCAGACTAGGGAAGGCAGCAGGTTATTAGGATATTAGTAAACCAGATGGGTTTGTAACGACAAGTGGCGATTGTTCCATGGCCACCATTACTAAGACTAGTTTCATATTCCAAATTTATTAATTGAATTAAAAATTCCACCTATTACCGGGGGTGGGATTTGAATCAGTATTTTCTGGATTACTATTCTAGTGACGTTACCCGTAAACCACCATCTTTCCCTTTATACGTGGACGGATGTTTCATCTTGGGGTCAAAAATGACACCAAGTTTGTAAACAGTCTGTTTAGTCTCAGGCAATGATCAGGAAAAGGGATTGGAGTCAGCTGGCTAAGTTAGAGTTTGGCTGAAGGCAATGGCTTCAGTCTCCCCACTATTTAATTGGACGAAATTTAGAGCGACTATGGTGTCTCTTTGGATGATGTCACCAAAGTTCAGTACGTCAATGGGGAAAAGAGGCCAAGATAGACCCTTTGGCAGCACCAGAGATAAAGGTGTGGGAGTACTAA
The DNA here is from genome assembly GCF_965287045.1 of Carcharhinus amblyrhynchos. Classification (NCBI taxonomy): domain Eukaryota; kingdom Metazoa; phylum Chordata; class Chondrichthyes; order Carcharhiniformes; family Carcharhinidae; genus Carcharhinus; species Carcharhinus amblyrhynchos. The sequence goes on from NC_137329.1 coordinate 21,964,569, forward strand.
TTACTGCCAACTAATCTCTTTGACACTGAAAATTAACAAGTGTGGAGTCTCATCCCTTAAGGTTTTAATTAGAATTCTTACTGTGCAGGAGGAGGCCATTCAGCCCAAAGATAACAATCCCATCCAGGCCCTATCCCCATAACCCCATGTATTTGCCCTGCTAGTCCCCCTGACAGTAATGGATAATTTAGCATGGCCAATCAACCTAATCTGCACATCTTTGGAATGTGGGTAAAAACTGGAGTACCCAAAGGAAACCCACACAGACATGGGGAAAACGTACAAACTCCACACAGACTGTCACCAAGGCTGGAATCGAACCAGGGTCCCTGGCACTGAGAGGCAGCATTGCTAACCACTGTCACCGTGCCATCCAATTGATTTGGAAAGTTTAAAACTGTAAAATTTGCATCTTTATCATTTAAAAAACCTCTCATCTTTCCCTCTATGTACTTCCCTTCCTGTACATGATTTGACATTGAATTCACTCATTCTAATTTACAATTCCTTTTCAGTCCTTGTGTTGTTCATTTCCCAATCCTTAAATCTGACTGCTTAAGGAGATATACCGGAGTTATTCAGGTCCTAGGTGCCATTTCTCCCTTCTCAGTATCATCATTAGCTCGCACTCCCAGCAAGTTACCACCTACAAAGGGCAAACCTAACTAATGCAGACACCATTAGATAGATTGTTACAGTTAATGATAGCCCATTAAAATCCTTGAGTTGGCCACATCACTATGATGCTCTCTCAGTTTATTAATAGTTAATGTGGTTATTATAAAACCTAGTGTTCGCTCTCATTCCAAAGGTCTAAAATAATATTTCAATTATGTTGGTTAGGAGGCATTACAATTTGGTACAATGATGGCAAGGGGACAAAAATTGAGAAATCAAGTGTAGACTTCTGGCCTGTTGTAAAGTGGAATAAAGATCTGTGAATTCTGTAATAGACACTTGGTTACTATCCATGAGACTGTGACACTCACCAGTTCCTCTGATTAATTGCAAGCGACATCACAAGAAACTCCTGGTATATGAATAAACCTTGAGGGATGTGTCCATCATTGTCATATCATATTGCCACGCATGCATAAATCTCCTTGCCACACTTCATCGAGAAAGAATGCCCATCATAGCCCACATATTCGCCCATTAATATGTTCTCATTGGCCACAGGAGTCACAGTTTAGAGAGAAAAAAAACTTAATCTGGCCTCGAATTACTCAGACAATCTGTCCAAGGGCAACCAATTAAACCAGGATGTGCGGAAGTTACAGTTGTTGTCTTCATGGTCCCAGATGACCATTGGCTGCTCACTGGTGGTGATTTAACCTGAGGATTACCACACTTCAGGATAGAGTCAAGATCGAGAAGCTGGGCCTTCATGGATAACCTCGGCCTGTACAGGAATTGAACCAACGCTGTTGGCATCATTCTGCATTGTGAACAAGCCATCCAGCAACTGAGCTAACCTCCTTAAAAGAGGTACATTAATTTTCACAGTTACTCTACAGCTGCAGAATAATACCCACAAAAACATTCAGAATTAATGGAAAGAAAAATACCATCTGGCCAATCAAACTTGGTCAAGCTCAGTGCATCATGTTCACATACTTCCCAACCTTACCCACACTCCAAAGCACAGTCTTGGGGGGAGATCAGAAGATCCCAGATTCAATAAGGGGGAAAACACAGAAGAATACTTCATCACGCGAGCCCTGGACAACTTGTCACCTTCCAAATTCATGCTCATATTTCCTGCGCTTCATGTTTGAATTTAATCAGATTTCTATGCCTGCCATACTACCAAAACAACGACTATCAAAAGTCACAAATGACATCCTAATGATTGTGACAGAGATAAACTCTCCACCCTCATCTTTTTCAGTGACAAGGGTAGACCACATTATCCTTCTCCAATATCTTTCCAATATTGTCCAGCTGTGTGAGACTGCTCTCATCTGCTTTGATTCTTATCTAATCATAACCAGAGTATCACTTGCAATGGCTTCTATTCCTGTGCCCACACTGCCATTGGTATCCTATTCTTGGCCCCTCCTGTTTTATCTGGAAACTATCCCTTGATGACACCCAACATTACCACTTTCTCAACTCTTCCATGGTCTCAACTGCTTATTCTACATCCTGCACTGGACGAGCAGAGATCTCCTTTATTTATATATTGGGAAGACAGAAGTTATCTTTAGTCCCTGCTCTGAACTCTCATATGCGGCGACTGACTCTATCCCTCTATCCTTTAGGGCTCCAGAAGAGCTGCTGGCGCACTCCCCCTCCAGCCCCTATCCACCTGGGGGGAGCTTCAATGGCCTCTGACCCCACTAGCAGGGTGATTCCGCCTGGTCCCTGTTTATGGGAACCAGCTTTAATCTGCGCTGATGGTAAACTCACCCGGCTGGGTGGGAGACTTTAGCAAGCCTGGAGGATACCATCCCAGGCTCACTAATGATATGGAAACTGACTGATTCATTGAAGCATTTTATTTGATCTTTCTACCCAACTTAATTGCTTTATCTCCCCGCCCAAGTTGGAAGGAGATACATTGGAGGATAAATTTAATTGTGTAAAGCCACTTCAATGATATGAATGATACATGCCACATAGAATCATACAGACTCTATAGCGCAGAAGAAAACCATTCAGCCCATCAAGTCTGTACCAACCACAATTCCACCCAAGCCCTATCCCCATAACCCCATGCATTTACTCTAGCTAGTCTCCCTGACACTAAGGGGACAATTTGGCATGGCCAATCCACCTAGCCCACACACCTTTGGACTGTGGGAGGAAACCGGAGCACCCAGAGGAAATCCATGCAGACATGGCGAGAATGCATAAACTCCACACAAACAGTGACCCAAGCTGGGAATCGAACCTGGGTCCCTGGCACTATGAGGCAGCAGTGCTAACCATTGTGCCACCATGCCACATGGGCCCTGTAAGTATCGGGGCAAGATACTGCTCGATCCCTGGGCAATTGAGGCAAGTCTGTGTAACCCCACTACCAAGTCAATTCCATGCCCCCCTCCCCCAAGCATCAAAAGACTGCAAAGACTAACAAGCTACGAAAACTTTCCACTTAAACAAGTCAAACGATTAATGTTTCACCATTTTCCTTGCAGGTCAGTGTTAACTCCATTATGCTAAGGCTGCTGTGTTGCATTGAGTTACGCAAGTAGCAAATGGATATTCTGGCACAGGTTCAGTTGCAGGATACAGTTACACTGTCACCTTCACATTGGTGCGCTAAGCTTTTGCGGGGGAAAATAACAGCACAACTCCAGATCTGATTCCGCCTGGTACACAAACAATTGCATTTACATCGCACATTCACAGTCACTAAATGTCCCAAAATGCTTTGCAGGTAATGACAATCTTTTGAAATAGTCATTGTTGTCATAGAATCCCTAAATGCAGAAGGCCGCCATTCGGTCCATCAAGCCTGTACCGACAACAATCTCATCCAGGCCCCATCTCTGTAACCCCTTGTATTTACCCTGCTAATGCCCCTGACACTAACGGGCTGTTTAGCACGGCCAATCCACCTAACTTGCGCATCTTTGGAGTGTGGGAGGAAACCCACACAGACACTGGGAGAACGTGTGCAAACTCAACACAGACAGGTGACCCTAAGGCTGGAATTGACCCTCAGCCCCCGGTGCTGTGAGGGATCTGTGCTAACCGTTGTGCCAATGAGTTAAGCTCATTACAAGGGTGCTAAATTAAAATTATATCGGAAATCTGTGTTGAAAGCTTGAAAATTTGACCTGCTTTCCATTGTGGGCACTGTAGGTCTAAGGAGAAAATACCAGTACACGTAGGAAATGTGGGAAATGTAGAAGCCAATTAGTGCACAGCAAGATCCCACAAACGTCGTGATTGCGTCAGATCACCGAAGATAACCACCATTGCCCCCCACACTGGCTCTTCTTTAAAATAGTGAACCAGAGAGGCAAGAGGAGGCCTTGATTTAATGTGTCATCCGAAAAGTGGCACCTCTGGCAGTACAGCACTCCCTCAGTACCAGAGTGTCAGCTTTGTTTTTTTTCCTGCTACACTTCTACGTGTAAAACTGGTAAAAGTTTTAAGCTTTCTCCTGCAAAGGGCAGATGTCAGGTCAATTGTTAATTTTAAATCCAAGACTGATAGATTTTTGTTAACCAAACATGCAGGTCAGCCATGATCTCATCAAACAGTGGAACAGGCTTAAGGGGTTAAACAGCCTCTCCCTGCCCCACATTTCAACATGGGAGTGGAGACAACAGTGAAACAGCTGGAAACTACAAAGACAAAGACAGTGAAACACACGCTGCTTATTAGTTAATTTTTGAATCAAGGATTAAAGCACTCATTTCACACCTCTGCACCTAAACCTTCATACTGAACATGTGAACAATCTCAGAGCACAGATCCTTACTTGATAGTGAGATAAACCAGTATTACACAGTCTAAGGACCAAATCATTTTCTCAATGGGGTCATAACAATTGACTGCAGAATAACACAGTCATTCATGACACAATGTAACACACCATTACTGAAATATTAATATCCCAGCATCAGAATAACATAACATATTTCGTAATTTACATTATTATAGAATCCCTACAGTACAGAAGGAGGCCATCAACCCTGCACCGACAGCAATCCCACCCAGGCCCTAAGTATTTACCCTGCTAATAATTTCCTTGACATTGAGAGGCAATTTAACACGGCCAATTCATCTAACCCACACATCTTTGGACTGTGGGACGAAACACACGCAGAGATAGAAAAAAGACAAAAGAAAGTTACAGCACAAGAACAGGCCCTTCAGCCCTCTAAGCCTGCATCGACCATGCTGCTCACCTGAACTAAAACCCCTTACCGTTTCGGTGACCATATCCCTCTATTCCCTCCTCTTCATGTATTTGTCAAGACACCCATTAAAAGGTCACAACGGGGAGAATGTGCAAATTCCACACAGACAGTGACCCCAGGCTGGAATTGGACCCAGATCCCTGGTGTTGTGAGGCAGCAATGCTAACTGCCATGCCAACCACTGGGACAGCAGTGACTGTTTAAACACAACTATACATTTCATATTCATATTTGGCATCTATCTCAAAAGCACACCCAGGTTTCAACCACAAGACAAAGCTATTTTGCCATGATAAGAAAATCATGAATTGAACACCTGCTTTCGGGAAACAGGGGTGGGAAGAGGAGACTTAGCGTAGTGGTTTATAGACATTGTAGGTTGCATTGTAACAGAAGGACCACCAAATGATTCCAGCCAGGAGTGACCACAGGAAAATTCCAGTGAGAAAAAAAATCCTTTGATAAAATTCTCTGATGGATCATTCTATCAAATCTAATGTTTAAATACAATGTATAAAACAATCTTTGGTCAGGAAACAGGTTGAAGATAGCCAGAGTCCACCTTGCATTGTATAATAAATCGTTCATTCACTGGTTAAAGATGGACACAAAATAAATTAGCCTCAGTGGAAATCCAAACACCCACTGGCCTGCAACCTTCAACACCCTCGCGTGCTGGATTTGGGAATTTTCTTACCATTCTTCCCAGTGATCCTCAATCCAGTTCTCCTCCTCCTCCTCAGAGTCCATCTTGGAAGGCGGGGGAGACATTGATCCGTCACTTTATCCTTTTCTTTTCACATGTTTGACAAATAAATTGTTCTCAACAAACTCACACCGAGACTCCACTCTCTTCAGTGCCCTTACTCTGGGCTCTCTTCACATATAATCCATTCATCAGCCCAGCAGAACCTGTCCTTCCTTCCACAAGGAGCCACGAGAAAGAAGAAGCAATTACGGCATGCACCGCTATATATAACCAACCTGAAACAGGAAATGCAGGCTGTCCCAGCTCACACAGCCTCGAGGCAAAAGCCATCCTCATTCATTATTTAGAGTTTAAATCAATAAGTTTCATTTTCCAAGCACTGTTATTTCTCTCTTTCTCTGTATCCCTGCAGTCTGGGGGATCCTGTTACCTTATCTAATCAATAATCCAGAACTGCATAAATCTGCACTCCCTGTCCCAGGCACTGCTCACAGACAAACAGTGCCAGGGCAAAAGATAAAGCAATTTCTGTGGACAGATGACCAAGGCTGAGACACATACTGAGCATTCTGCTTGCAAGTCGTGAACACAATACCATGCAGTGCAAAATCTTTCCAACAGTGTTAGTGAAACCCCTTGTATTCCATAGCAGCCTGAGTTGTAGCACTTCCTCCTTCATTCACACCAGCATCTGAACCATAGCTCAGTTGGTAGGGTGACACAATGGTTAGCACCGCTGCCTCACAGCGCTAGGGTCCTGGCTTTGATTGCGGCCTTGGGTCACTGTCTATGTGGAGCTTGCACTTTCCCCATGTCTGCATGGGTTTCCTCTGGATGCTCCGGTTTCCCCCCATAGTCCAAAGATGTGAACTTTAGGTTGACTGGCCATGCTAAATTAACTTTAGTGTCAAGGGAATTAGCAGGGTAAATATGTGGGGCTATGGGGATAGGACCTGGGTGGGATTGTTGTTGGTGCAGACTCGATGGGTCAAATGGTCTCCTTCTGTAGGCTTTATGAAAATATGGTAGCATGCTCACCTTAGAGTTCAAGACTCACTCCAAAGGCTTGTGTACATAAGGAAGACATGATATGGAGATGCCAGCATTGGACTGGGGTAAACGCAGTAAGAAGACTCACAACATCAGATTAAAGAGATAACACAAGGAAGACAAAAGTGCAGTAGAGATAGAATGCTGCATTGTCAGGGTGCTTTTCTTCCCAGAAGAGACAGTAAAGCGAGGCTGCAGCTATCCTTGCAGATCCAAAGGGGCTACTTAAAGAAGACAGCAGTGGACATCTCATGTTCTCAGCCAGCCCAATGAAGGAGCATATGGGTAACACAGTGGTTAGCACTGCTGCCTCACAGAGCAAGTGACCCAGGTTCGATTCCCAGCTTGGGTCACTGTCTGGATGTGTGGAGTTTGCACATCCTCCTCATGTTTGCATGGGTTTCCTCCGGGTGCTTCAGTTTCCTCGTACTGTCCAAAAGACATGCTGGCTAGCTGCATTGGCCATGCTAAATTCTCCCTCACTGCATACAAACAGGTGCTGGAGTGTGGCGACTAGGGGATTTTCACAGTAACTTCATTGCACTGCCAGTATAAGCCTGCTTGTGACGCTAATAAATAATACTGATAGTGGGATCTTGCTGTGTACAGACCTAGGTGACAGTTCTCTACATGATGACACAGACTGGATTTTGGCTGGATATAGGAGAAAATGTGACCACTTGTGGTGGAAATCCAAATCCAGAGTGATACATAGAATCACAGAATCCCTACAGTGAAGAGGAGGCCATTTGGCCCATCCATTTTTTAATTCATTTGTGAGACATGGGCGTCACTGGCTGGCCAGCATTTATTGCCCATCCCTCGTTTCCCCTTGGAGAGCAGCTGAAAGTCAACCACATTGCTGTGGATCTGGAGTCACATGTAGGCCAGACCAGGTGAGGTCAGTAGATTTCCTTCCCTAAAAGGACATTAATAAACCAGATGGGTTTTCTGATAATGGTTTCATGGTCATCAGTAGATTCTTAATTCCAGACATTTTTTATTGAATTCAAATTCCATCAGCTGCCGTGGTGGGATTCGAATCTTGGTCGCCAGAACATTAACTAGGTTTCTAGATTAATAGTCTAGTGACAATACCACTTGGCCATCACCGCCCCAGAGTAGCGATGCTTCTGTTATTTAAAAGGAAAGAATCCAAGGAAACGATGCATTGGGTAGAAAGGCTTAAAATAATATCAACGAGGGCAGCACCATAAGTGGACTGAAAGATGACAAAATTGTTCTGTTGGAACTGCCCTACATGGTCAATGAGCTGAATGCATTGTCTGACACCTTTGCAACTGATAGATTATAGCAATGGCGAATGGTTAGTGTCACTTGCCCAATAAAGCCTGTTATCAGAGATAAGCACAGAACACGAGTGGTAAGGATTGTACAAACGGTAGTTATGGTACTCACAAGTTGTGAATGAAATATCCTTTGGAACAGGCATGACACAGTAATTACTCTCCGCTTACTATTTTGTATTCTTTACAAGAGGGCATAGAAATAAAGTGGTTTGTTAACATTATCCCAATTCCAGTGGTTGGGCCAGAATGTGATGCTTAAAATAATCATGACCGTTATTCTCTGGACACTCCCACCCCACTGCTGCTGGCGAGGACATAGAATTTGGCTCTCAGGCAAATCTCCATTCGTTGCAGCGGGACTGGGGAATCCCGCTGGTGTGAGTGGCGGGAGAATCGCATCCCGAGTGTTTAATGGCTTCGCCTTTTTGTGGGTAAGTTGGTCATGAAAGAAGAGATGAGCTGAAAATCACCAAAAGTTGCTGAACTAATCATCTCAGGAAAGAAGCTACTCAGTATCAAACTCCACGCAAGTTTCCAGAAATCGCTGCATTTGTACATTATTTACCAAATGAACCAGTCACCAGAAGTTAGGGCTAGTACTCGACAGTGTAAGGATTCTTTTCATGACAAGATTTTACCTTCTTCAATGCCAATCACCCTCTCCAGGAAGAAAAGATCAATTTAAACACTGGGCTCTCAACTCTACAGTAATGTTTTTACACATTTTGAAAAGTTTAAAAGATATTAATTTGTTTTTATACATTTTCTTTTGGTCTTTTTCATTCCTTCGGCACAGTGGTTAGCGCTGTTGCCTTGCAGTGCCAGGGGCCTGGGTTTGATTCCTGGCTTGGGTCACTGTCTGTGTGGAGTTTGCACATTCTCCTCGTGTCTTTCCTCCGGATGCTCTGGTTTCCTCCCACAGTCCAAAGATCAGCAAGTTAGGTAGATTGACCATGCCTTGTGTCCTCATATGTGTAGTTTAGAGGGATTAGCGGAATGATTATGGGGATAGGGCCTGGGTGGAATTGTTGTTGGTGCAAACTCAAATGGGCCAAATGGCTTCCTTTTGCACTGTAGGGATTCTATGATTCTCCCTTTATTTCCCTTTCTGTATCTGATCTGACTCTAGCCATCTCATCCTATTTCCACCTCCATCATTCTTATCTCTTTCTCTAACCTGTTGGTCCCATTATTCCCCAAGGAGCCACCCGCCCCAGTCTCCCTCATTTCCAGCAATTCTCGGCAAAAAACAACAAATTATTGAGATGAAGTTTGAGAGCAAAGGCCTAACTCACAAGGCAAAAAGAATTCTCCATTCCAGAAAATTCTGCACTCTTTTTGGGACATAAAAAGAGTGGAGCGAGATGAAAAAGTGTTACAAACTAAAGCCTGTCCTAGACACATTGCCTCAGGGGAAGTATCAGTTTACAAATGGATGTGATGATGCTCTTCGAAGGTCAAATGCCATCTTTAAAAGCAGATGGAAAAGACAGCTGGTACAGAAATGGGTCTGATCTCTCCACCATTAACCTCCAGAAAGGTCACAATATAGCACTCACCAGCGAACCATTACCAGAATAACACAGCCTCAGGAATGGGCTGGAGGCCTTCAGTGGGGAGAGCACCCCACCAGAACCATTGTAACAGGATATTGTTCATTATCACCCAATCCATTGGCTGGACAGTTTTGAACCTATTTCAGAATTGCAGCACCTGTAGTATTACTTTATTATTTCAGTTTCAAACTAAATTTGGATGTTACCCAGGTATCTGATGTTCAGTAGTTTCGGCTGCCTGTACTGCATGCTTCTCTTAAATCATGCATAACGACATTGTGAATATAGTCACAAAGTGTCATGTTGTTGAATGAATGGGGTGTTTATTTGTTAGCTGCTCAAGGGGTTGGATATTGCAATGCTGGTGTGCTTCCAGTGCACTGTAGAGTTTAACTTGGAGCGTTGTACTTGGTCACCGTCTTTATCCCCTCTGACATGGCGTGCTTGTTCAGTTCCCCAGGCAGCAGCAGGCACACGGTGATCTGGATCTCCCGGGAGCTGATGATGCTATGCTTGTTGCAATGGGCCAGGTGGGAAGCCTCTCCCACGGTGCTCTCAAAGACGTTGTCGATGAACAATCTCATTATGCTCACGGCCTTGGAGGAGATGCCGGTTTCAGGGTAAACCTGCTTCATCATTTTGTAGATGCAGGAACTCTCCTTCATAGACTTCCCTCTCTTCTCGCAACCCTTTGTTGACAGTTGCTTCAGGGCTTTGTCACCTGTCTTGGAAATTTGCCACTTCTTATCCTCACCCCTTGTCACTTTCAATTCCAGACTTTGTGTAGGAGGGCTTTTGTTGACACAGGTAACAGCCAGTCACGTTAGATGATAAGTACTTAATAACATTAGCACATCCAGGTCATCAAATGAAAACAAGCAAGAAGTGCTTTTTATGAGGGAGGAAACTAATCGAATACAAAATGGTAAATCTTATAAAATTAATAATATTACCACAGTTTCCATTACCCAGGGATTGAATTGTGACAGACTCTGGCTTGCTCCTGTAGTCGGTATTTATATGGCTGGTTCTGTTCAATGGTAAACTGCAGAATGTTGATGATGGGGAATTTAGCCATTGAATGTCAAGGGAAGAAGGTCATTGCCTGTCACTTGCGTGTCCTGAATGTTACTTGCCACTTTTCAGCTCAAGCCTAAATATCCTGCAAGCCGTGCTGCATGTGAACATGGGTTGCTTTGGAGCCCCAACCCAATTCTGTGACAATCAGGCATTGAACTGTTTGGCATTGGGACTTCTACCCATTCCTCTGCCTCCTTCGCTCCTCCTTTAAAACCCACATCTTTGACAAAACTTTCGGTCATAGAGTCATAGAAGTTTACAGCATGGAAACAGGCCCTTTGGTCCAATTTGTCCATGCTGCCCTTTTTTCAAACCCCTAAGCTAGTCCCAATTGCCTGCATTTGGCCCATATCCCTTTATGCACATCTTGCCCATGTAACTGTCTAAACGCTTTTTAAAAAGGACAAAATTGTAGCTGCCTCTATTACTACGTTTGGCAGCTTGTTCCAGACACTCACCACCCTCTGTGTGAAAAAATTTCCCCTCTGGACCATTTTGTATCTCTCCACTCTCATCTTAAACCTGTGCCCTCTAGTTTTGGACTTCCCTACCTTTTGGAAAAAAGATATTGACTAGCTGATCTACGTGCCTCACTATTTTATAGACCTCTATAAGATCACCCCTCACAGCTTCCTATGCTCCAGAGAAAGTAGTCCCCGTCTATCCAGCCTTTCCTTATAACTCAATCCATCAATTCCTGGTAGCATCCTCGTAAATCTTTTCTGCACTGTTTCTAGTTTAATAATATCCTTTCTATGATTGGGGGGTGACCAGAACTGTACACAATATTATAAGTGTGGCCTTACCAATGTTTTGTACACCTTCAACAAGACATCCTAACTCCTGAATTCAATGTTCTGACCAGTGAAACCAAGCATGCTGAATGCCTTCTTCACCACTCTGTCCACCTGTGACCCCACTTTCAAGGAGATATGAACCTGTACCCCTAGATTTCTGAAGGATTTCCTGAGCCATGTCATGAGGTATTAGATCATCTGCCCTAATACCTTCTGGTGCGCCTCAGTGACAGAATTTGTCATACAATACCTCTGTGAAACACCTTGGGATGTTTTATTACATTAAAGACACATATAAATACAATTTTTAATTATTAATCAGCATTGTTAGAGGTCAATGATTTTAGCCCCTGGACAACTCTGCAGGAATTCCTCAGGATGGTGTCCTAGAAGCTTCAATGACTTTTCTTCCATCACAAGGTCAGAATGGGAATGTTCATTGATGATTCCATGATATTCAGCACCATTCACAATTCCTCATGTACTGAAGCAGCCCATGCCCAGGTACATAAGAACATAAGAACATAAGAAATAGGAGCAGGAGTAGGCCATCTAGCCCTTCGAGCCTGCCCCGCCATTCAATAAGATCATAGCTGATCTGAAGTGGCTCAGTTCCACTTTCCCGCTTTCTCCCCATAACCCTTAATCCCCTTGCCTACCAAAAACCTATCTACCCGTGTCTTAAATATATTTAGACAGAATGACTTGGATAATATTCAGGTGCGGGAACATTCAAACCACACAAGTGCCAGGTAATGACCATCTCCAACAAAGAATCTTGACCTTCAATTGTATTACTGTCGCTGAATTCCTCACTAACAAAATCCTGGAGGTTTGAGACCAGGTGAACTGAACCATCCACATAAATGCTGTGACCACAAGAGCAGGTCAGAGACTGGGGATTTTATGGTGAGTAATTCACCTTTTGACGTCCCAAAGCCTGTCCACTATCTACAAGGTAGAAGTCAGTAGTGTGATAGAATACTCCCCACTTGCCTGGATGGGTGCAGCTCTAACAACACTCAAGCAGCTTGACACCAGCCAGGTCAAATTAGTTGAGTGGCATCCTTTACACCATCTTAAACATCCGCTCACTTCACTACAGATGCACAGTGTGCACCATCCACAAGATGAACTGCAACAACTCACCATGGCTCCTCTGTCAGCATCTTTCAAACACACCACTTCAAAAGGCGAAGGGCAGCAGATCCATGGAACATCATCACTTGCAAGTTTCCCTCCAAATCACACACCATCCTGACTTGGAACTACATTGTCATTCTTTCGCTGTTGCACGGTCTAAAACCTGGAAATCTCTTCCTAACCGCGCTGAGACGGAGACGCTGGCTCCGAAAGCTTGTGATTCCAAATAAACCCATTGGACTTTAACCTGATGTTGTGAGGCATTTTACTGAGTCACTACTGTGGGTTCCTACAACACGTGGAGTGCAGCCGTTCAAGATGGTGGCTCACCACCACCTTCTCAAGGGCAATAAAAATGCTGGCCTAGCCACTGATGCCCACAGCCCGTGAATGAATATTAAAAAAAGGTGCCTCTTTTCAGATGAAACTGGACACTCTTAACCATGGATAGATAATCCATATCAGTTTCTCCCCAGTGTTCTTGACAATATTCATCCCTCAGCTGATATCATCAGAACAGATTAATGAGTCATCATCGCGCTGTTGTTTGTGGGAGAAAATCTAACTTGGATAAAGAAAAACATTTTTGCTTTTTGACACAGTTATGCATTGAGGGGCGAGGGACAATGGCGGGGGTGTGTGGCAGCTGTTCAGGCAATAAAAACTGCAGGAAATATATTCAATCGATCAGACTCTGTTGTAGATTTGTGTCCTCGTCCCTAGAGATGGCCTGCGAGTGAGGTAGCTGCAGCCTCAATACACACTACCCTTAGACAGGACCTTCCATCTGAAAGGACAAAAGGCAGCAGATACAAGGGAACACCACCCCCTGCAAGTTCCCCTTCAAGCCACTCACCATCCTGACTTGGAAAAATATCACTGTTCCTTCGCAGTCGCTGGGTCAAAATCCTGGAATTCCCTCCCTAATGGCATTGTGGGTCAACCCAGAGCATGTGGAGGCAGTTCACCTCCACCTTCTTAACGGCAACTGGAAACACAGAAACATTGAAGAAAGGAGCAGGAGGAGGCCATTTGGCCCTTCGAGCCTGCTCTGCCGTTCATCATAATCATGGCTGATTGTCCAACTCAATAGCCTAATCCTGCTTTATCCCCATAACCTTTGATCCCATTCTCCCCAAGTGCTATATCCAGCCACCTCTGGAATACATCCAATGTTTTGGCATCAACTACGTCCTGTGGTAATGAATTCCACAGGCTCACCGCTCTGAGTGAAGAAATGTCTCCTCACCTCTGTCTCAAATGATCTATCCCGAATCCTCAGACTGTGACCCCTGGCTCTGGACTCCCCCCCACCATTGGGAAGATTCTCTCTGCATCTACCCTGTCCAGTCCTGTTAGAATTTTACAAGTCTCTATGAAATCCCTCCTCATTCATCTGAACTCCAACAAAAACAATCCTAACCTAATCAGACTCTCCTCATACATCAGCCTGGGTAAACCAAAGGATGGGCAATAGATGATGGCCAGCCCATGTGAATGAATAAAAAAGTCCAAGGGCAGAAGCTGAGTAAATGATTTTCCTGGCTGGAAATAAAATAAACATGAATGGGGCTTTCAGAAAAAAAAGAGATATAAAACAACCAGACAGCTCAATTCCAAAAGATGGTGAAATCCAGTTTAATGGCCACCTTTGGGATTCATCTCGGGGGAAATTCAAGAGAAACTGCTTCACATACAAGTCATCGCCATCTCTTCCGATCGACACACTGTGGTTGTTATGGGCACTGCAAGGTCCAGATCATTAATCAGATCTGTAGAAAAATTGTTCTCATCCATTTATACAGTAGCTCCTTTGATGATCAATGCTTTACAAATTATCCCGTGTCCAGTTACTGGAGGATAATTTCCTGGGGACTATGCTTTTCCGGCACGCAGCATAAGTGACAACTTGGAAAACGAGGCTGAGAGTTTTCAAAAAGAAAAATTCACGTCCGGAATGCTTCTCACAATTTCAGGACTCCCAAAAGCAGCGACACCTTTTATTGAGGGACAGCACAAATATTAGACAGGCGCACGCAGTACAGCGCTGAAGGAGTTCTGTACTGTTGGATGTGCTATCTTTGCGATGAGATGTTATTAGATCCCATGGCACTACTTTGAATTCAGGACATCCCAAAGCACTTTGCCAATAAGATGCTTTGAAATGTAGTCACTGTTGTAAAGCAAGAAGCACAGTAGCCAATTTGTGCGCAGCAAGCTCCCAGAGACAGCAAACAACCAGATCTAAACACTTTGGGGCATTTTACTATGTTGAATATGTTGTTTAAATGCAAGATGTTGTTGTGGATAGTTTGTTCTTGCTGAAGTTGACTGAAGTAAAAATATTGCCCAGAACACCAGGGAAAGCCAGGAGGCCTTTGACAAGATGCCGCATAGGAGACTGTTAAATAATTAAATGCCCATGATGTTAAGGGTAAGATCCTGGCATGGATAGAGGATTGGCTGGCTGACTGACAAAAGGCAGAGAGTGGGGATAAAGAGGTCTTTTTCAGGATGGCAGCCTGTCTGTGCCTCAGGGGTCAGTGCTGGGACCACAACTTTTCATATTACACATTAACGATTTGGAAGAAGGAACTGAAGGCACTGTTACAAAGTTTGCAGATGGTACAAAGATATGTAGGGGGACAGATAGTATTGAGGAAGCAGAGGGGCTTGGACAGGTTTAGGAGAGTGGGCAAACAAGTGGCAGACGGAATACAATGTGGAAAAGTGTGAGGTTATGCACTAAGGAGGAATGGAGGCATAGACTATTTTCTAAATGGGAAATGGGACCTGTTTGGGCGGGATGGGGTTGGTCTGAACCATGCTGGGACCAGAGTGCTGGCGAATAGAGTAAAGAGGACTGTAGACAGGGCTTTAAACTAATTGGGGGGGGGGGGAGGAGGAGGAGGAGGAGGAGGAGGAGGGAGGGTGCGAGGGTAGGTGACATTACGGGGTCTAAAGTTAAGGAGAGGGTACAGGTAAGGGAAGAGGCCGAGGATGTCCCAATAATAGAGGGAGTAGGGGGCGTGAGTATGGTTGGTGGCGTTATGGCAAATAGGGTACAGGTGAAGGCTGGGATGAAGGCACTTTATCTGAATGCACGAAGCATTCGGAATAAAGTGGATGAGCTGGTGGCGCAGATCAGCACAAATGGATATGATCTGGTGGCCATTACAGAGACGTGGCTGCAAGGTGACAGGGACTGGGAGCTGAATGTCCAGGGGTATCAAGTGTTTAGGAAGGATAGGCAGGAGGGAAAAGGGGGGGGCGTAGCTCTGCTGATTAAGGATAGCATCAGGGTGGTAGCAAGGGATGATATTGGAGCCAAGGAGCAGAAAGCGGAATCGTTGTGGGTAGAGATTAGGAACAGCAAAGGGAGGAAGACGCTGGTGGGTGTCGTCTATAGGCCCCCGAATAATGATCTGGAGGTGGGGCGGGCTGTTAACGTGCAAATAAGTGTGGCGTGCAGGAATGGGACGGCCGTAGTTATGGGGGATTTCAATCTACATATAGATTGGTCGACCCATGTTGGACGCGGTGGGCTCGAGGAGTTGTTCTTGGAATGCAGCCGGGATAGTTTCCTTGAACAGTGTGTGTTGGAGCCGACGAGGGAGCAAGCTATCTTGGATCTGGTGCTATGTAATGAGGCGGGTAGAATTAGGGACCTTGCGGTGAAGGATCCTCTTGGAGAGAGTGATCATTGTATGGTGGAGTTTCTGGTGCAGATGGAGGAGGAGAAAGTGGGTTCCCGGACGCGCGTCCTTTGTTTGAATAGAGGGGAGTATGGTAGGATGAGAGAAGAATTGGCGAATGTTGACTGGGGGAGCGCGTTGGAAGGTAGGTCTGCTGAGGAGCAGTGGAGAATCTTTAAGGAGATCTTTCTTGGTGCTCAGCGGAAATTTATTCCGATGGTCAAAAAGGACAGTAGGAGGAGAGGTAATAAGCCGTGGATAACGAAGGAGGTGAAGGAAAGTGTTAAATTAAAAGCGGAGGCGTTTAGAGTAGCTAAGAGTAGTGGGCGAGAAGAGGATTGGGAGAGGTTTAAATGTCAATAAAGATTGACAAAGAAGTTGATAAAGAAGGGTAGGAGAGACTATGAAGCTGGGCTAGCGCTTAATATAAAAAAGGATAGCAAGAGTTTTTATAAATATATAAAAAGGAAGAGGCTGGCTAGGGTGAACGTTGGTCCCTTAGAGGATGAGAAGGGGGACTTAGTGGTAGGGGATGGGGATATGGCTGAGGTCCTGAATAACTTTTTTGTTTCTGTCTTCACGGAGGAGGACGTGAATAATTTGCCGGGTGTTAGCGATGGAAAGGTGGTAGGACTGGAGGGTCTTAATGACATTACTGTTACTAGAGAGGCGGTGCTCGACAGACTGGAGGGGCTGATTGTGGACAAGTCGCCAGGACCGGATGGAATGCATCCGAGGGTTCTGAAAGAAATGGCGGAGGTGATAGTGGATGCCTTGGTGGTTATTTTCCAGACGTCGCTGGATTCCGGGGAAGTGCCGGAAGATTGGAAAGTGGCTAACGTTACGTCGTTGTTTAAGAAGGGTGCCAGGCAAAAGGCAGGGAATTATAGGCCGGTTAGTTTAACGTCTGTTGTAGGTAAAATGTTAGAATCCGTCATCAAGGAGGAAATAGCGAGGCATCTTGAGAGGAATTGCTTGTTAGAGCAGACGCAGCACGGTTTCATTAAAGGGAAGTCGTGTCTGACAAATTTACTGGAGTTCTATGAGGATGTGTCTAGGGCAGTGGATAGAGGAGAGCCGGTGGATGTGGTCTTTCTTGATTTTCAGAAGGCGTTTGACAAGGTACCTCACAAGAGGTTATTGCAGAAGGTCAGGGGACATGGAGTTGGGGGTAGGGTGTTAGCGTGGATAGAGGATTGGCTGTCAAATAGGAGACAGAGAGTGGGGGTCAATGGGTGCTATTCGGATTGGCGGATGGTGACTAGTGGAGTGCCCCAGGGGTCGGTGCTGGGGCCTCAGCTATTTACCATTTATATAGATGATCAAGAGGAGGGAACCGAGTGTAGGGTGTCGAAATTTGCTGATGACGCCAAGATTGGTGGAACGGCAAATTGCGCGGAGGGTGTGGAGAGTCTACAGAAGGATCTAGATAGGCTGGGCGAATGGGCCAGGAAATGGCAAACGGAATTTAATGTTGGCAAGTGCGAGGTGGTCCACTTTGGTAGGAATAATGGTAGGAAGGATTATTACTTATGTGGCGAAAAACTGTAGCAGGCGACGGTGCAGAGGGACCTCGGGGTCCTTGTGCATGAGTCGCAAAAACCCAGCTTGCAGGTGCAGCAGGTGGTCAGGAAGGCGAATGGGATGCTGGCCTTCATAGCGAGGGGGATTGAATATAAAAGTAGGGAGGTCTTGCTGCGGCTGTACAGGGCATTGGTGAGGCTGCAGCTGGAGTACTGTGTGCAGTTTTGGGCACCGTACTTACGCAAGGATGTTTTGGCCTTGGAGGGAGTGCAGAGGAGGTTTACTAGGCTGATACCGGAGTTGAGGGGGTTGAGCTATGAGGAGAGGCTGAATAAACTAGGCTTGTACTCAGAGTTTAGAAGAATGAGGGGAGATCTCATTGAGACGTATAAGATGATGAATGGGATGGATAGGATAGAGGTGGAGAGACTCTTCCCGCTCAGAAAGGATAGTAGGACTAGGGGGCACAGTCTCAAGATAAAGGGGGGGCGGTTTAGAACGGAGTTGAGGAGGAACTTCTTCACTCAAAGGGTGCTGTATCTCTGGAATTCTCTGCCCGTTGAAGTGGTGGAGGCTGCCTCGCTAAATATTTTTAAGACGCGGGTTGATGGGTTTTTGGTGGGAGAGGGGATTAAGGGTTATGGGGAGAGGGCGGGAAAGTGGAACTGAGCCACGACAGATCAGCCATGATCTTATTGAATGGCGGGGCAGGCTCGAAGGGCTAGATGGCCTACTCCTGCTCCTATTTCTTATGTTCTTATGTTCTTAAAATCAGAAACACAAAGGGAATTGGGAGTCATTGTTCAAGATTTTCTTAAGGTTAACGTGCAAGTTCAGTCAGCAGTTAAGGTGGTAAATGCAATGTTGGCATTCATGTCATGAGGGTTAGAATATAAGAGCAGGGATGTACTTCTGAGGCTGCGTAGGACTCTGGTCAGACCCTATTTGGAGTATTGTGAGCAGTTTTGGGCCCCGTAACTAACGAATGATGTGCTGGCCTTGGAAAGTGCCCAGAGGTGCTTCACAAGAATGATCCCTGGAACGAAGAGCTTGTTGTATGAGGAACAGTTCAGGATTCTGGGTCTGTACTCGGAGTTCAGAAGGATGAGGAGGGATCTTATTGAAACTTACAGGATACTGCCTGTATACAGGCCTGGATAGAGTGGACATGGAGAGGATACTTCCACTTGTAGGCAAAACTAAAACCAGAGGGCACAACGTCAGGCCAAAGGGATGATCCTTTAAAACAGAATTTCTTCAGCCAGAGACTGGTGAATCTGACAACTCTTTGCCGCAGAAGGCTGTGGAGGCCAGGTCAATGAACGTCTTTAAGACAGAGATAGATAGGTTCTTCATTAAGGGGATCAGAGGTTCTGGGGAAAAGGCAGGAGAAAAAAAAATCAGCCATGATTGAATGACGGAGCAGGCTCGATGGGCCGAGTGGCCTAATTCTGCTCCTACGTCTTATGGCAAATGCTTCCTTGTAACTCTGGCAGGTAGTGCCTCAGTTTAGTGCCTCTTCTGACAGATGGCATCTCCCTCTGGCAGTGCTGCACTCCCTCGGTACTGCATTGGAGCGTCAGTCTAGATTTTATGCTCAAATCTCAAGTGGGACTCAAACCCACAATAATCAGACCACTTCAATGCACACCAGCCTAACCATTGGGACCAGGGTTCAATCCAGACTGGACTGCAGGGGTCAAAGATTCTTTGAATCCTCTGGGGTCCTAATTGAAATGAATTTGGGATAACTTCTACTCAACAAAACGAAACCCACCTCACTGAAAGAAATTCACCTCTGAGGCCTCAACTCAGGCCACTAACCTAGCATTGACTTCACCGGGGGGGGGGACGAGTGATCACATGTTTCTTCCTTCCCTTTTTTTCTTCCCCCACCGAAATATCATAGAATCCCTACACAAAGCCATTCGGCCCATTGCGTATGCACCGATCACAATCGCACCCAGGACCTATTCCTGTAACCCCACATGTTTACCCTGCTAATCTTCCTGACACTCGGGTCAATTTAGCATGGCCAACCTAACCTGCATATGTTTGGGCTGTGGGAGGAAACTGGGGCAGCCGGAAGAAACCCACGCAGACACAGGGAGAACATGCAAACTCCACACAGACAGTAACCCAAGCCGGGCATCGCATCTAGGTCCCTCGTGCTGTGAGGCAGCAGTGCTAACCACTGTGCCACCATGCCACCCCAAATATGGTCCTGTTCTCTCGCTATTGCGCACATTTGGTAGCACAGCGGTAGTGCTGCTGCCTCATAGTTCCAGGGACCTGGATTCGATTCCCAGCTTGGGTCACTGTCAGTGTGGAGTTTGCACATTCTCCCCGTGTCTGCAGGGGCTCTGGTTCCCTTTCACAGTCCGAAAAATGCGCTGGTTAGATTGATTAGCCATGATAAATTGCCCCTCAGTGTAATCGAACAAGTGCTGGAGTGTGGCAACTAGGGTATTTTCTTACTAACTTCATTGCAGTGTTAATGTGAGCCTGCTTATGACACTAATAAATAAACTTTATAGATTTACACATTCTTACATCCCCAAAAGCTTCTCACTTCCTTCATGGTGCTACGCAGCACAGAGTAATGACTGCAATTAATCTAGTGCTTTGTTATACAGGTGTTTCTCTTTCTAAAAGAGAAAAAGCTGGGTCAAGGGCAGATAAAAATAAAACCATCACAAGGTGCAGTTATCGTTTGAGCAATGGCACTGATTTGTGAAAATTGCCTGAAGAGATTGCCTCCGCATTAGCAGTGAATGTTTGCTCCCAATCCCTACCTAAACAGAATCAATCTACACGTACTTTGCAGCATCATAAATCACTACCTCCTGCACTGTGCCCACTCAGCCCACTTGCCCCTACACCTATTTACCTCATATTTCACTTTACCTCGGTGCTTTTGATTTTGAGGTATTGAATTTTTAAAATTAATTCACATGGGAGGTGGGCATCACTGCTGGGCTAACATTTATTGCCCATCTCTAATTGCCCTTGAGCAGAGTGGAGTCATCCACATCTGTGGATCAAATAAGGATGGTAGATTTCCATTCTGGCTTCCTCGTCATCATTAGACTAAATTCCAGATTATTTTTTATTCAATTGGGCGGCACAATGTGTTAGCACCACTGCTTTGTAGTGCCAGGGACCCAGATTCAACTCCCAGCTTGGGTGACTGTCAGTGTGGAGTTTGCACATCATCTTCATGTGCTGCGTGCGTTTCCTCCGGGTGCTCTGGTTTCCTCCCACTGTCCAAAAATGTGTGGGTTAGGTTAATTGGTCATGCTAAATTGCTCTTTAGTGTCAGGAGGATTGGTGGGGTAGATGTGTAGAGGTTACAGGGATGGGGCATGGGTGGGATTGTTGTCAGTGGGGTCTCGATAGGTCAGGTGGGTTTCCTTCTGCACTGTAGGGATTTTAGGAGGGCAGGTCAGGGCCTTTCATGCGTCAGTGAAGGCTCGATGGGCCAAAGGGCACCTTCTGCACTGCAGTATTTGGTGAATTCAATTTTCACCATCTGTCTTGGAACCCAGGTCCCCAGAACATTACTCAGGTCTCTGGATTAGTGTTAAGTTACCATTGTGCCATCACCTCCACAAATATTGCAACACAAGTTGGGTTGCATAGTACATATTGAAAATATATTGCAATAAGAAGCAGAGTCTTCAGATTTGATCACATCAATAAACATAGTTCAAATTGTGAATCATTCAGTTTTTGCACTCCAGCCGATATCCAAAGGTTCCAATGCTTTCACTCACACTGAACAGCTAAGTTGATTTATTACTCAGGCATTATTTGATCTCTCCAACCTGAGCTGACTGATAAAATGGAAACTAACTGTATCCCTTGCATGAAATAGTAACTACATTGAATAATATCTGCACACAGGCAGGAGAAAGTGATACCTGGAATGGAGAAAGTTTATCTGAGTGATAAATATTGAATCTTTCCCCCAACTATGAATTTACTGTCACCATGTCACATGGTGCAATGAGGACTGAGCCAGTCACTGAAATCAGTGTTTGTAGCTGCTCTGTCTTATAAATAACCAATGGATTTAACTCTGCTGGGCTTTAAATGGAAAAAATGAGGTTTAGAAAAAATAGCAATGCTAGATAGCACACTCTGCCTGTTAACATAAACCTATAAGGTAGCATTATAGGACAGCTCAAATGAATATTGAATACTAACATTGATTTTCATAAAAGATTAATTGAAGGAATTTTAATATTTTGAATGGTTTTAAGAAGAATAATGTGTATCTTTAAAATAATGATGTCATCAATAAACTCTACTTTATTTTATGTCAGTACGGCTCCTGAAATTGGCCCAGGGTATAGAGGGCATAAGGACAAAGGGTGATAGGTGGGGTTGAGATGGCACTAAGCTATGAAGGGCTATGGGGGAGGGGGTGGTCAGTGGGGCATGAGGTGATACAGGTTAGCAACACTGAGACATGGGGAGTGTGGTGGCGGGGGAAGGGGAAGGGGTGCTGAAGGCAGTTTTGTTTTAATTATGTTTTTTTAAATACCTTCAACAAAGTGCCAGAGCCCTGCAGGAAGACACCTGCCCAGCCCAGCCCAGCTCCACACCTGGCAGTCCCCTCACTTCTACCCAGCTCACCATCAATAATTCCTACTCCGGTTCACCCTTGGACTAAAAGCCCAAAGTCTTGGCAACTATTTTTAAAAGGTTGGTTCATAAAAACAGGAATTGTCCCGTCACTGTGCACCCAACTTGGGAAGAAGTCTGACCAACACCAGGTTTAAGTCCAACCGATTTATTTGATAGTAAACTCGCAAGCTTTCGGGGTTTGCCCCTTTATCAGGTGAATGGAGAGTTCTGGCCTCAGACAGAGCACTCAGAGTTCTGAGGCCAGAACTCTCCATTCGCCTGACAAAGGGGCAAACCCCGAAAGCTTGCGAGTTTACTATCAAATAAATCGGTTGGACTTAAACCTGGTGTTGGTCAGACTTCTTACTGTGTTTACCCCAGTCCAACGCCAGCATCTCCACATCACCCAACTTGGGAACAGAAATGTGAGCCAGAGAGGGTGTTAAATTGTTCTTATCATTATCTGTGAGAAATACTGTTAGAGATTAGTGTTGCTAAAAGCGACAGCATTATTAGATTGCTGTGATGCGTTGTTGTGCGTCATCCCTCCAGACAAAGCCCTTTTTATTCTCAAACAATGCAACTTGTGATGGTTCCCTTTCCAGAGCTGGTGAGCAGTGTTGTCACACAGCACTGGGGCTTACACATCTCACCGCCTGACGATGGCTTCCTGTCTGAGCCAAATACAGGATTGTTACAGTGCAGAAGGAGGCCAGTCGGCCCATTCTCTTTTGTTCGAGAAGCTTTGAAGTGCCACTTTGCAGGCAATGTTACAACATCAAGTAGCAGCAATGATTATTTATATTGGAAGATGAACTCGAGGCTAACTCCAATGCAATACTGAGGGAGTGTTGCACTGTTGGAGGTGCCAACTTTCAGATGAGATGTTAAGCTGAGGTCCTATCAGCCCTCTCAGGTGGATGGGAAAGGTTTCAGTGCAGTATTTCAAAGAGGGGCAGGGGGCGCTGTCCCTGGTATCTATGCCCCGACCAACATCACTGGAAAAAAATGTCTGAGTTCTTATCAGTGTCGTTTGGGGGAGCTTGCTGTGCACAAATCATCTGCCTCCATTACTGCAATACAACAGTGAGTACAGTTTAAAACTACCTCACTGGCTATAAAGCATTTTGGACCATCCTGAGGCTGCAGAAGGCCTTATTTAAATGCAAACTTTTCTTCCTTTAGCTTTCCAGCAGGAAGTAATTGAATTGTGTTGCAACAAGGAGGAACTGGAAACCGAGTAAAAGGTTGCTGATGTAGAGGGAAATGCTGAGAATAGAATTTACTCTAAGGACCTATCCACAGAATGTGTTTAGAAATCAGGAGACAAAGAGGGACAAAAGCAAAATACTGAAATAAAAACAGAGAACTCTGGAAATACCCAGTAGGTCAGAAAACATCTTGTTTATTTATTAGTATCACAAACAGGCTTACATTAACACTGCAATGAAGTGACTGTGAAAATGCCACACTCCAGGCCAGTTCGAGTGCGCTGAGCGAGAATTTAGCATGGCCAATATATCTTTTGGACTGTGGGAGGAAACCAGAGCACCCGGAGGAAACCCACTCAGGGAAAAACGTGCAGACTCCACACAGACAGTGATCCAAACCAGGAATCAAACCTGGGTCCCTGGTGCTGGGAGGCAGCAGTGCTAACCACTGTGCTACCATTCACAGAATAGCAGGTTAGAATACCTGCTTGATGTTCTCCATTCATTAGAATCGAGAAATAAAGAGGAATATAGTTAGGATCTGCCTACAGCAGGGGAATAATGTTTGAACCTTGCTTTTTTTTCATAAGTAAATACATTTGACCAAAGCTGTACCAGGAAAATTGCCTTTCATGTAAAAAAGTTCAAGATATGTCTCAGAGAGACAAGGACATATTGGAAAATACCAGTTGCCCTACAACTAATGATACTTACAGCATGGCGACTGGACATAAACCGAATTAAGGCCTCCTGCTGAGGTCCCCAGCATCACAGATTTATTTGAACTTTCAGAAGGCTTTTGACAAAGTCCCACATAAGAGACTAGCAAGCAGAATTCAAGCACATGGGATTGGAAGTAGTGTATAGAAAATTAGTCAGCAGACAGTAAACAAAGAGTGGGAATAAATAAGTATTGTTCCAATTGGCAGGCAGTGACTAGTGGGGTTCTGCAGGGAATAACGCTGGAACCCCAGCTATTCACCATATTAATTAATGATTTAGATGAGGGAACTAAATGTAACTTCTCCAAATTTGCAGATGGGACAAAGCTGAATGGGAGGGTGAGCTGCGAGGAGGATGCGGAGATGCTTCAGTGTGATTTGGACAAGTAAATGAGCAAATACAGTATAACGTGGATAAGTGTGAGGTTATCCATTTTGGTAGCAAAAGCAGGAAGTCAGATTATCTGAGAGTGGCTACAAATTGAGAGGGGGAATGTGCAATCAGACCTGAGTGTCCTCTTACACCAGACAGTGAAAGAAAGTATGTATGTGCAGCAGGCAGTGAAGAAGACAAATGGTGAATTTAAAACAGATTTGAGGAGGAACTATTTCTCCCAAATGGTTGTGAATCTGTGGAATTCACTACCCCAAATTGTAGCCTATTTGTGACAGTAATAAATAAACTTTAACAAAATGTGGTGGATGCTGGAATAGAGAGTAAATTTAAGGAATTAGACAGATTTTTAATTGGTAATGGGTTGAAGGATTATGGGGAGAAGGCAGGAAAATGGGAATGAGGAGCATATCAGCCATGATTGAATGGGGGAGCAGACCAGATGGGCCATATGGCCCAATACTGCTTCTATATCTTTTGAACTTCTGTTGGCCTTCATAGCAAGATGTCTTGTTGCAGTTATACAGGGCCTTGGTGAGATCATACCTAGAGTATCGTGTGCAGTTTTGGTCTCCTTATCTGAGGAAGAATGTTCTTGCTATAGAGGGAGTGCAGCAAAGATTTACTAGACTGGCTAAACTGATGTGCAAGGAAGGATTGAGTCATTTAAGATTATATTTGATGCTGTTTACAAGAATGAAGGGAGAATCACATAGAAAATATAAATTCGTAACAGAACAAGACAGAGTGGATGCAGGAAGATATCTCCAGTGGTGGAGGCATCTGGAACCAGAGGTCACGTTCCAAAGATACGGGGTAATCAAAGAACAAAGAACAAAAACAGCCTGGGAAACAGGCCCTTCGGCCCAATGATCCCGCACCGCCATTTTAACATTACCAGCTCCCCCCGCCTCCACCCATGACCCTTATCTATTGAAGATGGCATTCCACATTGAGGGAAACTAATTTAGGGATAATTTATTACCTCCAAATCAGCCTAAATAGCAGACTTAGGACTGAGATGAGGGGAAATTTCTTCACCCAGAGAGATTAGGCTCTAGAATTCACTACCACAGAAAGTAATTGAGGCCAAAATATTGTATGACTTCAAGAATGAACGGACAAAGCAGGCGGCACAGTGGTTAGCACTGCTGCCTCACAGCTCCAGGGACACGGGTTCGATTCCCAGTTTGGGTGACTGTCTGTGTGGAGTTTGCATGTTCTCCCTGTGTCTGTGTGGGTTCTCTACAGGTGCTCTGGTTTCCTCCCACAGTCCAAAGATGTGCTGGTTAGGTTGTTTGGCCTGGGATATATAGGTTAGTGTCCTGGGATATGTAGATTAGAGGGATTAGTGCGGTAAACGTGTGGGGTTATGTGGGAAAGAGCTTGGGGTGGGATTGTCGTCTGTGCAGACTCGATGGGCCAAATGGCCTCCTTCTGCACTGTAGGGTTGCTATGATTTCTAATGATAAAGCACTTGGGGCTAAAGGGAATCAAAGGATATGGAAGAAAGTGGGAGCAGGCTATTGAGCTGGAAGGTCAACCATGATCATAATGAATGGCGGAGCAGGCTCAAAGAGCTAAATGGCCCACCTGCCCCTATGTTTCTACCCTGAAATTTTCACTCCTCTCAACACGAGGGACCCGGATTCAATTCTCGGCTTGGGTCACTGTCTATATGGAGTCTGCATGTTCTCCCTGTATCTGTGTGGGTTTCCTTCGGGTGCTCCAGTTTCCTCCCACAGGCCAAAAGACCTGCTGCTTAGGTGCACTGGTCATGCTAAATTCTCCCTCAGTGTACCTGAACAGGCACCGGAGTATAGCAACTGGGGGATTTTCACAATAACTTCATTGCAGTGTTAATGTTTGCCTACTGGTGACACTAATAAATAAACTTGTACCTGCCTGCAAAAGCTGGCACAGTTCAAGTTAATTTTGAATGTGCATTTTCAAAATTGATTTCAACAGTTTCAAAACAGAAACTTGGCCCTCATTTTCTTTCCAGGTTTGATTTTACTCTCTTGCTTTTGCCTCTTGTAGTTTTTGCTTCCAGACAACAGCTGTTGATGATTCTGCTGTTCACATCTCCTGCAGACACATCATTTGTTTCTCTATTTGTCGCATTATCCCCCTCTTTGGCCAAGCACCAACAACCTTTTTTTGCTATTTAATACCTTCCTGTCTTCCACCCTATGAAAGACCTCTCATTCCATCTCTCATCCTCTTCCTTCACATTTGCTTCAAACCTATTACAACGACAAACCTTCACCGGAGCCGCGAAAAGCTATCTAAAACATTAACTCTGTTTCTCCACAGATGATGCCTGGCCTGCTGAGGATTTCCAGCATTTTCTGTTTTTATTTCAGATTTCCAGCATCATTGTTAGACGACTTCTATACAAGATACAACTAAGAGGGAAGGAAAGCTGCAAGGTCTTGGAACCAATGTACAATGTAGGAGACGATGGACTACTGGTGTTATCATAAGAATATAAGAAATAGGAGCAGGAGTAGGCCATCTAGCCCTTCGAGCCTGCCCCGCCATTCAATAAGATCATGGCTGATCTGTCGTGTCCCAGTTCCACATTCCCGCCCTCTCGTCATAACCCTTAATCCCCTCGCTTATCAAAAACCCATCAACCCGCGTCTTAAAAATATTGAGCGAGGCAGCCTCCACCACTTCAACGGGCAGAGAATTCCAGAGATTCACCACCCTTTGAGTGAAGAAGTTCCTCCTCAACTCCGTTCTAGACCGCCCCCCCTTTATCTTGAGGCTGTGCCCCCTAGTCCTACTGTCCTTTCTGAGCGGGAAGAGCCTCTCCACCTCTATCCTATCCAGCCCATTCATCATCTTATACGTCTCAATGAGATCTCCCCTCATTCTTCTAAACTCTAATGAGTACAAGCCTCGTTTATTCAGCCTCTCCTCATAGCTCAACCCCCTCAACTCCGGTATCAGCCTAGTAAACCTCCTCTGTACTGCCTCCAAGGCCAAAATATCCTCGCGTAAGTACGGCGCCCAAAACTGCACACAGTACTCCAGCTGCGGCCTCACCAGTGCCCTGTACTTGGCTATTAATCCAGAAACTCAGCTAATGTCTGGGGACCAGGTTCGAATCCCATCACGGCAGATATCAAATTCAAACTGCACTAAAAGATATCTGGAATTAGGAATCTACTGATGACCACGAAATCATTGTCGGGAAAACTCGTCTGGTTCACTAATGCCCTTTAGGGAAGGAAATTTGCCATCCTTATCTTGTCTGGCCTGCATGTGACTCTGGACCCACAGCAATGTGGTTGGCTTTTAATTGCCCTCAGGGATAAACGCTGGCCCAGCCAGTGACCCCCACACCTCATGAACAAATACAAAAAAATCTTTCCTCTTGGCTAAAATTCCACATTCCTTATAAATCACATTTACACCTTCTCCAGTTTGATTACACCCTTCTTGGAATGTGGTGATGAGACTATGCACATTAATCTAATTGAGTTCCTACTAGTGTTTTATGCAATTCCAACATAATATTCCTGCTCTTACACCCCAGACCTCAGGGTATACAGTGCCATTAACCCACAAGAACTGAGATTGCACAGACATTGAGAATCAAGTTGAATATTCTAGCAGTTTAAAAATATCTGTTCCCTCTGAAAGAAGCTTTGTTAGTTTCAAATGGAGAGTTCTCCATCTTGAATATTTCAATCCAAGTTAACACCCACAGTGTTGGAAAGATTAAAATACAAGCTCTAGGGGAGACTGCAAAGTTCCTAACCTTCAGTGGGAGAGTTTATGAATGTAGGATCTGTCCTCAAATGAAAGACACCCACGGACAAGGACAAGGATTTTCTGTATCTCAGTTTCAGAGGAAAAAGGAAACACCATTCAGTCTCTTCAGCCTGCACTGCCATGCCAGCAGACCATGGCTGATCTACATCTTAACCGTACTCACTGAGTCCAACTCTACATTCTTTGATACGTTTGAGAGTTTCAGTTGTCCACCAATATCCAAAGCCAGATCAAGGGAAAGAGGGCAGGGGAAGGGGGGAGTAGAATCCAGCAATGTTACGGAGGTGGAAATGTCTGCTCTTAAATGACAGTGTGCATATGGGATTTGGGTGCTCATCTCCGGGTGAATCACAGCACCAAGATTGCAACAAATGTGGTTGTACCTCAGATTTGCCAGGCAGAAAGGCTGGGGTCAGTGCCCAGGGAGCAAAGTTCATGGCAGGAATCAAATTCGCCTCAGTCTTCCCAACGTTCAGTTTGATGCCTTTCCTTGCTGCTCTCAGGAATGTGGGATTGAATGTGACTTGACATCCCCAGAACGTCAGTGTAGGTGACAAAACAAACAATGCAAAATTGCCCATGCAGAATCTCACTTGTCACAATTTACTCATGTGAAGTGCACTAAAGGCACAGTTACCAAGGCAACATTAACTGAAGGAGTCTTCAAAAAGAAAAGAGAAAGCACATGGAACCCACTGGATATGAACAAGAGAACAAGCGTGCGACCCAATAGATTACGGAACTGACAGTTACTTTCAGGAATGAGTGAGCGAGCATCACGCGTATCCCCCTCACACTGTCAGATTCATCAAGTATAAAGGAACAAACAAAATGTTTATGCTGTGGAGTGGTTAAGGCAAACATACAAGAGACAGTGCGATATATTGCTTGACCATCATTGTACTCATTACAAATGTTTCACATTCACATGGTTAATTCACCTGTACACCTTTTTAAAAGCAGAGGTAACACCTTCGCTGTTTGAATGTTGGACGCCTGTGCTGTAGAGCTCATACATGCAGGTTTATCAGGGTGAAATTCGTTTTCGACAATGTGGCAAAACTGGAGCTAAGGAATCAACATCCTATTGTTACACACTTAGGATCTCACAGCACAGAAAAAGACTGGCTGTTCTGCCTTTGAAAGATCAATCCAATAAAGTCCACCCAACCCTGTTCTTTCCCCTGCAAGCTTTTCTTTTCCGAAAATAAACCCATTTTACTTTCGAGTCTGCTTCCACTGCCCTTTCAGACAGTGCAATTCAGGTCAAAACAACTCCCTGTGTGAAATAAGTGTCCATTTAAATTCCCTCTGGTTCTTTTACCAACCAACTTTAATGTGTCTTCTGATTACCAACCCTGCTGCCATTGGAAACAGTTTCTCCTTCTTTACTAGATCAAACCATTCATCATTTAGAATTCCCTTATTAAATCTCCCTTTAGCCTTAAATATGAACATAAAAAATAGGAGCAGTAGATCATACAGCCCCTCGAGTCTCCTCCACCTTCCACTTTTCTGAATCAATTTCACTACCCACCTACCCTCATATCCTCGATTCTCTGAAACACTGAAAATCTATCAGTTTTGACAAATGGTTATCTGGATTTGAAACATCAGCTTTTTCCTCTCCTTACAGATGCTGCCACACCTGCTGAGATTTTCCAGCATTTTCTCTTCTGGTTTCAGATTCCAGCACCCGCAGTAATTTGCTTTTACCCTCTTTTCCAGGGGCCGGCGGCACAGTGGTTAGCACCGCTGCCTCACAGCGCCAGGGACCCAGGTTCAATTCCAACCTAGGGTAGACTTTGCACATTCTCCCCGTGTCTGCGCGGGTTTCCTCCGGATGTTCCGGTCTCCTCCCCCGCAGTATAAAGATGTGTGGGTTTGATTAATTGGCCATGCTAAATTGGCTCTGATGTCAGGGGATTAGCAGAGTAAATATGTGGGGTTATGGAAATAGGGCCTGGGTGGGATTGTGGTCAGTGCAGACTTGATGGGCTGAATGGCCTCCTTTTGCACTGTGAGAATTCTATGATCTAGTGAACCTTTGTGGTGCCATCTCCAGTTAAAGTATGTCATTCCTTAAACATGGAGGCTAAAACTGCACACAACATTCCAATGAGATCTTGCCAAAACACTATACAATTGTCGTAAGACTTCATTATTCTTGTGCCCCAATCCTCTTACAATAAAAGGCCCACATGCCATTTGCCTTCCTAATTCTAAGGAGAACAATCCCAGCTTCTCCAGGTTTTTCAGTCCTGGTGTCGTTCCAATAATTCTCCTCTATCTTACCCTCTCCAAGGACTTGGCTCCCACTTGTCAGTTATCTTACAAGTGCACGAGAAATTTAGTGTGTGTGTGAGAAAACTGGAAAGGTACAGCACCAGTCAAAAAAAAATCAATTCTAATATCTCTAACTCATATTGGTTCAGTCTGCAATTAAATAATTGATTCAAATATTTCAGAGATATTATTAAAGGGATGCTTACTTCCCATTCCAAAACAAAGTAAACATGTTTCAGAAAGAAAAGTGAATTTCATTTTTGTCGCAAACACCATTGGTTGGATTTTCTGGCATTGCTCGCCCCAATAATTGGAAAATCCTGCCCGAGGTCAACAGACCATTACAAGTTCCGTTCCCCACACCCGCTACGATTCCCGTGCTGGACGGGATGGGAAAATTCCCCTCTATACCTCTGATCTCTTCCTGAATCCTCTGCCCAAAGGCAGGCCCTGACTATTTGCACAAACTGACATGATATTTTCTTTAAAATGAGTAGGACTAGCCATCCAGATAACTGAGCGAACTGGCCCCGTCTCTGACCTACAGAGAGGTAATTTGTATCATTACTCCAATGCAGTACTGAGAGAGTGCTTCACTGTTGGAGGGACTGTTTTTCAGGTGAGACATTAAACCATTTGCCCACTCAGGTGAACGCAGAGGACCCCATGGCATTACTTCAAGTTTGCACCCATACCCTGGCCCTTAATTGACAGCATTGAAACAGATAAACAGATCACCATAGTATCCTTTTTGGGAACTTGTTGCGCATGGTGGCACAGTGGTTAGTACTGCTGCCTTACAGCACCAGGGACCCGGTTTCAATTCTGGCCTTAGCTGACTGTCTGTGTGGAGCTCACCCCCGTGTCTGTGTGGGTTCCCTCCAGGTGCTCTGGTTTCCTCCCACACTCCAAAGATGTGCAGGTTAGGTGAATTGGCTATGCTAACTTGCCCCTTAGTCTCAGGGGCTTTGTTGCTGGCGTAGACTCGATGAACAAAATGGACTCCTTCTGCACTGCAGGGATTCGATGATTCTAAAGGAGCTGTTGCATTGCCTTTATGACTGCACGTCAAAGAGTACTCCTTCATCAGCTATGAAGGACTTTGTGATGTCTGGAGGTCAAATTTACATATAGATGAATTAAAGGTTTGCCAGACATTTTCCCGATGACATAGCTGAGCTGGCACTGAGATTATGAATGGCTAGTAAGAACGAATCTTAAATAATTAAACAGTAAAGAAAAAGGAGGAATAAAAGGTAAAAGTCAATAATTCACAACACTGTAGCCTGAACGGTGCATAACTTCTCATTCATTTTATACCCAGAATCCTGGCAGCTTCCCATATATCTTCAGAAACATCCATTTCTGTTCCTATCTCTCTCTTTCTGCTGGTGGATTGCAAATCCATATTATTGTCGTGCTTTGTCTTAATTGCTTCCAAGTTGGCTTTGCTTCCTCCATTCCACACAATATTCAATTAATCTACATCATTGCGGTGCAAATTTATTTGCGCAATGTCTCATACACTTGGTTTACCTCTGGTGGTGGACGAGCTACAACTGATTTCCATAACAATACACTGTTTTATAGAAATCATAGCATCCCTATAGGAGGACATTCAACCCATCGAGTCTGCGCCAACTCTCCAAAAGAGTTCGAGTTTTTAGGTGTCCAGATCACCACCAACCTGTCCTGGTCCCCCCATGCTGATACTATAGTTAAGGAAGCCAACCATCTTTCTCAGGAGACTAAGGAAATTTGGCATGTCCACGACGACTTTCACTAACTTCTCCAGATGCACCATAGAAAGAATTCTTCCTATCAGAGTTTGGTGTGGCTCCTTTTCTGTCCAAGACTGTAAGAAACTACAAAGGATTGAAGGTGAAGCCCAGTCCATTACTCAGCCTTTCATCCACTGACACTGTCTACACTTCCACGCTGCCTCGGAAAAGCAGCCAGCATGATCAAGGACCCCAAGCACTGCAGAGATACTCTCTTCCACCCTTTTCCATCAGGAGAAAGGTACAGAAGCCTGATATTATGTACCAATCGACTCAAGAACACCTTCTTCACTGCTGCCATCAGACTTTTGAATGGATCTACAGCAAACTTAAGTTGATCTTTCTCTACACCCTAGCTATGACTGTAACAGTACATTCTGCACTTGCTTTTCCTTCTCTATATAAGGTATACTTTGTCTGTATAGCACACAAGAAACAATATTTTTCACTGTATAAAAATATGTATGACAATAATAAATCAAATACAAACAGCAACCCACCCAGGTCTAGCCCCTGAGCCCCAAGTATTTACCCCACTAATCCTAACCTACACATCCTGGGACAATTCGGCATGGCCAATCCACCTAATCTGCACATCTTTGGACTGTGGGAGGAAACCAGAGCACCCAGAGGAAACTCTTGAAGACACAGGGAGGATGTACAAACTCCACCCAGTTTCCCAAGGCCAGAATTGAATCCGGGTCCCTGGCATTGAGGCATCAGTGCTAACCACTCTGCAACCATTAAGTCTTCTATCAATTTGTTCTGATATCTTGCACAATCCCAATTTCCATAACTATATAACTGGCCTACAAGTAGGGATAGATGGAACGTAGCAAAATTTGCGAATGATACCAAAATAGATGGCAAAGCAGGCAGCGAAGATGTTATAAAGAATCTACAGATGGATATACATAGGCTAGGAGAATGAGTCAAAATTTGGCAGAGGGAGTTAAATGTGGATAAATGTGAGATTATCCATTCTGGCAGAAGAAACAGAGGGGCAAATTATTACCTAAATGGAAAGCAGTTTCAAAAGGCATCCAGGTAGAGGGATCTAGGTGTCTCCTTTCAATAATAGCAGAAGATTGATATGCAGTTAATAAAAAAGACAAATAGGATGTTGGTTTTTATTGCAAAAGGACTGGCGCATAAAAGTAGAGAAGTTTTGTTGCAATTGTATAGGGTATTGGCGAGACCACATCAAGAGTAGTATGTCCAGTTTTGGTCTCCTCGTTTGAGGAAGGATGTGGTGGCATTGAAGGTAATTCACCAGCTTGATTCCAGGGACAGAGGGATTGACATATGAGAAGAGGTTAAACAATTTGAGTTTATAGTCGTTGGCGTTCAGAAGGATGTCAGGGGATCTGATTGAGATATATAAAATTGTAAAAGGGATTGATAAAGTAAACGTGGACCAAATGTTTCCTGTTATGGGGCAATCTCGAACAAGAGGTCACAGGTATAGGTTGTGAGGTGGTAGATTTAAAACTGAGAGGACGAACAACTTCTTGAGGGTGGTGAATTTGTGAAACTCGCTGTCCCATAGTGTGGTGGAGTCCGAATCATTGAGTAGTTTCAAGAGGGAGACAGATAAATTTCTAATAAAGAGAAGGGAAAGAGAGATATGGGGAATAGGTGGGAGGTGGATTTGAGACCAGAAAGAGATCAGCCATGATCTGATTGAATGTCACAGCAGGCTCAAAGGGCTGAATTTGATTCCAATGTTACTATCCTACCATTGGTGGTCGTGACTTCAGCTATCCCTCAACCTTTTCACGTCTCTTTCGCCTTTGCTCTCTCTCACTCTTTTAAGGTGTCACTTAAGAACTCTTTGATCAAGCATTTAGACTCAGAGGTTTACAGTATAGAAACAGGCCTTTCAGCCCAACTTGTCCATGCTGCCTACTTTTTACCATTAAGCCAGTCTCAATTGCCAGCATTTAGCCCATATCCCTCTACACCCATCTTACCCATGTAATTGTCTAAATGCTTTTCAAAAGACAAAATTGTACCTGCCTCTATTACTGCCTCTGGCAGCTCATTCCAGACACTTGCAATCCTATGTGTGAATAAATTGCCTCTCTGAACCCTTTCGAATCTCTCCCCCCTCACCTTAAACCTATGCCCTCTAGTTTTAGATTCCCTTACCTTTGGGAAAAGATGTTGACTACCTGACCTATGCCCCTTATTATTTTATAGGCCTCTATAAGATCATCTCTAAGCCTCCTACGCTCCAGAGAAAAAAAAGTCCCAGTCTATCCAGCCTCTCCTTATAACTCAAACTAATACCCTAGTAAATATTTTCTGCACTCTTTCTAGTTTAATAATATCCTTTCTATAATGGGGCGACCAGAACTATACACGGTATTCTAAGCATGGCCTTACCAATGTCTTGTACATCTTCAACAAGATGTCCCAGCTCCTGTATTCAATGTTCTGACCAATGAAACCAAGCATGCTGAATGCCTTCTTCACCACTCTGTCCACCTGTGACTCCACTTTCAAGGAGCTATGAAACTTTACCCCTAGAACTCTTTGTTCGGTAACTCCCCCCAGTGCCCTGCCATTTAACTGAGAAAGTCTTGCCCTGGTTCAATCTACCAAATGTATTACCTCACATTTATCTAAATTAAACTCCATCTCCATTCATCAGCCCATTGGCCTAATTGATCAAAATCCTAGATAGTCTTCTTCACTGTCCACGATGTCACTCATCTTGGTGTCGTCTGCAAACTTACTAACCGCGCCTCCTAAACTCTCATCCAAATCATTAATATAAACGACAAATAAATGGACCCAGCACCGAGGTACACTGCTGATCACAGGCTTCCAGTTTTAAAATAAACCCTTTACAACCATTCTCTGTCTTCTGTCGTCAAGCCAATTTTGTATTCAATTGGCTACCTCATCCTGGATCCCATGAGATTTAACCTTATGCAACAACCTACCATGCGGTACCTTGTCAAAGACCTTTCTGAAGTCCACGTAGACAACATCAACTTCACTGCCCTCATCTACCTTCTTGGATACGCTTCAAAAAAAAACATCAAATTCGCGAGACATGAATTTTCACTCACAAAGCCATGCTGACTCTCCCTAATCAGTCCTTGCCTCTGTAAATGCCTGTAGATCCTGTCTCTCAGAATATCTGCTAACAACTTATCCACCACAGATGTTAGGCTCACCAGCCTTAGTTCCCAGCCTTTTCCCTGCAGCCCTTGTTAAACAAAGGCACAACATTTGCCACCCTCCAATCTTCAGGCACCTCACCTGTGGTTGCTGATGATTCAGATATCTCTACTAGCAGACCTGCAATTCCTCCCACAGTGTCCTGGGACACACTTCATCAGGTCTTGGGGATTTATTTACCTTGATGCGCTTTAAGACTCCCAGCACCTCCTTCTCTGTAATATGTACCCTCCTCAAGATATCTGTGCTTATTTCCCCAAGTTCCCTGACATCCATGCCTTTCTCAACACTAAATACTGATGAGAAATATTCATTTATGATCTCACCCATCTCAGGTGGATCCATACGTAGATGATCTTGTTGATCCTTAAGAGGCCCTGTTCTCTCCCTAGTTATTCTTTTGTCCTTTATGTATTTAAGAAGTTGTTTGGATTTTCCTTTGCCATCTGCCAAAGCAATCTTGTGTTCCTTTTTTGCCCTTCTGATTTCTCTCTTAACTCTACTCCGACACCCTCAATTCTCTTCAAGGGTTCTGCTTGATCCCAGCTGCCTACGCATGTCACTTGCCTCTCTCTTCTTCTTGACTAGGGCCTCAATATTATAGAATTGAAGAGCAGAAGGAGGCCATTCAGCCCATCTAGTCTGCACCGACCACAATCCCACCCAGGCCCTATCACCTTAACTCCACATGTTTACACTGCTAATCCCTCTGACACTAGAGTCAATTTAGCATGGTCAATATCCTGAGTCATCCAGGGTTCTCTACTTCTACCAGCCTTCACTCTAAAAAAAGAACGTGTTTACCCTGAACCTTGGTTAACACACATTTGAAAGCCTCCCACTTACCAGATATCTCTTTGCCTGCCAACAGACTTCCCCCAATCAACTTTTGAAAGTTCCTGCCTGATATCGTCAAAATTGGCCTTGTCCCAATTTAGAATTTTAATTTTTGGGTCAGGTCTATCATTCTCCATAGCTATCTTAAAACTAAGGGAATTATGATTACTGGTCCCAAGGTGATTCCTCACTAACAGTTCTGTTAGTTGCCCTTCCTATTTCCCAAGCAGGGGTCACATTTTGCCCCCTCTCTAGTCGGGCCATCCACATTCTGATGAGAAGTTCCTCCTGAATACACTCAACAAATTTCACTCCATCCAAGCCCCTAATATTATGGTTGTCCCAGTCAATGTTGGGAAAGTTAAAGTCCCCTTTTATTACCATCCCATTTTTCTTGGAGTTATCTGCAATTTCTTGATGTATTTGCTTCTCAAATTTCCTGCTGACTATTTGGGGGCCTATAGTTCAACCCTATCAAAGTGATCTCCCCCTTTTTATTTCTCAGTTCTACACATATTGACCCAGTGGCCAAACCCTCGGATATATCCCCTCTCAGCACTGCCATGATGTTCTCCCTCTCTGTAATATGTACCCTCCTCAAGATATCTGTATTTATTTCCCCAAGTTCCCTGACATCCATGCCTTTCTCAACACTAAATACTGATGAGAAATATTCATTTACGATCTCAAAAACGCAACTCCTCTTTTATTTACCTTTCCTATAGTATGTGTATCCTGGAACATTGAGCTGCCAGTCCTGACCTTCTCTTAGCCATGATTCAGTAATTGCTATAATATCCCACTTCCATGTGCCCATCCATCCCCTGAGTTCATCTCCCTTGCCCGTCACCCCTCTTGCATTGAAATAAATGCAGTTTAATCTGGACTTCCCTTGCTCTCTGCCCTGTGCTTGCCTGACCTCTCTAGCACTAGAATTACTCACATTGCTTCTACTATTTAATGTGTTCCCTTTAACATCTGTGCTATCCTCAACCTTCTCTTCTGTCTCCATATTGCATTGGGTCCCAACCACCCCCTGCCAAACTAATTTAAACCCTCCTGAGTCGCTCTAGCAAATCTCCTTGCCAGGATATTAGTTCCCTTCTAGTTCAGGTGTTACCTGTCCCCCGTGAACAAGTCACCCCTGCCCCAGAAGAGATCCCAATGATCCACAAATCAAAATCTCTCCCCACTGCACCAGCCCGCAAGCCACACATTCATCTGCTTAATCTTCTTATTCCTACTCTCACGAGAATGTTGCACTGGCAGTAGTCCAGAAATTACGACCCTTGAGGTCCTGCACTTTAGCCTCCTGCCTAACTCTCTATATTCACACTTCAGCACCTCATTGCTTTTGCTGCCTATGTTGTTGGCACCAACAATGACCTCTAGCTGCTCACCCTCCATCTTAAGAATGTCCTGCAATCACTCAGAGACTTCCTTGACCCGGCACCAGGGAGGCAACACACCATACTGGAGTCTCGATCGCAGCCACAGAAACGCCTGTCTGTGCCTCTAACTAGCACACACCATACTGGAGTCTCGATCGCAGCTCTAACTAGCAAGTCCCCTATTACTTTTTATTTAAGGTCCTCATATTTCTTTGCGTAGTTCAGTTTCACATTTTGTATGACAAATCGCACACCGGATGTGCCTTGGGACATTTCACTATGCTAAAGGTACTAAACAAAACACGAGGTTTTGCTGTTGGATATTTCTATATTTAAAAATAGTCATTTCCAGAGCTGTGGGGAAGGAGCAAGGGTAGTGAGAGCATTTTGCCTGCACTCTCTACCAGCCAGCACAATCTCACCGAGGGGCTTGCTGTTGTGCTGCAAATCCATAGATATGCAGGTTAGGTTGATTGGCAATGCTAAATTGCCCCTTAGTGGGATTAGTGGAGTAAATACATGGCCTTACAGGAATAGAACCTAGATAAGGAGCTCTACCAGAGAGTCAACGCAGACCTGACGGACCAAATGGCCTCCTTCTGCACTGCAGGGTTTCTATTCTATGAAAACTCCATCGAGACTTGCATTTTGCACATTTATCTTTTCAGCGTCAGAGCATATAATAAGAAGCATGTCCGTACTGCCGAACATCTCCACTG
This sequence comes from Carcharhinus amblyrhynchos, assembly GCF_965287045.1. Taxonomy (NCBI): domain Eukaryota; kingdom Metazoa; phylum Chordata; class Chondrichthyes; order Carcharhiniformes; family Carcharhinidae; genus Carcharhinus; species Carcharhinus amblyrhynchos. Next base: position 22,003,264 of record NC_137329.1, read on the forward strand.
AGAACCCAAGTGCATCTGTCAGACCCTCTCGAGCTGCCAGAGGGAGAGGCAGCCTGCATTGCCCGCGTAATACCACCTTCCCCCCCCAATCCTACCTCCCAGAGTGGAAGGTCAGGCTCACAGCAGATTGAGCGCATGGACCCATTCTCCTCCCACAGTGGTTCCACCAGGAACATTCAATTACCAGCTGAATAGTAGCCAATTCATTCTGTTATCGCGAATTTCACAGCAATTTAATCTCAATGCTGCTTAAAACCATTCTCTGGTAAACAACATTAACATTGTGTCGTTGCCAAACCTCATAGCAGCATTCACACACTGCATAGGCAAGAAAAATCTTAGGGATAGACAATTGACAATGTTATTGCACAAAAGATGAATGCTCTTGCACCGTGTGTGGGTGCTGCTCTCTCTCCGTTATTCTCTGAAGCTGTTAATCCATTTGAAGTAAACAAAAAAAAAAGTTTGCAGCGCAGCAGGAGGGTCGTTCTGTCCATCTAGTCTGCAATAGCTCTTTGGAGTAACCTCAACCTAATCGTGCTCCTGTACAGAACCTGGTATCTTCCTCCTCTTCAAATAATCGCCCATTCTTTTCTTTTAAAGATCAACCATTTCTTCTGGCAAAACTTCCTGCGTGGGATTTTCTGGCCACACTCACCCCAACACTAGAAAATCCTGCCCAGAGTCAATGGATGCTTGCATGGTCCACCCCCACCCCCCCCTCCGTACGATTTTCCCATGGCAAGCGGGGTGGGAAAATTCCACTCCATATTCCAGCAGCCTTTGTTGTAAAGAAATTTCTCCTCTCACTCTCTTAGTCGCAAGCATTTAAAATTAAGGACCCCGCGTCACTGCCACCCCAACCAGAGGAAACATCCTTCCCAAATTATTTAAAACTCTTCATAATTAAAAAAAATTGACACTAGATATCCTGAACTGTTCTAGTGGATACAGTAAGTGGTTCACCTGATGAAGGAGCAGTGCTCCAGAAGCTCGTGATTCCAAATAAACCTGTTGGACTTTAACCTAGTGCCCTGAGATTTCTTACTGTACCCAGCCCAGTCCACCGCTGGCATCTCCACATCAGTTCTAGTGGAAATAACTACATTATGTCAAGTTTCTACTCATGACAATGAATTCTTATCCCTGACAACATCCTGATGAATCTACACACTACACTTTCCAAAGTTTTAACGGCCCGTGTCAGCCTAAATTATGTGCCCAAGAGATTGGAATGGGACTCAATCCCACAATATCCTGACTGAAAAGCATTGGTCATATCCACAAAGCCAAGGTTGACATCTCCAGCAACGCAGCAACAAATATGCAATTTTAAACAGTGCCTTGTGTTGTATAGCTAAAGTCAAATCAATTAAAGTTAAGCTCAATGTAAAGTACAACATAAAAATGAAAATTTCGATATTTGTGTTTATGTCCCAGTCACTGCGGTTGTGGTTACGCATCATTCTGGTATCTCTTACCCCACTAGCCCCTCACCACTCAAAATGGAAAGGTAAACAGGAAGGGAATCTGGTTGAATATTTGTGTAAGAGCATCAATAGTAATGACATTTACACTATTTACATTATTGACCGTTTCATAATTCATTTACTGGAAGAGTGCTCAAGGAATTTGGGTGCAAGAATTATGGAGTTTTGTTATGATCCTCTTTGCACGTTCATAACTGATGGGAAATAGATGAAACCCTCTAAGATAGTTTACGATTTCAGCGGCATACTAATTGTAACCAAAGAAAACCAATGTAGTTACTCATTTCTCAATGAAAGAGGCCAAACGGGATTCAGTGAAAAGAAAACCACTCATTGCACCACAAGAACTGTAGTGGGTCATTAAGCCCCTTGAACCTGCTGTAGCATTGAATCTCAATTAGATTGTTGTGGATCTGCATCTTAACTCATCGACCAACCTTGGCTCCATATCCTTGAACGTCCCTGTGCCTCACAAAAAGAAATCTACCAATCTCTGCTATAAAATTTTCCATTGATCATCACCCTCAATGCTTTTTGTGGGAGAGAGTTGAAGGTTCCCTCCACTCTAGCGACCTTCCTAACATCACCCTGAATAGTTTAACTTAAAATATTAAGATTATGCCTTCTTGTTCTGCACTTCCCACTACAGGGCATATTTTCTCCCTCTATTCACCCCATCAGCTTCTTTAAAATTGACTTGAACCTTTCGAGCAGATCACCCCTCAATCTTCTAAACTTGAGGGAATGCATGCCAAGTCCATTCAACTCCAAATCACTATTTAACCCAGCGCTGTGCTGGAGCCAACACTTTAGTGTTTGTGGTGAGTCTTGACCACAACACGCTCCAATAAAAATGGAACTGTAACGTTAATTAAAAATTGATAAAGCTGTAATTTCATTTATTCACAAGCATGACTAAACGTGAGAGTTAGGCACCATGGGTGTTGCCCATGTAGTTCGTGACTCTCTGGCTCCAAAGATTGTGGGTTCAAGTCCTACTACAGAGACAGAATTTCTATGACTGACACTCCAGCGTGATATAGAAGGAGCAATGCACTGCTACAGCCCTCATCTTCCAGAGGAGACACTCCAAACGATGCTGAGAGGTAAATCCTGGGTCAATATTTATCCCTCAATCAACACCACAAAAAAAAAAGCATATCAGGCCATTATCTCAGTGTGGTGGAAGCTTGCTGTGCACAGCTAACTGCCATGTTTCCTACGCTACAGAATGGCTACACTACAGATGTACTTGACTGGTTGTAAAGCATTTTGGGATGTCCCAGGATGGTGAAAGGAGCTATATAAACGCAAGCTTTTTTCTCAGCTGTTGCTGAAGAATTACCTTCACAACTGTTGCTCTGAAGTGAAACCACTTCAAACACTGACTCTGCAACTGTAGCGTAACTGCAGACCGAGGTGGTGCGGTGGGCAAGAGTCACGGCTGTGGACTAATGGTCAGTGTCCACAGATAGGAATTAGACAAACACCAAACGGAAAAATTGGGAAAGAGCAGTAAGGGAGTCAGTGACCAACTGGGCAGTTCTTTTGAAGAGTTGGCACAGGTACAATGGGCTGAATGGTTTCCTTCTGCAATCTATAATTAACACCTCATTGAAAATACTGCAATAGTGGAAATAGATAACAGATTGTCATGTTTGAAGGCTTTGCCTTTGAAGGGAACTGTTTGCAGCAAAGCAACAGGCTGGTCACTTACTGAGTAGAGATGACCTGTTGTTGAAGGCAGATGTTTGCCCACTCTCAATGCTTGGCATTTTCTTGGGAATATGGGATTTCTTTGGGCAATTCCTGCTGAATTATTTTGCACCTTGCAGTAAATTCCTCTGTCGCTTTCCCTACTTCTGGGTTCCCTTTCTTCATAGGCCCATCCCTTTAACCACTTTCGCTCTAGCTCTCTGTTCCGAATAATGCAGTGCCAGCTCAAACTGTCTCCAAATCATCTGAACAATAATAACGGCCTTTGTTCTTTAACACTCTGCAATCAGTATCTCTGTGAGCAGGCTGTGATGCTGCACGCTCTTTGCTGATTCAACCCTCTTGTTGGGAGAGAATATCCAACAGTCATGTTGTTCGAGGAACTAATATTTTATCTCTCTCAATGTTTTAGAGGCATTAAGACATTTACAAAATTAGTTGAAATAGTGGCGATCGTAACTTGTCAAAAAGGTGGGCGTGTTAAATTGTCTCTCATTGAGGACTAGCAGAGGGTAAATAAATATGATTATGGGGATAGGACCTGGATGGGAAGATTGCCAGTACAGGTTTGATGAGCTGAATGGACTCCTTCTGCACTACATATGATTCTACGACAGGCATGTCAAGGACAAGTAGGGATGGGCAATAAACACTGGCCTTGCCAAGTGATGCCCATACCCCAGGAATAAATAATGAAAGTGTCGAGCTGACAATTCTGCTCCCTCATTGCCACTGTGGATGAATCAATGCTGTAGCTCTGAGAAAATATTAAATTAAATTTGGTAAAGAACTCATTACCCTGCCCCATAATAATGCTGATCTGGCATCGGAGCAAGCAGCTTCAATAACCTCTCGTCCGAGGAGGAATGGGGCTAAGATGATGGGAACAGTGTGGGCCTGTGGTTAACAGGCAGGAAGGTAAGCACATGGTTCAAATGGTAGGAATGGTCCAGTTTGTTCTTAAAACATAACACACATAGCTGTTCTAATGCCACCAATTGGCGCCACAGGAAATGCAGGCATACCGTTCATATTCAAAGTTAGCATGTGATGATACAATATGGACACCGACATAATTTTGACAAAGAATTGAATCACAGAATCCCTACACTGCAGAAGGAAGCCATTTGGCCCATCAAGCCTGACATTGACAACAATCCTATCCAAGCCCTATTCCTGTCATCCATATATATTTACCCTGCTAGTCCCCCTGACTCTAAGGGGCAATTTAGCATGGCCAATCCACCCAACCTGCACATCTCTGGAGTGTAGGAGGAAACCGAAGCACCCAGAGGAAACCCACGCAGACATAGGGAGAGTGTGCAAACTCCACATGGACGGTCACCCATGGCAAAGAGCACAATAGCCACCAGTGAAAGCGGGTGGGAGTAGAGGACAATGCTACCTTAGTCAATTCAATGTACTTTTCCCAGCATTCTCTTGTGGAACAGGGACAATTGACACGTTCACTGTCACATTAAATTCAGGTCTGAGGTAAAATAGTCTAAATTTCATTCTACGTCCCTGCTCCCAGGTCAGGTTAAAGGCTCTCTGAAGATCTCCCTCAATCCCCAGATATAAGAACATAGGAAATAGGTGGAGTGGACCATTCAGCCCTCAAGTCCGTTCTGCCATTTAACAAGATCCTGGTTGATCTTCAACCTCAATGCTATTTGACCACATTATCCCTATATATCTTTAATATATAGTAATTCTATATGGAAGGATTATTCACTCCTAATGTAGATCAGCTTTCATTGTCCATCACAAATTTTCCTTGAGAAAATGGTGGTGAGCATTCTTCTTGAGCCACTGCAGTCCATGTGGAGTAGCTACAACCACAGTGCTGTTAAGGAGAAAGGGAATTCCAGGATTTTGACCCAGCGACAGTGAAGGAGTAGTGATATGATTCCAAATCAGGATGGTGTGTGGCTTGGAGGGCAACTTACAATTGATGGTATTCCAATGCATCTGTTGCCCTTGACCTAGGTAGTGGAATGGTGGAATCATAGAATCCCAGTAGTGCAGAAGGAGGCCATTTGGCCCATCGAGCCTACACCGACAACAATCCGGCCCTATCCCCATAATCCCATGCGTCTACTTTGCTGGTTCCCCCCGACACTAAGGGACAATTTAGCATGGCCAATCCACTTAACCCACACGTCTTTGGCATGTGGGAGTAAACCGAAGTTCCCAGAGGAAATCCATTCACACACAAGGGGAACATGCAAACTCTACAGTGTGGCTGGAATTGAACCTGAGTCCCTAACACCGTGAGACAGTAGTGTTAACCATTGTGTCACGGTGCTGCCTGTTGTGGGTTGAAAAGGAGCTATCGAAGGAAGCGTGGCAAGTTGCTGCAACGCACCTTGTAGATGTTCCTGCATTACCTATCTCCAATATTTGAGCTGCTTAAAAAGGGTCTGCTGGAGGCCTTGAAGAAAGAACATAAGAGCAGGAGTAGGCCATCTAGCCCTTCGAGCCTGCCCCGCCATTCAATAAGATCATGGCGGATCTGTCATGGCTCAGTTCCACATTCCCGCCCTCTCCCCATAACTCTTAATCCCCTCGCTTATCAAAAACCCATCAACCCGCGTCTTAAAAATATTTAGCGAGGCAGCCTCCACCACTTCAACGGGCAGAGAATGGAAGATTGTTTTCTTACGTTACTTTAAATGGAGCCAAGAGGGGCATTAGCCTTGGCCGAGTGCACCCTCATCCAAATGTTATTTGCAAACCTTATAGAGGTTGAAAAGTTTGGCATGCTCTGGAGCGTCAGCTTAGGTTTTGAATGAGTGTGCTACCCACTGAGCCAATACATTCACTGCCTGACTGATGGAGATCCAATTAAACACTTAAAAAGTTATTGGAAATTGAGTAAGTGGAGAGCTGATGTATTGCAGTCTGGACGTTTGGTCTATGGACTAAAGGTTACACACAGTAGCAAAATGTTCAGTGGTCAAGTGTGCACCATCTCACCTAATGAATGATACCTCTGATAGGGCAGTGCCTAGGAAGTGCTGCCCTAGGAGTGATAGCTGAGGTAATTTACTGCAAAGCGGGACTTAAATCTGTAAACTTCTGCTCCAGAAGTGAGGATGCTGCCTAATGAACCTTCTCTGACACCTAGCTATTTTAGTAGATACAACCTGCCACTCAAAACGCACAGTGGATTCCGACAATCTTTTACAAATTGTCACATCTGAGTCAAAGAATTAACTTCACTGAACCAGTAAGAACAACTTGATCTGTAAATATCAAAATAAAACAATTGACCTATCACGCATCGTGCAGTGGGGACTTCAGAAGTTTAATTTCACTTGGCTCTTCAAATAGTTAGCCACACATTTAAATAACCAGAACTTCAAACATCAGGATGCCCTTTTCAATATCACCTGCAGGTACAAGCAACTATCCCCTATCACTTGATGGAATATTACCTATGAATATTAAATGCAGATTTTTATTTGAAGTGCACAAGTCCAAATCAAACAATAAACGTGCAAACAACTGGCGTCAGTTATAATAAGTCCTGAAAGGTGCTTTATAAATTTTAAGTTATTTTTCAATATCATACAGTCATCATGAATGTGTTGTTAAGTGGCAACATCTGGAGTTATGACTATAATTCTTGTTGCCTTTTACAGCCAGGACAATGATTACAGTACCCCAAGTGATGCCCAGCTTCAAGCATTAAAGTTATGAGGAGAGGATGAAAATGTCACAAATGTTTACACTGGGAAGGACGCTCGGTGAGGGAAGGACAAGGTGAATGGGTGATGATGATATTTCCCTACTCAAAATTTTTGTGAAGAGGGGAGAAACTGAATCTTGTTGATATGCCTGGAGATTGTTGTGAACTCAAGTAGAGTTTGGGATAGTGATTCAAACATCAGAAAAGAAAGATGGACAGTTTATATTTTACTGCTTTTAAGAGGCTGGTGAAATGGTCTTTTGAACAGCCTGGGTACAGAGACAGAGGCCCCGATTTTACCCTCCCTGGAATCGAGGCAGGTGAGGCTCACAGAACTGCATTCTCCATGGGCCTCAGGCACGATCTTACAAGCCTCGGGCAGAGTGCCAGTAAAATTCCAGCCAGAGGTAAAAATTGGCCCTTGTTGCCGACATTTTATTGCCGCAAATGGGTGCAGGGGCCCAATGCCCTGCACCCCGAGGATGCCAGAAAATAGTCCAAGGCAAAGTTTTATCTGACTACTTTTTAGGCGTTTGGGATGGCTGCGTAAAACAGGCTAATTCCATATGCTGAATAGGGCCCGATTGACTATTTTAAGAATGCTTGGGCCAAGGTAAATGTCAACAATGTGATTATCATTGACCAGAAACTGAACTGGACTAGCCATATAAATGCTATGGCTACCAGAGAAGGTCAAAGGCTAGGAATTCAGTGGCAAGTAACTCACCTCCTGACTTCCTAAATCCCATCCACTATCAACAAGACACTTATTGGAATACTCTCCACTAGACTGGGTGAGTGCAGCTCCAACGACACTACAGAAGCTCAACACCATCTAGGACAAAGCAGCCAGTTTGATTGCTACTCTTTCCACAAACATTCGCTTCCTCCACCAATGATGAACAATGGCAGCTGTGTGTCCCGTCTACAAGATGTATTGCAGGAACTCACCAAGTATCCTTAGGTGGCACCTTCCAAACCCACAAACACTACCATCTACCATGGCGCCCAGCAGGGAGCTGCTATACAGCCTCCTTTTGAGTCTCCCAGTCAACTGGGAGAATCACCGCACCTACCTTATGGAACCCTATCATCATTTTAAAGACCTTTATCAGGTTAACCTACCACCCCTCAGGTTTTTTCATTTGAGGAAAAGCCCTAAACCAGTGGTCCCAATTGCAAATAACAGAACCCACTGGCACATTGACATATAGAAGGATCTGGGTGTACAGGTCCATGGATCCCTGAAAGTGGCAACAAGGCATACAGCACGCTTGCCTTCATTGGTCGGGGTATTAGGTTTAAAAGTTGGCAAATTTGGAATATTGCATGCAGTTCTGATCGCCACACTTCCAAAAGGGCATGGATGCTTTGGAGAGTGCGCAAAAAACATTTACCAGGATGTTGCCTGGTCTGGAGGGTCTTCATTATGAGGAGAGGTTGGATAAACTCAGATTGTGTTCACTGGAGAGACAGAGGCTGAGGGATGACCTGATAGAAGTCAGCAAAATTATGAGGGGCATAGATAGATAGATTAGCGACTTTTTCCCATGGCAGCAGGGCCGACCACAAGATGGCACACGTTTAAGATGAGAGATGCTAAGTTTAGGGGAGATGTGCCGGGAAAGTTTTTCACACAGATGGTGGTGGGTGATTGGAACACACTGCCAGTGGAGGAAGCAGGCACATGATCAACATTCAAGTTGTATCTTGATAAGACAGATGAACGGGAGAGGAACCACATATCAGAGCAAGCTTGGTGGGCCAAAGGGCCTGTCCCTGGGCTATATTGTGGCTTGACAGAATAATGGAATCCATCCCACTGGTTTAAAAATCCTGGGACAATCCTTAAATCCTAGATAATAAAGAAATTTGACTGTTCTGTGTCTCCATGAACTAACTGGCCTAAATTCTGATGAGACTGAATAGTGGGAAGTGATTTCTCCCAAAAGAACATGTAAAATTCCCAGGAAAATCCTACTTATGAAGAGCTGAATTCAGACCCAGTACAGCAGCTGAGTTAATAATGGGAGATTTGCATTTTATATGTAGCCCCTTTGATCCAAGGCACCTCAAAACACTTGACAGCCACTGCTGCAATTTGGGAAACACAGCTATCAATTTACACACAGCAAGATCCCACAAACAGCAATATGCTAACGACCATATTATATTTAAAGTGTGTTGGCTCATCCTTAAGCGCCAGCTGTGATGCTGCCAGAGCTCCCCAGTTTTGTGTCAAACAGAATCTTTAATACCCATGTGGGGGCAAGACAGCACCACCTTAACCTGGATTCATTTGCTCAAATACCAAGGATTGAAACTTAAATCTATTATATTTCCAAAGCAGCTTCACCATCGGGTCAAGATTTTACGTTCACAATAACACACAATTGGTTTCTGGGCTGCCCTTTCCACCAGCACCAGCACCCCCCCCCCCAACCAGAGTTATAATCATCCCAATATTTAGCATGTATTAATAACAGACATACAAATACGTGTAGCTAGCTCACCAAGCCCAGGAACAACCTGACCGACACAAATCCCAGTTTACCTGTCAGGGGAGTGACAGCTCAATAAAACAATCCTTGGGATTATTTTTTTTCCACCCCCAGAAAAGTTGCAATTTCCAAAAATGTTTCAATCGTGTTCTTTTCTTCGAGATGAATCAATGAAGCATTGAAAAAGCAAAGCTCCCTTGCTTCGCTTCCCAGTTCATTCTGAGTGGGAGCTGTCCACGCCCTGAAATACTCTCTCCGGCACTTTAAACAGCGATTCTCAAAAAAAAAACCCAAAATTACCGAGAAAATGCTGAGAAATGAAATTAAATTAAACCCAATTTGCCAGTGTTATTGAGACATCAGCTAGGGACAGGGATGGGCGATGCTCCCGTGCCCTGCTGTGAGCAGGTTTCAGCATCTCATCTCCCCTATATTTTTCGATACAAAATGCTTTTAATATATCTCTCTCCTCCTCCCTGCATTACTTAATTGGAGATCAAATATTGCCAGATAGCAAGGACAGCATTTTATGCAAAGCCCCCTCCCTCCCCACCATCCGCCCAGCTTTCCCTGGCGGTGTCCCCCGCTTTACCTGAAATTGGGTGGAGAGGCGATGTGCAGCCCCAGATAGGGAGAGGCAGCCGGGGAGTTCATTGAGTCTGCATCCGCCATTCTCCATTCATATCCTGCACAGAGGCTGGCAGCTCTCTCTCTCTCTCTCTCTCGACGTCAGACCGGGCAGGAGGAAGGGAGGTGGGAGAAAGAAGAAAAAAAAGCTTTCAAATGCAAAGAGATTTAACCCACTTTGCCCATCGCTGCAAGAGGGTTCAGGGACTCCATCAGGGCTTTTGGTCCATTGCACGCTTGCCCAAGTCGCTCCCTCCTCCACCCTGTTGAAGCAGAGGAGGCACACGGTCTGCTGATGTGTGTCACCGTGATACGGCGTGATGGGATCAGTGTCAGCTCCACCTCCCCACCTAACCATTCTCCCAACTGCTGGGACCCATTAAAAGCCAGGCATTTGGCGGGTGGTGGGCGGGTTGACTCAATCCCCTCCTCCCCAAGGACTGTCTGGAGTCTACATGAAATAAAAATTAATTTGTTCCACCACAGGGGAAACAAAAAATAAGGCAAATGACATTTCACCCCCCCAAAAATAAACACCTTGAACAATAACAACTGAAAAATATTGCAAGTGTCATATAAAGGTTTGCTTTGCTAAATGTCACCTTTAATCCAGTTGTAACAAGGTGTAGAATTTCACTGAAATAGACCCTCACACAGTAGATAGTTTTCTTTTTTAAAATATTCTTTCTTGGTCTGGGTGTCACTGGCTAGACCAGTATTTATTGCCTAATTGTCCCTGACAAAGTGGTGTAGAACCACCTTCTTGAACAACTGTCTGCAGTCCATGTGTGGTGTAGGCACCATCCCCCCCTTTCCACTGCGCTGTTAGGGAGGGACTGCCACTATTTTGACTGAAGGAATGGCGATACAGTTCCAAGTCAGGACGGTGAGTGGTTTGGAGGGGAGCTTACAAGTTGTGATGTTTTCATGTGTCTACTACCCTTTGTCCTTCTTGGTGGGAGAGGTCACGGGTTCAGAAGGTGCCGTTGAAGGGGTTTGCTGGGTCTCTTTAACTCAGCCATGGTATTAGCATCCATGTCTCCAGACTGATCACTGGGGGCAGGCGTGACTACCACCCACACTCCATCAAAGGGAGGGTCTGTAGTTAAATGGGCTCCAGCAGGGGGCAGTATGGATGAATTCTACATTACTTTCCTTGGGCGGCATGGTAGCACAATGGTTAGCACTGCTGCCTCACAGCGCCAGAGACCCGGGTTCAATTCCCGTCTTGGATCACTCTGTGCAGAGTTTGCACATTCTCCCCGTGTCTGCGTGGATTTCCTCCAGATGCTTTAGTTTCCTCCCACAGGTTATGTTGAGTGGCCATGATAAATTGACCCTAGCATCTGGGGGGATTAACAGGGTAAATGAGGGTTACTGGAATAGGGCCTGGGTGGGATTGTGGTCAATGCAGACTCGATGGGTCGAACAACTTCCTTCTGTGCTGTGGGGAATTTATGATTCCCAGCAGCAACAACCACAGAAATGGAGAGCAAAACTGAGAAGGCTGTCTTCCAGACCTCGGACTCTTCCCTGGAAGTCCAGCTGAGGGATCTGAGGGAGTGCTGATTCCTGCAGATGAGGGGAAGAGGCTAGCATCTTAAACCAAGCATGGATGGAAGTGGTTGAGGAAGCAGGCGGCAGACGAATGGTGCCTTGAGCCGAGATGCAGTGTCCAAAGAGATTCAATTAAGTAACAATGGCAAGAAGGGTGGGTGATAAACTCAGGTGTCAAACCCAGTCTCTTCACCAAAAACATGGCTGACCGTTCAATGAGTGCTACCTTGATGCTATAAAGGTAATGCATGTCCATGTGATTCATACTAAAGGAGGTTTTGCTCCATCCAATGACTAAAGATGTCAGAAGAGACTTGTCGTGAAAACCTGGGGCACTGGTCCTCAGAGAAAGCTAGTTTTGTGCTGGGGACTTTTCAGATGAATCTCATTGCCCATTCCCTTTGTTCCAAGGAGTGGTGTGTGGCCGAGGAGAAGGCAGCAAGTGCTGCTGCTGGTGATGTTATCCATCAGAAGTCCAATGGGGAGCTGTAGATGCTGCCCCCCTGCTCCAGTGAAGGCTGGCAGTGGGAACTGCAAATCAATGTGGGGGAAGCCCCATGACAGGTAAACTGATGTTGAAAAGGTTGGAAATTACCTTTGAAACAGTAAAAGCAGGCTCTCTGAACAAGTGAGCCAAAGGCAGCAGCTGTTCACTTTCACTCTGTTTGAAGGTTTTTCCAGCCTGTTAATTTAATTGATTATTTCCTCTGTACAACTCTTGTGCCCTGTTGACCCTGATGAGTTTCGCAGCACCTTGGGAAACTCATGTGTCTGGCAGTTCAAAGCCAGAACTCTGGCTTCCATTTACAATCAGTTGATGATTTAATTATTGACTTGACAACTTCTCATGGGTGCTCTGCTCCCAAAATAATGCAAAACACAAACCTGCTAAACTGAAAAATGAACAGGAATATGTTCCCAATCTGGTGGCACCTTCTGCCTCCCTGTGAACCCACCTCCCACTTGCCAATTAAAATTTTGTCCAAAGTGTTTGTTGACCTTCTGATTGGCCATGGGGGAAGGAGGGCACCTAGAAGATGGAACAATGAAAGTGTTGGGTGGGGCAGTTGATGTGATCATGGGATAAAATTATAGAATCCCTACAGTGCAGGAGTCTGCACCAACCTCTGAAGAGCATTCCACCCAGGCCCAAACCCTGAATCCCTGAACCCAATTCTTCCACCAGGGCTAATCCACTAATCTACACTCTAGGGCAAATTTCACATGGTCAATCCACCCAACCTGCACATCTTCACAGCGTGGGAGGAAACCGGAGCACCTGGAGGAAACCATGCAGACATGGGGAGAACATGCAAAATCAACACAGACAGTCACCCAAGACCAGAATTGAAACTGGGTCCCTGTCGTTGTGAAGCAGCAGTGCTACCAATGTGCCAAGTGTATATCCAAGGATATACCCAACTAAGCGTTGGCATCTGAAACAAAAACAGAAAATGCTGGAAAATCAGAGCCAATGTTTTGTGTCTAGTTGATCCTTTGTCTCCTTTAACTCTCACCCTCCTCTGTGCCACGGATGCCAGACAGTCACAGCCGTGGCTATGGCCAAGCTGTGGAAGAGTTTCCCCCACAACAGTGATGGTCTACTATCCATGGCCATACTTCTAACGATTGAAGAAATCTTCAGGGACGCCTGTATCTAGAAATGCCCTCATAGTTTTCCTCCTACATCACAGTGCCCAACTCTCCTGAAGATTGTATGGACCATTGTTGCTTACAATGCAACAGCAGCGACATTTCAAAAAGACATAATTCATTGTAAAATGCTTGGGGTGTCCTGAGGTCATGAAATGGGATGGAGAAATGCAAGTCTATCTTTGTTTCGGGAAGAGAAACCTGCCAGGTCTACTCTATATTTGTCACCAGTTCCACACCTGTCTGGTTCATTTTAGACTTGCTTCTGAAGTGGTCTAGCAAATTCCTTGGTTGTAATGCATTTGTCACATGTAACTTTTTGTGTGGCCGTAAAGAATTCTATGGTCTTATTTATCTCTCAATCAACATTATCAAAGTTCATTCTCACATTGTTGTTTTTGGGAACTTGCTGCATGTATGTCCTACACTTCAAATACATTTAATTGGTGGTAATTGGGAAATCTTGTGGGTTCTGTGAGGTGTTATATAAATGAACGTACTCTCTTTTTCATACCTGGAACCCTCCTTACAAGAAAGATACCAGATAAATACAATTCTTTGTGTCTCCAAATTTCATTTAGTGAAATTCAGAAAGGGGTGAATCAGTCACGAGAGCCAATTACCTTTAATCTAGCCATCTTCTGAGATGAGTTTTAAATTACATCCTCACATTCTCCAGGGAAAAAAAGAAAGTATTTCTGAAACCTTTTAGCTTCTTGCTTAATAGAGAGGAGATTTGACTCTGGGATTTTCTATTATGTTCAACAGAAAAGGATGAGTCAGAGCTGCAAAGCTTTTGAAGAAAAATCCAACACAGAACAGAACTATCCATCATAGGATACACAAGGGCTGGAATTTTACCACTCTGTCCACCACGGGAATTGGAGCGGGCGAGGAGCAGACAATGGGAAGGTTCATTGGCCTTGGGCAGGACTTGGCGGTTTCAGGGCGAGCGAGGCTGTAAAATCCTGCCTAAGTGGCCTGTCCTGGCTATCTGAAGGAGCTGTGCAATTGATCCTACTCACCCTCTCTTTGCCCATATTCTTCAATTTTGTTTTCCATTTTTATGCATTGGGAGTTACGACTGAATCTATTTCCGTCATCCTTTCAGGCAATCCATTCCAGATGTTAACAACTGAACTGTTGAGTCCTGTTCTGAGCAGCACATTTTCAGGAAGGATGTGAAGGCCTTAGAGAGTATGACAGATTTATGAGAACGGTTCCAGGGATAAGGGACTTCAGTTAATTAGATTAATTGGAGAAGCTGGGGCGGTTCTCTGTAGATGGCAAGTTGAGTAGAGATTTGATGGAATTATTCAAAATCGTGAGGCGTCAAGATGGAATAGTTCCCATTGTTAATTGTCTTTAATTGGATGCAGTGGGTATTAACTGGGGATTGATTTGTGCTCCTGCAACTATGAACAGACTGTGGTAATTTGGTTAGGAGGTATGTATTTGCAATGTTTTACTGTAAATAAATGCTTATAAAAGTTTGTACAGATTGGCTTCATTAGTATCTTTCACTGGCTGGCTTTCTGGAGTACAATATCCATTGGCATAAGTGTTGAAAATAAGAGGGCACATGTTTAATGTGATTAGCAAAAGAACCAAACGTAATCTTAGGGAAAATAATTTATGTGATGAGTAGTTCTGATCCGCAGTGCACCAACTGGAAGGGTTGTGGAAGTAGATTCAGTAAGAAGTCTCGCAACACTGGGTTAAAGTCCAACAGGTTTATTTGGAATTACAGCTTTCAGGAGTGCTGCTCTTTCATCAGATAACTGATGAAGGACTCACCTAATGAAGGAGCAGCACTCCGAAGGCTTGCAATTTCAAATAAACCTGTCGGACTTTAACCCGGTGTTGTGAGATTTCTTAATGTGCCCACCCCAATCTAATTCTGGCATCTCCACATCATGAAGTAGATTCAGTCATGCCTTTCTGAAGTTTAAAGATTATTAGTGTCACAAGTCGGCTTATATTAACACAGCAATGAAGTTACTGTGAAAATCCCCTAATCGCCACACTCTGGCACCTTTTCACTTACACCAAGGGAGAATTTAGCATGGCCAATGCACCTAGCCAGTTCTCTTATTTTCAACACTTATGCCAATGGATATTCTACTCCAGAAACCCAGACAGTTAATGATACTAATGAAGCCAATCTGTACAAACTTTTATAAGCATTTATTTACAGGAATACATATTGCAAAGACATACCTCCTAACCAAATAACCCCAGTCTGGTTGCACAAGCACAAATCAATTCCCAGTTAATGCCCACTGCATCCAATTAAATACAATTAACAATGGGACCTATTCCATCATGACGCCTCATGATTTTCAGACTGTGGGAGGAGACTGGAACACCCAGAGGAAACCTAAGCAGATACTGGGACAACGTGCAGACTCCGCACCGACAGTGCCCCAAGTTGGGAATCGAAACTGTGTCAAAGATTAGATCAGGGAAAAGCTGTTGCAGGGCTTGGCTGGAAAGGGGCCAGATTAGCTGAATTGCTCTCATAGAGTGATGGCACAGGCTCAATGGGCCAAATGGCCTCCTTCTCTGCTGTAACCACTTTCTAAGTATAACTCATTATAGTTATATTTTTATGTAGTTACACAAAAATATAATTACAATGAGTTAGAGTTTTTTTTTAAATTCAATGAGTTATTATTCTATAACTCAATGAATTTAATAAATATATATAAATATCTGGTACATAAGAACAAATAATTCAAAAGCCTTTAAGCACCAGAAGGTGTTTTTTCATCAGATAATTTCCTTGGCTTTTTCATCAGGATCTGGTGTCAGGGAAGCTAGATTTTGCTCTGATCATTCAGAACAACCTTAAGTTGCATTTTGGCTTTTACTAACATGGAATAGAGATCATTAGATTTGCCAGTTTGTTGAGGACTATCCAACTCCTGTACATGATAACAATATGACATTCCTTTGTTGGTTTATATTACATTATTCATCCTTCAATTACTCTTTTAGGTATTGAAAACTAGCCATTTTAAATTACATCAAATATTACTGGGAAAACATTCCTTTAATAAATTCTATCTGGTCAATATTTATCAAGGGTTTTAGATCAGGTGTTATAATTGTCCTTTAATTGTGTGATGAACGATGAGAAATCAATATTTAATTATTAATACGGTGCTGGTCTCATATATGTATTCTTACTCTGTAATTCATTGAACATGAGGATTTAATAGGTGTCATCATTCACTGAGGACCATTGTTCTCTTTGATATACACCAAGGATCTATACTTGGATATCAGAGGCAATTCGCAGAGAACACGAAATCTAGTGAATGATGAGAAGGACAGTGTAATATAATAGAAGGAGTGGCAACCGCCAACTGGACTAACAAAAAAAACTATTCATTTAACTGCAATAACTATTTGCAGAGAGTGATAATGATACTACTGATTTCTTCAATTTCATAAGTTGCCTGAGAGAACCCATGCTCCAGGATTTACATGCTTCAGCCTGATTGGCTGACAGTGTCACATGACCCTCTGATAGAATGCCCCGTGAAGGGGCTCACTACTCCAGATGGTAACAGGCTTCAGGAGAACATCAGGTGGTGATGTCCCCATGTATCCGCTGCTCCTGTCCTTCGAGATGGCAGTGGTCATGGGTTTGGAAGGTACTCTCAAATGGAGGCTTGCCAAGTTGCTGCATATCTTGCATATGGTACACATTACTGGCACTGTGTCAGTGCTGGAGGCAGTGAATGTTGAAGGTGGACAGGCTTAGGGGAATCAGAAAGTGAATTATTTGACACAGAATTCCCAGCCTCTGACTTCTCATAGCTACAGTATTCATATAGCTAGTTCAGTTAAGTTTCTTCTAATTTTATTCATTCAAGGGATGTGGGCTGCACTAGCTAAACCAGCATTTATTGCCCATCCCTACGTTGCCCTTGAGCAGGTGGCGATGAGCTGCCTCCTTGAACTGCTGCAGTCCATGTGGTGTAGTTACAACCGCAATGCTGTTAGAGAGGGAGTTCCAGGATTTTGACAGTGAAGAAATGGTAATATATTTATATTCAAGATGCTGACGAACTTACAGGTGGTGGTATTCCTAATGTACCTGATAGATAGTAGTGGTTGTAGGTTTGAAAGCGCTGCTTGAAGACCTTTTGTGAGTTCCTGCACTGTATCTTGTAGGTGGGGCGACACAGTAGCACAGTGGTTAGCACTGTTGCTTCACAGCTCCAGGGGCCTGGGTTCGATTCCCGGCTTGGATCCCTGTCTGTGTGGAATTTGCACGTTCTCCTTGCATCTGCATGGGTTTCTTCCGGGTGCTCCAGTTTCTTCCCACAGTCCAAAGATGTGCGGGTTAGGTTAATTGGCCATGCTTACATTGCCCCTTAGTGTCCTGAGATGTGTAGGTTTGAGGGATTATTGGGTAAAATATGTCGGGGTATGGGAGTAGGGCCTGGGTGGGATTGTGGTCGGTGCAGACTTGATGGGCCGAATGGCCTCTTTCTGTACTGTAGGGTTTCTATGATTTCTATGGTACCCAATTCTGCTTGTTTGGGTTAGTGGTGAAAGGAGTGAATGTTTGTGGATGGGGTGCCAATCAAGCAGGCTGCTTTATCCTGGATGGTGTCAAACTTCTTGAGTCTTGTTGGAGTTGCACTCACCCAGGCAAGTGGAATGTATTCCACCACACTCCTGGCTTGTGCCTTCTAGATTGTGGACATATTTTGGGAAGTCAGGAGCTGAGTTACTCACTGCAGGATACCTAGTCTCTGAACTGCTCTCGTAGTCACAATATTCATATGGCTAGTTCAGTTCAGTTTCTGATTAATGGCAACCCCCAGGATGTTGATAATGGAGGATTCAGCAATGATAATACTACTGAATGTCAAGGGGTGATGATGAGATTTTCTCTTGCTGGATATGGTCATTGTTTGGCTCTTGTGTGGCCTGAATGTTACTTGCCAATTGTCAGCCCAAGCCTGGATGTCATCCAAGTCTTGTAGCATTTGGACACAGACTATTTTTGTATCTGAGGAGTTGCAAATGGTGCTGAACACCATTCCTGGCCAATGGTTAACCCCCCCCAGAATGTTGATAGTGGGGGATTCAGCAATGGTAATGCCATTGAATGTTAAGGAGAGATGGATTGATCCTCTCTTGTTGGCGATGGTGATTCTCTGGCAATTGTGTGGCACAGGTACCACTTGCAATTTACCAACCAGATCTTTCAGCATTTGGACATAGATGGCTTCAGTATCTGAGGAATTGGATATGCCAGTGAACATTGTGCAGTCATCAGCCATCCTCACTTCTGACATTAGAGCAGTGTAGGCAACAGGTATAATTAACAGGAGAATGACCCAATCATTTCCCCCATTCTAGGAGGAATTTGTATTAGCTACAATATATGGAACAAACATTTTTGCTCTTAACCAGTGTCAGTAAAAGCAAACTAGTTGAAAGACAGAACAATTTTCATTTATATCCAGATACATGTCTAATTATCTCACTGTCTGTTGCATTTTACAGCGTGGGAATTGTGACTGCACTTCAGAGAGTAATTCAGGATACTCCAAGATCGTGATTAAGCCATTATGGAAATTTAAACTTTCTTCCTCCCTTTTTGTTTTTGCTGTGATGAAACCCAGCCCCTGAGTGTAACCCGTAGAACAGTGCCAAACAAATGCTTAGATATCAAACATCAAATGTTGCAGTTTTCATTGCAGAAAGATCGAAGCAAGCTGAAGCCAGGAGTCCGGATTAAATTAAATAATTAAACACTGTTTAAGATTCAGGTCTTGTGTCTTTAAGATTCCAATATACAAAGCAATTATTACTGCCAGCTTCTCAAAGCGACAAAAGATTCTTATCTTGGTTATTTAAAAAAAAATAAGAGTCCACTCCCTTAATGTTTCAAATTAATTTGCTTCCCTTTAATTTTCAATTTGCTATTATTTCACCAGATACTCATTGGGATTTAAATTAGAATGAGAAATATGTTCTCATTTACATCCTTTCCAAGAGAAGTGACTAATGGAATAATGCGTCGCCAGAAACTGGATTGCTTGGCGGTGAGGGGCTGGAGCAGGAGAGGAGACAAAGGCCACTTCCACAAGGGAAATCAAGGCCAGAAAGAAAATTCTCTGAGAAATTGGTGCGTCATTTGATAGGACTGCGATTCATCAGAGTGCATGGACACTGTGGTGAATAAGGTAATCAAATGCGTTGTTTGAAAGATGGAACGTCTTTGCATAAATGAATAACAATATTTAGCAATAACTCAGCAGAACAGCAATAACACTAGTAACTATGAAAATAGGAGCACTAGTAAAACAGGTTTTGCTTACAGGTCTTGCTGACTGAAAAGCCTGCCAAGGCCAACACATGCTCAGAACCCTTGTTAGAAATGGGTAAACAGACCTTAGAATTAAGTCCTAATTTGATGACAATTATTCAATAGAAGTCGCTGATATATAAAGGAGCTACAGATGACGCTGAGTTTTTGGTGGATAGTTGTGTATTGAGTTGGATCAAAGAAATAAAGGCATTTTATTAAAAAGCAGAACTTGTGTCTCCTTTACTCTACAGCAACCAAGAGACTCAAACAATCCTCAAGAGATTTTATCTTTTAAAAAGCATTTAAATAGTTACATGGGTATGATGGGTACAGAGGGATGTGGGCCAAATGCGGACAATTGGAATTAGTTTAGGGGATTAAAAAAAATGGCAGCATTGGACCAAAGTGCCTGTTTCCATGCTGTAAACATCTATGACTCTATGATTCTATAAGAGATGCCCGATTAAAGAAAGTAAATTAAAGTTTATTTATTAGTCACAATAGGCTTCGATTAAAACTGGAATGAAGTTACTGTGAAAATCCCCTAGTCGCCACACTCTGGCACCTGTTCGGGTACACTGAGTGAGAACTTAGAATGGCCAGTGCACCTATCAGCAAGTCTTTTGGAAACCGGAACACCTGGAGGAAACTCATGCAGACACGGGGAGAATGTACAACCTTCACACAGGCAGTTATCCAAGCCAGGAATCGAACCTATACCCCCGACGCTGTGAGGCAGCTATGCTAACCACTGTGCCAATTACATAGGAGAAAAGATTTATAAAAACACTTTGTACTCAAAATGACACCCTGTAACACTGCCTCCCCCTCCTCCTGCCCTCCTCCAATACCACTGCTATTGTATAGGGTTTAACAGTTAATCCGGAAAGGTAGATGAAGAGGTGGATTGAGAACATTCCTCTTCCACTCTCCCAGCAGAGTCAACTTGCAAACATGGAAACACAGGAACCACTTCCTAGTGAAAGCTCACAGCAGCATTACCTTCTGCCATGTTGTCTGTAATGGTTGCTGACTCTGAAACTTTTCCTGTCTGAATCACAATGTAAAGGAATATGGTCTTGATGTCTCTGAACAGCTCTTTCCTGTTGCAGTCCCACAACCCAAGCTATTGGACCACTTTGGTTTATAATTATTCCCAATAACCGCCTCTAGTTACTGCCAAAGTTCCTGATGTAAACCCGATCAGCTGGTTTAAACTGCCTCACTGTGGCATGGTAGTCATGTCGCTCCTTCTGCTTCTCTGATTAATATTAAGATTTACATTTATTTATTTATTTACATTTATTTATCACAAGTCAGCTTACATTAACAGTGCAGTGTACTGTGAAAATCCCCTAGTTGCCATACTCCAGCACCTGTTCGGGTACACTGAGAGAGAATTTAGCATGACCAATCTACCTAACCAGCACATCTTTCAGACTGTGGGAAGAAACTGGGGCACCCGGGGGAAACCTATGCAAACTCCACACAGTGACCCAAGCCAGGAATCGAATCCAGGTCCCTGGTGATGCAAAGCAGCTGTGCTAACCACTGTGCCACCATGCCATCTTTTGATTCCTGCTCACCTTCGCTCTGAGATTGAATGAAGCAGATCCAGGTGAGACTTTGGCCTTCTACCCAGCAACAACACCACTGGAGGGAGAGTTGTGGATTATGATAAAAATAAAAATCTTGAGAGCTTTATACTCCAAGTATCAGCTGCCATTCTCTACAATCTCTCCATCAGATTTGAACAGCTCGTTCCACCAAACCATTCAAAGCCGGTTGAGATGGTATAGTACATACATGGTGTTTACCATTCTTCTGCATGAATTCCTTAAACAACTCACTTGTAAATGTAGTGCCTTTATTCAAAACAAATCAAATATGGTAGACCATGAGTCACAAAAATTTGAGGTAGCTTCTCAATTGTCACAGGCACTGTAATTTTACTTGAGATATGTGCTTCCAATCATTTCAAATGAGCATCTACAACCAAAACATGTGGTTTATGAAAGATCCTGCAAAGTCCTCATGCAGTCTGGACCTTAGTCTGTCAGGACACTCTCAAGGATCAAATGGTGCTGGTGGCACCATCTTCTGGTGTATTTGACATGCTAAACAGGATTTCACCTTGTCCCCCAAGTCCAGGTCGATATTAGACCACCAAACATTTGATTTGTTTTGATTTGATTTATTATTGTCACATGTATTAGATGGGAGGCTAGTTTGCATAATCGATTGTGCTACATTCATGATCTTTTGAAGTTTCCTGCGGTCTTGCAAAGTAGGAGCCACAGCGAGCTGTGACACAAATCTGGCTAGACTTTCATTCTCGAGCATTTAGATGAGCTTAATGAATTTTATCTATGACTTAGGTAAAAACAAGGGGCAGAACGATCACTCTTGACACCCACTGTAGGTATCCATCCTGCACACTTAACTCATTCTTATGTTTTACTTAGGGTTTTAACTCATCATCTTCTATGGAGGAGCTATCCATTGCTTAATCTGTTTGGCACTTTCTGGAAAAAAGTTCAACTCTTGAGTAAGAAGATTGTCTCAGGAGGACACACTATGGTTCAGGTCAGAAACTCCAAAATATTTCATAGAGTCCGCATGGATCATCGGTTTAGCACCTTGAATTTGGCTAAGATATGTTTCACGTCAAGTATGATTCAAATGACCCACTAGGGAGTTTTAATCAAAGTCTATTTAAGAATATAGTTAACATGTATAGTAAGAATATTAGTAATAACTTTTATCAATTGCAAACAAAATAAAACAACCATAATAGTGTGCAACCCTTAACAGATATATCAAAGATGTTCTAATCAAATCAGTACCATAAACAAAACCCACAGGTTTAACACAGCATAGACTAATGCTCACGTGATACTGAAACTGAGTCCTTTGGATGAATTCTGCAGTCCTCTTGATACACTCAAAACAGCTTGAAGTCAGAACAGCAATCCACAACACCAGGAAGAAACTCTGGTCAAGCCGCCAGAAGCAGATTTTCTATTGCACAAAGTCAAGTAGCTTTGCTTTGAGCTGACAGGTAGAACTTCCAAAATACAAGGACAGTGAGAGAGAGGGAGAAAGAGATCATTCTGATGTCCACTCCCTTCTAAATTAAAACCAAACAGCAGCTCAAAACTGAAAACGGAAGAGCTCCTGTCGTCTGACCTGCCAACCAGGCTTCCTCCTAACAATGCAGGGCCGTGAAACAACCCAGAGAAAAAAAATAAACAACCCCCATTTAAACCACTGAAGGAGCAATAAAAGGACTCTTACAGACAACTCAGCAGCACGGAGAGCTGAGAGCTGCAGAGAACATGATATTTTAAAAAATCTTTTAAAAGTAGACTAACATCACAGATACAATACCTTGGGTGACAAATCCAATAAAGAGAGATGATTCAACATCCCTGCATTTGTGTTATTTTTGTATTGTACACAATATTGCACTGATAGCTGATCACATAAGAACATAAGAAATAGGAGCAGGAGTAGGCCATCTAGCCCTTCGAGCCTGCCCCGCCATTCAATAAGATCATGGCTGATCTGTCGTGGCTCAGTTCCACATTCCCGCCCTCTCCCCATAACCCTTAATCCCCTCTCTTATCAAAAACCCATCAACCCGCGTCTTAAAAATATTTAGCGAGGCAGCCTCCACCACTTCAACGGGCAGAGAATTCCAGAGATTCACCACCCTTTGAGTGAAGAAGTTCCTCCTCAACTCCGTTCTAAACCGCCCCCCCTTTATCTTGAGGCTGTGCCCCCTAGTCCTACTGTCTTTTTTGAGCGGGAAGAGTCTCTCCACCTCTATCCTATCCATCCCATTCATCATCTTATACGTCTCAATGAGATCTCCCCTCATTCTTCTAAACTCTAACGAGTACAAGCCTAGTTTATTCAGCCTCTCCTCATAGCTCAACCCCCTCAACTCCAGTATCAGCCTAGTAAACCTCCTCTGCACTACCTCCAAGGCCAAAATATCTTTGCACAGGTGCGGCGCCCAAAACTGCACACAGTACTCCTGCTGCGGCCTCACCAATGCCCTATACAGCTGCAGCAAGACCTCCCTACTTTTATATTCAATCCCCCTCGCTATGAAGGCCAGCATCCCATTCGCCTTCCTGACCACCTGCTGCACCTGCAAGCTGGGTTTTTGCGACTCATGCACAAGGACCCCGAGGTCCCTCTGCACCGTCGCCTGCTGCAGTTTTTCGCCACGTAAGTAATAGTCCTTCCTACCATTCTTCCTACCAAAGTGGACCACCTCACACTTGCCAACATTAAATTCCATTTGCCATTTCCTGGCCCATTCGCCCAGCCTATCTAGATCCTTCTGCAGACTCTCCACACCCTCCGCTCAATTTGCCGTTCCCCCAATCTTGGTGTCATCAGCAAATTTCGACACCCTACACTCAGTTCCCTCCTCCAGATCATCTATATAAATGGTAAAAAGCTGAGGCCCCAGCACCGACCCCTGGGGCACTCCACTAGTCACCATCCGCCAATCCGAATAGCACCCGTTGACCCCCACTCTCTGCCTCCTATTTGACAACCAATCCTCTATCCACGCTAACACCCTACCCCCAACTCCATGTCCCTCGACCTTCTGCAATAACCTCTTGTGAGGTACTTTGTCAAACGCCTTCTGAAAATCCAGAAAGACCACATCCACCGGCTCTCCTCTATCCACCGCCCTAGACACATCCTCATAGAACTCCAGTAAATTTGTCAGACACGACTTCCCTTTAATGAAACCATGCTGCGTCCGCTCTATCAAGCAATTGCCTTCAAGATGCCTCGCAATTTCCTCCTTAATGACGGATTCTAACATTTTACCTACCACAGACGTTAAACTAACCGGCCTATAATTCCCCGCCTTTTGCCTGGCATCCTTCTTAAACAACGGCGTAACATTAGCCATTTTCCAATCTTCTGGCACTTCCCTGGAATCCAGCAACGTCTGGAAAATAACCACCAAGGCATCCACTATAACCTCCGCCATTTCTTTCAGAACCCTCGGATACATTCCATCCGGTCCTGGGGACTTGTCCACAATCAGCCCCTCCAGTCTGTCGAGCACTGCCCCTCTAGTAATAGTAATGTCATTAAGACCCTCCAGTCCTACCACCTTTCCATCACTAACACCCGGCAAATTATTCACGTCCTCCTCCGTGAAGACAGAAACAAAAAAGTTATTCAAGACCTTAGCCATATCCCCATCCCCTACCACTAGGTCCCCTTTCTCATCCTCTAAAGGACCAACGTTCACCCTAGCCAGCCTCTTCCTTTTTATAAAAACTCTTGCTATCCTTTTTTATATTAAGCACTAGCCCAGCTTCATAGTTTGTCCTACCCTTCTTTATCAACTTCTTTGTCAATCTTTGTTGACATTTAAACCTCTCCCAATCCTTTTCTCGCCCACTACTCTTAGCTACTCTAAACGCCTCTGCTTTTAGTTTAACACTTTCCTTCACCTCTTTCGTTATCCACGGCTTATTACCTCTCCTCCTACTGTCCTTTTTGACCATCGGAATAAATTTCCGCTGAGCACCAAGAAAGATCTCCTTAAAGATCCTCCACTGCTCCTCAGCAGACCCTCCCTCCAACGCGCTCCCCCAGTCCACATTCGCCAATTCTTCTCTCATCCCACCGTACTCCCCTCTATTCAAACAAAGGACACGTGTCCGGGAACCCACTTTCTCCTCCTCCATCTGCATCAGAAACTCCACCATACAATGATCACTCTCCCCAAGAGGATCCTTCACCGCAAGGTCCCTAATTCTACCCGCCTCATTACATAACACCAGATCCAAGATAGCTCTCTCCCTCGTCGGCTCCAACACACACTGTTCCAGGAAACTATCCCGGCAGCATTCCAAGAACCCAGCACTGTATTCTTCTGAGGCCATGGAAGGAATACATTTCACTTCACTGAAAAGACTCGTCAATGCCTTGTGGCCGGTATATGTGGTGAACAAACAACCATTGTGGTAATAATGGTATATTTTCATCGCAACAACAATTGCTGGGCCCTCTTTATCCAACTGCAAATGTCCCTTTTCAGCATTTGTCAGTGTCCTAGACGCAAAACCAATGGGTTTTCCAGAACCGCCCTCCATTAAATGAGAGAGTACCACCCGCACACTGTAAGGCTGTGTGACAGGGATAAGTTCCCTGTCTGGGTCAAAATGGACTAGCAGTGGCCCTTTCATGTCCTTGAAAGCTTTCTTCTGTGTAGCCTTCCACTTCCATTTAGTTTCTTTGTGCTGAACCAGGTACAGAGGAGCTAACATTGTAGAAAGGCCTGACAGAAACTTTCCATAAAGGTTTACCAAGCATATAACTAGCCTATGCTTGCTCACACTCCTGTGCTCCAGAACTTCCTTAATGACTCAAAGTTTCCCCATCATAAGAGATAAGACTTGTGGAGCGATTCAGTGGCCTAGATACTCCATACCGTGTCTGGAAAATGCAGACTCTGAAAATCTTTTTTAGAACTTGATTCAAGTTGCTGAAGTGCCTCTCCTTGGTCTTCCCATAATTAAGATGTCATCCAAGTTGACTGCAACATGAGGAATGCTTTGCAACAGATCATCTGTTGAAAAATTGCCGGACTGGAGGATACGGCAAAATGATTATACTTGAACATGTGATGATACAGTGCCTTTAAGAAATGTATTTGTCATGTTGTTTGTGCAGGATCTGTTGCAGCAATTTGTTTTTATTATCAGAGCTGTCTTGTCTGATCTAGATGCACATTATTGTTACTGCAGCAACATAATTGATCTTAATTGATATAACATTTGTTTTAACCTGAAATTAATGCAGGGTTCTGTTGATTTGTGTTTCTGGGATATTGCAGAGTAGGGTTTGATTAGATTGATTGACAAGTAAGGTCATATGATTGGGTACAGCTAGGCTTTCACAGAGAACTAAAGGCAGTCTGCTTTTTGGGATCTTTAGAGAGGTCGCTTTCTCTGTATCTCTTGCTCTGTCTGAAGTGAACACTGGAATCTGCCAAGAAATAAGCCTTTTTCTCAGAGATTCCATTGCTTGGAGTGAAGCTTTCTCAGGAAATTGCTGCAGGAGAATTACAAGACTGGTGTCTGTTTGGGTCACTCTCCAGAGGTGTAAAAAGGCCAGAAATTTAGTATCTGAATAAGAATATTTGGTTTTTGAGTTAGCTCATTCTAAGGGAGTTGTTTATATCCATGTCTACCGCAAAATTGGAACAGTAGCGATAGCTAGCTGTTAAGAATGATATTTAGTCATGTTTGAGTATTTTTATTAGTAAATATTTATGCTAATTTGTTTTGTTATATTCTAACTGCGTTCTTCAAAAAACTTTGTTTTGATAAAAGATCCCTAGTGGGTTATTTGAATCATACATAGAGTGAAACACCTTGTACTCCCACTAATGCCAAAATCAAATGTAAAGGCTAGGATCTAAGAAACTTTGGAGTTTCTGATCTGGTCCTTAACAAAGAACTTCTTATGCATGTTGATGGTCATGTACTGCTTCAAATCTTCCCCTAATAAGAGATGTTGATATACCTGTCTCATGTCCAGTTTTGTAACATCTTGCCTCTCGCAAGAGTTGCACGCAATTCTTGCACCCAAGGTAATGGATAAGTATCTGATTTGGAACCCTGGTTACCGGTGAGTTTGTAGTCAGTCACCACATATTTGACCATACCGTCATTTGTAAGGATAGGAATAATTGGAGCTGACCAATGGGAAAACTGAAGAGGCTCAATGATTCCAAGCCTTTGCTACCAGTCAAATTCCTCCTTCACTTTCCTTCTCATAGCATAGAGCATGGTTCTGGGCTTGAAAAAGTGAGGAGTAGCCTGAGGATCTATATACAACTTCACAGTAGCACCAGGCAATGTATCCAGTTCATCATCAAATATGTCCAGATTCCGGCTAACAATATCCTCATTCAGTTTTCCGTACTTCATCTCCACCTCAGGAGTTTTCCTGATCTGGTCAAGCCCAACAACCAGTGCTGAATGCTGTCCTCATGAATGTCACAGCCCTACCTATCTCTGAGCTAATAGATATAGAATTAGATATAGAATCCTACAGTGCAGTGGGAGGCCATTCAGCCCATCGTGCCTGCACTGACAACAATCTCACCTAGGCTCTATCCCCTTAACCCCACATATTTACCCCATTAATCCCTCTCACCAAGCAACCTGGGACACTAAGGGGCAACTTAGCATGACCAATGCACTAACCCGCACATCTTTGGACTGTTGGAGGAAACCGGAGCACCCGGAGGAAACCCACACAGAGACGGGGAGAATGTATAATCTGTCCACACTGTGAACCAAGCCAGGAATCAAACCCAGGTCCCTGGAGCTGTGAGGCAGCAGTTCTAACCATTGTGCCACCATGCCACCCATATCATCTAAAAGTGCTTTGAAATCACATTGTTTTGAAAGCTGGCGTCTCTCTGCCACAAAGTTAATTATCGACTGACCTGCTTTTCAATTTGAATTGAAGATTTGAATCTTTGAACACTGGCCAAAGTCTTTGAGTTATGGTGATTCTGGACTTGAGCAACTAAATCTGGTAATGGAATCTCCCCTAGCATCCGTGGCATGTGCAGATTCCTCATCAACTTACCAGTCTCTGCCCCACACGCACTCAGGAGACTAGAACACTACTTCGCTTCCTCGTCTATTCCATTTGCTAAAAATAAATGCTGCAACCTCTCCACCTATTCAGCCCAGTTCTCGCTTCTCTCTTTGAACTCACCGACCACCCTGAACATAGCCATGGTGCTGCTAACTTGAAATTCCACTGAATAAACCAAAGACAAAAGCTAGCTACTCACTGTATGCAACCTCGTGTTGCCACACTGAACATCAAAAAGCTTTATTTTGTTTTCATGCCGCTTTTTCCTCATCACCACAAAGACGTGGTGATCCAGAGACAACAAATAAAGTCATTGGGTGCATTGTTGAAAAGAATGCCTTCAAATAATTACACAGGAAAAAGGCTTATCAGAACAATCCATTCTCAAAATCGCACTCTGTAAGAGATGCCATTATGAACTTTTTTTATTTATTAGTGTCACAAGTAGGCTTAGATTAGCACTGCAATGAAGCTACTGTGAAAATCCCCTAGCTGCCACACTCCAGTGCCTGTTTGAGTACACTGAAGGAGAATTTATCATGGCCAATGCATCTAAACAGCCCGTCTTTCAGACTGTGGGAGGAAACTGGAGCACCCAGAGAAAACCCATTGACACAGCATTCAAATAATAAGAAACAAGAAATTCATCAGGCCCCTTGTGGAAGTATTATGGGAGCAAAGTGTGTCTATTCTTCAATATATATATAATCACATGGACTGAGTTCGTCTGCAACAAGTAACCAACACATAGCTCAGTATAGTTACCATTATGCAGTATGGACAGATATGGAATTTCCTTCCTAAACCCCATCTTGCTCCCCTTCTGTAAAACCTACTACTTTGACCAAGCTTTTGGTCATCTGACTTGATATTGCCTTATGTGCCTCAGAGTCAAATGTTATTTGATAATCACTCCTGTAAATGGAATGTGAGAGGCTTGATATCAATGTAAGTTATTGTTTTTTTGTACAAAAGAGAATGGACTTGTGTATTTGGCATTTGCTGCCCAGAATTTCAGTGGGAGAGATAGAAAAACAATTCTATGGTTATGAGTAAAAGGCAGTAAGAAGTCTCACAACACCAGGTTGAAGTCCAACAGGTTTATTTGATAGAAAAAGCCACTAGCTTGAGCAGTGCTCTGAAAGCTCATGGCTTTTGCTACCAAATAAACCTGTTGGACTTTAAACTGGTGTTGTGAGACTTCATACTGTGTTTACCCCAGTCCAACGCCGGCATCTCCACATCATGAGGAAAAGACCAGGGGTGGGGACGTGAGACTAACATTGCAATGAGACAGCAGGGGTTAATGGACCAAATGGTCTTATTCTGTGCTGTAGAATTCTACAGCTCAATGATAATTGTATAGTCAGGAAAGATTGAAAAACAGAGACAGAGATTTGTGGGACTGCAAGGAGCCTCACTTTATCTCCTTGTTATTGTTATCTATCTAATCACTAAAAATGCTTGGTATTTTAATAACCTGACTTGGAAAGAAATTGTTTGGCCTTCTTCACTTTGATGTTAATCTATTATCACACCAGAGATCAGTCAGCCCATCATTCCATGTGCTGCCTCTAACAAAGGACTTTTTTTTATATTTAAAGGATCTGCCGATGTGAGTGACCACAGAAGGTTTGGGAACTAATGGAAGTGCAGCAGTTCTTTGGTTAGATGAGTCCTGACCGTGTTGCACTGTACATATCTGGACACTTCCCTCTCTATGTCCACGTAACTGAGGGCCAGTATTTGATTTCCTTTGCCCTATATTTTGTTGTTTTGATTTGATTTGACTTGATTTATTATTGTCACATGTATCAATGTACAAAAGTATTGTTTCTTTCGTGCTGTACAGACAAAGCATATTGTTCATGGAGAAGGAAATGAGAGGGTGCAGAATGTAGTGTTACATTCATAGTTAGGGTGCAGAGGAAGATCAACTTAATGCAAGGTAAGTCCATTCAAAAGTCTAACAGCAGCAGGGAAGAAACTGTTGTTGAGTCGGTTGGTATGTGACCTCAGACTTTTGTATCTTTTTCCCGATGGAAGAAGGCGGAAGAGAGAATGTTCCAGGGTGCATGGGGTCCTTAATTATGCTGGCTGCGGGAAGTGTAGACAGAGTCAATGGATGGGAGGCTGGTTTGCGTGGTGGATTGGGCTATATTCACGATCTTTTGTAGTTCCTTGCAGTCTTGGGAAGAGCAGGAGCCATACCAAGCTGTGATGCAACCAGAAAGAATGCTTTCTATGGTGCATCTGTAAAAATTGGTGAGAGTCGTAGCTGACATGCCAAATTTCCTGAGTGTTCTGAGAAAGTAGAGGCATTGGTGAGCTTTCTTAACTATAGTGTTGGCATGGGAGGATACCAGGACAGGTTGTTGGTGATCTGGACACCTAAAAACTGAACCTTTGGGTGCGCTTGGTGGAGTTGCTGTGTGCAGTGCTCTGCAGAGAAATAGGGATGATGAATCTCTGGCCATGCAGTATCAGTCTGACTTGCATGGTTAACGCCTCTCTCATGGAGTAGAAGGCAGAAAGCTCATTGGGAAACTCCCTCGATGGCACTGCCCAACCTTCCATAATAATATCATGGAACTGCCTGCGATCCATCTGTCGGTCACCTTTGAGTTTGTCAATACTACAATGCAACAATACTTCAATCGTCATGATATCAATGTCCTCCTCATGGTCTATCTGGTCAGTGATAGGTAGATAAACACCAGCGAGGGCATTAGTGAGGATTAGCTTCTTACCGCGCTTGTAGAGGACATTGAGGTTATCATGTCGTAGCTTGAACATCATCGCTGCAGGTGTGGTGACACACTGTGTAGAAGCTTTTTAAGTATAGTTATGAGCAGCTGAAATATAGAAAGTATAGAAATGAGCAAGAAGAAATTAGATATAGGTCTTGGGGTTAAAGGGATCAAGGGATATGGGGGAAAGGGGGGAAATCAGGATATTGAATTCGATGGTCAACCATGAACATAATGAATGGCAGACAGGCTCAACAGGCTGAACGGCCTAATCTTGCTTCTCATTTCTATGTGATCTGTTTCAATGTTGGCAAGACAACCAGAGATGAAATCATGAAATTTCTGATGTGCGAAGATTAAGGCAAGGAGCTCTTTCTCAGTCTGGGCATAGCAAGTCTCAGTGTCAGCGAGGACCCTGGATGGGATGGTTGCTGGCTTGCCATTCTGGATCCAGACAGCACCAAGTCCATGTTGGGAGGTGTCTGCTGATGTAAGTACAGGTGCTCGAAGGGTCTGATTGCAGGTGCTTGAGTTTGTCGAACGCGGCAGTGTGATGCTCCAGCCAATACCAATCGCCATTCTGGTGGAGAAGCTGATGGAGGGATCCAACCACTGCATTGTAACAGGGAATGAACTTAGATAAATATCTCAACATACCAAGAGTGCACTGCAGGGAATGCTTGTCCTCAGGAGCAGATATTTGCAGTGTAGCCTTATCTTAACCAGTTCTGGCTTCACACCATTGGCTGTGAGCAGGTAGTCCACACAGGGGACGGGGTTGACCCTAAATCTGTATTTTACAAGGTTGAGCTTCAACTGTATGGTCCCAGTGTAAATGTGCATCATGTTCTTGCATTGGACAACCCTAACTCAGAATGGCATCAACAATGATTTCACAGGGCTGTCCTGCATGGAGCTGATCCTTAGACCATTGGAAAACTCTCACTACCAATGGAGCTCCCATAGGGCATGACAAGGAAACAATATCTGCCTCCCAGAGACATGAACATTGGGTACTGGGCCTCTGTTCAGGAATCAATCCTCATTTTATAACATTCTTCTTACAGGAAAATCGATTCCAACTAATGACATTTCCACATAGAATTACAGAATCTTTACAATGCAGATCGAGGCTATTTGGCCCATCAAATCTGCGCCGATCACAATCCCACCCAGACCCTATCCCCATAACCCCACCTATTTACTCTAACACGGAGGGGCAATTTTGCACAGCACATCAACCTAACCTGCACACCTTTGGACTGTGGGAGGAGACCGGAGCACCCGGAGGAAACCCACGCAGGCATGGGGTGAACGTGCAATCTCAACACAGTCAGTTACCCAAGCCCAAAATTGAACCCGAGACCCTGGTGCTGTGAGGCAGCAGTGCTAACCACCATGCTACCATGCCGCCCTTGAGGAACCCATTGCATTTCAGGTCTCAGGACTGCCTGGGTATTTTTTAAAAAGAGAAAGCTGACAGGTGTCTTCATAAATGTATTTAAAATAATAAAAGGGTTTGATTGGGCAGACATAGAAAAGATATCTCCATAAATGGGTGGAATCAAAGCATGAATATAAGATAGTCATGAATAAATTCAATAGGAAATTCAGGAGAAACATCTTCATCCGGGATGGTTAGGATGTGGAACTTGCTAGCACAGGGTGTAGCTGCTGCATCTAAAAAGAACCTGGATAAATACATGAGGGAGTAAGGATGAAGGATATACTGATCAGATGAGATATAGTAGGTGGGAGGAGGCTCCTGTGAAGCAAATATACTGATTTGGGCCTGTTGAACCAACTGATTTGTTTCTGTGCGATAAATCACATGTGATGTAATGCACGTGCTTTGCTGCTTTTTTGTTGCGTGAATGGGGTTCAGAACTTTGAATATATTCTTGGAGGTTTCACCACATGACTTACCCCCATCTCCAGCCATGAGTCAGCCAACACATCCGTCTTTGTGACGTATTGCCTGGGTCAACGTGTGCAGTGGATCTAGGGACACCCTCTCCACTGCAGTCTCAAAAGAAAATTGAGCAAAGATGTGAGGGTTAAGTGGATTGGCCATGCTAAATTGCCTCTTAGTGTCCCAAGATGCATAGGTTAGGAGGATTAGCGGAGTAAACGCTTGGTGTTACAGGGATAGGACCTGGGCAAGATGCTCTTTCAGAGATTTGATGTAAATTCAATCGGCCAAATGGCCTCCTTCTACACTGTATGGAACAGAGGCCAGAATTCTCCAGCCATTTACGCCAGCAGGGTTCTCCAGTCCCGTTGCAGTGAATGGAGATTTGGCTGAGTGCCAAGTTCTCCATTCTTGCTTGCAGCAGCAGTGATGGAGTGTGAACAGCCAGAGAATTCCAGCCAGTCTCTGGGTTACTAGTCTAGTGACAATACCAACACACCATCACCTCCCCACAGGCAGATTTTTTTTTACAAGCAATGGTTTCACAACCATTGGACCAATTCCTTAGTCTTGCAAATACCATTTTCATAGAATCCAAAGAATCCCTACATAGAATCCTAAGGAGGCCATTCAACCCATCAAGTCTGCACCGACCACAATCCCACCCAGGCCCTATTCCTGTAACCCCACTTGTTTACCCGGCTAATCCCTCTGACACTAAGGTCAATTTAGTATGGCCAATCAACCAAACCCGCACATCTTTGGACTGTGGGAGGGAACCGGAGCACCTGGAGGAAACCCATGCAGACACGGGGAGAACGTGGGGGCTCCACACAGACAGTGACCCAACCTGGGAATCGAACCCAGTTCCCTGGCGCTGTGAGGCAGCAGTGCTAACCACTGTGCCACCATGCTGCCTTAATTTATTCAGTCAAAGCGAGGGGGTCAGGCCCCAGAAAACAGCAAGAGCCTTCAGGGCCATTTGATTATTTCTGACAGTTATAGTGTGGGATAAATCACTGGAGTGAGAGGGGTTGCTCTTACATCACCAGGCAGCTTTTCCTTTTGCCCAGATCATGCCAGCACCAAACACAGCAGCCTCCTTGGCATCTTTGCCATCCGAGGATCTGTCATCGATGCCTGCTTAGGTGCAGCTTGGGATTGTCGAATCCTGCAGCACAGGAGGACACCGCTGTGTCTCTGTGAAAGCTTTACCCGGATCATTGTGCAAACTGATTTTGCCTCCCCTTTCAATGGGTAGCACAGGCTTTTCGAATAAGTGGGGTGGGTATCACTCTTCAAGTCATGGGGAAGCTACATGTTCTTTTTATTAAAGCTGACATTGGGATAATTTAGACTTAACAATTGTAACCTTTGAAATGATTTGTGCAAGGTGTTGCTTTCTTACAGTGGCGCTAACATTGTATTTTAAGAGATCCAGGGAGAGACTATCTGTTCCTCCTGCAGTGCAATCCAGGTGGGCTGAGTGCACTCAGCCCTGTCTAATTATGTTATTTAACATTGAATGGATTTTTGGCTTATTGATAAGACTAATTGGGCACAGCTTTCTGTGCAGGAATAAAGCCGCCTGGAGTGATTTTATTTCAGGAAATTGAGTGGTCTCCCCCTTTAAAAACCCCTGTCTGTCATGCACAGAAGATGCATGAAAAATATTAATGATGAAGTGAAGGAAAGGCAGCCTGCGCTGCAGAGTGACACCGGAACGCAGGAGAAAATGTGCCACCAGGCATCAGCTTCCCATCTGAAGCAGGAGGGCAAAGAATCATCCCAGATTTCCCTTGCCCTCCCCACTCCAGGGAACCATCAAGGTCAGTGGGCAATAAATTTGATTTGATTTATTATTGTCACATGTATTGCGATACAGTGAAATGTATTGTTTCTTGAGCACAATACAGACAAAGTGTATTGTTCATAGAGGAGAAGGAAAGGAGTGGGTGCAGAATGTAGCATTGCAGTTATAGATAGAGAAAGATCAGCTTAATATATTCCACCCTGTTAATCTCCCTGTCACTAAGAGACAACTTAGCATTGCCAATTCACCTAACCTGCACATCTTTGGACTGTGGGAGGAAACCAGAGCACCCGCAGATACAGGGAGAATGTTCAGACTCCGCACAGACTGTGACCCCAAGCTAGGAATTGAAACCAGGTCCTTGGCACTGTGAGGGAGCCGTGCTAACCACTGTGCCACCGTGCCATCAGACGCATGAATGATAGAACCATTCAAACTTCTGATGGCAGCAGGGAAGAAGCTGTCCTTGAGTCGGTCGGCACGTGATCTCTGACTTCTGTACCTTTTTCTCGACGGAAGAAGGTGGGAGGGCAGAGGTCCGGGTGTGGGTGTCCTTGATTACGCTGGCTGCTTTTCCGAGGCAGTGGGGAATGTTGGCCGAGCCAGCGACCCATGAATGAATCCAAAATAAAAGATGAACTGACCTAAAATTAACTTTACAACTGCACCTTAAAAAATTTAGCTGTGATCCTTGGTGAGTTTCTTTCCAAAGTAGAGTCCAATAATATTCCTTACCAGTTACAATTTGGGCTTTTGAGAGGGACTGCTTCTTTCTTCACACAAACACCTGGGAGAGAATCACAGGGCCCAGCAGATATCCATCTTCTACTGGAAATAACATGTACAGGAGGAACTGGGGATTTAATTTGCGTTTCCTTCCAAACAGAAGGGCCCACAGGCCTTGTCAGCCCACAGCAGCTGAGAGGAAAGGTCATCGACTAAGATTCCTCTGACATGCTGTGATTACACACCTCCCTCCCCCCCCGCCCCCCCCCCCCATTCCTCCTCCTCCTCCCCCACCAGAAACTCTCCTGACCGTGTGGAATTATTCATTTCAAATCAGCTGCTGAGAAAATGAGGAGACTGAATGGTACCACACCCTCTTTATGCCCTGGTTCCCTGAGTTAATGAAGGGTGAAGGTCAGAGTTTGGGCATTTTCTTACTGGTAAGCGGTGGTGTCATCTGAAGTTGTGCACCAGTATGCTGAAGCCAGTGGTGCCACGCTGGTGTCCAATTGTGACTTAGGAGGTAGAAAATTCATCTCTTGACCCGAGGCCACAGTTCAAATCACACTCTGTCAACAAAAACTCAACTGATGCTGAGGAATGTCTACCATGTCGGATAAAACCTTAAATCAAGGTTCAGTCTGTCACCTCAAAATCTTATACCTTATATTTCAAAGAAACACAGAGGAATTCTGCCAGTCCTAGACTGAATCTTTTTTAAATCGAGATATACACCCAGCAGAATAATCAAAGTGACCTTTTGGATATCAGGTAGTAATGTGTACTTTCTCTAGCCTGGGAAAACTAAGGTAACAGAACAATTAATTTTTTTAATCCAACTATGTGCAGGTTGGGGTGGATTGGCCACAGTGTCTTAGATGGATTAGCCATGGTAAATGTGTGGGGTAACAGGCATAGGGCAGGGGAAGAGGGTATGGGTGAGATGATCTATCAGAGAGTTGGTGCAGACTTGATGGGCCAAATGGCCTCTTTTTTTCACCGTAAGGATTCTGTAATTCTCTTTAAAAATCTATAGATTGACTTTATATATATATATATATTTATATATACTATATAAAAAACAAGTTCTCTTATGATTTGAGTTCCGATTATATTCCTAATCCATGCTATTCCATAATTGTCAGGGTTTGTAGGGATTATTGGACGTCATCTCATCACAGTTCACATGATGACAAATTACTTGCCTCAACTGTGCCATTCCTGAGTCTGCACTGGGTCTTTATTCATAGAACCATAGAATTCCACAGTACAGAGCCAGGCCAATCAGCCCAATACCTGTGCTGGCTCTGTGAAAGAGATATCCAATGACCTTGCCATTCCCACTGTTCTTTCCCCATAGTCCTGTGAATCTGGTTACAATCCAAAAATTTCTACTGAATCTGTTTCTACTGTCTTTTCAGACAGCCAGTTCCACATCACAACAACCCACTGCACAGAAAAATGTTTCCTCGTTTTGCCTCTGGTTCATTTACTGATGCTAAATAAGCACTCAGACACAAACGGAGTCAATATAGCCAGCCTTTCTTACGTGCGTTGCGAGACAGCGTCTGTGTGCTCATTAAAGTGATAAATGAGGATGTCGGGAAAGAAGCATTTACTATTTGTTACTCGGCTACAACTCAGCACATCTTCCGTCCCATTATAAAGTGGGTCGCGATGCTTGTGTTTGCTTTATCCATGTTGTCATGGCAACCTGCATCATGACCAACTTGTCCAATGCGCCAAGGACAGCGCTTCGAGCCTCCTGGTTTATCTCCGATAACACAGTTAATGAGTCGGTGACAATTAGCACTGGTGCCCAATTTTAACCCATTCAAAACTCCGCCCCTTGTACCAAATTAAAATCGAGCCCATTTACAGGCCAATGGCCAGTAGTAATGGTACGTTTTGTGTCCTGTCTATCAGTGCCTTCACATTTAACTCTTCAGTGAATGAAAAGTTGCAGTGTAGGAAATGCGGTAGCCAACTTATTCACAGCGAATTTCCCAGAGAGCAATGTGAAAGTGACCAGATCATCAGTTTTTCAAGCGATGTTGATTGAGGGATTAAATATTGGCCACAGCACTGGGGTGAACATACTTGATCTCCTTCAACGCAGCATCATGGGATCATTTGTGGCCACCTGAGAGAGCAGACAGGGCCTTTGATCAATGTTGTATCCGAAGTACGGCATCTCCAGCAGCCCCTAATTGGCTGTAAAAGTATTGGAATTTCCTGAAGTCATAGAATCATACAGTGCAGACGGAGGCTATTCAGCCTATCGAGTCCACACCGACCACAATCCCACCCAGGCCCTATACCCCTAACTCCATGCATTTACCCTACTGGTGCCCCTGACACTAAGGGGCAATTTAGTACGACCAATTCACCTAACCCGCACATCTTTGAACTGGGGGAGGAAACCAGAGCACCCAGAGGAAACCCACGCACACACGGGGAGAATGTGCAAACTCCACACAGGCAGCGACCCAAGCCGGGAATCGAATGCAGGTTTCTGGTGCTGTGAGGCAACAGTGCTAACCACTGTGCCACCACGCCACTCCCAAAGTCAGGAAATGTGCTAAATAAATAAAAACTCTTCCTTCCTTTCTCTTCCTTTCCCTTCCTTCCTTCACTTCCTTATTTTCCTTCCTTTTCTTTCCTTTCTTCTCTTTCTTCCCCCTCTTTTCCCTTTTCTTTCTCTTTCTTTCAAAGGTTCTTGTTATAAGCTCTATTCACCACCAGAGGGGAGTCAAAAACTGCTGAATACATAGTCCTCAGTTTTCATGTTCAATCTCTTTTTCTCTATAGAAAAACTTCTCTATTACTTGAAGTTCTATTTGTTAAACACAATCTCTTGTTTAGTCTCTTAATGCCTGTATTTATTTTTCAGATAGGAATTAGAGCTATGACACCTGGGTCATTGAACCTCTGCTCTCGTGCAATGGCTGTCAACTCTGGTTGAGGCATCCTTTGAGATTTCATCACCCAGTGTTCACTAACAACTATTGGTCAGGTGATAACGCCCACCATCGCCGCAACCCATCTCCCCTCAGCCAATCGAGAAATGAGCAGACAATTTGTTCCCCGATCGGATGATTCATTTCTGTCTACCAAACAACCATCAAGTTTATTTATTAGTGTCACAAGTAGGCTTACATTGAATTACTGTTAAAATCCCTTACTTGCCACATTTTGGTGCCTGTGGGGTACACTGAGGGAGAATTTAGCATAGCCAATCCACTTAACCAGCACGGCGTCCAGACTGTGGGAGGAAACCGGAGCGCCCGGAGGAAACCCACGCAGACATGGGCAGAACATGCAGATTCCACACAGTGATCCAAGTCGGGAATCGAACCCGGGACCCTGGTGCTGTGAGGCAGTGGTGCTAACCACTGTGCCCATTAAATCCTATTTCCAATTTTTGTCTGGAAGAATAGAATAGGTACAGCACAAAAGGAGGTTATTTGGCTCACTGTGTTCACATTGGTTCTCTGCAAGAGCAACGCAGTTAGCCCTTCTCCTCAGATAATTAATTTTCTTTCCTTGGTTCCCTGTCCAAAGGTGGTACCAACTCACAGCTTCCACCACAGGGTGGGGCGAGGAGGCCGATCTCGAATCCACCCCTGTGCTGTTCACCCAGCTAATCCACACTGGCCAATCAGCCAAGTGAACCAATCTTCACATCGAGAGCTGTCGCTTCCACCTCAGCTCTGAGATTCCGCTCTTCGGCCAACTCTGGCATCATGTCACAACGTCCCTCAAAAAGCGAAACCTAATCTGGTCAAAATCAATTCAAACCCATCAGTTTGTAATCAGTTTCAGGGTGGCATGGTGGCACAGTGGTTAGCATTTACCCTAGCTAGTCCCCCTGACACTAAGGGGCAATTTTAGCATGGCAAATGGATCTAACCCGCACATCTTTAGACTGTGGGAGGAAAACGGAGCACCCGGAGTAAACCCACGCAGATACGGAGAGAATGTGCAAACAGCGGCAGTCCAAAGATGTGTGGGTTAGATTGGCCATGCTAAATTGACACTAGTATCTTGGGATTAGTGGAGTAAATGTGTGGGGCTATGAGAATAGGGCCTGGGTGGGATTGCAGACTCGATGGGCTGAATGGCCTCCTGCTGCATTACAAGGATTCTAATGTGTCTAGTCCCTTTAATCATCATATATAAGCTTCAGGGGAGGTCTTGTGGTGCAGTGATAGTGTCCTTACCTTAGGGCTAGTATTTCAGTGTTCAGGTCTGGGTGTGGGTTTAGGACAGGTTGATTATCAGCTGGTAAATCTCTCCAACATGCCAGTGGCAAGAGTGGGAGTGTTTGCTGATCAGCCATGCTGCAGAATGCACTGTAATAACTTGCCAAGCAATGAAGCAATGCCCCTTTTAGAACAGGATACCTGAAGGAGGGAGGGGGGTAGGAGGGATACGTTTCCCCCCCAAACAGATCTTAATGGACCCGCCCAGGATACAGGTTTGGTTACAGTTGAATTAAACCTTCTCAGAAATCACCTCATGCCCGGCGCAGTTGCCACCTTCTGCGCAGTATGAGGGTACGTGTATCCCATCACTGAATTTGTAATCCAGGGACTGCGAGAAAATTGGGAATGTGCGAAGGGCCAAAACCGGAGAAGTTAAACAGCCAGTTCCGAAAATTAGTGGCATTTGCTACAAATAAACCTGTTGGACTTCAACCTGGTGTTGTGAGACATCTTACAGTGTTTACCCAAGTCCAACGCCGGCATCTCCACATCGTGAGTTCAGAGATCTCAGACGGTCACAAGGCTAGTGGGAGAAAGACAGGGTCGGGTCCATGAAAGGAGTAGAACACAAGATTGAGAATTTTAAATCCAATACTTTGCTAGATTAGGGGCTGGGGGCTGGGGGCTGGGGGCAGGGGGAGGGGATGTGTAAACAGATTAGGGCAGGGGACAGCAGAGAGCCGGATGAGTTAAATTCAGAAAGGGTGGAGGGTGGGAAGCACTGGAATGCACTGGAATAGTTGAGTCTGGAGATAATAAAAGCAAGGATAAGAATTTCAGCAGCCAACAGATTGAGACAAGGACTGAAACAGGGAATGTTTTGGAAGTGATATTATGACTGGACTGTTAATCCAGAAACTCAGCTAATGTTCTGGGGACCCAGGGTTCAAATCCTGCCATGGCAGGTGGTGGAATTTGAATTCAATAACAAAAATCTGGAATTAAGAACCTACTGATGATTATGAGATCATTGTCAACTGTCGGAAAAACCCATCGGGTTCATCAATGTCTTTCAGGGAAGGAAATCTGCTGTCCTTACCTGGTCTGGCCTACATGGGACTCCAGACCCACAGCAATGTAGTTAACTCTCAACTGCCCTAGCAAGGCACTCAGGTCAGGGGCAACAAGGGTGAACAATAAATGTTGGCCATCCTCGTGCCACGAATGAATAAAAAATAGTAGAGGTGGGTAGCATTGGTGATAAAGAGAGGATGGGTATAGAGACAACTAGTTTAGACACCACCGATTTGTTAATGAGTGTGGTTAATTTATCCACTAACCACAGAAAGGCTATTTCAGCTCTGAGAAGCATGGAATTCTCTGGAGCAGGGGGAGGACATTTGGCCCATAATTTCTGGACCTGCCTTTTTGCTGAATCAAAAGACAATCTGTTTCGTGAGGGATGCACTGCAGTGCCCGACATTCCGCTGTCTTTAAACCAGGGCGTCCGAAAGATTGAAATCGGTGCGGTTTTCTGCCTGTGCTGAGAAAATCAAGTGGCGGTAAAATACCAAAGAAAGATTGTTGCTTGTGTTTCCAACACTGCCTGCTGGGGAAGATGATCTGGCTCCTGCCTGTGTAGCTATAAAACATTCCAGATCATTTGGCTCTAGGGAAAGTCAATAATGAATTGCTTTCCCAGGTTATTCCTGCCATTACTGGAAATTCTTTTGCGCAGTACATTCCAACCCAGAGGTGCCACAAGTCTTTTTAAATTTGTTTAAGCATCTTGCTAAAGGCAATCATCCCCGCCTGATGCGGAGTTGAGGGGTGCGGGGAAGAGTGTGGGGAGGGAGTGGGCTGATGTTTGCTGTGACACTTACCAGAGGTGGAAGTCTTCAGGTGTTTTTGTATTGCTTTTGTTTATTCATTCATGGGACATGGGCGTCGCTGGCCAGCCAGCATTTATTGCCCATCCCTAGTTGCCCTTGAGAAGGTGCTGGTGAGCTGCCTTTTGAATCGCTGCAGTCCAATGCCGTTACGGAGGGAATTCTAGGATTTCGACCCAGCGACCAGGAAGGAACAGTGATATATTTCCAAGTCAGCATGGTGAGTAGAGGGTAACTTGCAGGTAGGTGGTGATGTTCCCATGTATCTGCTGCCCATGTCCTTCTAGGTGGAAGTAGTCATGGGTTTGGAAGATGCTGCCTAAGGATCTTTGGTGAATTGCTGCCTCTTTCATAGAATCGTACAGCACCAAACAAGACTATTTAACGCATCTTTGGGAGGGCTATCTAGTCAGCTGCATAGCCCACTTGTTCCCCAACAGGGCTTTCTGATTTTAAAATCTACAGCCAGAATTTTCTGTCTCCTGCAACGGATACAGTGAGCTATTGATTGCTGGCAAGATATTTTGGACCCCACTGAAGTCAGTGGCAATTTGCATGCTCCACCACCAGGGCATCTGCTGGGGTTGGGGGGGTGGGGGGTCGAATTCAGCAGGACTGGAAGATCCCACCAGCCGGAAGAATCAGAAAATCCCACCCTGCATTCCCTTTTGAAAGCTCCCATTGAATCAGCTTCCTTCATCCTTTCCAGCAATGACATTTCAGATCGTAACAAGTCACAGCATGAAACATAATTTAAAACCTGCCAGCTCTTTACAATTCATTATTGATCATTGATTCTTTACAATTCATTCAGATTGGGCCATCGTCAACAAGGCTGCCATTTATTTCCCTTCCTTTGTTGCCCTGTAGTGGTGGGCTTATTAGGCCACTTTATAGGGCAGTCCCAGCTGGTGTGGGACTGGAGTTGTCTATCAGCCCAGACCAGATGAGATCAGCAGGACCCTGTCTCCCTAATGGATAGAATTGGGCCAGTTGAGTTTTTACAACACTCCTACAGCTTCTCCTGGTACACTGTTTAAAAAATGTGAATGAAAGGAACAATATTCCAATTTGAAAACTGCCAAGGTGGTGAGTTTGCAGACTGGATCATTAATGCAGACACCCAGATTGCTTGTCCAGTAACATAAAAATAACCGCCCCTCCCGTCACTCCTAATGCAATGTAATCTAATGTCTAACTCAGGAAGTGCAGAAACCCAACAGCAACACATAACATGACTGGAACAGTCTCAACAAGCGCTTTGTGGCAGATGCAGATCACATGAATGATAGTGAGGTTACTTGGATAGAATGGAAGTTAATTATAGACCAAACCCATAAAAAAATTACCCATGGCAGCACTCTATCACTCGAGTGAGTCATGTTTGAGAAATGATTAACTCTTCGCCTCCCTGAAAACTCATGTAAGTTTGGAACCAGCCTTCTCTCTCTCTAACTAGGATCACTGAGATAGATGCTGAAATAACTGTTTTGAAAATTACTGGGAAGATGGGCCCCAGGATCCCAATTCAGTCAGACTGTCGTTCGGTCACAGGAATGTTTCATAATGGCTCCTCCTCGGTATGAGGGATTGTTAGGAAAATTTAAATTGCAGCCCCACCCACCCCCCCCCCCACCCCACCCCACCGCCATTGCCTCACCCTCCCCATCTCTATAAAGTCCGTCAGCCCCTACAATTCTGGAAAGCCTGTGGAATTCGCTAGCACAGAAAGCAGTTGCGGCCAAAACATTGTGGGTGGCATTTTCCGGCTGCACTCATCCCAATGTCGGAAAATCCCACCCAAGGTCAATGGACGATTGCATGGTCTGTACTCCGCCCACTACAATTCCCATGGTAAAATTCCAGTCAGTGTGATTTCAAATAGGAGTTTGATATAGCTCCTAGGGCTAAAGAGATCAAAAGATATGGGGGGAAGGCAGGGACAGTGCTGCGTATGAGTTGGATGAGCATCTGTGTTCATAATGAACAGCAGAGCAGACTCAAAGGG
The DNA here is from genome assembly GCF_965287045.1 of Carcharhinus amblyrhynchos. Classification (NCBI taxonomy): domain Eukaryota; kingdom Metazoa; phylum Chordata; class Chondrichthyes; order Carcharhiniformes; family Carcharhinidae; genus Carcharhinus; species Carcharhinus amblyrhynchos. Next base: position 22,046,812 of record NC_137329.1, read on the forward strand.
CTGAATGGCCTATTCTCTCTATTTCTATGAGATCTCTGAGTTCTTTTGATTCTGGCCTACTGAGCATTCTCAGTTTCTTCTGCCCCAGTATTGGTGATCGCCAAGGTCCTAAACGCTGGAATTCTCTTCTTTACTTCTCTACCGCCCTTTGCTCATTTTACCGGCTCCTTAAAACCAACATCAGTGACCAAGCTTTTCACTTTTTTTATATGTGAATTTGTGGGACATGGGTGACCATGGCTGGCCAGCACTTATTGCCTATCCCTAGTCTCCCTTGTTCGGAGTTGAGAGTCCACCACATTGCTGTGGGTCTGGAGTCATATGTAGACCAGATCAGGTAAGGACAGCAAATTTACTTGCCTCAAGGGCATTTGTGAACCAGATGGGTTTTTCAAACAATTGGCAATGGTTTCATGGTCATCAGCAGATTCTTGATTCCAGATTTTTGGCCATGGCAGGATTCGAACCCAGGCTCCCAGAATATTAACTGAGTTTCTGCATTAATAGTCTAATGATAATACCACTTGGCCATCGCTATCCCTGCTTTAATATCGCCTGATATGACTTTCTGTCAAATTTTGTTCAATGGTTATTCCTTTGAAGTGCCTTTTCATCTGTTAAAGACACAATATAAATGTGAGCTGATTGTGTTGTCAATGCCATAGCCAAATGGAATAATTTAATAGACAGATTTTGTATTTCTCATGGAACAGCAGAGGAGTCAACATCTTCAGGTTAAAATAGCTGACAAACAACTGTGATGCAAACGGACAACACACACCCTTTCATTAACAGTAAATTCTAGGCATCTTCCACTCCTGATGTGCATCCAGTGTGTTAGTCATTAATTGACCCACTCAGAATATTGCTTCAGCCTTGGTTCTAAAACCTTGCAAAATCAGCGTCTTGCCTCTAACCTCTGATAGAGGGGATTAGGCCTGTGCTGATTCAGCTGCTGTATATACGATCATATTGTGGCCAAGGATAGTGAAATGTCAGTGGATGCACTCAGAGTTGGTACACTATTCAATGGATATCTGCACTATTAAAGGTTCTGTCCTTCCAAATGAGATAGGAAACCATTGTCCCTCTTCTGATTTGATTTGATTTATTATTGTCACATGTATTAATGTGAACAAGTATTGTTTCTTGCACGTTATACAGACAAAACATATCGTTCATAGAGGAGGAAACAAGAGAGTGCAGAACGTAGTGTTACAGTCATAGCTAAGGTGTAGAGAAAGATCAACTTAATGCAAAGTAGTTCCATTCAAAAGTCTGACAGCAGCAGGGGAGAAACTGTTCTTGAGTTAGCTGGTATGTGGCCTCAGACTTTTGTATCTTTTTCCCGAAGGAAGAAGGTGGAAGAGAGAATGTCCGGGGCGCGTGGGATCCTTAATTATGCTGGCTGCTTTGTCGAGGCAGAAGGAAGCACAGATAGAGTCAATGTATGGGAGGTTGGTTTACATGATGGATTGGGCTACATTCACAACTTTTGTAGTTCCTTGCAGTCTTGAGCAGAGCAGGAGCCATACCAAGCTGTGATACAATCAGAAAGAATGCTTTCTATGGTGCATCCGTAAAAATTGGTGAGCGTTGTAGCTGACATGCCAAATTTCCTTAGTCTTCTGAGAAAGTAGAAGCATTGGTGGGCTTTCTTAACTATAGTGTCAGCATGGGGGGACCAGGACAGGTTGTTGGTGATCTGGACACCTAAAAACTTGAAGCTCTCGCTCTTTTCTACTTCATCCTCATTGATGTAGATAGGGGCATGTTCTCCTTCACGCTTTCTGAAATCGATGACAATCCCCTTCACTTTGTTGACATTGAGGGAGAGATTATTGTTGCCACACCAGTTCACCAGATTCTCTATCTCATTCCTGTACTCTGTCTCGTCATTGTTTGAAATCTGACCCACTGTGGTGATGTCTTCAGCAAAGTTGAAAATTGAGTTGGAGGGGAATTTGGCCACACAGTCATAGGTGTATAAGGAGTATAGTAGAGAGCTGAGAACACAGCCTTGTGAGGCACCGGTATTGAGGATAATCATGCAGGAAGATGTAAATGATCCCGTGACACTGTTTCAGCAGTACTTCTTGGTCGTCGAGTGAATATTTATCCTTCAATCTACACCAAAGAACATAAGCACTAGGAGCAGGAGTAGGCCATTTGGCCCCTCAAGCCTGCTCTGCCATTCAATAAGATCATGGCTCATCTTTTCATGGACTTAGCTTCACTCGCCCACCCACTCAACATAACCCTTATTTCCTTTATTGTTCAAAAGTCTATCTATGCCTTAAAAACATTCAATGAGGTAGCAGGGAATTCTACAAATTCACAACCCTTTGGGTGAAGAAGTTCCCCCTCAACTCAGTCCTAAACCTACTTCCCCTTATTTTGAGGCCATGGCACCTCGTCCTAGTTTCACCTGCCAATGGAAACAACCTCTCTCTTCGATCTTATCTATTCCCTTCATAATTTTAGGGCAGAGCATCTGGCCAATAGAAACTCACTATTCATGGGATGCAGAAATGTGCACAAGTTGTCTGCCATGTTTCCTGCGTAGCAACAGTGACTATTCTTAAAAGATATTTCATTGTCTGTGAAGTGTAAGACTGTGAAAGGTGCTAAATAAGTGGAAGATTTTCCTTTTCCTTTAACCTGTCAATGGTGATTGTCCCTTTAAGGATCAATCTTTACATGATCCAGGGATTCAATGGGGGAAAAGTGTGGGGGGGAATCACTTGGGTAAGCAATGGGCTTCTGTACTCAGAGTCATCTCAGGAGCTGATTGCAGCCACGAGGCTGTAAATAAATGAGTTGTGTTTTCTGTAAACTGGTGAACGAGCATCTCACACTGCCCTTGGTCATTGTCAGGGTGGGGTGGAGGAGGACAGGGTGATGGTGGGGGAAGGGAGGGAAGGTAGCAATGATGCAGCTGGTGACCTGACCAAGTATAAATCTGCCAGCAGTTATTGTTTACATGGCAACGGTCAGTCACTGCCTGCATCACAGTGTAAACTCATTAGTTCAATCAATACAGCAAAGGTTTCAGAGAGTTTCAAACAGAAGGTTCTTCCAACAAACAGCAAAGAAAGGTACAGCAACTCCGAGCCGATCATGACGCCCTAGCTAAACTAAAAAAAGTTCTTTCTGCTCTTACCTGGTCTGTATCCCTCTATTCCCTCCTTATCCATGTACCCATCCAGATGCCTCTTAAATGTTGTGAATGTGCCTGCTTCCACCACCTCCTCTGGCAGCACATCCCACCACTCTCTGCATGAAAGGCATTTCCCGCACATCTCCCTTAAAACTTCCCCCTCTCACCTTGAACCTGTGCCCCTTGTAATTGACTCTTCCAAGCTGGGAAAAAAGCTTCTGACTACCCACCCTGTCTATGCCTCATGTAATTTTGTAAACTTCTTTCAGGCCTCCTCTCAGCCTCCGTCTTTCCAAAGAAAACAATCTTATTTTAATCACTCTCTCCTCATAGCCAATGCCCTTGAGACCAGACAACATCCTGGTGAACCTTCTTAGCGCTCTCTCCAAAACTTCCATGCTCTTCTGGTGACCAGAACTGTATGCAATACTCCGAATGCGGCCTGGTAAGGTTTTACGTAGCTGCAACACGATTTGCCAACACTGTACTCATTGTCCAAGACGATGAAAGCACAAAAGTGTCACTGACATTGCCACTTTTAGAGAACTGTGGAGTTGTATGCCCAGATCCCTCTGTATGTTAATGTTCCTCATGGTTCCGCCATTTACAGTATAATTCACATCTAAATTTGATCCTCCAAAATGCATCACTTAGCATTTGTCCAGAGCTTGACTTGCCTATTCACTCCTAATATGGCAACTGGGACTCCGTTATTTATAAGGGCACTTGGCATCATGGAGATTGTATGGGTACAGTACATCTATTTATCAATGACATCCCTAAAATCATCGTACTGCCATTCTGTCAGCAGGGGGTGCTATTTTGGCCATTCAACAGCCCCATCTAATGGAACAAAGTGAGTACTACGTGTGTAAAAGTGCCATTTCTGTCAGCGAATTAAAAACAAGAATCCTGCCCGGGTAGTCCAGCCCCTCCGAACACTTCGAAGGAAGTCGATGAGTGGCTATTTTGTCATTTTTAATCAAATGAGGATAAACCAAATAATAATAAATCTTTACATTGCAGAGATGTTAAAGATATTGTGACTCTGAATAAGATTGAATAATTGTTGTCCAATCAGTGCCTGTGGGGTCTCCTGGGCCAGTTTCAAAGGTTTAAGGGGATTTTTAAAAATTCATTCATAGGACGTGGATGTCGCTGGCTGGCCAGCATTTATTGCCCATCCCTAGTTGCTCTTGAAGGGCAGTTGAGAGTCAAACACATTGCTCTGACGCTGAAGTCACATGTAGGCCAGACCAGGCAAGGATGGCAGATTTCCTTCCCTAATGCACATTAGATCAGTGAGGGATTCCCAGTTTTTCTATCCCCGTGGTTTTTACCTGGTGTTTCACCTTTCCCTGGACACCATAAGCCTGGGGTGCAGAGTATATATATTTTGACATTATTAGTGTGTGGGGCAGGTTGGATGGACCAGATGGTCTTTCCTTATCTGTCATCACTTGTATGTTTGTTTGCATTAAACTTACCTTGGATTGGGTTTTGGGAACTTGCTTTATTATTGTGGTCAGCTAGTTTGGTTTAACAAAATTTTACCACACAGTTCACTCGGCCCAACTGGTGACTTTGCTCCCCAGGAGTGTCCTCCTGCTACTCTTCATTTACCCTCACTACCAAATCCTTCTATTCCTTTCTCCCTCCTGTGATCATCCACCTTCCCCTTAAATGCATTTTGATATGTGCCTTGACTACTCTCTGTGGTTGTGAGTTCCACCCTCTCAGAAATCTCTGGGTAGAGATTTCTCTGACATTTCCGATTGGTTTTATCATTGAATGCATTTGTGACACCTGGGGCAGGATTTTACAGCTTCACTTCTCCCAAAACCGGAAAATCCCATCCGAGATCAATGGGCATTTCTAAGGTCTGCCCTTCGCCCGCTCCGATTTCTGTGGTGGGCGAGATGATAAAATTATGGCCCCAGTTTTGGTCTCCACACCAAGTGGGCACGTCTCTATATTTACACTTTCTGGTGTTCCATAATTTTAAAGACATCTATTAAGTCACCTGTCAACCTTCTCCTTTCTCAAGAAAAAAAACTGTGTCTTATAGCCTTTCCTTCTCATTTTATGTGTTGGTTAGAGCTGGTGATATGTTGTTGTGGGTCCAAGTGGTTTCAACATATTGCCAAGGCTCCCATTGGCAAAATCTTCCGAATCCATGACCTCTGCCACCCAGAAGAAGAAGGGTAGCGGACACATGAGAACACCACCACATGCAAGTTCCCCTCTAAATAACGTCATCCTGATTTAGAACTATATCGCAATTCTTTCACAGTCAGTGAGTTATAATCCTGGAACTCTCTCTGTATAAGTACTATGGCTGTAGCTATACTGGATGGACTGTAGCACTTCAAGATGGCAGCTCATCAACACCTTCTCATCAGTAATTAGCGACGGGCAATAAATGTTGACTTTGCCAGTGATGTCCACATTGTATTAACGAACAAAATAGAAGTACCTTTGCAATGCTGGGTGAGAGATATTGGTGAGGACACTGGGGAGAACTCCCCTACCTGTTTTCAAGGTGACACCATGCGGGATCTTGTTCCTCTGTCAATACAATGGTCCCACTGCAATGTCAGCGTAACTGTTGCGCTCAGGTCTCTGAAGAGGAGCTTGGACCCACAACCTTAGACTCTGAAGGTGTAGAGGGTTGTGAGAGTGCTAACCATTGAGAGAAACCTGATCTCCCATGATGGCGCTGGAGCGAGATGACTTCTTGCAAACTGTGCCCAGCACAGCTTCTAATTCGATCTTTTACTCTCATTCTATGCTTCTAAAACTTTATTCTAACTCTTTTAAACTCCATCTTCCCTGCTGCCATCAGACTTTTGAGTGGACCTACCTTGCACTAAATTGATAAAAACAAATTACTGGGGATGCTGGAATCTGAAACCAAGAGAGAAAATGCTGGAAAATATTAGCAGGTCTGGCAGCATCTGTAAGGAGACAAAAGAGCTGATGTTTCAAGTCCAGATCACCCTTTGTCAATCTGGACTCAAAACGTCAGCTCTTTTCTCTCCTTACAGATGCTGCCAGACCTGCTGAGAATTTCCAGTGTTTTCTCTTTTGGTTTTATTAAGCTGATTTTTCTCTACACTCTTAGCTATGATTGTATCACTACATTCTGCAGCCGGTCCTTTCCTTCTCTATGAACAGTATGCTTTGTCTGTATAGCGTGCAATAAACAATACTTTTCACTGTATACTAATACGTGTGGTAATAATAAATCAAAGCCTGATACCCCAACAGCTAAATATCTTCAGTAAAGTCCGACCAAAATGTTTGCTTATGTTGCGAAAACTGAATCCAGCCAGCCGAGTCTGTGTTCATTACAGACAATTATGCTCCCAGTCACGTGGCCTCGCTGTTTTATCATCATCATCCATAATCACAATACAGGTCATTGCTCGCTCGATCGACATGAAAGTGCCAGCACAGCACTGCTCTGACAATACACAAACAGCTCTAGCAACAGAATTGTGAAGCAACCACATTGATTGAATAGGACGGAGGATTTATGTAATTAGAGAGTGAACACAGGGGTCAGAGTTCCACCTGCTCAATCCATTCTGAATTGATCAATAATTTCATACAGTTTTCTCAGTTTATCTTACTTTCTTTATGGCTAGGTGGTGGCGTGGGACAGCAGAACTGAGCACATTTAATAAGGCTGTACACTGAGACAGGAGGGTGGACAGACTAGGTTGAATTCCCATCGATTTTGGGCAGGAAAAGGAGATTAATGAGGCAATAAGCTGTAACCAGACCAGTCTAGACAGCTGCAGACCTGAGTAACTGAACGCGCTTAACAACTGCCAATTCTAACTACTGTGTGAAAGGGTATCCAAAGTTCGACATTGAATCCAACAGGTGCGACACAATGATATTTCTGTCGCTGCCTTTAGCCGGGGGTTTCAGAGTTAATGTCAAACTCATGATGGGTCATTATACATTGCAAGGCCTATCTGGCTGCAAGATATCTCAGAACCATTCAATCATTGTACGTCTTAGAGGTTAGCACTCAAAAACATGTCAGATGACACAGCATAAAAATTCCAAACTATTTGTTACATGGTGAAGCATTGGATCATCAAATGACTCAACAGAGAGACTATTTGGCCCATCGAGTCTGGACCAGCTTTTTTGAAGAACAGCACAGTTCATCCCACAGTCTTTGCTCTTTCCCTATATCCCTGGACTTTTTTTCTCCTTCAAGTATTTATCCAATTCCTTTCTGGAGGCTACTATTAAATTGAATTCCCTATCAGACAATGTATTCCAAATCCTAACCATCTGTTGCCTCTGGTTCGATCGTCAATGACCTCTCGTCAGATGTTCAGCCATTGGCAACAGTTTCTCTTGTCTAAACCTCTCATCACTTTCAGCATTGAGATTCCTTTCAAGTCAATGGAAATGAAATTCATTGATGAGGCACTACCATCGCTGGCTGGCCAGCATTTATTGTCATGCCTAGTTGCCGGAGGGTAGTTAGGAATTAACCACATAGCTGTGGCTCTGAAGTCACATGTAGACCTGACCAGTTAAGGGTGGCAGATTTCTTTCCCTAAGGGACATTAGTGAACCAGATGAGTTTTCCCGACAATCGACAGGTAGGATTTATAGACTCATAAAGTAATAGAGGTTAACAGCATGGAAACAGGCACTTCGGCCCAACTTATTCATACCACCCTTCTTATTAACCCCTAAACTAGCCCCAGTTGCCCGCATCTGGCCCATATCCTTTTATACCCTTCTTACCCATGTAACTGTCTAAATGCTTTTTCAAAGACAAAATTATGCCTGCCTCTACTACCACCCCTGGCAGGTAGTATATTCTACTGTGGAGCTTCAACCCTTTAAATGACACAAGGTTTCACTTTGATTTTGAGCAATGGTATACAATAGACTATATCAATTCACAAAACAGCGGGGGAGACCATGGCCTAGTGATATTATTGCTAGACTATTAATCCATAATTTCAACTAATGTTCCAGGTCCTGGGTTCAAATCCCAACACAGCAGATGATGGAATTAGAATTCAATTTAAAAAATCTGGAATTAACAATCTATTGATGACCATGAAACGAATATTGGGAAAAACACATCTGGTTCACTAACTTTAGGGAAGGAAATTTACACAGCAATGTGGTTGACTCTTAACTGTCCTTGGGTGACTAGGGATGAACAATAAATGTTGGCCAGCCAGTGACATCCATGTCCCACGAACGAATAAAACAAATATTTTGATCCTTAATCAGCCTTGCTATTCCTTTTACTACTCTTTCACAATTCAATGCCTAAAGAAGAATTTTATGTTAGCTGCCAGTCTTTTTTTATACTCTCTCTTTGCTTCTCTTATTTGTTTCTTCACTTCACCTCCGAACCTCCTGTATTTAGCCTCTATCACCCACCTGAAGTCGGTTATAAGCACACTTTTTCTTCTTCCTCTTAACCTCTATCTCTTTCGTCATCCAGGGAGCTCTGGATGTGTTAGCTTTCCTTTCTCCTTCAAAGGAATACATCTTGACTATTCCTGAACTCTTTCTTATTTAAAGGCACCCATTGTTTGGCTATTGTCTTTTCTGCTAACTTTTGATTCCAATTTATTTGCCATTCTTACTTCATTTTCCCACAGTTAATTATTCCAACTATAGATTGTTACTTTTCCTTTTCCATAGCCAACTTAAACTTTATCATACAATGGTCACTGTCCCCTAATTGTAAATGTTCTCTTATTGATCTTTGATCCATTTGGCCCGCTTCTTTCTCAAGAAGCATGTCCTGCAGTAGAAAATTTTCCTGAACACCCTCTAGAACTCTTGTCCTCTCTGCCCTTTGTGCTGCTCCTATCCCAATCTATATTTCAAGAATGAAAGTCCCCCATAATAACTATCTGCAATTCCTGCACCTCTTTGTAATTTCCTAGCAAATTTGTTCCTTTACCTCCTTTCCACTAATTGGTGGCCTATAGTCTGCACTGAGTGATATCATTGCACCTTTTCTGATCCTTAGCATCAGCAAAACAGACTTTTCTAAAATATGCTCGTCCCCAGCATGCCCTTAATCAATATCACACTCCACCTCATTTCTTCCTTTCCGATCTTTTGTCAATACCTTGATTCCAGCAACGTTTGATATCCAAAATTGTCCTCCTTGATCCAAGTTTATATTGTAGCCAAACATCATATTTCTCCATGGCAATCTGAACCTGCAATTCACCATCCTTACTAACCACACTCCAAGCATTTACATACACGTACAGTAACACTGATTTGCACTTTATTACTTTCTCCTTTACTCTGACCCTACCTAAAAACTTGACTCTGGTGCTATCCATCTCTCTCAGTATTATGTGTGTCTTGGTATTCCTTTCCGATATTTCCTCCTGGTTACCACAGCCCTGCCAAATTAATTTAAACCCTCCCCAGTAAATTGCACTGCAAGGAATTCAGTCCTGGTTATAATTAGTTGCAACCTCTCCAGCTTGCATAGGACCCGTCTCCCCCAAAGCCAGTCCCAATGTCCCAAGAGTATGAAAACCTCCTCCAGTACCATCTTTCTAGACACACGTTCTTCTACTTTCCCCTCTTATACTCGCTTGTGCATGGGAGTAATCGGGAGATTATTGCTTTTTGAGGTCCTGCTTGCTAATTTCCTACCTAGCTGCTAAATTCTCACGGTTGGACCACAAACCCCTTTCTGCCTATGTTGTTCGTACCAATGTGGAACATGACTTGATTGTTTCCCCCTCCCCCACCTCAGTAACCATTCAGTAACATCCCTGCCACCATGGATGTAACATGCCATCCTGGATTCACATCTGCAGTCACAGAGTTCCCATACTATTCCCTTAACTATCGAATCACCTTTCAACATTACGCTTCCAGTCCTCCTTGTATCTCTCCCCCATGTAGCTGCGTCACCCACAGTGCCTTGGACTTGATTCTGGCTACACTCCCAGCTAAAACATCACTTCATTGGCACTCAGGGGATGTCTGTTTTTGTTTGACTGTCTGGTGCTACATAATTGCAAGTTATTGTTGTTAGAGTGGAATGTTTATACAGTTACGAATGATAGATGTAATGGGTGGGTGGGGGAGGGGCAGAGTATTTCACAATAGATGATTTCAATCTGCATTCATGGAAAGCTTTTAAAACGTTTGTTTATTAGTTACAAGTAGGTTTACATTAACACTGCAAACTGTGAAAATCCTCTAGTTGCCACGCTCTGATGCCTCCTCGGGTACACTGAGGGAGAATTTAGCATGGCCAAAGTACCTAACCAGCACGTCTTTCCGACTGTCGGAGAAAACCGGAGCACCCAGAGGAAACCCATGTAGACACGGGGAGAATGTGCAAATTCCACACAAGCAGTGACCCTAGGTGGGGATCAAATCCAGATCCCTGGCGCTGTGAGGTAGCAGTGTTAACCACCGTGCCACCACTAAGTCCCCCACTGCCTGAGCAGATGTATCATCCGTTCGTCACAGTGGTTAGCGAGGTTGAGAGGGATTATAAATTGGAGTGCTTCAATGTATTTCACTGATCCCAAAAAATAAAGGACAGAATTAAAATCCATCAGCTACAAGTCAAAATAGGCAGCTTTTTCAAATATAAATCCTTCAGGAGATAAACAGTTCATAGATTTAGCAAAAGGAATGACCTGATGTGCTTGGTATGACAACATGGACATCGCAATCTCCAAAATCAGTTCATTGGCTGCGAAGAGCTTTAGAACGCCCTGAGGTCACAAAAAGCGCTATATAAATGCAAGTCTTCCCATGTGGTTGGTGTTGTTTAGCTTCACTTAATTTCTCCCAACTGCACAAGTCCCCACAGGATCGAAGGTAATAGAACAAGATTACAACCAGTGTACTAGTTACAACACTTTAAAGTTTGAACGGAAATTTGCAAAAGCTCAAACATCCTGACTTAGGCTCGTGCCTGCAACATAAAACCATCCTTTCTTTTGTTCAGAGGCTGACAGACTTGTGGGTATTTCCAGCTGCTTCTTGTTTAGTTTCCATTTTCCAGTCGTCTTTTCCAGAGTCGTGAGTTGGAGACAGTTTGAGGCCCGATTGGTTTATCCCAAGGAATGGTGCCTTTGAGTTGCTTTTGGCCGTGTTGACTTTGGATGTGCCTGGTAAAGCAAAAACATTAATCCGTTAGTGACTTTGTCCTGAGGTCAGAACCTCATTATTGATGGAAAGGCCGCCATCACAGTTTCCACCACCCAGTTCTCTGATTACTCCTATAAATAATGGATGCCCAGAGATCAAAGTTTCTGCTCTGATTATACAGTTCTGCAGTAAGAAGTCTCACACCAGGTTAAAGTCCGACAGGTTTATTTGGAAGTACGAGCCTTCAGAGTGCTGCCCCTTCATCACTCACCTAATGAAGGAGCAGTGCTCTGAAAGCTCCTGATTCTAAATAAATCTGTTGGACTTGAACCTGGTATTGTGAAACTTCTTACTGTGCCCACCCCAGTCCAACGCTGGCATCTCCACATCACGTATACATTTTTGCAGCAGTTTTGCTATAACCAGGGAATTTGTTTGACTTTTTCAGGCAGCAGTTATGAATCCAATGTCACGTATAGACCAGATCAGGTAAAGGTCAGAAGTTTTCCTTCCCTAGAGTACATGAGTGACCCAGGAGGACTTTTCCAACAATCTGTGAGTTTCATGATTACTATCACTGATACCAGCTAAGGTGTGGCTTGGACCTCCTGCCCCCAGTTATTATTCTAAGTTCACTGAATTACTAGTCCACTCACATAACGCGCTATGTTACCATTCCCAAGTTCAGCAACTGGAGTAAAGTTTAAATAAATGCTGACCCCTGTCTCCTTGTGCCAAATGACTCCACCAGAGGGTGAACCTTAAACAAAAGGTTGTTGAGCCCAGGCGAAAGTGCCTGTGACCATTTTACCATGATCTATCAGTCAGGGAACGGATGGGCATGAATTTAATATGATGCATGGCCATTGACATCAATTGGAGACCTACGCTGGACAGTGTTCCTGCCTAATCCTGTGTGGTTCCTGGCCGCAAGTTACAAGTGAGAGTGGAACATCTCAAGCTATTTCATAGGAGCGTTATAAAACTAAATTTGATCAGATGATATTCAGACAAATGACTAAAAGCTTGGCCAGAGAGGTAGGTTGTAAGGAGCGTCTTAAAGGATTGGAGTGAAGTAGAGGGACAGAGAAGTTTATGGAGGGAGACCAGGCAGTAGAAGACACGACTGCCAAAGGTGGAATGATTAAAGTCAGGAATAATTAAGAACCTGGAATTAGATTAGTACAGATATCTTGGAGGGCTGTGAGGCTGCAGGAGGTTACAGAGATAGGGTGGCATGGTGCCCTCACAGCGTCAGGGACCTGGGTTTGATTCCCAGCTTGGGTCACTGCCTGCGAAGAGCCTGCACATTCTCCCTGTGTCTGCGTGGGTTTCCTCCGGGTGCTTCGGTTTCATTCCACAGTCCGAAAGATGTGTGGTTAGATGCATTGGCCATGCTAAATACTCACTCAGTGTTCTCCAATTGGCGCTGGAGTGTGGCAACTAGGGAATTTTCACAGTAACTTCACGGCAGTGTTAATGTAAGCCTACTTGTGACAATAATAAATAAACTTAAACTTAAGAGACTATGGAGGGATTTGAAAACATGATGGGAATTTTAAAATCAATGCATTGCTGGACTGGGAGTCAGAGAAATCATAGAAAATCTATATCACAGAAGGAGGCCATTTGGCCCTTGTGTCCATACTGGCAGTTTAATTCCACCTTTTTGAATTAAGTGCATGGTCCTGGAGGTCACAGGTCATCTAATGAACATCCAAGTGCTTTTTAGATGTAGTAAAAGTTTCTGCCTCGACCACAACAGTCAGTGAGTTCCAAGTCCCCACACCCTACATCACTATTTACTCCATTTAGAAGTCAGCGTAAGTCAGGAAGCACAGGGCAGGTAAACAAACAGGATGTGGTGCAAGTATAGACAGGGGCAGCAAAGTTTTGGAATACCTCATATTTACAGGAGGGTAGAATTTTGAGAGCAGCCGGGAATATGTTAGAATAGTCAGGTTTTGAATTAACAAAGGCATAAGTTGGGTTAAATGACCTGTGCTTACTGAGTTCATCAGAGCTTCAGTCATTCTGAAATAGGTGAAAACTGTAAAAGGAAAACAGACATCAGGAGAAGGGGAAGGGAAATGTGGCCAAGAACTAAACTGAAAGAGACCAATGCAACAACAGTCAGCGACATTCTGTCCCTGACAGTGGCAAAGTCCCTTCAGTTCCCCTAATCTCTGCACATTCTACAGATCACACAACATGAACATACCTGCTTCCAGTGTTGCCCAGAAACGGGAACTGGGCTACCTCAGGATTAGCCTTGACTTGAATCAAAGAGTGGTGTAGCAAAGAAGAAGGTAACTTAGCCTATCATATCAGTGCCAGCTCTTTGACAGAGCTATCCAATTTGTCCCACTCCCCTGATCCTTCCCCAGGGCCCTGCAAAAAAAAACCTCTTCAATTATTTATCTACTCTCCTTCTGAAAATTACTGTTGAATCTGCTTTTGAAAATTACTGTTGAATTTGCTTTCTCCTTAGTTCTGCTGGCACTGTACCATTATTCTGCAATTACATGTGCTGTAGGTGTGGGTTGCCATGCCTGTGTAGTAGTTCAGAGTGAACACTCCCTAGTGGACTGCGACTATTATAGTTCACGTTTACTCTCCTGGTATGCTCCCTGTTTCTCAGCAAAGGGCATTCCGTCCGCCCTGGACTTTGTACCCAGCTGCTGCACACTGAAGGTAAGTGTAAACACTGCATACCTGATTGCTAGTTCAAATAGGGAGTCTTCGCAATAGCCACATACCAAAGAACTGGCATTAGCCCAATGCGCAAAACTTGATCAATCTTTGCTTAAAACATACTGTACTAACTCTATCACCTCTACTTTTGTTTAGTTTGTGACATTATTGCATCTTTAAGAGATTTTTTTTAATATCATGTTCTCTGTAGCTCACAGCCTTAGCTGATGTCATGAAGGTTAGTGGTGTTGTGGATAGTCTGGAGGGTTGTCAGAAGTTGCAGAGTGACATAGCTAGGATGCAAGACTGGGCGGAGAAGTGACAGATGGACTTCAAAGCGGATAAATGTGTAGTGGTCCATTTTGGCAGGACCAATGGGATGAAGGAGTACAATATCAAGGTTAGGAGCCTTAGCAGTGTTGAGAAGCAGAAGGACCTTGGGGTCCAGGTCCATAGGACTCTTAAATTGGCCTCGCAGGTGGAGGATGTGGTCAAGAAGGTGTATGGTGTGCTAGCCTTCTTTAATCGAGGGATTGAGTTTAGGAGTCAGGAGGTAATGCTGCAACTTTATAAGACTCTTGTCAGACCCCACTTGGAGTACTGTGCACAGTTCTGGTCGCCTCACTACAAGAAGGATGTGGAAGCTATTGAGAGGGTGTAGAGGAGATTTACAAGGATGTTGCCTGGATTGGGAGGCATGCCTTATGAAGATAGGTTGAGGGAGCTAGGTCTCTTCTCCCTGGAGAGACGAAGGTTGAAAGGCGACCTGATAGAGGTTTATAAAATGTTGAGAGGTATAGATAGGGTGGATTCTCAGAGGCTATTTCCCAGGGCTGAAATGGTTGCTACGAGAGGACACAGGTTTAAGGTGCTGGGGAGTAGGTACAGAAGAGATGTCAGGGATAAGTTTTTCACTCAGAGGGTGGTGAGTGAGTGGAATCGGCTGCCGTCGATGGTGGTAGAGGTGATCTCGCTGGCGTCTTTTAAAAGACTTCTGGATAAGTATATGGGATTTAATGGGATTGGGAGTTATAGATAGTTCTATGGCCTGGTAGGTAGGGATATGATCGGAGCAACTTGTGGGCCGAAGGGCCTGTTTGTGCTGTAGTGTTCTATGTTCTGTGTTCTATCTCATTGTGCCAAGCTGTCTACTAGAAACCCATTTCTGTGGTTTAAATTATTTTTAGTTTGGGAATTAGTTTAATGACCCTGCATTGTCAGGAGGAAGAATGTTTACAGGCTAGGTGATGGGAGCTCTTTCTTTTTCTGTTTTGACATGCTGTTTAGTTTTAGTTTGGAAGGGACATCAGACTGAAAGTAGTCTTTTTCTCTCTCTCTGGTTTTAGGAAGTTCTGCTGGCAAGCTGAAAACCTTCCTGGAAGAGAAAATCTCTGTTGGTTGCTTGACCAGTGTCTCTCCCTGTATTCTGAGAAGCTGTTCCAACTTCAAATTTGTGAGTGTATCAAGAGAACTGCAGCATTCATCCAAACGACTCAGTCCCAGTATCATGTGAGCATTAGTCTTTGCTGTGTTAATCCTGCGGAAGGGTTTTGTTTATGAGATTAGTTTGATTGGAGCATTTTAGATATATCTATTAAGGGTTATACATTATTGTATTATAACAAATATATTTGTTAAGGGTTATACATTATTGTGGTTGTTTTGTTTTGTTTATAATTGATAAAAGTTATTGCTAATATTCTTACTATACATGTTAATTATATTCTGAAATAAACTTTGATAAAAGTAGGTCATTTGAGATGTAACATTTCATGCTCATCCTAGCCAAATTCAAGGTGCAAAACCAAGGTGCAAAGCTCTAGTCTTTGCTGTGTTAAACCTGTGAAAGGGTTTTTTTATTAATTGCATTGATTTGATTGGAACATTTTAGATATATCTGTTAAGGGTTATACATTATTGTGGTTTGCTTGTCATTGATAGCAGCTATTACTAATATTCTTGCTACACATGTTAACTATAGTCTTAAATAAACTTTGTTTAATAAAAGCTCCCTAGTGGGTCATTTGATTCATACTTGAGGAACTTTGTTTGATAAAAGCTTCCTAGTGGGTCATTTGATTCATACTTGAGGAACTTTGTTTGATAAAAGCTTCCTAGTGGGTCATTTGATTCATGCTTGAGGTGAAATGTATCGTGCTTATCCCAGCCAAATTCAAGGTGCAAAACTTATGATTTAGGCAGGCTTCATAAAACACTTTGGAGTTGCTGACCTGAACCATAACAAGCTGTAGGTAAATTCCATTAGTTCATATTCCAATTGTAGAATTTTATGCAATGAAACTATATATTAAAACCCTGACGAGTTTTGAAATGTGTTGATTTTTTGCATCCATTAAAGCTCATTACCATAGAATTACCGTCGAACCCCTACAGTGCAGAAGAAGGCCTTTCAGCCCGATGAGTCTGCATTGACTCAGTATGTTACCCAGGCCCTCCACTCAGCCCCATCCCAGTAGCTCCGCACATTTACCTTAATCAATTCACCTAACCTGCACATATTTAGACTGTGGGAGCACTTGGAGGACATCCACACAATCGCAGGGAGAACGTACGAACTCCACAAAGACAGTCACCCAAGGCCGGAATTGAACCCTGGTCCCTGGCACTGTGAGGCAGCAGTGCTAACCTCTGCGCCACCTATCTATCAACTAAATCCTTCTGAACCTGCTTCCACTTTCTCACTATAACTGTTCTTTCTTTGATAGATCGGGATGAGAATATGCGCAGAGAATAGCAAGGAAGCAAGCAGTGGCCTAGAGGACAAGTGTCAGTTTTGGTTCCTTAATTAGCACAGCTGTTTAGTGCTGACGGAATGCGGCACTGTCAGGGAAACTGCTTTTGTGATGAGATACTAAGATAGGGCTATCTATCATGGCAAGCATTGATGTGGGACTAGAAAACAGAACCAGTCACAATATGATAGAAAGAGGCACATGAACTGAGACTAGGGTCAGTTGACGACTGGACAGAGACCTGCGTCAAAGCAAACAAGGTGTTAGCTCATGGCTTGGACTATGCCATGTATATTTGTACAAAGTTACAGATAAATGCTTTGGCCTGAATTATTCACCCATTGGGCAGGCCAAGAAGTGGGAGTGAAAAGCACTCCATGGTTGGCCCAGAGCGCGATTTCTTGATCAATAAGGGGATCAAGTGTTCCGGAGCGAGGGCAGAAAAAACGGGAATGAGAATCATATCAGCCGTGATTGAATGGCGGGGCAGACTCAATGGGCTGATTGCTCCTGTGTCTTATGGTCTTATTTCACACTGGTTGGCGAATTAATGGCCAGTCAGCCTGCAATGTCGCTGTGAAAGGCTATGCGCTGCTGGTGGAAGGGGCCAGTGCTGAGAGAAGGGAGGATGTAGGCTGGCACTTCCAATATGCTCTCCCAGGGAGACGGTCGCTGCGGAGCTGTCTCAGGGAGTGCTGACCTGTGAAAAATATAAATGCCACCAGTGTCTAGGCAGCACAATCATACACAGTCCTCAAACCCCAGAAACACTTGTTAATTTATCTGAGCGCTGCCTTTCATCACATTCCCATCCAATAGCTCTTAGCCTAGCCTTCATGTCCTGTCCTAAAAAGAGATATGTTTCAGACTCTCATGCACATCACAATGACAAATTAAACACATTTCCACAAGGTCACTCATCTCCATTCTAATTTTGAAGTTGTCACTTCCAAAACTTTTAACAATACCTTCAGCACTTATTTCCACAGCACCCTTCACAGAGTTTGATTTTTCAGGTACTTAGCTGCTCCAACCCAACCCATACTAATTCCTCTCGGTCATAATACCAGGCTCCTCAATTAGTTCATAGAAACATAAAATCCCGACAGTGCAGAAGAGGCCATTTGGCCCATTGAGTCTGCACTGACCACAATCCCTTCTAGGTTCTATCCCCATAATGCCATTTATTTAGTCTGCTCGTCGGCCTGACACTAAGGGGCAATTTACTATGGCTAATCAACCTAACTTCATGTCTTTGGACTGTGGGAGAAACTGGAGCACCTGGAGGAAACCCACACAGACAGACAGAGTCTGTGCCAATTCCACACGGTCAGTCAAACAAGGTTGGAATTGAACCCGGATCCCTGGCACTGAGAGGCAGCCGTGCTAAGCACTGTGCCACCGTGCCACCCATGAGTTGCAGTGATTCCGTATTTTTCAAGACTTTCCTTGCATTTACTCACTTCAAGGAGCATTTCAGTGTATCTGTGCTGTACCCTCTCTATTGCCTCAAAACCCTTCTATTGGACCCATCTCTGAAGTATTTGTATTTTATACTCCATATTTCCATTCTGGTAGGGAAGCTTTAATTAAAGATGAAATTACTGAACAAGCAGAAAAATAATTAGCAGCAGCCAACATAAATTTTAGCATCCTTACTCACCGTATTGGTCTGTCTTCAGACATCTGCTTTTCTTTCACTCTCATTAATTTAACAACCTATTTTTTATTATTTGAGTTCTTGCTATGTTAACTCTTTATCAGCCTCTTTCTTTGTGTATATGTTGTTTCTACAGTATCTCCACATTCATTTCCTCCTTCACCAATATTGTAAATCTGCCTTCTTTCTCACCTCTTGTGACATTTTTAATGGAACATAGGAGGGGGAGGAGGCCATTCAGCCCATCAAGTCCACTCCATATTGGCTGAACATCCAAAAGACCAGCTGCTTCTCCTGTCACCCTCCTGCTTCCCACGAAAAATTACACAGTATTTATAGCACGCAAATTAGCCATTCAACACCAGTCTATATTGGTGTTTATTCTCCATTTGAGCCTCCTCCTGTTAATGTATCTTTCTATTCCTCTCTCCCTCATGTATTTATTGAACATCCTCTTAAATCAATCTACCTATTCAATTCAACCAGTCCTTGTGGTTGTGATTTCCACATTCTCGATACTCCCTGAGTAAAGTTATCTCTCCTGGCTTCCCTATTGGATTTATTAGTGACCATCTTATACTTGTGGCCTTTAGTCCTGGTCTCACCTGCAAATGGTCTATATGCTTTCTATCTCTACCCTTGCAAGCCATTTCATAGAATCCTATAGTGCAGAAGGAGGTCATTCAGCCCATCGTGTTTGCATCAACCACAATCCCACCCACGCCCTATCTGCATAACCCAATGCATTTAACCTAGCTAGTCCCCCTGACACTAACAGGCAATTTAGCACTGCCAATTCACTTAACCTGCACATCTTTGGAGGAAACCAGAGTATCTGGAGGAAACTCGCACAGACGCAGGGAGAATGTGCAAACTCCACAATGATCCAAGCCGGGAATCGAACCCGGCTCCCTGGCACTGTGAGACAGCAGTGCTAACCACTGTGCCACTGTGCCGCCCCATTTTAGAGAACTTTTATCACGTACCTGTCTGACCTTATCATTTCTAGAAAATAAGACCTCAGTCTGTTCAATTTTTCCTGAAGCAACAATGGAAAGTCACAGACAAATGCAAGGTTGTTTCAGTCTCCTCCAACAGTCTATCCTTGACCTGTTCGTTATTCCAACTCCCTTTACAATCTGCACACCTCAGGCACATCACTCCTCAGCCAGCTCTGTGCCCCATCTCCCCAGAACTCTCTACCCTAAAGCCTCCTTCTGTGTTAACCCTGAAATGGTACAATCCCCACAATTCATGTCTGACGTGTTTCATTCGACTGGAACTTTCATTTTAATTGGTTGGGTTTTTCCACCCCCAACTCCTCCCCCACCCCGCCCCCCAGCAGGTTTTCTGGCCACATGTCTAGTGAGCAATGCAAATAGCCATTGACTTCAGCAGGACTGGAAAACCTCGTGGGCAACCAATGGTGAGCCGCCTCCGCCATTAGAAAATGAGCAATGGGTAGGCTGGAAGATCCCAGTCATTAAATGAGACTTTAGCCATATATCTGATTTATCAGAGGGATTAAAATGTTGTACTCCAATACTTAGATGGTGCATCACACTCTTAAACTAAGAGATGCATTCTAAAGAGAGGACCTGCCTGAAAAATAGTTTGAAGAAACTTCTTTTGGCTGATTTGCTCCCCAAATACAATTATTAAATGGTAACTAATTTGAAAAAAGTTCCACACTGTCAACTTTCTATATTTACAAATGATAACACTCTTATCTCAGAGTTAGAAGGTTGTGGGTTCAAGTCCCATGAACATACAAATTAGGAGCAGGAACAGGCCACTCGGCCCCTCAAGAACATGACTGGTCTGATTGTCATCACAACTCCCCATTCCCTCCTACTATTCATAACCTTTCATCCCCACCTTCCCTTGCTATCGAGATTCTATACGAATGTGTGAATTAAGATACAATTAATCTTGAGTACGAGTGCTGCTGCACCATCAGAGATGTTGGCTGGAACTTTACCACCTTGCCATCCACAGAATTGGCCCTGAGCAAGGGTCTGACAACTGCAATCTCCAGTGACCTCGGGCGGGAATTTCCAGTCTCGCCCAAGCGAAGCTGTAAAATCCCATCTGCTATCTTTCATCTGAAACATTAAGCTGAGGCACTCTCTCTGTTGTCTCAGGCTGCTGCAAACAATCCCAAGGCTCCATTTTGAAGGAGAACCTCAGAACTCCCTCATCCGACAGCAATGAGGAATCAGATGATTTGGTGTTTGTGGAGTTTTCCGTGTACAGATTCGCTGCTGCCAATCCGGCAATGGGGCAGTTCAAGGCTACATCATTTGTAGTGAAAGGCTCTGTGTAAATGCATTCTTTCGTAGGCAGGGTGATGGTCCAAGAATCGGGTTGGGCCAAGTAAAAGAAATAAGAGTGAGTTATTCTTTCTCTCTCAAAGAGAACATTATAAAGTCACATCTGGTGAATAGAAAAAAGACTTTGTTTGGTACATTCAAAAATAAACCTGAGAATGAGCTGTGGAAATGATTCCCTGTTGTTGTGGTTGATAAAGTAGGTCATGTAAAGCGAGCAAATGGGCCTGATTAGTAGCCAAGATTCTGTTGTTGAATGTCGTTGGGAAGTTCCAAGAGAATGCCATGACTTCTAACTTTATTCATGTGAGACATTCTGCCAGTAACTTGTGTGATTTTACTAATTATTCACCTTGTAAGTTATTTGTACAGATTTGTATCGCACTGATAAAGATATGTCTGTGTTTCTCTATTGCACCATCGGATAAGTACCTCAACACATAGACTTTGTACAGTGTGACTAAGGGGTCATCAGTCAGCAAAGTAAGAGAGATTGGAAATATAGAACCTAATATATTACAGAAACTGAGAACTCCCTTATGAATTGTCCATTTACTACCAGCTTTGCTCAGTTGGTAGCACTCTCTTCTAAGATGGATGAGTACCTAATCTAGGCTGACACTTCCTCACAGGGCTGATGGTGTGCTGAGTTGTCAAAGTGTCTTTCAGGTCGAATGTCTGCTTTTATAGGTTAATGCGAAGAGTAGGGAGGTTCTTTGGCAAATATCCCTGTCTCAATTAATCAATCAATCAAAGAAGGTTGTGAGGGTCCCTGAGAGAGTGCAGAGGAGATTGGCCAGAATGACACCAGGGAGAGGGAGTTGGCTACAAGAGTTGATTGAAGAAGCTGTGGTTGCTCTACTTGGAATAAAAGAGGCCAAGGAGAGATCTGAAAGAAGTCTACACAAAATTGTATCTTAAGCATCTGTTCATCTCAGAAACTATGCCTGGAGCGTAGATCATGTCTGGATTGGACATCACTTGTTATATTGTTGTTTCATCATGTGTTTGGTGTCTTGGTGGAGTTTTTCAGAATTTTCCTATTTTGCCTGAGTAAGTTGTAGTTTGCAAAAAACCATGATTATTTATTT
The DNA here is from genome assembly GCF_965287045.1 of Carcharhinus amblyrhynchos. Classification (NCBI taxonomy): domain Eukaryota; kingdom Metazoa; phylum Chordata; class Chondrichthyes; order Carcharhiniformes; family Carcharhinidae; genus Carcharhinus; species Carcharhinus amblyrhynchos. The sequence goes on from NC_137329.1 coordinate 22,068,642, forward strand.
ACAGCTCCATGTACATCTTAGGAATGTTGCGTGAAGTTGGACTTCTCCTCCCTTCAAATCTCTATTATTTAGTCATATGCCATTACATCATAGTTACAACAGTATCAGGTTTTCCTGATGTTGACAATTTACTCTGGACCCCAGTCTTTATCTCAACTATATACATCCCCCTCGTCTACCGCTCCCCCAAGCAGTCCCCCCCCCCACCCCAAGGTTTCAAATTTCACAGGGTTAATCTCTGAGGTGCATTAACCATTCTCCTTTATCTTGTTCAGATGTTTCTGAGGTTGAGGACATTTTGCACCCTCACATTGTGAGTGTTCCTCGCCTCAGCGATTATAGACCTTTGTCTTGTTTCTGGTTCCATGTCTCTGTCTGGATCTGAATTGTAAACCCAAGTTTCTATTGGTTTTCTTCAAGGATATTAAGATGGCTCCAAAAAAGAAAATTCTGGAAAATCTCAGCAGATCTGGCAGCATCTGTAAGGAGAGAAAAGAGCCGATGTTTTGAGTCCAGATGACCCTTTGTCAAAGCTCCAGCATCCGCAGTAAATTTGCTTATATTAAGATATATTAAGTGAAGGTGATGGCCTAGGGGTCTTATCAATAGCCTATTAATCCAGAAATAGTCTGGAGACCCAGGTTCGAATCCTACCATGGCAGATGGTGGAATTTGAATTCAATAAAAAAAATCTCGAATTAAGAATCTACTGACCATGAAACCATTGTTGATTGTCGGAAAAACCCATCTGGTTCACTAGTGTCCTTTAGGGAAGGAAATCTGCTGTCCTTACCTGGTCTGGCCTACGTGTGACTCCAGAACCACAGCAATGTGGTTGACACTCAACTTCCCTCTGAAATGGCCTAGCAGCCACTCAGTTTAAGGGCAACTAGGAATAGGCAATAAATGCTGGCCAGCCAGTGACGCCCATGTCCCATGAATGAATAAAACTGGCTGCTATTTATCCTTCTATTTCCCTGCTCCAGTCTTAATTCTGTAAGATCTTGGTTGCAGAGTTCTTTCTAAAAAGCCTCTTTCTGTTAGTCATGCATCCACACACTTTCTGGTTTGCAACACTGATAAGTCTCATGTTCCATGCCTAAAGTTGAAATTTTGGGGTTGTTTGTGTCTCTTCGTGCATTTTCATCCTTTCATGATCATTTGAGGCGATAATTCAATGTAGTTTCTGTTGCAGAGCTGGAAGCTGTATTCTCAGTCATCTTTCCATTAACAACTCTGATGCTGATAACCCATTCTGTAGCGGTGAGGTTCACCAATGAAAAGAAGTTAAGATCTTCATTCTTCCTCACCAAGTCTTTAATGGTACAAATACGTTCTTCATTTACTTGAGGATTTTGAGGTGAGCTGGTCACATGAATTAATCCACATTTCTTCACAAAGTGTTGAATAATTCCCTCGCAAATTGTGGAGCATTTTCTGACACCACAATGTTCAGGATGCCATGTTTGGCAGAGACACTCTGAATGAGCAATCTGTTCCTTTCAATCCAATTCAATGACAGCAGTAAATAACTGGCCTTGAATGTCAAATAAATCCATCCCACAAACTCCCACGATCTTGATGGGAAGATGGAGAGTGACAGTGGTTTTCTTTCCTCTTGGCTGCTCACTACAGATATCAAAAAATTCAATATTCAAAATTCACTAGAATCATAGAATCCTACAGTACAGAAGGAGGTCATTTGGCCCATTGAGTCTGCACCAATCTCATCCAGGCCCTATTCCCGTAAACCCACACATTTACCCTGTTAATCCTCTTGACATTAAAGGGCAATTTAGCATGGCCAATCCATCTAACCTGCACATGTTTGGAGTGTGGGAGGAAACCAGAGCACCCGGAGGAAACCCACACAGGCGCTGGGAGAATGTGCAAACTCCACACAGACAGTGACCCAAGGCCAGAATAGAACTTGGGACCATGGTGTTGTGAGGCAGCAGTGCTAACCACTGTGCCACTGTGCTGCCCCGGATGACATCTTCACAATCTTTTTCAAGTTCTGAGGAGTGATTAATGGCTTATGGTCAATTTCAATTTTAAACCACAATCCCATCAAGTTGTCTGAGAACTTCTCACATGCCGAGGTTGCTGCCAATGCTCCCTTCTCAATTGTAGTATACCTTTTCTCTGAGTTTGTGAGGGATCTTAATGCATAATAAACTGGTTTACATTTACCATCTCTTTGTACTGGGAATGAAACTACACCCAGACTAAAGACAATGTTCCTATGGTCAGCTGTTCAGGATTGTAGCATTTTCAGGAGAAATTAGAAGATTTCTGGTCGTCACAAAAGCAATTTTCTGGTCTGCATTCTAGTGCCGCTGTTGATTTGATTTCAACAGTTGTCTCAACGGCTCATTGCTTTCTGCCAAATTTGGTAGGAATTGTCTACTTGGCAATACATTTCACTGTACACAATTACATGCGACAATAATAAATCAAATCAAATTCATAGGAATCTCTGTAGCTCTGTAATGTTCCTGGGTTGTGGATCTTTCTAATCACCTTTATTTTCTATGGGTCGGCTGTTATTCCCAACACTTGCATGACATGCTCTAGAAATCTAATCACAGGATTTGTAAATTCACATTTTCTATTCAATATCAAACCCACATCCTGCATCCAGAACTGCTCCCACTCAGCAGTCATACGTTCTGTCATGGAGCCGTGTACAAGCATGTCATCCATCTGTCATATTACTTCTTCCCTGCCTTTTAGGATCTGAGGCATTGTTCCCTGCACTATTTTTAGAAGAGACACAATTTCGAATGGCAATCTGTTAGAGCAATAATGACCAAATGGCGTTGTATAAATGCATTCTTTGTCCAGAGGGATCTGCCAAAATCTACTGTGTGCATCTAATTTGGAGAATCGGGTACTTTAAGCTGGTTTGGCAAGATGCCCATCCACTGATGCCATTGGGTGGATCTCACATTCAACTGATTTGTTTAGTTAAGTTCACACAGATTCTAATTGAGCCATTTGGCTTTGGAGCCACGACTGTCCTGGAACACCAATTTGCTGGTGTGGTTACTGGAGAGATAATCCCCTGGCATAGTATGTGTTCAATTTCACCCTTGACTTTGTCCAAGAGTGAGTAAGGGATTTTCCTTGGTGCAAAGAGGCAAACTGGTTTAGCATCAGCGCTCAGTGTAACATCGTATTTGGTATTCAGTTTTTCAAGCCTATAAATAACTGTGGAAACTTATTCCTGAACGGAGTAGTGTACTGATCATCAGCAACTTCACAACCTTATAGATTAGCTTCAATTGCAAGCATGGTTTCCTGCTTAATAACAATGATTCTTGGTTCTGTCTAGCATACAGAGGTTTCTCTATCCTTGTATTTTACCAAGTGTTTTTTAGTGCTGTCCCACCTGGACCTTGTGTGTTGGGAGAATGATACCAGTAGTATAATGTGCTAAAGCCACTTTACTTCATCAGATAAGATTGAAACACCTGTCCCAGTGTCTAATTTTAAATTCTGTAGAGTGTCCACCCACTTCAAGTTTAATGCCCTAGTATTTATTTTCTGTTTCATGTATTTCTCGTAGGAGAGTTCTTTCCTTTTTCTGTGGTTCTTCCACTTGTGAATGTGGTTTGATCTTAATGTTATCCTTTCTATTTCACGCTGTGTTTTAGATCAGCAATTTTAAAATGTTCTAACTGCCTACCATTGTGGCACTCTGTCACCCCTGATGGACATGCTTCCCACTTGTTCAGGCTTTTCCCGCCATACCGAGAGCATTTCAAAATAGTGGTTGCTACACTTTTTCCAATTTCCGTGGCTTTTCTTTTGGTGTACTTTTCCTCTTCTGGCCGACTTATTGAAAGGCCTCCCTCACTTTCATTTAGCAGGAACATCATTTTCCCCATCAATAAACATGCCAATTTGCTTTCTGAGGTCAGTTAGTCTCGTGATTTTTATTGCCTTAATTAGAGTTCTTTTCCTATTTGTAGGGGATTTCACAGAACTTCATCTATGACTCCAAGTATTATGCAATTCAGAATTAATTGATCCCTCAAAATTCCATAGTCGCGATTATTTACCAGCCTGTATGGATTGTTGATGAATGTATCCATTCCATGTTGATGATGTGCTCACATGGATATTGTTTTTGCATGTTGAATTTTGCCCATTCTATAATAAAATTTTTGTGAATGCTAAAATATTATCAAATGAATGGAGGAACTCCTCGGCAGGGTTTGAAATCTCATCAAATTCCTGCCTCAGCTATTGTGTCATTATCAATAACTCCAGCTGCATAGACTAAAGTACTGACCTGACTCTTTTGTTCTTTTTGTGTAAACCAGAAGTGGGCAAACATGGCAATGGCAGGTTTTGATAAAGTAAAGCTTTTCCCATTTCCCGATGATAGAAGGTCTCGGGAACATACATTTAAGGTTTTGGACAATAAATATAGTGGAATGTGAGGCAGATTTTTGTTATGCAGCAGGTGGTAATGACCTGGAACTTGTTACCTACAAGTGAGGTAGAAGCAGAAATGATCAATGATTTCATTATTGGGCCACACGAAATTAGATGAGTACTGTACAGGAATAAACTTGCAGGGCCACAGGGATAGAATAGCGGAATGAATATGACAGGATTGCTCTAGAGGGAGCCAGCATGAATTCAGTGAGCTGACTGCCCTCTTATTGGACTATAAAGTTCTCTGACCAGTGGCTTTTAACTCATTTATCCCTCAGCTGACATTATTGAGAAAATGGTTTATCTGGTAATTGAAACTTATTTGGCATAGTTTACTGTGCACCAATACAGTGCAATAGTTTATAAACAAGCACCGGGGCAGGTGTTTCAACATTATCTGATAAAGTAAAGTGGCTTTAGTTCATTACACTACCGGCATCATCCTTCCAACATACAAGGACTGCACTAAAAGCCACCAGACAACATTTGGTAACACATAAGCTTAGAGAATTAATTGGTTGTGAAGTGTTTTTGGAACATCCAGCTTCATGTAAATGTTGTTCCTCTTTGTTGTTGGATTGAACTAGATCCAACCAGTGGAGGTAGTGGAAGTGGATACAATAGTGACTTTTAAGAGGCATCATGAATAGGATGGGAATGGAGAGATATGGTCCCCGCAAGGGTAGGGGGTTTTAGTTAAGTCGGGCAGCATGGTCAGTGCAGGCTTGGAGGGCTGAAGGACCTGTTCCTGTGTTGTAATTTTCTTTGTTCTTTGCCAATCCATTGAAAATTTCACAAAATAGCATTAAAAACATGGGAATGACTTCTTTCTCCTCCCACCCACTCCCCCACTTTCACAACAGTATGTCAATGAAGCCTGGCCATGAAAACTAGCTGGCTCTTGGACCACTACCCAAAGGAAGCATTCACCTGAACATTCACCCCAATGTTTCTCAAGTTGTTTTCTTCTCTGCATTATTCTTTCTCTCTCACTTACTTTCTTTTGGACTGTTGTTCTGAAAAACCTGCAAGAAAACAAAAGAAAAGCAAATAGCACCTTTCATCACCTCAGAACATCTCAAACAGCTATACAATGGAGTCCTTTTAAAAGTTATTGTGTGAAGCATGGTGCAAATGGCAAAATAGCTGATCTTGTAGAATATGGGGCCATTGGATCTTGACAAAGTGAAATGATAGTTTTGTTCTCTTACACAGCAATCTGACACTGTGACCAGTCTTATTGTGACAGGCCATAGTGTACCAGAACAATGTGCTCCAATCCATCACAGCTAAAACAGTCCATCAATATCCAAAATAGTCCATCATAGCCAAATCAGTTCCCCAGCCAAAATAACAGTATTATTGACTCAAGAAGATGAGCAGCAGTTGGACACCACACAGTAAAATATCAGTCTTCATGGCCACTGACCTTAAAGAATGCAGAACCTTTATTTTGATATTGTTACTGGTTATCCAAAACCAACATACTGAAGCTGATAGTAGAACAGCAACATAAGAGCAGCTTAGTTATGTTTGTGTGTTCAGGTTGAGAAAGGGCTTTCAGTTTCATATGCTCCTAACATAACACCTTTGGCTGGTTTCAATCTTCTTCTTTCAATTTGTGGGGACTTGAATTAATCCAAGATTCCTCTCTGTCCTCATTTGTCAGTCCTAAATGTAAAATGTATGTTAATTGTAATTAATTGCTGGCGGGTGGTGAACATTAACTGGAGATTCATTGGTGATACATTGGCTCTGTCTCTGTCATGGTTCAATTATCGAGCAGTGTGGCTCAATAGAAATGTACTCAGTACATAACCCAGAGGTTGATCAATGGAAGCCATCCTCTGCTCTGTGCATTCTCATCACTTCTCAGCCTTTTAGCTCAGATCAAGCCCAATATCAGGTGCTATGCCTTTTCTTGTCAGCTTGGATCTTGTATGTCTCTCTTGTGGGGATCGTGAATTGTATTCAATTTGAACTTGTTTCTTGGAGCAAGCAAGGAATGGATTAAGGGTTTGCCCAATCCACTCTGTACATTAGCTTTGTAACTTTAAAAATTACAATATAAATAACCATCGACTGATCCAATGGTTGCTGGGTTTGGGGGCATTTGCTCGTCATCTGTAAATGTAAAAATGAATTCTTGCCAAAGTTTGTAAGGATTGGTTTCTCTCCTATCCTTCATCAGTTGCCTTTCTGAACCATAAGTTCCAAAATCATTATTTATTTTCCATTTTCTGTGAACACCTATTTCCCTTATCTGTCAACTTCTTGAAGGGCTGTAAAATATCAGTCTTCCCTAATCCAATGAATCTCTGTGATACATCTACACTTCCAATTTCTTTCTCCACTCCCTCAGGCTATATGGGTGGACTGCAGTTCTATGTCAACATTAAAATCTATCTTCTTTCACAAAGCTGACATAGAAGATTCCATTGCACTATTTTGAAGAAGAATGGGGAAGTTGTCCCCAGATTCCTGGCTAATATTTATTCCTCAATCAACAACACAAAAAAATCATTATCATACTGCTATTCATGGGAGCTTGCTGCATGCAATGGGCTGAGACATTTCCTCTGTGGAATGGAGGGGCAGCTGGAGTGTGATCCAGAGGCATCTCTGCCCTCTGGCACTGACACTCGTCGATTCCCACTAGTGTCTACACCATGCAATCAAAGCTCAGCAGCATGGAGCTCATGCACTCAGTCATGGAGGTCATGAGTTGAGCCTTGTTGTGGACATCTCCTGCCATGGACTACTCATCTTGAAGCAAGGTCTCCAAAGCAGATGCCTTACAGGGTTGGCCTCGTTGTGCTGCAGTGAAGGCACCATCTCCTCGGATAGAACATGATGGGACTTCTCCAATCGGCCTTGCATTCCAAGGAGGGCTGCTGTCAACCCTTCCTGATGCTCAGGACTTTACAGTTCCAACAGCTGTGGGATGACTGGGTTCAGTAGAGTCCTGGACTCCAATATGCCTCTGAGTGCCGGTTCCCTGGGATGTCCCTGCCTCTGCCTGCTGTGAATCTATAGCCGAGAGGTGCTCACCAGAGAGTGTCCCAGAAGCCTGCCTATCTATTGAACCCACTGAGGTCTTAGTATCTGCGTTGGTGCTGGGTGCGGGTGACAGCTGTAAAGCCCCTTCAGTGTTGGGGTTGGAGACAATCTCCTCTGAACTGCTGGAGTCTGGTGGGTTCAGGGGGCACGAGGATGCTCTGGCCTGTTCTGCTGGCTGGCCTGCAAGAGAAAGGACATGACATCAATGCATTACAGGGGATACAGAGGGAACATTGATTATTCACTTGAAACTTGAGGAATTATACTGTATGTATTGAGAGTTTTTACATTTCTCTGCTGCTCCCACTTCACCAGCAGTGCAGGCATGGTCTCCCTGGCCAGCTCGAGGGTTCGCTCCTCAAAACTCTTGAGTGTTCTCAGCTTGGGTATGACCGAAGCTGGCTGTGCCCCCTCACGTTTGCTGTGGTTGAATTTGTCCAACAACGACACAGATGGGGAGAGTGGGAGTGTTGACATTTAAGATGGTGTTGAGGTGTGGCAGGCGTGGGGCTTAGATGGGAGCTGGAGTGTGAAGAGCATAGCAGCGATTAGGGGAGCATGATAATTATGGGAGAGAGAGGGAATGCCTGGGGTTGGCAAAGGCCAAGGTGGCTGAGCAGGAGAAAAGGTGATAGTGAAGGCTCGGTGGGAGACTGGGGGTTGTTCACTTACCGTAGCCAAGAGAACAAGTTCATTCATCTTCTTCCGACACTGCTGCCCCATCCTCTTCTGGAGTGCACTTGCACTGACCAGGGCTGCCACTGCATCCCAGGCAGGAGTGGCGACCCTGCTGAAAGGCTATCTCCTGGATTGGGAGTAGCATGTGTCCCATCTCTGTTCCACTCCATCCAGGATCTTGGTGAGGGCCCCTCTGAAAAACACATGCTGCCTTCTTGGCTGCCATTTGGCCTGCAGTCATTGTGCAGCAAGTGCTGAGGAGCCGTTCATATGGAGCTCCCCAGTGCTTGCAGCAGTTAAGTAGTTGCAGGGCGGGAGAACCAGAGGGAACATACTGTGTGATACTCATGGGCATAAAAATGATTTCTAATAAGGCATAACATTCGTCCCAAAAGCATGCCATCGCCGTTGGCAGGAAACACACTGCTGTTCGCGACAAAACCAACGCTCTGCCACTTTTGTTAAGATTTTGCAGATTGTCATGTCAGAAATGGAACACCAGGTTCCACAAACAGAAATGCAGTAAATGATCAGGTTATCTATTCGGGGCAGTTTTGGGATCGCTTCAGCAAAGAGACAACACAGATGTGATGGGCTGCATCTCTGCTGTAAACTGCAGTCAGTGAAAATCAGTGTGGCTTTCCAAAACCTGATCAAAGATTCATGGAAAGTTTGAGATTTCCTTCAAACTGTGATGATGGTGCCCGGGTGAGTAATTGCTAAACCCAGCAAATGTGAGTGCCACTCCGGCTACCTCACTTTTTAAAAAAATCGCTTTTATTTTAGTTCGCTGTTTAAAGTAAGCCAGGATTTCCCATACGGATACTGCACGCTAGGTTTGAGATACAGTCAGAGGCTGTGACAGGAACAGGCATTGATCAGATCTGTTCTTCATTAGTCCATGCCTTGTTATTCATTAATGTTTAATTGACTGGTAATTTAGTATTGAATATTTTGTTGTGGTAATAAGCGCTGTATTTAAATGATAATATATGTTCAGGCATGACCACTGAAGTGTGGAAGAGTGGCAGGATTTGCAAATATTGACTCCAATTACTAACCATCCAAAACCAAACCGCTTAATGGTTGTGAAAGTGAATGTGAGTCTGAAAGGCTTAAAGCATTAAGGAAGTGGTATTGTGTTTGAATGGCCACAGGCGACTGATCAGGAGAATCTAAACTTCCAGCCATACATTTACTTAAGTCATGGAGCAATACAAACACAGGGAAGCAGAAAGGAGTCTAACTCACTGGAACTGGGGAAGCAAAACTTCCATGTGCCACGGTGCACGGACAAGTCAACCTGAGAGATTGTGAGTTCAAATCCTGATAAGAAGGTTGACAACCTTATCCAGAAAGGGATATCGGTGGGAAGGGGGGATCAGGATATTGAATTCAACGATCAGCCATGATCAGAATGAATGGCAGAGCAGGCTCGAAGGGCCAGATGGGCCGACTCCTGCTTCTAGTTTCTATGTTTCAAGTAACTTAATTCAGTAAATCTGATCATTTGTGGGCTGGCACCAGAAACGCGAAGTTGAAAAATTTGTTGTGAGACAATTGGTTTCTCAATGCCTTCTTTAATTTGTCCATTGGGTGCAATGTCACTGGCAATTAATTGCCCATTCTTAATTGCCCTTGAGAAGGTGGTGGCGAACCATTTTCTTCAGCCCCTGCAGTCCGCGTAGTACAGGTATGAAGGGAGTTTCAGGATTTTAATGGAGTGAAATATGACACAGTTTCAAGTCAGGACAGTATGACTTGGAGGGGACTTGCAGGTGATGGTGCTCCCATGCCTCTGCTGCCTTTTTCCTAGGAAGTGGTAGAGGGGGCAAGTGTGGGTGGTGATGGCAAAGGGTGCTTGATGAGTTGCTGTAGCAAGTACATTTTGTTGACGTACACACTGATGCCACTACGTGTTGGTGGTGGAGTGGGTGAATGTTTAAGTTGATTGGGGCGGGGGATACAATCAACTGGGGCTGCTTTCATCCTTGACAACATCAAGCTTTTTAAGTGTTTTTGGAGTTGCATTCATCCAGGCAGCTGAGGAATATTCAATCTCACTCCTCTTTGTGGAAGGAAATCTTGTATTTTTTTCCAATCTGGCCTATATATGACATGCTACATAAACAATTTAATGTGGGATGATGGGATCTTGCTTGCCAGCTAGAGAATCATTGAGAGCCCTCCTTCACCTCTTTTCAGGAAAGCCTGTCACAGTATGTACCAATGAAGCGTTTAACTATTAGTAACAGTCCTTCCCTGGGATTTAGGACCCCATGGGTGGAAATTCCACCCTTTGAGAGCTGCAGGCCAATCAGAAGCTGGCGGCCTCTTTGTTGCTTGGCAACACCCACTGAGGAGGCAATGGCACACATAAAGCCCAAAGTCACCGAGCTCAAATAGCTCAACTTCTTAGGCGAGTGTTGGCTGGAGAGGGATCCTGGGAAAAGTAGGGGAGATCATCATTGGGTCAGCTGCAAGGCCACGGGGCTGACTCTCTCTGAACTCTGGCCCTTCTCAATGTCTGGTCCTCCATCCAACACTGAGCACCTTTGAATAAGGGACCCACATGCCAGCCGGGAGCTTGGACAAGGTTTGCTTTTTGGGCTTCCTGCGTGGCAAGGAAGTTTCTTCAATCTTCTACTGATTGAATAATAGTGGCAATGGGATGACGTTCTTAAGAGGCATTAATTCTCCACTGGCGGCAGGGCGGGAAGGCTGCCCATGGGTCTACCCATCCTGGACTTAATCAGGGTAAAGTTTGGAAGGTGCTGAGGCACCCACTCACCACTGCCCTGCCCAATTTAATGCCCCCACCACCAAACTCTGCAGGGAGGGACATTAAATCTGCCCTATATGGATCATTGTTAACGTCCTCCAGTCAATTGTGGATGAGCAATAAATACTGCCTATCCAGTGTCATCACATCCCAACAGCAAACTGAAAAACCAGTTGCTCGAATGTCAGAGCAAGGAAACTCAGGTTAAAATGTCAGTGACACCTGCGGACTCATATAGATTCTGACATTTCCCTAAAGAGTGATGTCATCTGAGAAAGAATGAAGTTAATTTGAGAAGAACAACACCCGTTTTTAGCTGCTGTACTACCACCTAAGATCATAAAATGGCAGGCAAGAAGAAAATGTACCATTAGCCTCACAGGGAAAGGCCCAGACTCGTGGTGCCTTCAGCACACGCTTTGTACAAGAGTTCATCACTTTGCATATACAAATGTGGGGCTTGCCACTTGTTCCAAATTCTTGCTGGAGTATTGATTGAACACAGGAGGTTGTTTCCACTGGCAGGTGAAGCGAGAACTAGGGGGCATGGCCTCAAAATAAGCGGAAGCAGATTTAGGACTGAGTTGAGGAGGAACTTCTTCACCCAAAGGATTGTGAATCTGTGGAATTCTCTGCCCAGTGAAGCAGTTGAGGCTACCTCATTGCATGTTTTTAAGACAAAGATAGACAGACTTTTGAACAGGAAAGGAAGTAAGGGTTATGGTGAGGGGGCAGGTAAGCAAAGCTGAGTTTGTGAAACAATCAGCCATGATCTTATTGAATGCGGAGCAGGCTCGAGGGGCTAGATGGCCTACTGCTGCTCTTAGTTCTTATGTTCTTATATACGGATGATACCCTAAAAAATGGTAAATGTGTGCTACAATCATTGCTATATTTACTATATCCAGGCTCAGACCATTACCCCCACAATCCCCAATTTCTGTCCCTGTCTCAAACAGCTTAAAAATCAAGCACCTTCATCAAGCAATCCCTGATTCCCGATCTAATTACAGCTGGAGGATTGAGTGACAGAATTACCTTCATGGCTTGAATATTTCACTCATCGGGCAAGTGTGCTTGGCAGACCTGGAACTGGGAGCCAATCATGTTTAGCCTTGGCTAATTAATGGGCTATATGAATGCGTCCTGGGGAAGGTTCAGCCCCACTGGGGAGTGTGAGTATGGAGAAAAGGGAGGGCACGGCCTGATGCTTCTAAAGTGCTCCCTCAGGGGAGCTGTCTCAGGGACCTACAGACATGTAAAAGGTAAATTACAATGTTAAAAGCACTGCGAAGAATGTCTAGGTAACACATTCGAATATTGGAACAGAAATTGGATACACTTAGGAGCATGAAGGTGGTGGAAAACGTCATGGACAGGAGTTTTAGAGATGTAGTCACACCCAAGGTGCAAGTTGATAGATGGGTGATCGCTAGAAGGGGCAGACAGTCAGTGCAGGAATCCCCTGTGTTGTCCCCCTCTCTAACAAGTATACCATTTTGGATACTGATAGGGTGATGGCCTATTAGGGGATAAAAGCAACAACGGCCAGAGCAGTGGCACCACGGCTGGCTCTGTTATTAAGCAGGGAGGGTCAAAGAGCACTAGAACAATAGTTATAGGGGACTCGATAGTTAGGGGTTCGGATAGCCACTTCTGTGGAGGTGAAAGAGACTCCAGGATGGTATGTTGTCTTCCTGGTACCGGGGTCCAGGATGTCTCTGAACAAGCAGAAAGCAGTCTGAAGGGAGAAGGTGAACAGTCAATGTTCGTGGTACATATTGGTACTAACGACACAGGTAGGAAGAATGATGAGGTCCTGTAGCAGCAGTTTAGGGAGTTAGGTAGAAAATTAAAAAGCGGGACCTTTAGGGTTGTATTCTCAGGATTGCTCCTTGTGCCACGTGCTAGTGAGGCTAGAAGTAGGAAGATAGTACAGCTCAACATGTGGCTAAACAGCTGATATAGGAGGGAGGGTTTCAGGTATCTGAATCATTGGGATCTCTTCCGGGGCAGGTTGGACCTGTACAGGAAGGGTGGGTTGCATCTAAACTGGAAAGATATAAATATTCTGGCAGGGAGGTTTGCTCGTGTCATACGGGTGGATTTAAACTAGTTTGGCAGGGGGGTGGGAACCAAAGCAAAGGTGAATTAGCTGAAGGGGAACTGGAGAGTAGAGCCAGTAAGAATCAGAGAAAGAGCAGGATAAAGTTGCTAATCGAAGAGGGTCTGGTGGACTGAAGTGCATTTGTTTCAATGCGAGAAGTATAACAGGAAAGGCGGATGAATTTAGAGCTTGGATTAATATTTGCAACAATGTTGTTGTTGCCATTGCAGAGACTTGGCTAAGGGAAGGACAGGATTGGCAGCTTAACGTTTCAGGATAAGATGTTTCAGGCAGGATAGAGGAGGATGTAAAAGGGTGGGAGAGTTGCACTACTGGTTAAGGGGAATATCACAACTGTACTGCAAAGGGGACACCTCGGAGGGCGCCTACAGTGAGGCAAATGGGTAGAGCTCAGGAATAGGAAGAGTATAGTCACAATGTTGGGGGTTTACTTTAGGCTACCCAGCAGCCAGCAGGAAATAAAGTTACAGATATGGAGGCAGATTTTGGCAAGGTGTATAAGTAACAGGATTGTTGTGATGGGAGATTTTAACTTCCCTTACATTGATTGGGATTCACTTAGTGCTAGGAGCGTTGATGGGGCAACGTTTGTAAGGAACATCTGGGATGGCTTCTTGAAGCAGTATGTAGATAGTCCAACTAGGGAAGAGGCCGTGCTGGACCTCATATTGGGGAATAAGCCCAGCCAGATGGTCGACATTTCGGTAGGGGAAGAATTCAGGAACAGTGACCACAATTCACTAAGCTTTAAGGTCCTGATGGAAAAAGATACGAGTAGTCCTCAAGTTAAGGTGCTAAACTGGGAGAAGGCTAATTACAACAATATTAGTCAGGAAATGAGGAATGTAGATTGGGGACAGATGTTTGAGGCCAAATCAACATCTAGCATGTGGGTGGTTTTCAAGTTTAAGTTGATAGGGAATCAGGCCTGGCACATTTCTGTAAGAATGAAAAATAAGTGCGGCAAGTTTTGAGAGCTTGGATAATGAGAGATGCTATAAACCTAGTCAAAGAGAAAAAGGAAGCATTTGTTGAGGCTTGGCACACACAAAGCAAATGTGGAATACGAGGAAAATAGAAAGAAACGTAAGCAAGGAGTAAGGAGGGTTAAAAGGGGTCACGAAAAGTCATTGACCAGCGGGATTAAGGAAAACCCCAAGGCTTTTTATACATATATAAAGAGCAAGAGGGTAGCCAGTGAGAGACTGCCCCACTCAAGGACAGAGGAGGGAATCTATGTATGGAGCCAGAGGAGGCGAGGTATTAAATGAGTACTTTGCGTCAGTATTCACCAAAGAGAAGGACCTGGTGGATGAGGAGTCTGGAAAAGGTGTGTAGATAGTTTGAGTCATGTTGCGATCAAAAAGGAGGTGGTACTGGGGTTTTTGAGAAACATTAAGGTAGACAAGTCCCCAGGCCTGATGGGAAATATCCCAGAATACTGAGAGAGGCAAGGAAGGAAATTGTTGGGGCTTTGAGAGAAATCATTGTATCCTCACTGGCTACAGAGGAGATCATGATGTGGAGATGCTAGCATTGGGCTGGGGTAAGCACAGTAAATAGTCCCACAACACCAGGTTAAAGTCCAACAGGTTTATTTGGTAGCACAAGCTTTCGGAATGTCACTCCTTCTTCAGGTGGGGGTGAAGAAGGAGTGACACTCTGAAAGCTTGTGCTACCAAATAAACCTGTTGGACTTTAACCTGGTGTTGTGAGACTATTTACTGTACAGGGGAGGTCCCAGAGGATTGGGGAATAGCCAATATTGTTCCTTTGTTTAAGAAGGGTAGCAAGAATAATCCAGGTAATTACAGGCCAGTGAGCCTTACGTCGGTGGTAAGGAAATTATTGGAGAGGATACTTCAAGACAGGATTTACTCCCACTTAGAAATAAGTGGACATATTAACGAGAGGCAACATGGTTTTGTGAAGGGGAGGTCGTGTCTCACTAATTTGATTGAGTTTTTTGAGGAAGTGACAAAGATGATTGACGAGGTTAGAGCAGTGGATGTTGGCTATATGGACTTCTGTAAGGCTTTTGACAAGGTCCCTCATGGCAGACTGGTGCAGAAGTTGAAGTCGCATGGGACCAGAGGTAAGCTGACAAGAACTGGCTCGGTCATAGAGTAGCAGTGGACGGATGTGTTTCTGAATAGAGGGCTGTGACAAGTGGCATTCCGCAGGGATGAGTACTGGGACCTTTGCTGTTTGTAATATATATAAATGATTTGGAGGAAAATGTAACTGGTCTGATTAGTAAATTTGCGGATGACAGAAAGGTTGGTGGATTTGTGGATAGTGATGAGGACCATCGGAGGATACAGCGGCATATGGATCAGTTGGAGGCTTGAGCAAACAGATGGCAGATGGAGTTTAATTCGGACAAATATGAGGTAATGCACTTGAAAATGTTTAATGCAGTTAGGAAATTTACAGTAAATGGCTGAGGGATCTGGGTGTACAGGTACACAGGTCACAAAGAGACAATGCAGGTACAGAAGGAAGTCAAGAAGGCGTATGGCATGCTTGCCTTCATTGGTCGGGGCACTGAGTTTAAAAATTGGCAGGTCATTTTGCAGTTTCATGGAACCTTAATTAGGTGCATTTGGAATATAGCGTTCAATTCTGGTTACCACACTACCAGAAGGATGTGGAGACTTTGGAGAGGGTACAGAAAAGACTTACCAGGATGTTGCCTGGACTGGAGGGCATTATCTATGAGGAGAGATTGGAGAAACTTGGTTTGTTCTCACTGGAATGACAGAGGCTGAGGAGCGACCTGACAGAAGTCTACAAGATTATGAGAGGTATGGGTAGAATGGATAGTCAGAAGCTTTTTCCCAGGGTGGAAGAGTCAATTACTCAAGGGCATAGGTTTAAGATGCGAGGGGCAAGGTTTAAAGGAGATGTACGAGGCAAATGTTTTACACACTGGGTGGTGGGTGCCTGGAACTCGTTGCCGGGGAGTTCGTGGAAGCAGACACGAGTGACTTTTAAAGGGACATCTTGACAAATACATGAATAGGATGGGAATGGAGGGATATGGTCCCCAGAAGAGTAAGGGGTTTAGTTCAGTTGGACAGCATGGCCAGTGCAGACTCGGAGGGCCGAAGGGCTATAATTTTCTTTGTTCTTTATAAACCGTAGTCCCCAGACACCTGTTTAAATTTTATTTCAGCCCTGACATTTTGTCCCACTCTGGATCGAGTAGACAAAGGCCACCTGGACAATTGGTCCACGGCCAACTGTAAAAGCAGATGGACCATGTAAAATTGCATTCTGTTGGTCTCTTGATGGGCCAAATTGTCTTCTTGATTGTTGGAGGCACTCTTCTAACTTTTGGGCGAGTGCATGATGACTTGAAATGTGCACCCAAAGTCATCTTGCGCAGTTTCATGCGCTTGGGATAGGGCGCGAGCCAGTCTGAGCAATGTTACATTCTGGCTCCTGACACTGACACCCAGGGTCCATGGTTCCTGGGCCCTCACTATCGGCCATAACTCTGAATCAGAAGATTGTAGGTTCATGTTCAAACATCAGACTTCAGCGCAAAGATGAAGATTAACATTACAGTGCAACACTGAGGGATATGCCATTGTTGGAGGTACCAGCTTTTGGATGAAGTGTTAAACTACAGCCCTGTCAGGAAGAGTAAAAGATCCCATGATACTAGTTTGAAGAACTAGTTTGAAGTGGTTAGCACTGCTGCCTCATAGCACCAGGAGCCTGGGTTCGATTCCTGGCTGGGGTCACTGTCTGTGTATAGTTTGCACATTCTCCTTGTTAAAGAACTGATAATGTCACAGGTAAATGCTGAATTGATGCAAGTCAATAAATTTGTATCATCACTTTATTTATCAGCAGATAAAACAAACATGCTTTGAACCATCCAACTATGAATACATCACAAGAGAATTTTTGACCCATTGTCTCACCTAATTCGTTTAGATCTGTTCTGTCCCAGAACTGATTAACTTCATCTCGTATGTTAAAAAGTTTAAAAGGAAAGTAAACTATGTGGAGTTACAGGGAGAGGGCCTGGGTAAGATATCCTGTCAGAGCGCCGGTGCAGACTCGATGGACTAAATGGCCTCTTCTGCACTGTAGGGATTCTATGATTCTATAAACCCATTCAATTCTATTCCTGAATTATAACCATCCTTCTGAAATTACCTGAGATAAACATCATGGTGGTAAATGGTTAGCACTGCTGCCTCACAGTACCAGGGACCTGGTTTCGATTCCTGACTTGGGTCACTGTTTGTGTGGAGATTGCACATTCTCCTCGTGTCCGGTTGGGTTTTCTCTAAGTGCCTTGGTTTCCTCCTACAATCTGAAAGATATGCTGGTTAGATGCATTGACACGAACAGGCGCCACAATGTGGTGACTAGGGAAATTTCACAATAACTTGATTGCAGTGTTAATATAAGCCTATTTGTGATTAATAAATAAACTTTCATATTTTATCTGTTTGAAGCATTGCTAGGCTCATTAACATATCAAGTTCACAGTTTACATTCACACAGTTACTTTGTCCCTTGCTTTAATTCCCACTCACAGACAGAGTGTAAAATTATGACCAAAATATTATCAACAGAAAAATATTACAATTTCTTGACAGATTTTCTTGACAGGTTTTCTTGACAAACCACGCAGCACAGAAGGTGGCCATTTGGCCCATCGTGAATGTGTTGACTTTTTGAAAGAGCTATCTAATTAAGCACATTTCCCTAACTTTTCCCCATTGTCCTTTCTAAGTATTTTTCCAATTTCATTTTGGAAAGTTACTGTTGACAGTCTTTCAGGTTTCGCATTCATACATGCAAACATATGAATTAGGAGCAAAAGCCATTTGGTAACTGAAATTTAAAAAATATTCAATAACACAGCTTCCACTGCTCTCTGAGAAAGAGAACTTCACAGACTGACGAACTTCTGAGAGAAAAATGTCCCCTCACCTCTGTCTTTAATGCAACAGCTCTTATTTTGAAACAGTGCAAGGGAAAACATCCTCCCAACATCCAACCTGTTAGGTCTGCACAGAATCTTGGCTTGGTAAGATCACCTCTATTTTCTAAACTCCAATGGATACAAGTTCAACTTATCCAACTTTACCTCATGAGATAATCCGTTCATCCCAGGAATTAGTCAAGTGAACTTTATCTGAACTTCCTCAAGATCATAAAAACTCACTATGTAAGAGACATTCTCCTCAACTGCCCCTTGATTTTATTCCTATCAATGATATTAAACCTGTACAATCTGATTATTGACAATGAAACAATGAGCAGGATTCTCCGGATCTTTTGCGAGCAAAATCTTCCGGTCCCACCAAAATCATTAGGCTTTAGATTGTCTCCCCAATCCGCTACGCCAGGACTGTAAAATCCCAGCCAATTGTTCCTTACTCGCTTTATCATAATCTTGAACATCTATATTATGTCAGCCTTTAGCGTTCTCTGCTCTGAGGAGAACAATCCCAGCTTCTCCAATCTCTTCACACAATTAAATTCTCTAGTTCTTGATAGCACAGTGGCTAATAAGTCTCCTCTACCCTCTCTATGGCCTTGACATCTATCCTGAAATGCAGCATGCAGAACTTGACACAGCACTCTAGCTGAGGCCTTACCAGAGATACCGGACGGCTTGGAATCATTTCCGTCAAAACTGAAATGAATGAAAGTAGCCAACGTCCCAGAGGAGCATAGGCTGCTGAGACAGTGAGAGAGAGAGAGAGCTGGCGGATGTGATTTAACCTGAGGGTCACTACACCTCAGGCAAGGGGCAAAGTTGAGAAAGCGGGCCTTCATAGATAACCTCAGTCTGTACAGGAATTTAACCCACACTGTTGGCATTGCCCAAATCACGAACCAGCTGTCCAGCCAACCAAGCTAACTAACCCTCTGAACTCTATTCATAGCATAAGCCACAAGTCAGAGTCATGTGTACTATCAATACTTGTGTAATTAAATGATAGGTCACTGACCTGAAATCTCAACTTTGTTTCTCTGTCCACAGAAGCTGCACGACTTGCTGATTTTTCCAACATATTGGGTGCCCCACTCTCCCTACTCACGCTGCAGAAAGGACAGAGAATTTGGTACTCAGCCAAATCTCCATTCACTGCAGCAGGACCAGAGAATACCGCCAGTGTGAACAGAGATAAGATTCCGGCCATTGAGTTTTTAATTTCAGATTTCAGGCATGTGCTCTGCTTCTCTATGATGTCTGTAAACAGGAGGCAGGAGGCTGCACAAGCAGTTTATGTGAAGGAAAGGGAGGTGCACTGACTGTGACTAACTGGCTGATCTCTCCAGGAACCAACGTGGCTGATGGGTCGAACATCTGAGAAGCTTGGCTTTGTGACAGGAGTGCAAAAAATGGGAATATCATAAAGCAGCAGATTAGACAGAAGGTTGTGCAGTTTGAAAGGTTTACCTAACCTGTTCATCTTGTATAATCACATGTGGGAAAGTCATCATCAGCAATACAAACCATTTATTGAATAGAGTAACAATAGAGCACATGAGGGTGGAGTTGTTCATTTATCTCCAATAATGCTACTCATAGGTAGTCTGGATCCTCAGAATCACAGAATGGCTGCAGCACAGGAGAAGATCCCCAACCCCCCCCAGCCCACCTTTTTCCATTGCCTTGCACGTTATTTTATAAGATAATAATATCTGAAGCCTGGCTATTTATTGTTCCCTTACTGTTGAATCTCAATGAGCAAACCCCAAAGATTGAAGTCTTGGATTTTTAAGCTGGCTTCTGTTGATTCTTCAGTGTTTCTGGTATTCAGATATACACTTGTAAACGATCTAATTGTCGGGCTATGGTGGAAGAACAAGGGATTGGCATAGGATAACTCTAAGTTGGCGCAACTATGATGGGCTGAATGCTTTCTGCTGCGCTATGATACAAAAAGAGATTTCCCCACAGCCTCAATTAACTTTTCCTGAGCTATGCAACTTCTTATTCTCCTCTTTGGGAAAACCAGTGACAATTCATTTAAGTAGAATTCACAGAGGCATCAGAGTGAAAGAGTGAAATCTTCTAGAGGAAAGTAAGCCATTGACAGAGATGGAGTAGGAGATGGGGGTAGAATTTTCCCTCGGGTTTCACTGCCCCATCGTAAATCTAAATCAGGAATCAGAAGCTTACGCTAGGTTGAATTCAATGTTCATGACATGGCGTCCCACCCAACTGCATCACTTTTGTGGGCACTAAACTGTCAGACATTTCTCTGGATTTAGGAGCCTGGAGAGTGAAAATCCTGCCTACTGTGAGCTGCTGGTCAATCAAAGGCCAGAAACCCTCCATAGCTGGCAGTGCCACTGGGAGTGGCAGGGGCTGCTGGTAATACGTTGGGACTTCACCAGGGAACCCCTCGCCTCAGGTCAATGACAGAGGGATGGGAGATGTGAGGAAGGAGTCACAGGAGAGGTGGACAGGAGGCAAGGGCAAGAGGATAACTTAGTGGCTTTGCCCTTCCCAGTGCTGGCCCCTTGATCAGGCACACTTAATCCCTGCGCCCCAATAAATTCCAGTGGTCTCAGTGATAATTGGTTCATTTGGCTCAATAACACATAAAACTGACATCCCACACTACAGGGTAACATCCCTGCATGAGCCCCTTCCCTTCAACTTAATTCGGGTGGTTTATTCGTCACTGGGGAATACGCACTCTAATTATTAAGTAGGCCCAGCTGTTGTGTTTCCCACCACAATGTGCTGGATTAAACTTTGGTCACTAGCCACGAAGCTAACACATATCTGTGATTTTCCCCAAAGTGACCATTTAATGGTTAGAGGGTGGGTTCACCATCAAGTAAGGATGGTGACTTACTTGGAATTCTGTGTTCAGCTTCTCAATTATCTTTTTTTCAAATTCTTCTGTGCCACCCCATAGGAAATCATCCACATGCATTACAAAAATTCCAGCTAGTTTTCCTTTAGCTTTCCAGTAAAACATTGCTGGATCTGCTTTTAACTTGACACAGCCAGTCTTCAGTAATACAGATCATACAGAGAAATACCAAACCCTTGATGCATCACTTAAATCATATATGCATTTGTTCAATTTTCACAAATGTCTCTGCGTATTAACTTCTTCTTTGGATGGCCTCAAAAAAAGTTTTCTCTGAAATGTTTCACCCTGCAAAAATGCTGCTTTGATATCAACTGATTTACACATCCAATTATGAGATGCTAGAACAGTGAAAAAAAAATCAGTGTCACTTTCCCTGCTGTGGGAGAATCAACCCTAATGTCACTCCTATTCAAGTGTTCGTCATACTCACGGGGTACTAATCTGGCTTTAACTTTACATGTTTCATCTTACAAAACCTTCTCTGTGCAAACCCACCTTTGGAACAAAGCAGGCTGCCCTTCATCTGGTACCTTAGTGTACACACTACTCCTTCCAACTGTCCAGCTCCCTTTGTTTGGTCTCTCTTAATTCTGCAAGCTCCATTTTGTTTGCAGCTTTCAATACTTCCTTATCATGCGGGCCTCTACTCCAATTCCTATCATTGGTTTGATTCCTAGCCTTCCTCATTAAACTCTGGCCTCTACTGCTATGTCTGTTTCGGCCAGGGCTGCTACTCTCAGACTGCTGTTCTCTGTTGACACACCTTTGTTCACAGATTCATAACTCTTTTCTCTTTTCACAAATGCTTACTGTCTCATTCTCAGGTCTTAGGTCTCACTTTTTATGTTTTCATCTGTTCACCCCATTTTCCCAATCTATAGCTTTGGCTCCTTGCCCCTGCTCTTGAATGTTGAGCCAGCGTTTGCACTTTCCTGCTTTCCCGATTATAGTGGCCTCCCGACAATCGCTTGATCCTTTGGGTATGTATGATATCACTGTGCCTACTTTGGGTAGCTGAACCTCTGAAGTAGCAGCTTCATCCCCTGCTTCACTGGTACTTTGTTGATCATCAGATTCCCTCTCATCTATTGTTGACTGATTCTCATTCTAGCTTAGGGCATGCACACGTGAGGTAGAAGATGCCTCTTGCACTTCTGCATCTTGGTCAGATGCTCCAGATTCATACCCAAGTCCATGAAGAGTATGCTTGCACTGTCTGGCTACCATGTTGTTCTATAACTACCTTGCCATCTGTTCCTATCCCTTTCCCAGGCCCTTCCCACTTTTTTTTGCCCTCTCTTTTATAGTAGACCCTATCCCCTTTCTCAAGGTACATCATCGATAGTCATATGTGATGCTTTAGGGCTCTTATCTGTTCTGAAACCTCAGCCTTAATGAAGGTCTTTCTCCCTGCATGCATCGTGTTCAAGTGTGCAGAAAATATGGAGTTAATGCTTGTCCCTTCTAGCACCAGGGGAGCATCTGTTAATACTGACGACAAATTTGGATCCTTCCCGTATACCAGCTGGTATGGACAATAGCTCCCCACCCGTTCCCCTGCAACATTTGTAACAACCTTTTTGCGTGCACTGCCCATGCTAATGCAACCTGCAGTTTACAGCCCAATTGATCAGCCAAAATTTTATGCAACATGTCATCCACAACCACGTGATTCCTTTCACAGAGGCCATTGCTGAATGGGCTCTCTGCTGCAGTGCGCATTATTACAGTATTTACATTTTCTCACATGTCTTTAAACTTATCATTTGCAAATTCGCCCCATTTGCCCATCAAAAATTTAGACGATTGGTGCCCCCAATCCTGTTCCAATCCAGTGGGTCATAATTTAATTTGTAATGGTCTTTTTAATCTATGCTGTAAATCACTGTGGATATGCTAAACCTGGTGGCCACACGACTTTGTCCTTGTCCCATATCGTTAAATCCATCATTGAAATCTCATGCTAGCAGTAGACTTACGACTGAACGCGGTGGCGGGGGGCGGGGTGTGGATCCTTCTATATTTTATGCAAATTTTACACCAGGCTGACATTTGTTCTATGAGATCATTATATTCTTTGTCGAGTACACCTTCATCCTGCGGCACTGCTCTCAGTCTCTGTGGTGCTGGACGACCAAACTGCTTACTTCAGAATAATCTTCTTTCTGTCCATCATGCTGATGTCTGTGAGCAACACTATTGCATCATGAATCCTTTGGTCTGATAATTTTGGTTCACTTAAAGGAAGACAATAAAGGCCAGACCTTGTAAAATGTAAGTCCACAGTTTTCTCAAATACCACAGCTTTACCCTGTTTCAAATCGATGGCCGTCTGAGTTTTTTCATCACAGACCTGCTCAACAACACAAGTATAGAACCTTATTACTAAGGTTATAGACCCTTAGGCCTCATTTGGAATATAGTGTTCAATTCTGGTTGCCACACTACCAGAAGGATGTGGAAGCTTTGGAGAGGATACAGAAAAGATATACCAGGATGTTGCCTGGTATGGAGGGCATTAGCTATGAGGAGAGGTTGGAGAAACTTGGTTTGTTCTCACTGGAGCGACAGAGGTTGAGGGAAGACCTGATAGAAGTCTACAAGATTATGAGAGGCATGGACAGAGTAGATAGACAGAAGCTCTTTCTCAGGGTGGAAGAGTCAATTACTAGGGGGCATAGGGTTAAGGTGCGAGGGGCAAGATTTAAAGGAGATGTACAAGGAAGATTTTTTTACAAAGAGCGTAGTGGGTGTCTGGAACTCATTGCCGGGGGAGGTAGCGGAAACGGATATGGTAGTGACTTTTAAGGGACCTCTTGACAAGTACATGAATATGATGGGAATAGAGGGATATGGTCCCTGGAAGGATAGGGGGTTTTAGTTAAGTCAGTCATTATGGTCGGTGCAGGCTTGGAGGGCCAAAGGGCCTGTTCCTGAGCTGTAATTTTCTTTGTTCTTTGTCTATCACTGGAAATTACACCTGTACTTATAAATAAACTGATTCCCACAATCTTACAGGGAATATCATCCTTTTATCGGATATTAGAGTGTTGTCATCTCCAAATCTAAAGCAGGTGGAACTATAATGTTCTTTTACTTTCTTTCGGTCTTTATGATCAAGAGACCCTAAATAACAACCTAGCCAATCTTGGCCGTAGACAGTGGATGTACATCTACTATCTAAAACAGCACAGTTGAAAGAGTCTATCGTCAGGACGCTCATTATGGGACTCAAATTTTCTGCCACAAAAACAATGCCTTCCTGGTCCTTATTCTCGTCACTGTTGGTTTCCATGTGCTCTGTGTCACAGGTGGTTTCAAAGACACAATTTCTTCTTTTCAGACAGTTTACAATGTACTCATTTGGGGAATCGCACTGGAAACAGTGATTCACAATCCCTCTAGCATTCCTTTAATTTATACAGCTTTTATCAATATCCCATGTATGTCTTCTTTCCCCATTTTCAAATAGGTTATAACCGTTTTCGACACTAGGTCTGATATTAATGTAACTGTCTCTGTTTAAAAGCCTTCGTGTACCATTTGAGTCATCATTGACTTCTCTGTTCTGGGCACTATGGCATCCTGGTCTGTATTGAACAAGGTAGCGGGGAAGGTTTCCCAAAAAAAATGTTAATGATGCTGTTATCTGATCAAAGACAGGCTCTGTTTTCCTTAATTGTATTCCAATCATTACTAAAAGAGTAACAACAACTTAAACTTAACAACTTAAAGGCCAAGTTAAATTTCATTAGCATGTTACGGCCCCTATCAAAATCCATGATATACTCTTCCATGGGTATCTTATCTCCTATTCCCATCAAACATCACCCATACTTCATAGTTCTCCAAGAGCTCATCTTTCTGCTTACACTCATCTTTAAGCATTAAGATAATGCTTAATCTTAACTAAGCATCGTAGCAGGAGCTGTAGCCTTTCTTCTTTATTTAGGGCCTCTGCGTCCATTCGGAAAATACTTTTCTTTTTATCTTGCTCCTGATTTAAAGTGACAAAGCTAATGCCAAATCTTGCTTTTTTTGGGTATTGTGGTGACAAGGACCCACATTTCCACCTCTGCCTTCCATTGCTGATGTGGTTCGGCATCTGAAAAGACAGGGGGACAATCAAATCCCACTGGTTTACTTCTACCTTCTGCCATGGTTATTTCTTCAAAAACAAACACCAAGTTACGATGGGTTTTCCTCTGCTACCAATGTTTCATCAGAAGTAACTCTTCAAATGCAGATAATAACAATAGAATAAAACTTACTCCAACTTACAAATCAAAGGAAGAGTTTAATAAAGAAACATCATTACTTCAACTTGGGGTCTCACTCTGGGCCAATCCAAGCTCTCCACAATTCTACACACGTTCTAATTTATAGTGAATCAGTTGGTCAGCTAACTATTACATCACTCAGTAATTGGTTCCATGGTTTACTGGGTCAGCTGACCATTACAACTTGTTCCCATTGGTCACATTACACCCAAGACAAAGTTGTCACTGGTTACATCCTAACAATTTTTGCCTTTCCACTCTAATGCTCTAGAAATCATAGAATCCCTACAATGCAGAAGGGGGCCATTTGGCCTGCACCAACTCTCCAACAGAGCATCTTACCCAGGCCCACCACCTACAACCCAACACATTTATCTAGCTAATGACACATCTTTGGACACTAAGGAGCAGCTTAACATGGCCAATCCAGTTAACCTGCACATCTTTGGAGTGTGGAAGGAAACTGGAGCACCCGGGTGAAACCTAGGCAGGCAGGGGAATTGAACCTGGGTCCCTGGCATTGTGAGGCAGCAGTGCTAACTACTGTGCTGCCCTAACAAACTGTGATGGCGACGAAGGAACTCTTGTCAACTGCTGGGTCAGCAGCTGTGCTCACCACTATACCATCATCACTGACAATAAATTCTAGTACTTGATTTCTTTTTGTTATGACCTTATTGACCTTTATCACAACTTGTAGTAATTTCTATACGTGTCATCTCATTTGCTCCTCCACCCTATTGAGATTATTATTTTTGAAGTAATAAGTGACCTAATAGGTGACCTCCTTATTTTTCTTCCCAAAGTATAATGCTCCCCTCCACTTATTTATATTGAAATTGATCTGCCAATCATATGCCCAATCTGCAAGCTTATTCATGTCCTCCTGTAACTTGTTAGTTTTCCTCAATGTTGACTCTCCCCTCAATGTGATGTTGTCCACGAAACAATTGTGTTTTTTTAATTCCAAAGTCAAACAAATTGTTCATCGAAATAGTGAATAGATCCTTACGGAACATAATTTAGCACTCTCAGCCCCATTACTGGAGCATGGAGTGCTATGGGTGCTCTGATTTCCTCCCACAATCCGGAGATGTGCTGGTTAGATCGATTAGCCTTGTTAAATTGTCCCCTAGACATGAATTGTACTGGCACGCCAGCTCCGATTCTGGGGGTGGCGAGGCTCAGAGAATGGCATTCTCCATTGGCTTCAGGCAGGATCGTATGAACCTCGGGCGGATATGCCGGTAAAATTCCGCCCTTGGTGTCCCAAAATATGTACATTTGGGGAATCAGCGGGGAAATATGTGGAGTTACGAGGGCAGGGTGGGCCTGAGTAAGGTGCCCTGTCGGAGAGTTGGTGCAGGTTCAATGGGCCAAGTAGCTTCTTTCTGCATTGCAGGGATTCTATGACTATTGTCTGACATTGGAAAACTTGCTCCCCTTTCTCATTCCTGAAACTACAGTCTCAGTTCACTCAACACGACTGGACTCTCAATCTCTTGAAACTTTTCAAAAACCATCCTTCAATTTGCCAATCCAGTCACTGAGAATTGTGCCAACATTGGTGCAGACACCCTATCCCTCAGCTGCTGCCATGCATCAATAACCTTGCTTTGACAGTGCAGAGAATGAGCTGTCACCTTAAATTGTGCTAGCATTTTCTGACGGCAGTTCACACTAACTGCCATGTATTATACAAACACATTGCACCCACCTATTTGACATAGTTTAAATGTTATAGGAGAAGGCAGAAGCGGGCATGTCACTGTTGAACAATAGTGGTATACGGAACTTTAAAGATTCAAATACACCTGCATACAAGTGGCTTCAAATTACTTTTGATTATAGGTGGAACCCTTTCATCTGTGGCCTTCAGCCTCACATTAACTTCCATGGATACTGTTTATATGAGTGCACTGAAGAAAGTCATTCACAGCAAAAATACAGAACAACGATCCAACAGAGAGGTTGCAAATAAATGGAACTTTATGAAGCAACATGGAGAACTGAAACTTTTGGAAAACCAAAGCACAATGAGAGTTTAACTGTGCAACTCTAATCGCAGTTTGCATAACCCCGCTTCAGTTATTATCACTAGTCTGTGTCCTCGTATTTGCATAGCAACAACTCTTTTCAAGGACACAAACACAAAAATAGAAACCAATCCTGGACTTCTTAACGGAAGAAGTAAACAAAAAATTCTCAATCAGAGTCTTCGACTATTCCAGCAGCAGTTGTGTTACTTTAATGATAGAATCATAGAATGCAGGAGAGGCCCTTAGACCAATCACAGGTTTAAGGTGCTGGGGAGTAGGTACAGAGGAGATGTCAGGGGTAAGTTTTTCACTCAGAGGGTGGTGAGTGAGTGGAATCGGCTGCCGTCGGTGGTGGTAGATGCGGACTCGCTGGGGTCTTTTAAGAGACTTCTGGATGAGTACATGGGATTTAATGGGATTGAGAGTCATAGATAGGCCCGGTAGGTGTGGAAATGATCGGCGCAACGTGTGGGCCGAAGGGCCTGCGTGCTGTAGGGTTCTATGTTCTATCGTGCCAGCACTGACATCTGTGGAACACCTGACCTCCCACATAATGAGTGGGATTTTCTGGCCACGCTCACCCCAAGACTGGAAAATCCCACCTGAGGCCAACAGATCTTTGCATATTTCGCTCCTCCCTCTGGCCCACTACGATTCCCGTGATGGGTGAGACAGGACAAAAAAATTCCACCCAATGTGTGTATGTGTGTGTATGTGTATTGGATCTCCACTTTACTCCAAGATTCTGTGGTGAGTCTTCACATACGAGTCTAGATTATAACAACTTGAACTCAGTGTGTAGTAAAACTTCCTAAGGCACTTGGTCAAAGAGGTAGATTTTGAGGAGCACCTTCAGGGAGAGGGAAAGAGATGGAAAGGGTCAGAGAGGGAATTCCAGAGCTCAGGGGCTTGGCAGCTGAGGGCACGGCTGCCATTGGTGAAACAATGAAAATCTGGGATGAGCAAGAGGTCATAAGTAGAGGAGGACCAAAGATTGCTGAGCTGAAGGAGTTCTCATAGCTGGAGTGGCCGCAGAATGATTTTTTAAAAAATCATTCACAGGATGCAGCATCATTGGCAATTGAGGCCAATGTTTATCACCCGATGCGCAGGTTAGGTGGATTGGCTGTGTTAAATTGCTCCTTAATATCCAAAGATGTGTCGATTAGGTGGACTAGCCATGGTAAATACAAAGATAGAGCGGGGTGATGGGGGGAGGCAAGTTGGTACAGAATCAATGGGCTAAATGGCCTTTTTCTGCACTGTAGGCATTCTATTGTTCTAATTGCTCTTGAACAGTTGGTGGTGAGCCACCTTCTTTGCCACTAAATGACCTGGTGGCCATTTGTGGGAACAGTTAAGACTCAACCATATTTCTCTGGCACTGGAATCACACACAGGACAATTTCCTTCCCTAATGGAAATTAGCAAACTGGATAGGTATCTATTCCAGATTTGTTTAATTGCTTGAATTTTAACTCCTTAGCTGGTGGGATTTGAACTCATAAAGAAAGACTTGCATCTCCATAGCATCTTTTTCTGCCACTGCACACCCCAAAGTGCTTTACAGTCAATGAAGCACTTTTTAAAGTGTGCTGATTGTTGTATTATAGGGTACCGACCAGCTAATTTGCATACAGAAATAAGAAAATGACCAGATCATCTACTTTTTGTGATGTTGATCAAGGAATAAATGTTGGCTAGGACACTGAGGAGAATTTCCCTCCTCTTCTGAGTAGAAGAGTGGCACAGTGGTTAGCACTGTTACCTTATAGCACCAGGGACCCAGGTTCAATTCCGGCCTCAGGTGACTGTCTGTGTGGCGTCTGCACATTCTCACATTGTCTGCATGGGTTTCCTCCGGGTGCTCCGACTTCCTCCCACAGTCCAAAGATGTGCAATTAAGTGGATTGTCATGCTAAATTGCCCCTTAGTGTCCCATGGTTAAATGGATTAGCCATGGTAAATGTGTGAGGTTACAAGGATAAGGTGGGAAGAGGGCCTGGGTAAGATACTCTGTCAGAAAGTCGGTGCAGACTGAATGGGCTGAATGGCCTCTTATGCAGTTAGAATCATAGCATCATAGAAACCATACAGTGCAGAAGGAGGCCTTTTGGCCCATCGAGTCTGCACTGACAACAATCCCATCCAGACCCTATCCCCAAAAGCCCACATATTTACCCCGCTAATCCCTCTAACATACACAGCATGGGACACTAAGGGGCAATTTAGCATGGCCAATGCACCTAACCTGCGCATCTGATTCTTCACAATAATCGCACGGGACCCTTTACATCTACATGAGAGGGCAGACTGGGCCTTGGATTCATATCTCAACCAAAAGATAATGCAACACTCCCCTCACTATTGCACTGGAGTGTCAGCCTTCCATTATTTTGCACTCAAGCCCAGGAGTGGGATTTGAACCTACAACCTTGTGATTTAGAGGGGCAAGAGCTATCAACTAAACCACAGAAAAAACACATACCAGGATGAATGACGTTAAAAACATAAACATTGCTTGATCTGAAATAATCTGAAATAAAATCAGGAAAGGCTGGATAAACTCAGCAGGTCTGGCAGTATACAGTATTTTCTCTTTTTACTTCAAATTTCCAGCATCTGCAGTATTTTGCTTTTATTTGATCTGGTTTGAGTACCAAGATGGGGATTTTAAATGAGGTGCTGGCGGACTTGGAGCTAATGTAGGTCAGCAAGCAGAGTGCTGGTGGGTGATCAAATTGAGAAAAAAAGAGTCCATTACTGCGGATCAGGCAAACATGAAGATCAAAATATTTTACTCCCTAATCCTTTTGAGCTGTATCTACACCACAACAGCAGCGTCAGTGCAAAGCAGCTTTATCGCGTACTTAGCCTGCTGTTGCACTGTGAAACCTCAGCAACATGAAAGACAGACTTATTTTCTTGATTATAATTTACACAGTGCTCTTCATGTAGTTTATCCCTGACCACATGTCACCGAGTCAAATACAACTATCAGATGATTTTCACATTAGGGAGGTGCAGTTGATTTTACTTAAGTCTGCTCCCAATGACGGAGCACTGCTGTTGAGTTAATCAGAATTGAAAGCCCTAAGCTATTTTGAACCACACTTTCCATTCATTCTCTGCTGCCTGAATCAAATGAATGGTATGTTCCTTTTGAAACATCTTGCGCTGAAGTACACCCAGGTCACTTGTTGATCTTGTCACCATCTGGCCAATTTGACAGGAATTCAGTGGTTAAGAAATTTTTCCTTCAGCGTGACTGCACCAGCCGACTCGGGATAAAAGGACATCACTTGTAACTGGTCAAGGTTGACTAATACAGATATTAAAATAATAGATTGATATTCGTGGGGAAATGTTCCAATCCGTGACTGGTTTACTTTTGGTGCAATTACTATAAAAGTGGCCAATCCACATGCTAAAATCTGTAATTTTGCAACTCTGCATTTTATGTGGAAGGTATCTTCATTCCGCATGCAGCCTTTTTCACATAATATTTATTGCTGTTGGATGAAATACTCAGGCTTCTGTATGTGATGGGATCTGAAGAGAAGGCAAAGGGGGGATGGGGGCTGAAGTGTATATCCTTGGTGCAGATGCATGCTTGGGGATATGAGACGATGTGCATGTTGACAAGAAAACTTGTCTCTGTTGAGACTGGCAGCCATCTGCCATAGTGTTGGGTGCCATTCCTATGAAACGTTGCTGAATTAGTGTAGCCATGCCAACCTGCAGATCTCTGTGATGCTCTGAATGGCCTTGGTGGTCTTCCTCTAATATCTTGGCACATCCTCCTCTCCTCCATTGTCTTCCCCCAAGGAAGAGTGCTGCGTCAGTCCCACCACCTCATTCAACTTCAGGCATCCTCGTACAGGCATATCATGCGGTGCACAGCAGAACACAATATGAGACACCCTGGCTGGCTTGTGCTGGTGGGCACCACCTAATTGATCAAAGCAATGGAAGCACATCCTCAGCATGCCAGTGGACTGTTTGATGGGGTAGACTAATGATTTATAATCGTTTCCATTACAACTGAACCCCAGTTAAAGAAATAATTTGCATTTCTATAACACCTTTCATGACTTTAGGATGTCCCAAAAGACTTCACAGCCAATGTATTATCTTTGAAATGAGGTGACCATTTTGAAGGCAGTGATCTTCATGTAGCTTCTTTAACACCCGTTTCCCCAGTGCTGGTAAAGTAATCATACTGAGCTCCCTTTGAAGACACCCTGACTGAACTGAAAGCTTCATTCTCCTTGAGCGGTATGGTATCAGTTTCTACATCACTTCCTTGCATACATTACTATATAGCAGGTTCTACGGTGAGCCAAAAGGGACAAACTTATAACAGTTATGGTGGTGCGTGTGGTGTTATGTCTTTGTTTTTGGCTTTAACAAGGCTTGGTCAAGCTTGAATCGCTGGAGAACACGACAGATCCACATCAAACTATTGTTCTTCTTGAAATGGTGGCTGAGAGATCTTTTGCGGCCGTCTGAGAAGGAAAATATGGCCTCAGCTTCATGACTCATGCAAAAATTTACAATTCTGGGAGTTTTGGTCTCTGGTGGGCCTTCAGCCCACTACTTCACTGACCAAAGGTCACCATTGCGAGTGACCCTTCCATATTTGTCCTCAAAATGGCTGGCTGAAGTTAAAATAACTAAAATATTTCACTCAAGAGGCCGATTCTCAGCAAGACTGCTGATGAGGAAGGAACAATTATCTTCTGTTGAGTGACGAACCCTCAAAGCAACGTGAGGCTTCTTTTTACATTTTGTTTTATTAATCAGTAAGCCTGACATCTTTATTGTTAAGTCTGTTAATCCCCCAGAATACTTGAAGAATCTTGCCTCAGGTAATTAATTTTAGTGAGGTAATTTCAGTAAATGCTTATGACTGATTTGTCATTTGTGGAGATTATCGATTCACAAGGTCTAATCCAACTTTCTGGGTTGTGCAAAAAGAGCTGACTGTCTAAAATCATAAATAAATCTTATTAGAGCAGTCAGGAGGGCAGATTTTCTTGCAGACAAAGAGCTTGGAATATGCCAGGATTGCTGCCAATGGTGACATCTAATGTTCCCTCATCCACTCACTCACCTCTGTCAGTGAGGTTGTGGGCTGATGGCTCACCAGAGACCAAAACACACAATACAGGCTGACACTCCCAGAAATGTCAACCTTTGGATGAATTGTTAAACTGAGGGCATGTCTTCCCTCTCAGTTGGTTGCAAAAGATTCTACAGCCACTATTTCAAGAGGAGCAAAGGAATTTTCCCCAGTGTTATTGCCAATATTTATCCCATCAACTAACATCACTTATCCAGCTGATCTGGTCAACATTATTGACTGGTTGTGGATCCCTGCAGTGTGCCAGTTGGCTGCCATATTTCCTACATTCCAACAATGACAACACTTCAGAAGTACCTCATTGATTGTAAAGTGCTTTGGCCATGAAATTATGAAAGACACCATGTAAAATATCAGCTTTTTCTGAATGAAAGAGGAGGTGGTGGCATGGGGGTATTGTCGCTGGACTAGTAATCCAGAGACTCAGGGCAATGCTCTGGGAACCTGGTTTGAATCCCACCATGGCAGATGGTGGAATTTGAATTCAATAAAAACCTATCTAAAATTAAGAATCTATTGATGACCATGAAACCATTGTGGATTGTTGGAAAAAACCTGTCTGGTTCACTAATGTCCTTTAGGGAAGGAAATCTGCCATCCTCACCTTGTCTAGCCTACACGTGACTCCAGAGCCACAGCAATATGGTTGACTCTTAAAGGCCCTCAGGGATGGGCAATAAGCCCTCAGGATGGGCAATAATTGTTGGCCCAGCCAGTGATGCCCATGTGCCATGAATTAATAAAAAAAGGGTCTGATTTTCAATGTGGCACGTGGAAAATTTGACACCCAGATAATTTCCAAATCCCGACCCCATATATTTCATGTTTAGAGGTCTGGTGTTTTCTCATTGCACGTCTTTAGTGAACTAATCTCAAAATAGCAGTTTCCAGAGAACTGCCTCATGGCAGAGGTCACGTGACTATGGAAAGCCAGATAGGATGTGTAGAACTGATTGCATTTCAAATTTCACACATCATGCTTTTTGTGTGAAAAGACAAATTTGCTTCCCTGATGTGGGTTACCCAAGTTACCCAGTGTACACCCACTGTTATCATACATTAATAACTGTCTGTTCAACTAATTGAAGGCTTTTGCATCCTGTCAGTAGCTCCTAACATCTTTCATAGCTACACACTGATTCTCCAAAGAGTCTTTCAGAGCTGCAACTTCTTTATGTGGCTTTTTGAGCTATGTATTCACTGCAACATTTCCAGTGTTTAAGACACTATTTTAAATCCACTTCCTGACGCTATGTTTCATGTTAAAAGACAGCAGAGTTTCTTAGTGTTTTCTAATTCCCAAAAGAATGAGAATGATGGTACGGAATTCAGGGAAAGAGACTGTGAAGTTCATGAGCAAATTGACATAGGGCAACTTACCATGGCCAAGCAATATAACCTGCACATCTTTGGACTCTACTGCAGCACCCAGAAGAAACTCGCACAGGCAGGGGGAGAACATGTAAACTCCAGACAATTACCTGAGGCCAGAATTGAACCCAGGTCCCTGGCACAGTGAGGCAGCAATCCTAACCACTGTGCCACCCTGCCCTCCTCTGATCTGTCACTTAATTCCATGTCTCCTTTCACTATTATTTTCAAAACTAAATTCATTAGAGCTGAGATTATATTCAGTATTCCCAAAGCATGTTTAATACATACGCTTTTTCAGAACAATCTGGAGTCTACTTTAATAAAAGATGATTAAAAAAAAGCTAATCCCACTTCAAAGTCAGGAGTAGAAAGAAAAATATGCAAATGAGGTAGTCTTTTAAAATTACAATTGGCAAATTATTGCTGAGAAATGGACAAGTATTCTAATAGCTGTTTTAGGACATTGATCTTTTATTTGTACTTTCGAATTTTATTTCAAAAGAGTTACAAATGTTTGCACTGGTTCATCCTCTAACTTACAGGAATGATGGTGACACTAAATGTGGATACAGATTTTGAATTATTCTTAATTTAAATTATCCCTGTTTACTCTTTATAACATACTTTATTGCAGAATTTCCCAGGAGCAATGTTATCAATACTTATTCTTGTTTAGTCTTGATGGAACGTAGGAACAAGAGGAGGCCATTCAATCCCTGGAGTCTATTCCTATAGAAAGTAAGGAATTAAGATATTCACCAGTTAACTCAGCAATATTCATAATATGAGAAGATAAAAACGCAGCTTCAATACAATAACAAGCTGATCTTCCAGGTCTATCTTTGTGTATTGTTTTCCAAACATATGTTTAAACTAAGTTTCACATAAAGTTGCTAGTGCCACAATGTAAGTGGGGGACTTCAACTTGGGTACGTTGGACTTTACCTTGCACCGGGTTCACGAATGGTGGGCAGCACAGTGGCACATGGGTAGCACAGTGGTAAGCACTGCTGCCTCACAGCGCCAGGAACCCGGGTTTGATTCCTGGCTTGGGTCACTGTCTGTGTGAAGTTTGCACATTCTCCCGTGTCAGCATGGGTTTCCTCCCACAGGCCAAAGATGTGCGGATTAGGTGGATTGGCCATGCTAAATTGCCTCTTAGTGTCAGGGGGACTATCATGATTCTAGAATCATAGAATCCTACAGTGCAGAAGGAGGCCATTCAGCCCATCGAGTCTACACCGATCACATTCTCACCTAGGCCGTAACCCCATGATAGTCCCCCTGACACTAAGAGGCAATTTAGCATGGCCGATCCATCTAATCCGCACATCTTTGGCCTGTGGGAGGAAACCCATGCTGACACGGGAGAATGTGCAAACTTCACACAGACAGTGACCCAAGCCAGGAATCAAACCCGGGTTCCTGGCGCTGTGAGGCAGCAGTGCTTACCACTGTGCTACCCACCATTCGTGAACCTCTCAAGCTCCAGCTCAGCCGTTGTTACCAGTGTCCTTGAGGGATAGAAGGGTGTGAGACTCATTGCTTATATTTC